>NC_142370.1:26959062-27559062 GCF_059441005.1 Hippichthys cyanospilos | reverse complement strand
TGTGTGGTGGGGGGGGGGGTCTCTTTCCTACGGAGGGCTTGGCAAAATATAATTGAGATGCACTGAGCTAATGAAACCCTGTTTCTTGAGTCCATGCAGCCGTGCACACCAAATTAAGTTTTATGGTGTTTAAAGCTGTGACTGTCGTAGTATAGTTTTCTATTCAGATTACAAGAGAACAAATTATTTGGAACCTGAAGCCATTTATCACAAAAAAAATAAAATAAAATAAAAATGTTGTATGCCATTATGTTTTATACAGACATTATCATTAGTGACATACTTTGTTTTGAGTCTTTATTTTTTTCATCCAGAAATGCTTTGTGCCGGTCAGAGCGTACTTGGCTGAAAATATTTCACCGAGGGTACATCACTGAAAAAAGGTTGCGAATCACTGCTTCAGTCAATACGACAAAAACGAGCGAGCAAATTTTTTAGAGTTTATTTTTTTTAAACGTTCACCATGGTGAAGAAGGCAACGTCTCTCTGGGCTAGGCGAAAATACAATCTATCACCTTCATCATTTCCAGTTTAATCACCATAAGAGCAATTCCAGCAATAAGCTGGGAAAGACATGTCTAATGAACACTGTAAATGATGCAAAAAGACTGCGGATTCATTGGCACCGGTGACATTTGCTTTTTTTTCTCTAGAACACCAAATATTTGCTACCTGACCTTTCACAAATTGGCTGGTGAAGTTGTCACAAATGGCACTTTACAGCTCACCTTGACTTGCCATCCAAAAGGTTCGTTAGCAGCAATCGATCCTGAATGAGATGTCAACTTAGATTAGGACGAATGAAGGTTGCTAATTTTGTTGTAATTTCCTAGTGAGGTTGGTCATTTTAGCATAACAAGCCTCTGATGTTAAATATTTTGGTTTGACTAGAACCAACAAAGCCACAGTCCCGCCACTTATCTTAAAAGCGACATCCATGCTCGGCTACTGAAGAATTCAAGAGTGTTTGTTGTTTTGGCAGTCATAAGTGAATTAACCCAGTCAAGTTTTTTTCGGCCTGTTGCTTAGTCTACAATTTTAAGTTGGATTCGTTCACAATTCTTATTATAGCAGTGCAGAACCCATAATTTAGACGAATTGTTTATGAAGCTTTACACTATTCTTTTTTTGTCGCATCACAATTGGAGCAAACGTTTTCAAAAATCTTTGAGCAGGAAATTTCTCAGAAGGTGAAGGAATGATGTGGATTGCTGTTTGTTGTCCCCTCTCCCCTTTAGTCAAGAGCGTCAATTGCACTTCAGAGTTTGAGGACTTTTTTGCCAAGAGGAAGCTGGGCGACAATGACAGCCATGTAGTGAGCATCGCTGAGTATCTCCAGCGAGGCGATACCGCCATCATCTATCCCGAAGCCCCTGAGGAGCTGTCCCGACTTGGGACGCCAGAGACAGCAGGGCCCGAGGAAAACGGTATGGAACTTTTAAACGTGTTTAAAGATTTGGGACTTGTTTTATTCTACATTTTTTTCAGGTTGTTTGTGAATTTTTGGGGGGGATTTTTTCCGTTTTCAACTAAAACTGTTAAAAAGAAAATATATAATTGTTTTTAAGCCTTCAAATTCCAATTTCAGGAGCTTCCGCTTCTTAAACTAAAATGTATTTCTTCTTTAAGGTCAGCAGTATGTATTTTAAAACAAAGATTGCATTCCTTTGCTCCATTACAATGCAGTAAGACATTTAATGTCTTTTTTAATCTTATTTTATTGATTCCTATTAAGATAAAATGTATAAATCATCTAATCTTTTAGAGAGCAAGAACATCAAACAGGAGTAAGTGTAGGGCGAGCTGATGGCAGACTGGTTAGGACATTTGCCTCACAGTGCGCAGGTCGTGTATTCGCATCTGATTCCAGCCTGAGAAGGCTCTCCTATGGATAATTAAGTGTACAGGTATTCTAAGATGAATGGAATTTTGCCCAATTTTCATGGATTTTAATACATGGCCAAGACAGACTCAATTGGTACAATTTAATGAAAATGGTACAGTTGTGATGCAAGTTGGGAAATGAGACTAACATCCTCATCCTTGGGAAGGTTTGTTACCTTTTCACATACTGCACACAGCTACAATCGTTTTAAAAAGTACTGTAAACAAGGCGGAAAGGAATGCTCGACACAAAGTCCAGTGGGTTCATATAGTTTTGTCAAGATTCTGCCTGTGCAGTTTGGCTCTTGGCTAGTGTTCTTGAATAATAAATGAATAAATACATTTAAAAACAAGAGAGAGAGAGAAATGAGATGCAGCAGCAGCTCTCTTACCCAACATGAGCAGACAGCTGTTGGTCCCACAGATTTGCCGGATGCCACTGTGTTTACCTACAGTCTAAAGGAACAGCTGGGCAGAAACCAGATAGTTCACCTCTAAAGGTCCCAGCAGGCAGAGGAGCATTGAGGATTGAGGGAGTGGGGTCAAGCTGCAGACATGGCAAGCGTATGAGTGGGAAAGATATTCAAAAGGAACAGCAGTGAGAAAGTTACAATATGTGTGTGTGAGAACGTGCGTGTGTGTGCGTTTAATTTTAAGTAATCTTAATGACAACTATTAAAAATAAGCAGTCAAAGTCCTGTTGTCTATTTTTTTTTTTAAGTTAACACTTCTAAGTAACTGACTTTTTATTTTTTTGCCCATAAATATGAAAACTAATTGTATGATAGTACAATAATACACTGGTGTATTTCAAGCAAAAGTAACTACATTTTTGAGTGAGCATTTAGAATGTTATTAGTATTTAGTCTTCTGTGATGTAATTTCTTCAGTTGATCTCAGTGGTGGAGTTAAAGCTCTGCCAGATGAACGAAGCTAGCTAGTTGACGCTAGCTTGGCAATCATGTTAATAGCGTTTAAGTGTCCTGAAATGCGCTTGTAGAGCACACAGATTTGCGCCAACAGTTTGGGAATTTGGTGTGCACCAAAAACGGAGTGTCGGCGCATGCGCTAGGTGCTCTGACTGATGACGCGATGCAGTGCTGTGTTTGAAAATTAATGGGTGGATCCCACTTACAAAGTCATGAACATACTTCAGAGTGAATTTCAAAACGTGCCGGAGATAAGATCTTGATAACTAAAATCGCAATTCCGACCTCGTTGGATTTCAAAGCACACACCTAATCTGGTGAACAAAAAACGTCCTTTTCATACTCCCACATTTGTGTGACATTATCCTTGTAATCACCACCGAGGGTGACACTATCGTGATCATTTTAGACGACTGGAGATTTTACATGAGCAGCAGACACAGTAGCAGGTGTTTCCATCTTCAGTTCCGTCTATATGTAGTGTCAATACAGAGCTTTTCTTCTGCCTTGTGCTTTGTGGTTCAATCATGACCGTTTTTGATTTGTTTTTTTTTTGTTTTTTTTGCAGAAATGAGTACCAAAAAGGAAGATAGATGGGGATTAGATTTAAAGTCTGTGTTTTACTTAGGAAATGCATTTTAGTAAAAAAAAAAAATAATAATAATAATAGGGTGAAACATGTAAAGGGGGAATTTCCACGAAAGTACAGCGGGGTAACGAAAATACTTGCACGCCGTTACATTACGAGACGAGATGTGTACGTGCGTGCGCATGCGTGCCAGCCCAACACTGTGGCCCTCACATGCAGCAGATTGCGTGGATACCTCCCATACCACTCTGGGCAAACTGCCCATTAGCTGCCATTGATTGGCTGACCTTTTGGCCCGCTTTCCCTTCCCTTTCCCCCCTCTTTCCCCTCCTACCCCACCATCACCCATGCAGACCTGCCACCTGGAACGCCAGATGCCTTCGCCCAACTGTTGACCTGCCCCTACTGCGACCGGGGCTACAAGCGCTTGACATCATTGAAGGAGCACATCAAGTACCGCCATGAGAAGAATGAGGAGAACTTCGCCTGCCCGCTGTGCAGCTACACGTTCGCCTACCGCACTCAGCTCGAGCGACATATGGCCACGCACAAGCCTGCGAGGGATCAGGTTAGCTATTTCTTCTCCCCCTGCCAATACACACACGTATACGCGCGCACCCTCCATCTTCTCTCTAATGTGCTCTGATCCTCTGAGAAGAGAGATCATTTTTTTTCTGATTGGCAATCATTATTAATTTTTCATGGCATTTTGAAGATGTGACTCCTTTAATGGTAATAACTTTAATTGAGGCCCTAAATGGTTTTTTGATGGCCTTCCTTGATATGATTTTGCAGCCTCGTGTTCACGATCCAGTGATTGTGTTAATTTCCAATTTGGAAAATTTTATCAGCTCCTTAACTTTGCTCCTGGTCTTTAATGTTGTTCTGGTGACACACACGCACACACACCCACGCACTCACGCACAAAATAGCAACATTTACACAACATCGATCGGACGTATGTTGTGTGTCTCAGTGTATGCGAGTTTTCCCTTGAGGATGAAACCCTTCCTTGAACACGTCATAGATGTTAAATTAAAAAATTGTTTATTTAGAACTATTCAAATTTACAGCAGCTCAGTTCGATTTATGGTTCTGGTGGTAACATGATAAATTGGTCATGCACAAATTAAGTATTTAAAGAGGTGAAAGCAGACAAAGTATTGTTTAGAAGTTCTTTTTTGAAGAAGGTAACCTAACCCTTATTTGTACAAATTCAAATAATTCTTGAAGAATTGATTTCTGAACAGGTTTTGATCAGGAAAATCACAGCTTCTCACGCTGCATTGACACAGAAAACATTTTGCTGATAAAAAAGCACAGGGATTTTTGGTTGATAAATGTGGAATATTTAATATATTTTCATTTGAAATAACAAATGTGGATATTTTGCAAAAAATTAATGGGAACATCCTCGGAACAAATTCCATAAGAAATCAAACTTGTCATAATAACAGTAGAAGTGCAAAACAAATATCTCTTCAACTGCATTCAGACAAATGAAACCCGGGTGAAGGCAAAGTGAGGATAAACGAGTGGTTAAAAAAAAAAAAAAATCCATGTCACACGCTGTGTTCACTTGTCTCCTGAGACAGGATGACAGCCTCAGGCTGAATTTGATGTCATCAGCCAGCACTCTCACCTATTCTACCAGCTGGATGTAAACGTGAGCAGATGGGCCGGCCGAATGCCTTGCCGTCCCAATCCCCACATTACCATGCTGCCGCCGCTCGCTCTCTCGATGGCCGGCGAATCCTGTTCAAGCACCGCGGCCCCTTCTGCTCCACCACTTGTGTTAACTTATAAAATCAGCTGCAGTGTGGCCCGCAGTCATTTTCTTTGGCCGTTTGTTCTTTGTCATTTCTGTCCTATGTTAGCAAGCATGAGAACATTTGCATAAGGAATAATGTACCCATCAGTAAACATGTGCTCTCATATGTTTACAAGTCTTAATGCTCCTCCTCCTTTTAAGCAATTAGCCGGAATATGACTAATTAGTTCTTATACATATGCAAGCATCCTGCCGGTGCCCCGCCCACAAGCGTGGCGGCATTGATGGCGCCAGTGCGTGAAGGCGAGATGAAGCATTTTGCTGGTGCCATTCACAATTAAGGGCCCAGAGTGTCTTATTAGCAGTGAGACTAAACTTTAGCGGGCAGAGGTCCTCAGGGGGAAAAGGGGAGGAGGAGGTATGGGCGGAGGCACCGAAGCAGCTGTTGCTGTTTGTTTATGCAACTCAGCAACATACGAGTGGCGCGGTTCTCTCTGGCGCTTGGCGGGGGCCCCCGACTCTCCCCGCTTGATCTGTGAAGGTTGGAGCTTTTCTTCATAGTGTCCTGTGCACTACCATCTGTCTCTCCAGGAATTCATACACCCCAGCATTTGTCAGGACCAAGCCAGTAGGAGGGGGCATAGGGTTTGCGCTCGTCTGAATAAATGTCCTCCTCTCCAATTCGGAGTGAATCTTTTCATGGGCGAAGAGCAGGTTCGGACTAGACGTCCGGTGCTGATGATCGTTAAAAATGCTATAAAGATGCACCTGTACGCTCTGTCCTACAAGAAATTTGGGGCTTTCGAAAACGCTGTGAATACAGGTATGCGGGATGAGACAAGTCTTATTACTGTGAAATGAATGAAAAGCAGATCGGATCAGTGCCTCTAATGAAGGGAAATGCGCTAAATATAGATTATTTTATGGACTGCCGATTTCTAAAGGCAGGAAATTAAACGCTGTGGGATGTTCCCTGTTATCGCCACCACTTGTGGCTGTCCAACAGTGAGCGTAACATGCTTATTGTAATGTTGAGCACTTATGTTGGCGTCTTTTAAATCTTACCGCGTCTTAACACCAATTGCGTCTCCCGTAGCACCAACTGTTGAACCAAGCAGCCGGCAACCGCAAGTTCAAGTGCACCGAGTGCGGTAAGGCCTTCAAGTACAAGCACCACCTGAAGGAACACCTCCGCATCCACAGCGGTGAGTGGCATTTAAAGAAGGCACTTGAAAATGTGTCACTCTTGAGCCAGACATCTCATTGTCTCTGTTCTTACGCTCCAGGCGAGAAACCCTATGAATGCCCCAACTGTAAGAAGCGCTTCTCTCACTCCGGATCCTACAGTTCGCACATAAGCAGCAAAAAGTGCATAGGCTTGATCGCCGTTAATGGCAGGATGCGTGGCAGCATTAAGACAGGCTCTTCACCCACCTCAGCCTCTTCCTCCCCCACAAACACTGCCATCACCCAGCTGCGGCAAAAGCTGGAGAACGGCAAGCCGGTGGGCCTCTCTGACCACAACAACCACCTGAGCATCAAAACGGAGCCGCTTGACTTCAACGAATATAAACTGATGATGGCCTCACATGGATTTGGTGCTCCTGGGCCCTTCATGAATGGAGGCGTTGGAGGCAACAGTCCACTGGGGGTTCACCACAACTCAACAGGCCAGAGCCCTCTGCAGCACTTGGGTATGCCCGGGCTAGAATCACAGATCCTTGGCTACCCGGGCCCGCTGATCAACAACCTGAGCGAGGTGCAAAAGGTTCTCCAGATTGTCGACAACACAGTGTGCAGGCAGAAAATGGACTGCAAACCAGAGGAGTTGTCCAAGCTCACAGCCTACATGAAGGAGTTAGGCTCACAGGTGGAAGAACAAAAGCAGGGTCTGACTTCAGCGAGTGGGCCACAGACCAGTCTTCCGCTCGTCAATCACAACGGCGCCACCAAAAGCATCATAGACTACACACTTGAGAAGGTCAACGAAGCCAAAGCCTGTCTCCAGAGCTTGACCACAGACTCGAAGAGACAGATTAGTAATATCAAGCACGAGAAAGCTAACCACATGCTGGAAAGCGGCATGGAGGAAAAGGCATCAGAGAACATGTTTACACTGTATGCGTGTCAGTATTGCAAAGAAACTTTTCCGGGTCCCATTCCTCTCCATCAACATGAGCGCTACCTGTGCAAAATGAATGAGGAGATCAAAGCCGTGCTCCAACCCAGCGAGAACATGATGCCCAACAAACATATATTCATGGAGAAGAACACTCATCTGACCTCCTCCATCTTGACTGAAAAGGGACTAGCGGGTTCCCTTCACCCCTACAGGGACCACATGTCTGTGCTCAAGGCTTATTTTGCCATGAACATGGAGCCCAACTCTGAAGAGCTGCTCAAGATCTCCATTGCCGTCGGCCTTCCTCAGGAGTTTGTCAAGCAATGGTTTGATCAGCGCAAGATGTTTTCGTACGGTAGCACCAGAACGCCGCCGCTCGAGCATAAGAGCAGCACGGAAATGGTTGTCGGAACAAACAACCGCCACACTCCCCCCAAAGACCCCCTGGCGGCGCGGTCGCCGATGTCTCTAATCAAGCCAGGTGACTGCATCACATCCCCGGCTATTGCCGAGCTCCACAACAACTGTGACAATTCCCTCAGACATTTAAAAAACCATCAGTTCGGTGAGGCTAAAGCCACAGGTGATAAGTTGGACCATTCCCGCAGCAACACTCCGTCACCACTAAACCTGTCGTCCACCTCCTCCAAACATTCGCACAGCAGCTCGTACACCCCTAACAGCCTGGTGTCAGAGGACCTGCAGGCCGAACCGCTCGACCTTTCACTTCCGCGACTCATCAAGGAACCTAAGCACGCACTGACCGTGAAGAGCCGACCAAAAGTAAACAGTGTTACGGTCGAGCTTAGCAGTGTCCCCTCGCCGCGCGAGCACTTCGAAGAGCCACTCAACCTAGCCTATCTCAAGAAGGAGTTTTCCGTCTCTGTCAACAACGGCAACCTGGAGAAAAGCACTAGCCCCATTTTTGGCATTAACCCCTTTGCCGCCAAACCTATGTACACGTCACTTCCGCCTCAGAGCGCTTTCCCGCCCGCCACGTTCATGCCACCGATGCAGGCCAGCATCCCGGGACTCAGGCCCTACCCGGGCATGGAGCAGATGGGTTTCCTACCGCACATGGCATACACATACGCAGCTGGCGCTGCTACCTTTGCTGAGATACAACAGCGGAGAAAGTACCAACGGAAACATGGTTTCCAGGTAAGACTCACTCACCGATGATTCTCCGACAGCCCCGTTAGCATACCTATGCTAACTGGACGCCTCTGCGCTGACAGCGTAATGAACCTACTATTGTTTGAAATATAGGGTTTTAAAAACGGTACGTCATTTGACCGGGCCAAATATTGACTCGCTGTCATCGTGGTGCCAAACAGTCCAAATTTCAGAATGTTTGGATTTGTAGAAATAACAAAAGCCTGCAGTGTAGACCCCCCCAAGCACCGCCACGCCACTCCGCCACTCCTCAGTGGCGTTTTAAAACGAGATCAGCTTCCAAGTGCAGTTTAATAATGCACCAGCCCCATGTTCATTACCACTGCATGCTGAGGGCTGTTTAACATAGAGCGAACCATTTTGATGAAAAAAAAGTATTAATAATGTTTCTCATTCTAAGTTATTAAATTAGGTTTTAAAAATACAGCTACAGGCGTTTAGTTGAAATTGATTGCCGAGTGATAGCGCGGTCCCGTCTTAAAACATCCTTGCATTGTCAAGTTCATTAAAGGAACACGTCACACCGTCTGATTGTGATCGCTTTGGCAGAATGTTCCTCTCACGTTGGAACATTGTTCTCCATCAATTCACACGCCACACTTGTCTTCATCATAAAAGAGATTTTAAAAGGACGGTACTTCTACTGACTCGAGTGAAAGGAGACACAATAGACCCCCTTGCAAATCTCCGTTCAATGCATTCTGTGTAAGGACTTCATTGCATATACAGTACAAAGATTTAACAGAGTAAAATTGGATTCATTATTGATTAGAATATTAGCATTATTACTTCTAAATAAGTAAGTCAGTAAGTAAGTGAGTGAACAACAATTCTTAAATCAACAAATCAAAATGACATGACAACTAATTTTGACCAGTCCATATTCTGGCCCTGGAACACCTTCACGCATAGCATCTACAAATACCGTTTTTTCGGAAACAAGACGCATGCATTGAACTGCAGATGAACACATTTCTGATGATTTTAGGCAAGAGGCAGAGTAAACCCTGACCAGATTATTCATTCTGTGTGCAAATACAAACAACCATACTCACATTCACACCCTATGGACAATAATGAGTAATCATTTCAACTGTTTTTTTTTTTTTTTGTTTGTTTTTTCTCAAAAATGTAAATGAAGCAGGGGGAAGAAAATGCAAATTTCACACAGTGGGATATGAAATTCTAAGCTGGGATCTTTAGACTGTGAGGCAGTTGAGAAACGCCTAAAAGTGGAGTGCAAAGGTTTACATGGAAACAGAAAAAAAAAAAAAAAAAACGTTCACATTTATCGAGATTGGCCCCAAATTATTATGCGTTTCACTCAATCCATTGTCTAAAGCCACTTATCCTCACTGGGGTCGGTTGGGTGCTGGTTGGGGATACCTTGAGCTGGTTGCAACCAATCACAGCTGTTTCACTCCTGCTAAATTAAAAATAAATACATAAATACATACATCTTGTGCGTGTGTTTGCGGCTCTAAATAACAAAACCGAAACTGATTGTTTCTTTTTTTTTGTCCCCTTTCTCTTTTTTTGTCAATGTTTGTCGTTGCTAAGGGCGAGCTGCTTGACGCTACAGCCGATTACATGTCAGGGCTGGACGACATGACAGACCCCGACTCCTGTCTGTCGCGGAAGAAGATTAAGAAGACTGAAAGTGGTATGTACGCGTGTGACTTGTGCGACAAAACATTCCAGAAGAGCAGTTCCCTTCTCAGACACAAATATGAACACACAGGTATATACTGTTCTAGACCCTTATTTCCAACCCCATTATATTTCCTTTTGTCAATGTTTGTATTGAAAATCCTCAGTGAATCTTTTAACTTGTCCCCCCCTTTTCCTCCTTCCTCTGTTGCACATCTTGTAACTTGCTTCTTCATCAACAGGGTGGACATAGTTGCGGTAGTTGTTATCCCGACGAGTAAAAGCAGCTCTGTAATTGGCGATAGATCGCATCAGCACCTTCAGAGCGCCACTAACGAGTCTCTTATTACTGTTACGATACAGTTCCTCTTTCATGGGGTTGCATCATTCATTTCAGACGCCCTCTTTCGCCTAGCGTTCGCCGCTTTTGTGCGTCATATCTATTTGGACATGAAAGCAGGGGCTGGGGCAGCGACGCTTTCATGCTCACTTCGCTGTGTTGTTCTGGTCCTGCACAGAAGGGAAGTGGTCAGACTGGAGATTAAAAGCCTGTTTCGCTTTGTGTGAGGAGGGTACATTGCAAAAGTTTAAAAGAAAAGAAATGCCGTGGCAGGCATGGAATCAACGTCAACTTCAATCATATCTACAGATAAGCTTGTGCACCACGCCTTCCCACTGAGCTCAGCTCTCTTTACGCCTCCAACACCATGTTTACGATGCATCGGCGAGTGCAACGCACCGGCTTTTTCCTTTGTTTTGGACCGCAGGAGGGAACTTTCATAATGTCAGCCAGCGAATGCGAGCGCACTTTCTCCACACAATTTGAATAACGTTGGATCTGATGTCCAGTTATGTCATTTTGCTCCATGCCATCCAATCCATCAAACTCTTTGCTTTTCCTCTGCTTTGTGTGAATTTTGATTTGATTTGATTCTTTTACTTTGTTTTTGTCACGCCGCTCACGTTCCGCGCTCTTCGTTTTGTGTGTCCGCAGGCAAGCGGCCGCATCAATGCCAGATCTGCAAAAAGGCCTTCAAACACAAGCACCATCTCATCGAGCACTCCCGTTTGCACTCGGGCGAGAAGCCCTACCAGTGCGACAAGTGCGGCAAAAGGTTCTCGCACTCGGGCTCGTACTCGCAGCACATGAACCATCGCTACTCGTACTGCAAGCGCGAGGCGGAGGAGCGCGAGGCGGCCGAGAGAGAGGCCCGCGAGAAGGGCCACCTGGAGCCCACCGAGTTGCTGATGAGCCGGGCCTACTTGCAGGGAATCACTCCTCAGGGTTACCCGGAGCTGACGGAGCGCGAGGCCATCTTGCGGCACGACGGCGTGAACGGAGGGATCGCAGAGGGACGCAAGGAAGTGGGAGAAGACTATGCCAAGATGGGACGCAGGGAGGATGAGTTTGAGTTCGAGGAGGAGGAGGAGAGCAAGAGCATGGACACGGACCCGGACACGTTGAGGGACGAAGAGGAGAACGGAGAGCACTCAATGGACGACAGCTCGCTGGATGGCAAAATGGAAACCAAATCGGATCGCGAGGACACGGTGGAAGACGCCATGTAGTCGGCCCTCCAAGGGAAGCGCGTGACGTTTCTTCCGGTTCTGAATCCTTACCTGCTCAGTTTAAGACGGGATGTTTTAAACCGTACGTGCACGTGCCTGAAGCTTCGGGGAAGCTTTGACCGCTAAATCAATGAGGCAGCGGCATTGAAGGGAGGGGGAGGGGTTTGTGACTGAAGCTGCATTATGCAAACCCAACAAAGAATAAATACATTTGGAGAAAAAAAAAAAAATGTACAGTCCTAAGGCCTAAACATGAGTGTGGTGCTAACCTCCCCCTGCCCGTGTTCCATAATATTTATAGCACAAAAGAGTGACTTGTACAAATTGCACTCCGCTTCTGTAATCATGAAGAATAAAAATAAAGTGTTGCCTATGTATATATTTATACGGGGTTGGAAGAAGAGCAGCGGGGTCTGCGTACCCCTTTAGCCCCTTGGTGTTTGTCGTCACCCACCTTTGGTTCCGCCACCTGCAGCCACACTGTGTCAGGCCTCCAATCATTAAGACTGTGAAGGATATGGGTCAAAGAGGAGGAGGATGAGCTCGTGGCGCCTCCGTCTTAAGGGAAATCGTGGGTTCCGGACGCTATGGAAGGGGGAGTTAAATGAAGGATGAAGCCTTTGAGGTGTTTTATGAAAAAGAAGCCTTATATGCAAACCTTTTAACCTGTGTGTTTTCTGCAAGTGCCACCCTCGTATCGTGTCAAAGGAAGGTTACTTTTTTTTTCACCAGCTTCAGTATTACGGGACGGTTTACCATTGTTCTCTGCAGCACCCGTGTCAGTATTAAGACTCTAGGCAGCAGTTACTTAGTTTACATTATGTTGTGCAATGTTTCTTTGTCAGTATTACACCAAACCTTTTTTCTTTTCGTTTTGGAAAACAAGAAATTGCATTCATTTTATTTGTAGGTTGGTTGGTTGGGGAAAAAAAATTATTTATGTGGCCCATTTTATATTTCCTAATTTTATTTATTTCATACTGTTGTGTACAGTACTATAGGTCTTCAATATATAGATATATTTTAGTAAAAAGGAACATGGTGTTGATCATAGGGCAAAATTTACGTAAAGAGAGCATTTATTGTGTTTTGAAACATTGTGAAATGCCAAGTTTAAACTTATTTTATTTTATTTCCTCTATTTTCCACACAATGGAAAATTCCAAATTTGGGAACTTTTATACGATTGTGAAAACACTGTATTTTCGACTGAAAAAAAGAATTCCACTTTCTTCATCTTTGTTTCTTTTTTTAAGCTAAAAAATGAAGAGGGACTGTTAAATACTATGTATGATATGACTGAAGAAGAATCTTTCCTGAAATGTCTTTGTAAAAGTATTATTGAATTCTTGATTTGTAATTTCTCTTGAAAATGACCCTGCTCGAATAAAAGTAGCCAAATGACAAAATACCAATCACTTGCCACGTCGTCTTTGTTTGGAGGCGACAAATTATTAAACTGTGATTTCATGCGTTTTGCCCAGTTTGACTTTAGTTGAGTTCCGGCTCTGCTACTTATGATATATTCATGCGCATTTTATTCATTACTATTATCAATTACAGTAATGTCATATTTCATCCTGGTGCGATTTATTTTGAAAAACATGCAGGGACATTATTTCAAACTAAATTCCACACTCAAATATAGTTTACGGATTGTGCGTATTCAAATCGAGTAACACATTTCTTATTTTGAAAAGAAGCAGACAATATATATATATTTTTTTTAAAAAAAGGGTTTGGGCCTTTATACCACATGAATGTGTGCATAAAAAATGGAAATGAGCTTGTTTCATCTAAAACCCCAATTAATTTGAGCAAGAGAGAATAATAGCCGCAAACTGTGCTTTCCCGCTCCCACGTTTGTAGCTGGCGGTGACAGGTGGACTCCATCACGTCCCGCACCGGCTTTATGCAGATGAGCAGCAACATCAAACGGGCCAGATGAAAGCACCAAAGGTTGAGCGATGCCAAACATCAGAACCTTCTTTGCGTTTTCTCATCGATCGCGTCGCCAATGGATCATTCGCAGAATAGCTCATGGATAAAAGGGGGGCAAGTGAGTGGGCCAAAATGTTGATTAGCTCTTGAATTTGATAAGTGACGCGGTGGAACAGGGCTGAGCGTTGAAAGAGCATGCCAGTCTTTCCAGTGAGGCTGGGGGAGAGGCGGGTTTGGGTTTGGAAGCGCAGTATCATTTAATGAGCTGACCGTCCGCTATTTCCCCATCTTTCAGACTTGTACACGTGCTCTTTGGCTTAACTGAAGAAGGTCAAAGGTCCGGGTGGGTGCGCTGAAATGTTTCTGCAATCCCGGGAAGCATCGCCGAGGCAAAAGCGCTGAGTTAGCGGGCTGAGACAAAAAGCCACCGATTGAGAACCATTGCTGTGAAGTGGCTCTGTCATTCCGCAATAATGTCTGAAAGTGATCCAGTCTGCTTTTACACGTACAGATCAATACAGTCTGGCACTATCAGTAGAAGCCTGCTTCTAATTGCAATTGATCTCAATGAATGTGAACAGAATTGA
Source organism: Hippichthys cyanospilos (assembly GCF_059441005.1). Taxonomy (NCBI): domain Eukaryota; kingdom Metazoa; phylum Chordata; class Actinopteri; order Syngnathiformes; family Syngnathidae; genus Hippichthys; species Hippichthys cyanospilos. The sequence continues at coordinate 27,544,844 of NC_142370.1, read as the reverse complement.
TTTTTGCTTCACTAAATTTACTGACTGATTTCAACAAGAAAACCACTGCTTCTGCATTTGGGATATTATTTTTACTAATTATTGTAAGTAAAAAATACAGTGACTGTGCTTTTAAGCATGACCTTGCGTCACTCCCAACTGTGGCTGCAAAATGGAACCCTTGCTTCTCACCCACCCACACAAAAATCCCCCTCACGCAACGCTGCATCGTTGAAGAGGAAGACGATGGGACGGCAGTGATTAGAGAAAGAGCATGTATGAGGCGAGGGATTTTTTTTTTTTTTTTTTTTAATGTAGAGGAGTCGCTGAGAGCCTGTGTACAGGCAACGCTATGGCCTCAGGCTAAATGTAGACTTAGCTTTGGTCTCCGCGAAACCCCGGTGTGAATCATTGCAGCTCAGCTGTCCAAAACAAACCGCCAATCTGGGCCGGGCATATGGCTGCGCGGCGCTCAACGACAGCGATATGCACGTGTTGTCAAAACGCTCTAAAAGCACATCGCCAAAACTGCAAATTGGGTTTAAATGAGCAAAACATAATCATATTTTTTATCATGTGAGCAAAGTCTTGCTGTTATGGAGTCTATAAGCTTCACCTAACCTCTATTTATTTATTTATAGCCAACAATTAAAAAAAGTTGCACTCGCAAATAATCATATTTACAAAGTAGTAAAACATACACTTTTACACAATTTACAATATAAATATAATTATTGTTCATATTAAACCATTGTTGTGAAACATTCGCATTTTATTTTTATATTATCCCACATATTTAATGCGCAGATATGTTTTGGTTTCAATCATGCGCAAATGATCCGGCCACTCCATCAAAAAAAAAAAAAAAAAAATCAAACCTGGCCTAATATTTAGCCCAGATATAGTGATGCTAAACCTGGCCCATCTGATAATCATCAATATCAATTTGTGTTTTCCCAAGTTTTAATGAGTAGACCAGATGAAATGATGCAACAAGCCCACACGGTGTCCGGACCGTTTGCAGGGCACATGAAGAACGGACGCGGCAAAAGAAGCAGGACCTTGGCGCTCGGCGAGACAGAGTTCAACGACACGCAGGGAGAAAAAGGCACAAGTGACCAGCAGGGATTAACCAATCACAGCGTCAGAAGAGCGGCCAGCTGTTCATTCTGGCCGGAGCGGAATGAGGCCTGGAGCAGGTGGTGCGGCCTGATGCCAGCGGTGCTGAAGAGGAGGGGGGGCCCTGGAGGAAGATGCTGATGAAAGACACTCTCCTAATGTTTCGGCATCACTCTCAGTCTCCCTGTCCACATTATCATGAATAAATATTCTACAAACGCAGAAAATCTGACAAAGTAAGCCAAGCACAGTCAAAATAAAATCAGGAGTTAAAGGGGAAAAAAAATCACAAAAAAAGAAGGTCAACATGCTCAACAAACGAATAAAAACGCAACCTGATGAGATTTAATCTTAAATATATTTTCTCCTGAGTCTCCTTGAACCCGGGTCTTACCCAAAAGACAAAGGTTGGTTTATATTTAGGTTCGTTTCTAGTAATGGATTCTTTTCCAGTGTTCTGTTTTGCTTTTTGTGCCTTTTGTTTGTACCTGTGCATGTCAACCTGATTTCTCGAGTCTTCCAGGCCACAACAGAATTGTGGGCAAAATGTTGTTATTAACCAGGAAGGTGAGCCCCCTGCTGGATGAAGACTCACTGAAAGTTTGAAGTCAATGTTTATTAAAGTTGGGTTTTTACTTTTCAGGAACACAGATGCAGGTTGATAAGCATGAATGTCACTTGTTTGTTGAACCATAGAAAACAATATAGTATGAACTTGCAGGGGTGTGAAACGCAACAGGAAAGCAGTGTGTGGATATTGTACGTACCAATGGCCAGAATATAAAACCTGTCTAAAAAAAAAAAAAACCTTGATCAGATTAATCAAGTGGAGTCATCCTTGTTATTGCCATTCAATGTGATAACACCACAACAAAATGCAGGTATGAGTTTTTTTTTTTATTTTGGGGTGGGGGATTTGTTAGTTTTTTTTTTTTTTTTATGTTGGTAGTTTTGTGCAAGACTCGCGGAATCCATTTGTTCCACGTTATTGTCTCCAACTGCTTTAATCCACTCTTCTCCTTGTGTGTCAGCAAATCACCCTCTTCTCTCCCAAGTGTTCTGAAGCTGGATGTTGTTAGTTGGTAAATGGTAAAAGTTGTAAATCTTTCATTTTATGACACAGTGATCAGTAACCAAACTGATTTATTTATGAATATTTTATTTCAAAAATATGGTGAAAACTAGTGTAGGGAATATTCATGTCGCAAGGTGAATGAGTGCCCGTGATTTTCTACTCGTGCCATAAAAAATTCAGGTGCGTGCTCCTGGTTCTAGTCATTATCAGCAGCAGGAGTAATATAACTGGAACCCTGCCTGATATTTCAGTTTCTTTCAAGCATCTCACTCAGTATTCAGCAGGTGGACCAATGATCTAGTTCCATCGAAGTTGGTAAATAAACTTCACCGAGAGAAGCTAACATAAACCAAGCTTACCATTTAAACAGCGGTGGAAGAGTGGTTAGCAGGACCGACTCACAGCTCAGAGCCCCGAGTTCAATTCAAGCTGGCTCTGGCCTGCCGGTGTGGAATTTGTTCTCCTAGTAACCGCGTGGGTTCTCTATGGGCGAACCAGCCTCCCACGTTGCAAAAATATGCATGGTTGCTGTTTTGGCCACTCGTAATTGTCTTTAGTCGTGATTGGGTGTGCGCATGGTTGTTCGTACCTGTGTGCCCTGCAACTGGTTGGCAACCATAGGCACAGCAATACAGAGGTCCCAGTGAGGATAAGCGGCTATGGGAAATGGATCCCGCGCATATACAAATATCAAAATCCCCCCCTTGCAACTGCAAAAGAGCTGAACATAAGAAAGATATCAAAATGACAGATGATGCAAACTGGGGCTGTGCCCATAGGTCAAGCTTCTCCAACAAGTGATTGCAATTCTTAGCAGAAGTTCTTCATTCCTGAGTCTCCACTTCCAAAGGCTTAATTCTACTTTTTTCCCCAATCCTGTTTATGGAGAGGACAATTTCAACGCATGCACAATGGGAATAAAACATAAAACCGGCAAAGTCAAGTTCTTTTCTTTCTTTCTTTTTCTGTAGTTCCGAGGTTTTGGGTCATGTTTGTTTTTGGCAATAAGCTTGAATGAAGCATCGGCTTTCCTTCACTGTTTGCGCCCAACCAAAGTTCAATTTGTTGTCGGTTGTCACGTGAAACTGTGCAAAAGAGATGTACATAGTCAAAGCCAGGAGTTTGCTGGGATTCGAGCAGATTCAGCCTCAAAAATCAAACATGCAGCTGGTCATCTTACTGTGGTAGTATCCTCTGACATTCAAAGGAGAGCCTCTCCCCCTCCCTCTCACTAAGGGGTAAGTGATTATGTGTTTTGCCAAAGTGGTAATCTTTTGATATGCACAAACACAGATTCTAACATGCCGGCAACAGCAGGTTTTTTCTTTTTTTCTTTTTTCTTTTTCTGGGCTGACAGCTGATTAGGATGCCGGATCATGGTCCCAGCTGGGCGCAGGGTACATCGCTCATTACACGTTTTCTAGAGGAGGGAGGCTAATTCACAACGCCACACAGCATGGTAGGTGTAATCATATCATGCAAAATCAGCGGTCAGTTCAGCGCGGCTGGAGCCTGATTAAAGGCCGCCAAAGACAAAGTGACACGTCCTCAACCTCATCAGAGGAAACGTTAAGCAAAGCATCATTTGGCCATCAAGGTGCAGACCCATTCCTTTTAGAAATGATCTTCTTTTCCCTTCCCAGGGATCAACATGCAATTTTTATGAAGCCACGTTTGTGGCCTAGGCGCTCACATCGCCGGCAACTTGATATAATTAGAGCTCAGTATTTTGGACGTAAAATAGCTGCTGTAAATAAGCAGCATTCTTCAGCCAAACTCACTGTGACAGTTTGAGTGAACACAAGGTTAATGTGCAAAATCAGCAGGGATTTGTTAACCCTTTGCCCATCCTCAATTGGCCATTTCTGTAACATCGGAAAGAAAACGACTGCCCGTTTTTATCATCTAAAACCTGTTGTATCCCTTTTCTACCCTGTCTACTTATTTCTAGGACTGTTAATGGACTTAGCTGTGCAGTCTACTTAACTGTGTGTTCTGCTACCGCCATGAAAATGGTTAATTATCCCATTGAGGACTTCCTGGTCCAACCTTACAGTCGGAGAAGGATGAATGTGGCCTTGCATGTATGTAATGTCTTTAAGGAAGCATTCCCTCCACAGCCTGCGGGGATTAGGCCTAATGACAGAAGTTAATTATATTAAGAGTGATTTTCAAAAACAGTTCACGAATGACAAATTATAGTTAAAGTTGCTCTTAATGCTCTTAACTGTAATTAAATTGCCTAATATCTCAAGAAAACGAGCGTGTTGAGCTGCAGGAATGTCAGAGGGAAACTTTTCCATGGTCAGTTGTTAACAAACTACCGTACAATTCATTTATTACATCTATTCTCTGTCAACACTCCCACAGACTTTGTGTGCGTGTGTGTATTTAAATATATATGTAGATGGGACAAGACACAAATCCCACGACATGAGATATCACACCATTATTTTTCAATTCATGAACAAACTTATCAATCGATCATGTAAATGTAAACACAATCTTGCATGCAAATGTGAACATCAGCGAAGAAAAATTGTGCTTGTGTAATTTGCCAATATTTGAACATATTTTTCCGGATTCCGCAACACAGGTGATTTGAAAGCAATGTGACTATAACGGAATTCCATTTGTGACCACAACTGTATTTTTTTTTTCCATTGCAGGTTTATCAAGCAACACCAAAAAGTAAATTTGTGTTTTGATTAACAAAAACATCAAATTTCCAATTGTGAAAATTTGACAAATTAAGATTTAAATACATAAACTGTGGCAGATGATGCCTGAGGACTGAATTTTAAATTTAATGGAAAAGCTGATTTGGGGGTTGAGGCCAAAGAACCATTTTTCATATGTTGGGATTTTAAACTTTCTGAGATTTTAAAGTTGCCCAAAGCTCAGATATCTTTAACCTCCAGTGTTCACAACACTTCCTGAAATTTTCAGGTTGACAGTTTTCTGAAAGGTACTGTATATATATATATATATATATATATATATATATATATATATATATATATATATATATATATATATATATATATATATATATATATACAGACTACAAAGAAAGTTTGTATTCAAACATTTTTAGTTGTAACTTGTTAGCATACAAGCATTTGACAACTTGTTTATTAAACCCTTGATGAGGCAAGCCTGTCTTCATTGGCAGGGAGTTTTTTTTTTCTAGTAGCCATAACTCCTAATTTTTGTTTGCGCTAGCAACGTTATTCCACAGATTCGGAAAGCAGAGAATCTGTGAAATTGCATCCTCTTTTTCTTCCAGCGTTCAACTGTTTTCTCCATGCTTAGTGTTTTGGGGGAATAATTGTATAAACACTGGAATAGACAATGCTGAAAAGGCGCACCAGGAAGAGGAAACTCCCATAGAAGTTCGTACCATATTCACCAAAGAATCAACAGGAGAGGGCAATTGAAAGCAGTAAAGAGGTTAACTCCGCCAGCATTCTTAAGGGTTACCTCATTTTTACGTCCATGCTCCCAAGTACATGGCAGTTAAAGCATTTCTCAGAAATTTGGAAGATATAACTCTATGAGGTGATAAATAATTATGGTGGCAGGTGGTAATGATTACAGCGTCGGATTCAAATGACAGACGACATATATTGTTCCACTGGGCTTAAGCCTTGTCTACACGTTACCGCTGCTATTTTAACCCGGGTGATTTGACTCTCTTCGTGTACAAATATTCCTATTCTATCGCTTTGTTTATTTTAGAAAAGTTTCTGTTACCCAAATCAGCAATTAAATTAATTTACAAGCTTGCCAAGCTGCTAGGCACCAGTAGTATCAATCAGACAGAAGTTCCGTCCCTTATTGTCATCAGCGTCGACATCCTTGGCAGGAAATACAACATTGTGATGAATAAAACTCCTGTTTATGATGGCTGCACGCAAACGTGGACTCGTTGAATTTGACAAATCTCTGTAATGGCCTGGGCAGAATTTTTTATTTATTTATTTATTCATTTATTTTAAGAGATAGGGCAAACCAGTGGTAGACCGAGGGGAAGTCTGTCAGTACCAATGGAACTCCAACCACTGCATATGACAGTGGCAGAGAGAGAGAAAGAGAGAGAGAGAGAGAGAGAGAGAGAGAGAAACAGAGCGAGAGAGAGATTTTAAAATGTCGTATTTAACCTTGCTTTCAACACCAAAAGGGCTGACAAGCCACTCAGGAGCCCCTTGCAGAATTTGTAAAGATTTCCCAAGTGCCGTCTGTCCTGGCAAGAATTAACTCTCCTCTTCCAGCCGGTAAAACCTTGACACCTCAAGTGAAAAGTGCTTGAGCTGTCGTGCACTATAATCCTCTGAATGGTTGACAACGTTTCCTTTGGAGTACAAGCCGGAAGGGAGGAAAAAAATGGGAGAATTACGTGCATTTGTCCACTGGTAATTAGATGACTTTTACTCAATCACCAGCATTTTCCATAGAGGACCTTTGAAGTGTGATGATGCCCCACTTGGACAATTTAAAGCAGAGGAACCAGTGTTTTTGACGCCCTTGATATAGCAATATCTAGTTTGGCTCAGCTTTTTACACATCAAAGTCTTAAGCAAAAGTGGTGTATGGACACCATGCTATTGCCAGAGAATGCTACCGTTGAAGTTCTTCCTGGATACTCTTCACCTCCAGTGAGTTTTGGAGACATTCCGAGCCATGCCATTTGTGCAACTGGCATATTAAGTCGACTTGCTGGGCATGCATGTACTTGTGTGTGTACTTGTTCAAGTGTGTATATGCAGGCACACACATGGAAGCAATATCTTCCATTGCTGCCATGAAGCTATACCCCCCTGTGCTTTTCTCACATGTGATCATGTCCAAATTTGCATGGGGGGGATGATGTCAATAGTGTGGGTGTTTTCTTTTTTTCTATTAAACGTACATCTCGGATGTGCAGGTTTCAACGCAACCTCTGAGGTGAAGTGCAACCTCTGAGGTGAAGTGTGAAAAAAAAAAATCTTTGCTATCCTTTATTCATCTCAAAGTGCAGATTGCCTAACAAGATTGGAGCAAGGCCATGCGCCATCCAACAACTAATGAAATATAGGATGGAATGAAACTGCAAGACTTGGCTAGAGATCAGCCTCTAAGGTAATTGGTAAACAACAACAAATTGAACAAGTATGAAATTGCAATAACTCTAAAGATGCATTTCTATCTTCCTAACAGCAGTAACTTTGTTTTATCAACCAAGCTTTGTCTTTGCGCGGCTCATGATCCCATTCGATATGATATCATGTTTTGTAAGTCGCTATTAAACTAAAATGCCATTTATTTGTTCTAGCCCGCCATGAGAATGCACAATACATATGTTCATTTTTTAAAGAACAATATGTCATGTTACTGTGTTAAAAACAAAAGCAAATATCAAACAGACACTCTAGACGGAATGGTCCACTTTTCACTGAGTTTAATTATTATTTTTTTAAAAATCAGGTACCATCCATTTTCAATGTAAAACATTTGTTATGGAGGAATTAGTGAATGTGTAATCAATTGCAAAGCTTCTTCTATGTAGAAATAAGCAATATGACAACATCCCCCTTCATATTCCCATGATGACTCCAAAGGAACTGGACAAAACATCTCCTTTCAAAATCACTGCACTTACTGCACATTACTAGTTATGTCCAAAAAACAGGGAACAATCTGCCCCAAAATTGTACGTGCACATCTCTGCGACATGTTAAACCAACCCAATACAAGCATTTTTCTTTTCTTCATTTCACCATGATACGCAAAACGTAGCGATACAAGAGACTTTTGTAAGCCTAATTATTTGCATGTCTTTGTACATTCGATTTCATTACAATAAGCATGAACTTTATTTACTTTTTCTCCCAACGCCACCTACAGGTGACTTGCTCACTAATGACAAGATGACACTCCTCAAAAGGCCCAAATCAGTTGGAAAACGAACCCTTTTACCAAAGGTGCGGTGCTGTTTCACAAATGTGTCCATCCCCACTCGAGTTGTGCATGGGCATGCTGGATTTCTTAAAGGCTAACTGAAACTTTGCACAGCTTGCTATTCAGACATGGACTCATTCAAACAGGCACTTCAGCTCGCATGCGAAACCCCGCAACGGGGAGCTGCACAGCTCAGCAGACCCAAGCTCTGCCGGGGCTCCGATGAGCATCCCCAATTGTCTGACCACTAAGACCAATCATCACCAAAATTCACACACACATTCCTACTTCTTCACTTCAACCTGGAACAATATAAAATGGTCAAAATACATTTGTCAAAAGTTTTTCCATGTCAGAGCTCACATTTACTGTCAATAAAATCCAAAACGTTTTGTCGATCATTATTCTATTTGTCTCAGTTTGAAGTGAACAAGGGTGTAAATGTGCATGTGAATTTTGATGCTGCTCTCTCACCATTTTAGATGACAATTGAACATGACAAACCAAACCAGGTTTTTACATGTGGACCTGTTATACAAGTGCCAATGTTTAACCCAACTAAGAGTCCCCAAGAGAATGAAAAAAAAATAAAAAACAAAAAAAAAATAAAGAATAAAATGCTTGAATTGGGTTGGGTTAACTTGTTGCAGAGATGTGCATATTCTCTCTCTCTCTCTCTCTCTCTCTCTCTCTCTCTCTCTCTCTCTATATATATATATATATATATATATATATATATATATATATATATATATATATATATATATATATATATATATATATATATATATATATATATACATACATACCGCATTTTCAGACTATAAGCCATAACTTTTTCCTCATGATTTGAGCCCTGCGGCTTATAGTCTAGTGTGGTTTATCTGCTGTTTTTTTTACCGCAGGTCAAGCAAAAGTGTGTATCTGCTCAAGGAGTCAGTTTATGGAACAAGGAAATAGAACTGAAAAGATGTGAATCAATGGCTGTGTTCAAAAAGTGTTTTAAAATATATTATAAATAATATTTTTAAAAAATGCATACATTGAATAAGCTATTGTATAGAACTTTGTGACGTGTACATTTGATATACGGTACATAGTATATATGATTGTATTTATAATATTATGATTGCATATATTATTAATGTGCAGTGTATGCAATGTTCATTAAATTAATCTATCATTTAAACAAAAGGGAGAAAGAATGCTATCGAAGTATTGATTTTGAGTTTGAACTGCTATTTAACTTAGCAGTATTCTGTTGGTTATATCCATATTCATTTTCTATACATATATTGTTGGGACTAAACAAACAGACAGGTTCAGTCTGTTAAAGAGAGGATGTTGCAGTTGTTAGACAATTAAAATATATAAATATACGAAAAAAATTACAAATTTCATATAGCACCTTTTTGCATACATATCTGATGTTATGACCAGCGGCTTATAGTCCAGTGCAGCTTATCTGTGGCAAACTATGTTTTTTTTGCTCAATTTTTGCTGCTACGGGTTATATACCGGTGCACCTCATAGTCCGTAAATTAGGGTTTATACTTTATATTAGTATGAATGCATGAAGCAAATGAGTACTTAGTTATATGCCTTGCAATTCAGCACAGTTTCGCTGAAGACTCAGGAGACAGTGATTTTCACTTTTTTATTTTGATTTATTGTTGTCTCTCTGTCAATCATTCAGTGTTTTTTTATGTGCAGGCACCTGATTGGTGATTGACTAAAATGGCCACTGCCTTTAGATGTCCTGCCTCGTCCTTTGGCTCACCTCTTGGTTTTTGTCATAACTTTGCTGTTTTGGCCATGAGCACAGCTTAGTCTATTGCTGAGCATAATTCTATGTTGGTGAATTAAGAAAAGTAGCTATCAGGGTGGGCAGCCATTTTGTTTACAGGGTTTTGGTCTTGTTTATGTTTGTTGAAAGTTATGCATGATGTGTGTTTGACATTGATTATGTATGCTTAACAAAGATTTAGCAGTGTCCAGCCTGCCTCCATCTAAGTATATTTAAATACTGTAGCTGACAAATTGATGAGGCAGTGACAAATCCAGGAAATATTATTACCTGGTATTGGAAATGGGGAAAAAAGCTCATCAGGCAAGTCTGGGAGAAGCTGTACACTTTGCAGTCAATGTATCCCGTCCCTTGCTGCACACCTCGACCCGATTTAAAGTAATAGGATTGTTTTCAGCAAAACAAAAGCCACCGAAGCAATAGAGCATTTGACCTGAGAGTCTTGCCAACATTATATGGTCAAAACAAAGCACGGAGGAAATCCCTTGCGCTTCCACCTCTCATGATGTCACTGGATCTGATCTATTATTAACTTTTTCAGATCAATTATGCCTGTAAGCCCAAGACCTGTGATTTCCACTTAGGTAGCAAACTTTTGCTAGTTTAGACATTAGTGTCGCTGAAGCCCAGAAGACTTCAAATGTAAAAGCAGTTGCCACCTAGGAAGTCTTGCACTACCAATCAGAGATAAATATAAGCAGGCTGGAAATTTTTCAAGAGTATAAGTCAAGGCAAGAATTACATACAAAGGTTTATATTAGTTTGCTCTACTGATTTTGTGGCGTTAACATTTTTTAGTTCCACGTGCAAGGCCGTTTTCGAAGGCCTGAGAGATCGTGTCAAAAAAAGGAATCGCTTGAAATGAGAAACTGTTGAGGAATATTTTTGCGCATGAATGGCTTGCCTTTTGAATTTCACGTCTGTGAATTTTACAAAAGTAAGCAAAAAAACATTACATGACGTGCCACATTATCTGCTCAGGCGGTTCAATGCCTTCATCTAAATGTCACAAAAAAAACTTCATTTACAAAACCACATCAAATACAAACCTATAAAAGAATTTAGAGAGCATGAGAAGTGATATTCAGTCCCGAATGACATCCAAGCAAATAAAGAGGTTTTAAAATCCCTCCTTATTTATAGTCCATTGTCACCAGGTGTGGAAGATGTTTTTCTCTAGTGAAGTAAACAAATTTTTCAGGACTATGAATCGCTTCAGATTATCAAGCGCAAATATCCCAACGTCCTTTAAATTGCTTTTAAGTTGATCTTTGAGAGGTAAAAAAGGACTGTTTTTGTCCCCAAAACACGATAGACAAATAATTGAATTGTGGAAAGTGTGACAATGATCTGATGTGTGGTTTCTGCCAAAGAAGCAACATGAAGATCCGTTTGATGAGAGAATGTCTACAGCTGTTTTACTGAAATTGGTCAAAGTTTTGGGATAAGTGTCCAAAAAAGTTCCAGTCCTGCCCAAATGCTTTTGCCCCGCTAATTTGTGTGATGCGGTCAAGCATCAGTCTGCTGATGGCGTTGAGGGTGCATGAAAGCTTTAATTAACTGTGTGGATTTAATCACTGCGTGTCAGGGTCTATTGGCCAAAGCGGACAGGATGACGGCAGTCCAGTCGGACTAGCCAAAGTGGGTCAGGTCCGAAGTGAGTGGACATGGAAGTGACGCCGGCGTGTGATGTGACCCGTTAGCAGTGAGGCAAGCGACTCAGGGGCAACTCTCCTCTCCTCTGCCCGGGCCGATGCAGGACGCTGGTTGCCACGGGGCAAACAAATCAGAGGAAGTCACAGTGACACTGGCTGAGAAGTTTGCTGCGCTGCACTTTATGGCCACTCGACAAACTACGCAACTTCTTCAAGTAACTCATGTCATCTTCATGTCTTCATCCAAGCCTTTAAGTTCCTTTGCTGCTTTCCTTTCCTTGTTTCTTCATTTCCCATTCTTCCTCATTTTCCATCCTCACGTCTTTTTTTTAAGTTTTGGTTTCCTATGCACTCGTTCTGTCAATGTTCTTATTCTGACACTGTTCTTACCCTTGTCCTTTCCCTTTTCCTATGTCCTTTTTTTCTTCTTCTTTCTTTATTTTCTATTTTCTTTGTCATAATGATCCATTTTATTTTCTATCCTCATTCATTTTTCCTCTTCACCTTTTTTCTTTCCTTTAGTGTCTGTTACGTTCTTCCCCATTCTTTTAATTTGTAACCATTGCAGTCCATAGAATTTGTTTGTACCGCAGATTCAGGAAAAGTCCTTGCATTTGCTTGGACCTGTGTCTTTTAATTGAAGCACAGTAGTCTTGTGGCCTAGTGGCCTCTGAGCCATGGTGCTGGAAGTCTTTGACCATGATACGAGCGGGTGTCTTCTTGCCTCTGCCTAAACAGGGCACGTGTAGCCACGGGGCAGCAGACAATCAGAGGTGATCAGCATGACACACATGCATATACACACACAGGCAAAATGCACACACACTGTGTTTGGTGCAGTCAGCCTGTTCTAGAAAGCCCAACTGTGTGCCCTCTGAGTGAAAATTGGTTTCCCATGCCTTAGAAAAGCACCTCCCACTACCTTTTGTGTTATAATGCTATTCCATCTCAAATGAACCATATATTGCTAACACGAGTTCTCATTTTGATTTTGATTACCCTTTCAAATTTAACAGGTGATATCACTACCCTTTCCAAATCACTGCAATCTTGCCTCTAAAGGCGAGAGCTAAAGAATGGAAATCATGACCACGTGGTGAAACTAAAGTGTCCTAAGACCCAACGTCATGCGGTAATAACATTCAATCTGCTGTATCTCTTTTGGCCAAATTCCGTTTGGAATTCCAGTCAGAGTAGCTTGATGATTAGATTGCTTTACCCAATTCTAACATCGTGTCTCACCCAGCCTTTAATATGCAAATTGTAGGTACGTAACGCTTTGATGGTTTTATTTAAAAGACATGCCCTCAGGCGGTAGCGGTGGGCTTCCAGGAAGAGGGGTGTTCCACCATGAAATAAATAGTTGTTGGAAGGATCATAAAGTTGTCATCTTGGAGGATGAATCGTTAATTGACGTGAATAATTTATTTGTGTTGCTTACCTTATAGATATCACACAGAAGTGGATGACTAAAATCGGGAGTTCAAACATTGCGGCCGGTGTCTACGGGAGCTACCCAATTTCAGGGGGAATTACATCCTTTAGATTACTTGTCATCCTTTCGACTCATAATGGCGTTTGTCCTGAGGTCACGCCACTGCAATTATCCAACATTACCGGAATGCTTGGAGGGATTAAGAATAATGATCTCGATATGAATTATTATGTCGCTGGTGCGGCGCACGAGGCTGGCGAAGGAAAAGGAAGGCACTGTTTCATCAAAAGAGGGAGAGACATTCACATGTGACTGTCTTTTTCAAGAAAAGGTCAAATTGAAATCATAAAAGTATAAAAGATATAATGTGCTTGCTGAAGAATTTCATATTATTATGGGGATGACTTTGCAGGTTGATCCATGAAATGTGACCATATTACATACTCCCTCTACTTCCTCCTACTCCAAATCGTGTCCAGCATAGTTGAAATTCAAATATCCCCGGCGTAAACGAGATGAATCTCATCACAAAAGGCGCCCCACAATGCCACGCATTGTTTTTGTGAACTTTGGGCCTTTGTAGGCCGCTTCACGGCCTGCAGTGTGGGCAGAAATCGTTGACATTTTTTCTGTGACGACAGCCTCGTTACTACTTTTGTTTTCTACTGTAGGTTACTGTGTATGTGTGTTTGTGCATGTGCGTGTGTGGTTCCCTGTGAAAACACTTGATTGTGGCATGCTAGAAAGTTGTTCTCAACCAGCTATTTGACATACGTATTCTTGGTGTAAATTTATTCTGCTAGAACAAAGACACTATGATCAGCGCAGTTAAAGCCTGTGTATCCTGTATTTATGCAAACCATGGTTTCTTTTGCTGGTCTTTTTTTTGTGTGTGCGTCTTTAGTTTCATATAAACTTAATAAGTAGAAAACCACACCCTTCCTGTCTGTCCATCTCATTTTCTGTGCAGCTGTCAAAAGCTTGCTGTTGTGACATCAGATGATTTGGCGTTACTGTGGTCGTGGACAAAGTGTTAGTCACGTTTTGTTATATTTTTAGATGTATCCTCTTACTCATGTAGGGTCCTGTATTCACTGGTGTGAATGGTTCGCTCCTTGATGCATAAGTTGCCATGCAATTGTTCTTTAGTTTTCCTAATTGTGACATATTGAATTGCTGCCTGATAGTATCTAAGCTAATAATTGTATAATTAGTATCTAAGCTCTAATTGTCCAGCGATACATTGTCAAAACATCAAGCCAAGCTTTCCAGCTATGACAAACTTTCTTCCTAGTTTTCTTTCTGAAGCTTGCTACTGAAGCTTCTTTTTTGGAGTTTGTATGTTCTCCCTGTGCCTGCGTGGGTTCTCTTCGGGTATTCCGGCTTACTCGCACATTCCGAAACATTGGACGCACTAAGTTGTCCTTAGGTGTGATTTGGTGGGTGAATGGTTGTTTGTCTGTGTGGCCTGTAATTGGCTGGCCACCAGTTCAGGGTGTACCCTGCCTACTGCCTGTGGACAGCTGGGATAGGCATCAGAAAGCCAGCGACCCCAGTCAAGATAAGCAGCTATAGAAGATGGATGGATGGATGGATGGATGGATGGATGGATGGATGGATGGATGGATGGATGGATGGATGGATGGATGGATGAAGCAGCGTGGGACACAAATGAAATCCAGCTCAGTAATACGAAGCAGGATATGTTACCTCACAGCCCCTGTGGTCCGAATAGCAAATGTTAAATGAGAGAAGAGCGAAGTGTTTGAATAAAGAAGTACATTCTTAGTAGGGAGGTGAGCGGCTGACAATGAAGCTCAGAGCCGAGCCTGCGAGAGGCCGACTTGTTCATCCCTTGTTATGCTGCTAATGTGTATGATTTAAGGGGGAATTATGCACATCTCAATGTGCCTATAAATGACATTATTCATGCACAGGTGCTGCACTAAGCAGCTCCTGAATGATAATTAAGATAATCTTTCTCTTTTTTTCTTCCTTCATGCTTGCTCGCTCCCTTTTCTCACGGATCCACTTTGTTCAAGCAATATCTCCTGTGTCAATACCTCACTAGACTGCGGCCCCTCTCCCCTCAGCCATTGTCTGATCTTTATTCAGCACTAACAAGTGCGACCACGTCTGGGTGTCTCCCCCGAGCTTGACGGTATTTCTGAGAAATAACGTGCCAAGTTGAATTAAAGCGAGAGAATTAAAAAAAAAAAAAAAAAAACTTTAGCGAGGCAGAAACTCGGCGTTCCCGAGGGAGTTCTCATCGCAATGAATTTCTCAAACGAGAATATGAAGACATTGATGTGGAGCACTTTGCATATGATAAGCTCTTTTTCCATAAAGAGCAATGATTACTTTTCAAAACGTTGCTGTGGAAAAAATGTTGCAGGCGTTCACATATTACAGAGAAACTGTCGTTTTGCATTACTTGGGCTAAAATGAAAATTTTTGATCAAGAAGAAGTGAATCACTGATGCCTTTGGACAGTAGCGAGGGTCTCGGTGTGGCCCAGCCTTTTGGCATCTATCGTCACAGCCAGTTAGTAGATCCAGCTTGGTTTGCGTTCTTGAGGCTGCGTGGAGCTCGTTCTGTTTTAGTAAACACTGAGTGATGACTATCGCCACTTACCAAGGAGAGTCACAGCTGTATTGTTTTAGCGTGGCTGTCGTGTTTACATGAACATCTCTATTGTGGACGGCCCTGCTCGGTTCACTTGACTTGTGTGCAAATCACTCTTCCCCGTGTTTGGATTTCGTCAAAGTTGCTCGGCGTTTGCGTCCTCTCCATTTCAGCTGGCTTTCGTTAGTGGGCCACACCCTCGCACCTCACATGGACATACAGTACTTTGGATGTGCACCGCAGCACGGACAAGAAGGAGCTGCAAATATTTCATGCCGTTTGCGTTGAGCTGCTTTTGCTGCCAGAGGGGGTGGAGTTTTACTCAGCGCTTCTCTATAGACCGCAGTTCCCTAAACTTACTTTTGGCTGAAGACCCAAATTAGATGTATGGTGTTCCTACACGGGACCTCAGAAATACTCCGTATAGTTACTGTATGTTTAGAAGTATTTGCACAAAGACAGACTTTTAATTATTTTTCTCAACACCACCAAATTAGATGAGAAATAAAAACAAAATGTGGATGAGGTCTCAATATTCAGCTTGATCCCTTTCAAGCCTAACTATGTCAAACCCAATTTGTTTTACAAGTTTTTATTTGCAAGACACCTAATTCAAATGTTTAGGAAAATTATGAAGCTCCTGTAGAGCTCGTTTGTGATCTAACTATTTCAAATAAGTGTGTTGCAAAGAGAAGTTCGGCAAGCATTCAAAAGACAGGCCCTCGTGAACTGCAGTTGGACACTTTTAGGCCTGAAAGGCAGTTCAGTGATATATGTATTTATTTTTAATGGGGCTAAAGTCATTTTTTGCAGCCTTACCTTCATTTGTTAGCTCAATGGTGTTCTAAAAAATCTACTGAATTGTAAAATTCCATTATCGACTTGAATTAAAATAAATCATTACAAATGACTAAAGTCCAGAGACAGCACAAGATTCTGAGTTTGCTTTTTCAGAGATTCACTGCAGCCAGTTTCAATGGCTCTTTGATTGAGGTCTTGTTGCCCTGTTTTATTCTGAGTGAGGAAAAAACATTGGGAATGTTCCATTTGCCTTTAAAAGAATTTGAATCAAATTTATTTATTTTGTCCTTAATCAAAAGAAGTCTCAGATGGATTCACAAGCTGCCCCCCCCCCCCCCCCCCCCCCCCCACCTCCAACATTGTGTTGCTTTTACATCATGTTCTGGCTCCATTAATTGCTGTCTTAACAGTTCTCACAATTTGGCTGGATCAGAACAACACAAATCAGCATTTTTATCAGCAATCACATTTATAGGGTGGAAACTCAGAATTCCATGATGTCCAAGGTTACTTTTTGGTCCAGGTTAAAAAAAATGTGGGCATGTAATGTAATTACAATACAGTCCTGCTCACCATTATTATTGGCACCCCTTCATTTTATTTTCATAATCTCCACAATATCTTCAGAAATAAATGAAAATGTGACACATTTATGCCAACAATATCTCTCAATTGGATCTTTGAAGTAGAATAACAACTTACATTTTGTCATTTCTAAGAAATAAACAGAAAACACAGCATGTGCAGCGAGAATGGCACCCTGCTTTAATATTTCGATGGACACCCTTTAACAGGGATGACATCTTCCAAAAGTTTCTTGTCGCCATCTAAAAACTTCCTGCATTTTTCAGATGGTATTTTATCAACTCTTTTTTTGTCGTTTTTTTCAAGCACTTTAATGTTTGCAGGTTTTTTCCCCCCATTTGCAGACCTAATCTCGTATTTTCAATAGGATGGAGATCAGGACTCATGTTTGGGCATTTAAAACCCCACCATTTTTTTTTTTTTTTTTGTATTCCACCATTCTTGCGTGCATTTGGATGTGTGTTATGTGTCTTTGTCTTGCTGGAGGGCCCATGCATGATCTTCCACTCAAACCTGGTTTTCTCACACTGTTTGGGACATGCTGCTCTAGAATGTATTGATAATCTCTGATTTCATGATTCCTGTAATACGATCAAGGCCACCATTACCAGATTTAGCAAAGCAACCGCACAGAATTATGGATAGTCCACCATGCTCAACCATTGGGTGTCCTTTTCCTTGTAGGCTTCATTGCACAGTCAGTAAACAAACTGTTGGTCCAGTCCCAATTTGCACCAACCTTAGAAGGCTTCTGTTTTCTATTCTTCCCATGTCCGGGAAGGTTCTTGATAGTTCCAAGCCGGTGGAACATCTTGATACCGTTACGCACTGTTCATAGTGCAATACCAAGAGGTTTCGAGATGGCCTTCTAACTGTTATAGGTCCTGTATTTGCAAAGTATCACACTTCTGACTGTTCCTTTGTATTCACCATTGTAAAAAAGGAACAAGGGATAACAGATGGCTGTTAAAAACATTGAAACGAGTTGAGTGATATTACTTGGGCAACTGGACAATTTATCTGAGGTGTTTCTCATTTGTGATTTACCAGCGGTAAATTGAGACAGCCCCAGGAATTAAGCTTTCTACCGACAATATGCGCCAAACACTGTCACTGTGCCTCACCTTTTTGGAAAATATCAGCATTTTTGGTTAACCAGCTAACAACAGAAAAATATTATATGCAGATATTACTAATGATATTACTAAATGATGCTGTTTCTTCCTAACTAGCAGTTGATAAATGAGCTGTGTGATAGAAGCAAAGAAAAACGGAGGTGCCAATACCAATACCAGAAGGAAGTTACTTTTGAGGTTCATAACATCGTATGGTACTTTAAAACATTTGCCTCATTAATAATTGTATTTTTCTGACTGTTTTCTGACATGATCTTAGGCTGTCCCAAATATTGCCCAATTGTAATGTCACAGTTGTTTATGTTTGGAAAATCATATTTTTAGTAGGTGTTTTCTACGTCTATATCTGTTGTCTTCGTAAACCAAATATAATATAATGGATTGTAAAAACATGACGACATTTCTTCACGTGTGACTACATTTCAATGGAGACCATTTTCTATTACCGTTAATTTCTGTTTGTGCTTTTGACACAAAACATTGAAAAAATTACACTGACTTTGCACTGACGGAAGCAGGTTTATGTCCGTTGATTGAGGTCAGTTAGGGAGTCCTCTATTCCTGCATTTTGACGAGGCTTCATATCTTAAGCAGAGCTGAGCCGTGATTGCTCATTACTCCTTTTCATTTGTCAGCAAGTGGCAAAGGGCTGACCCTGAGAAAGATAAACAATAACATTTCAAGTAAAAAAAGGTATATTGTGCTGCTTGACGCATATTTCACAAATGCAATATTAATTAGAATGGCATGTTTAGATGAGTGGGGTGCATACCTATGTATAATCCATAGATGACCATCATTTGTGGTCCGGACACCCACCCCCCTTTCGACGACAGGCAAACGTTGACAGCTACACTACTGTTTAAATTAAGAAGTAATCTTGATAATTATTAATTACAATTTTGTGCAGTGGAATATAATGGTATTATTCATTTCCGTTTGACTTTATCTCTCACACATTACCGCAGCGACAATCACCTTGGAAAATTTTCATCTGCATTCTGATGGCTGTGCGTTAATCACCACCATGAATGTTTGCGATCTCACACCACAATCAACGTGCGTGGAGGGAAGCGTTATTGTTCCTTGAGTCGGTCTTTTGCGAACAGAATGTGCCTGATGTTTCTTTGGCAGTGGAGAAGGTAAAAATACAGAAGATACATCTGGTTTGAGTTCTGCAGCACCACATCACTTTGAGGGCACCCCCCTTTTTGTGCTGCAGTCCTGGATCCTTTGTCTGATTGAAGCTCAAACAGAGCAGGAAATGCAAATAGTCACAGCTCTGAAGACATCTACTGACGTGATTGTTGGGACGGTTTGAGGAGGCCAGCCCGCTTGCCACATTAAAGGACTAAGCTAACAGAGTGGGATAAGTTAAGCGAGAGGGGGGAGCTTCAAAGACAGAAAGGCTGGCCGGCCACACTGTTTGCGGCCAGAAATGTCTTTCATTAATGGCATTTGATAGTTCCATTGTTCTAAGACGCAACATGAAAAGGGTACAACACAACAACCAAGTCAAAACAGTTATGTTTTTTTTTTTTCCCTGCCTTTTGGAAAACTTCCACCTAACAACATTTTGGTTCATCTAATTCTTTTTTTCTTCGTCAGGGATCATGCATTGAAGAAAAAAAAACCCATTTAAATAGAGGTTCTTTGTGTTAGATTTTGGCTTTCCTGACAAGCTCCCATCTGCAGACCCTGTGGCAGGCAAGAAAAAACATTTATTAGAGTACAAAAACTAGATTAAAAGAGATTAGGAACATACACACATCCATCATTTACATTATACACACCTGTACAGTAACGGAGTGCTATTTTCAAACTATACTAGTATGGCCTTACTTTATTTTTCCCAGGATAGGTTAGCATTCTGCATTGTGGAAGATAGATGACATTACATTCAAATAATAATAATTGCTTACCAATTAATAATATTTTTATTTGGTGAGCAAGTTATTCCAATGCTTACTTACACCATCCCCTTTGAATGCTTTTCTTTGAAAAAAACAAAACAAACCAAAAAAAAAAAAAGAATGTTGTAACGATCTCAATAACTAAGCAGCCATGGTCTTTATTGGCACCCGACGCCATGCAGAAGTACATTAGGCACTGTTTCACAGATAGCTGATTTGCATATAGTGATGTAAGGTCTGCCCATCATCGCCTCTCCTCATTAGTATCCCGGTGTCCATTTTTAGAAAAAGACAAAAAAGTGTTCAATTGCTAATAATTTGTGTTCATGCAATTTCCCACAAATCCTTGTCAATCTCGAGTCGGTCTAGCACTTTATCAAGCACCAGAAAGAAATGGCGCTACAGTAAACATTCTATAATTGACTGTTCAGGAGCATGATTATCAGTTTGAGCTTGATTTGAGGACGTAATCTGCTTTTTGTGCATGCCAGCCAATTCAAGCAAAATGGACGAGAGACTTAATGGCGCACTAACCTCTGAGCCATTCATGCCAAATGGAAGTACTTGATGATTAAGTTTGAAAGAGCTGTGTTTTTTTTTTTTTTTTTTATCATCAGCCAGCACAAGAGTTGACAATCTAAAGGCCTTCAACAAGAAATAATTAAGATGCATTTGAATGCCGACAGTGGCGCACGTCGCTGGGTGCTAAGCACGTTAACGACTGTGCTGGTAGGCTTAAATGACTCCCACCAACCCCAGATATTTACGCGCCCTATCACCTAAAACATGATTATGGTTACTACCACTGATTGTGCGAAAAGTTTGGAACTACACCCAACTACACCCACTTGCAAGCTGTTTTTCAAAAGACCAAATTGCTTTTAGTTTCCACATCAAAACCAGTTTAGGATGAATCTGTGCTGCTTATTCCAATTTCAACACCGCCAACTATCCCACCAACTCCCTATCCCCCATTTCTCCACATAGTTTAGCATTAAAAAAAAATCAGGTCAACCTTTAAGATCTATGAGCAGGGAGGAAGAAAAAATGAATTAATGGCATGCTATTTTTACTCAGTCACTCATCTGTTAATTTGGTATGACCTTAGTCAAAGGCAGCGCAATAACAAACTTCTTCTTAAGACCAAACCCCTGGTCTCCGATGTTGCTTTGGTGCGTATTGTAGAAGAGAAGGGCCTTCAAGTCTTATCTGCAAAATTCAACGTGCAGGATTTTCAGTTGCGCGAGAAACTAATACTCTTTCATCTGCTTTCATAGCGTATTGTTTCACATTTATAGCTGCTTGAAGATGTTTTTGAAACAGCCAATCAAGCAGCTTCTAGGCCCACTAACAAAATGAGTTCTGACAGCCAAATGATGCTGATGATGTAAAGGACTTGACCAAAAACGGCGGCTATAAAAGTGTCTTTGTGCACGCACTAAAGCGGAGGTACATCACTGCCTTTATTTTCCACCTTCCCGTGGCTAGTGAGTTCCCAGTGTGACTCCCCTCGTGACAGCATCCAAACTTTACTGCTGCAAAGTCTCAAGTGCTCACTGCCCCCATTGAAGCATCCCTGCAGGGGTTTTCTTCACAGAGAGGCTCCAAGGGGAGGGGCTAATGGTGAAAGTTTGGCAGCGGGTGACAGATCTCCAACAGTGGCAGCCTTTGTTGCCAGGTTGCTCACGCTCTGCAACGTGGATGAGCCAGGTGGCCTCTGACCTGACCTCCTCTCTGGAAGGACCGGTGGGTGCAGGAATAAAAAGGAAGCGGTAAACTTGCGTTGAAGAAAGGGATGGACGTGGAGGAAGGGGAGGCTGTGTGAGCGGCCATGAAAAAAAGTGCTTTGAAATAGGTCAACCGGTATCTCATTTTTCTTGCTAAGCTTGTAATAAGCTCTGACAGGAATACTGTGGGACACTGCGGATACGTCCATTCAACGTTTAGTTAGGTAGCAGAGCAATCATGGAGAAGATTGACCTTCTTTTATTTTGCTGCAGTTGGAATTTTTACCTGTGTTCATCTATGAAATGGTAGTGATTGTGCTTTGTTTTTCATTTTTTGCAAAACTGAAACCCAAAGTTTTAGCTATGAAACACATGGAGTTTTCTATTTACAATTGTCTTTTTTACTTTCACTTCCAACAGAATAAATGGGTTGGTATTGCAACCCAAATCAGTGTCTTTACTCAATCTGTTCATGCCAGTGATTCATGACCAATGTTTGCACAGAAGAGGAACGGGCCACAAACTCCTCCAAAGCAAGTTCCATTACTTGAAAACCTCATATCCCCTTGATGATTTGACCCACGCTATATCAAGCGTTGACATCATCATCTGGATTCTTTATCACTCTCGTTTGTGATTCACCGAATTGTCAATGCTATTTGCATTATTTACAGTCGTAAAACTTGGCAGGAAGAAAAAATGAGAAGAGTGTAGAGAAGAGAGGAGAGTTAATTTGGTGCCATCTGACTAAAAATTAAATTCAAACTGGTAATGTCTAAGGGAGTTGCCCCGTCAGGCTGACACAGCATGTGGTATGCATTGCATCTGTTGTTCTAGATCTAGTTTAAGAATTAAAAACATAAAATGAAATGAATCTGCATTTAAAAAAAATCGTGTTTACATAAAAAAAATAGATTTTTGCTTGCATAACATGATTATCATTATTATCATTGAAAAGCTAACATATCCATCCGAACATTTTCAGTACTTTGGGATCATTGGTGAGCGGCAAACAAAACCGTCTGAACCAAAGAAATTATTAACACATTTTTGCATGGAAATGTATGGTCTGCAAACTCACAAGTGGAAAACATTTAAATTGTCTTTCTCTAAACTGATTCACTCACACCCAACATACTAGAACCCAAACCACGTGCTGTATAGTCCACTAGACAATGTCGGAGAAAGAGTGGCACAGTCCATGGAGCTCAGAATCAGAAACACCCGCTGCGTGTGTGTGCAGCATTTAATCAAACTGGCATTAGTTTGACAGTGTAGCTTAAACTTCACTTGCCTCCCAATCCCAGCTAAGATCCTCATATTGTTGCTGAATTCAACCATAGACTCAGCAACTAAATGGATAAGACGAGCTTAAAGTTCAGACCTTTTTTTCAAACCTGGCTATTGACTTGGATACGCCCATCACCTGCCCGAGAGTCCAGGGAGCGTCTATCCCCTGCAAATGCTCAATTACCGACTTTAAGCTAAGGACTTTGTGTCTCTGTGCTAAAACCGGAGCTGCTGAACAAACCATCAGTTTGCCCGTTCATCCGCTCAGTGTGAGAGGACTGTGAACAACCACCGGCACTATTTTTTTTCACATGAAAGTTAGGCAGCATACCCTTTGTGGAGTTCTTAGAACGATGCGATGCAAGCAATGTTTAGCGTTCATCGATTCCTTTGAATTGACGACTTCAGTGATCAGCCTTGCTCGGTCGCCACCACCACTATTTATCCCACTGCATATAATCTGTCCTAAGTGTTTAAACTATCAGCATGCAGAAATAAAGCCAAGGTGGCACATGATTGGCTGAGAACCAATTAGACCTCAATGCAGCAGTAAGACGGCAAATCAGATGTGAGTGCACTGTGTCCCTACAGCCAGTTGAGAGGCGGCGGAGGGAAGCCTGCTTTGCATGTTTGCCCCTGCCAGAGTGTGTGCTTGTGTGTGTGTGTGTGCGTGCGCGCACGCGCGCGAGTGCTTACGTATCCTTGATAATATTACTAAGAATCATGATGCAAGCTTTTTGCCTAGAGTGTTTTTGAGCTCATTTTCAAATGGTAATTTGCCTTATCCGAAGCAAACTCACTGAGTGTAAGTAAGTGATTATTTGCATGGCTGACAATCACTCGGTACGCCTGCGGTCTTTTTCCAAACTGCTCTAGTTTGTCCAGTCTTTGAGTGAGGAAAGTGTTGAGAGAAGCCGTCTCCCTTTGAAACATCCTTTCATTTACCTTATCGTTGGACCCAAACGCGGCATAGTTAACAGCCGCTAAGAAAACAGACGGCCCTTTCATGAATGCCCTAAGTTTTCAAATGTATGGCTGTCTAATAAAAACACAATCATTGCAAACATTTCTTGCTAGAGAAGTTTGAGCACCTCAGTGCTGGTTTTAATTGGCTATTGCCTCCTTAGGCAACGTGCTAAAGTGCAGTGATGACGGGTCACAGTGACAGCAGGAACAATGCGGTGATTTATATGATCTGCTCTCACACTCCATCATGTTCAAATATCATGTGCGGACTCATCGATGCCCCGAACCCAGAGCACACCCATGAGACAAGCGGGCACGCACATGAGCGCACACAGGCCCGACTACGCGGCTTTCAGGGCCGACTGCGCAGCGATGCTTGGAGCAGGATGTAACTGGAACTCCATTCAATTCAGTATTGTTTAACTGGTGGCCGATGAGCAGAACTTTGTTTACCCACATTATGGCCCGGTTGTTTAAGCTCAATGGGTTAGGGATGGAGCAAGGCCAGGCCAGCTATGTCTCGGTCAAATGATGAGGACTTGGACTTGTGAAATCCAAGTGAGCGCTTGATTTAAGGAAATGCTCCACTCCGGCGTCGGCGAAAGGTCACCTTAGTGACTGTGAAACATCGCGCAACGAAATTTAACATTATCCAAACTGGCAAGAGGAATTCAAGCGGGCGGCCAGCAGCCCGAGTTCAATAGACATCAATAACAATGTGATGGAGGCCTCCCCTCTCTAGGAGAAAATTGTGGCGAAGGGGGGAGCAAAAGTCATAGCAGCCCTTGGTTTGCCACGCTCATCCATCAATCAGTATTTAGGACATTGACAAGTGGTAATTTAATAAGCAGTGACCTGAGCTGGCAGGAAGCCAGCCTGACAGACAATACAAACTCATTTATCACAAGGGAGCGAGAGCCCAGCCGCTCCCTCTGATCCACAGATTGCGCTGCAGGAGTTACCCCTGGCGCTGTGCTGAGGGCTAAGTGAGCTCCGAGCTCGTAATGCAATTACATTCAGCAGCGCATGTACAGAAGAGGCCGAAAGAACAGAGATCCCGTGCACCCTTTCCCCAAAGTTTCACCTCCAGTATTCTGAGCATTGTGATACGGACGTCACGCGAAATGTCTCGAGGAGAGCCGTCCTGCGTTTCTCCGTCCTACTCTGACATCACCTGGAAATGTTGTTGCAATGGCTTGTTTATCTTTCGTGTCCAAGCGGCATGTTTAGTGTCTCGGGAATCTTTGGTTGCTTGAGTCAAAGAAGTATGCATGTATTTTGCAGAGAGGTTTTGTATTGTATCTGCCAAAATCACACCCACGTCTTTAAACGTTCACGTTTATGAGTTGTCGAAAAAGTGCAGCAATGTGTTTCTACATGTCTACAGAAGGCCATTTGTTTATTGAGAACTCGAAGGTCTTCTTCAAAAACTGACACTGTATTAATTCAATTCTGTAAATTCTGTTTATCAATTAACAAACTGATGCCCTTGAAGTTTTTGACTATTGTGTGGAATTTCGAAAGTCGAACTTTTCCATATTTTAATAGAACTATGTTGTGCAGCCAGCTACAATGTGAACACATTTTCCCAGTGCTTTGCTGCATAACTGTATTTGTGGCAGCATCACTAAATACTTTAATATGAACACTTTCGCTTTTAGTCTGTGTTTGATATTTAGACAGCAATGAAAAATTTCATCCTGAGATTATCTTCTCTGAAACAGATGTAAGAATTGAGCGTATTATTCAATCGATTGTTATTTACCCATTCCGAATGGAAAAAACAAACCACGTGTAAATGTATAAATGTGTGCACAAAAAATCTATCAGGAAAGCGTGTTTTCAAGCAGCGAGTTTATTACTTAATCGAATCATAGATGAATGTCACAATACTTAAGTAAATAACAAATTTGGCAAGATTTCTCTGTCAGGGAGGATAAAGAGAAAGGAAATTGATGGAGAATTGCAAAGAGACTAGATTTTGAGTACTACTATTAGTTTGTTCTTTCAGTTTTGAATTTAAGATTCCTGTCCACTTGTGTATTCTAGATGCCATTTGCATACTTCTTAATTGGCACCTTCCCAACTGGTGTGGACCTATTCACCTCTTTGAGTGGCGTTTCTCTGCACCAACCTTAGTTTTTGTTGCTGATATTTTGGTGCTCTCTCATTCGAATGAACTTTGTTAACCTGTTGCGTTTATTCTAATTTGGGGTCCATTCTATGATGGTCCCCACAGTCTCTAGATCTTTCCAAGAGTTCCCCTGATTCTCAGGGATAACCTCATTGCAACTGCCTTGTTTCTCACCTTTGTGTGAAAAAACTGTGGCATAGCGTGGGTATTTGTGCCCCCTATTGCGTGGACCTGAAGCAGTCCTTGGATGTCTTCCAACAGTCCAGTATTGAGCCTTTTTGACCCTTTAGCAACTGTACTTCTCCTTTTTGGCAGTGCGAGTGAGCTAAACAAGTCCCAGCAGGCTTGTTTAACAAGCTACATTATGTTTGTTTGCAGCCCCATCAGCCCCCTCAAGGCTCACGAGGAACACGCCATACATTTTATTCTTTAGATTCCAATGAAAAGGCGCGAGATGTTTTTGAACACAAGATGGAAAAATATATATTCATACTTTGCTCTCAACATTAACACAGTAAACACACGTAGGATGGGTTGTTCTTTGCTTATAACTTCCTTGTACATATAAAGCTGTCTTTATCCAAAAACATGCAGATACGCCGTTGCAGCACGAGTTGATGACTGGTGAGCCAGGGTCAATTCAGGACGGACACCGCATCTTGTACGTCCAATTTAGTGTTGCGGCGTCCCTGTATCGTCTTGCAGTTCTGATAGCCGCTGCCGCACCGGCATCCACATGACTTACCGTTGGCCACAAAATGACGAGCTAGTAGGCTGGATCATGACTCAGCCACCACGTTTGGCTTGTGAAGAGCCACTAAGTGGTGATATGGACTTTAATGTGCTCTAATGATGTCCTATTTCTTATGTTGGACGCTTTCATTCTGGACATTCCACATGCTGTGTGCCTCACCTGGGAAGCAGATCATGTTAATGAGGATCCTGATGATGGGAGGGAGTGACACACCACTGCACCATGATGACTGACCTTGCTGACCCGCTAACCTCATTTTATTCACCGGATGTTATGGAATATATCTTACGACTCAAAATTTACTGATTTGATTGTTTTCCCTTTTTTGGGCCATAGATTCGTCCTGATTCGCATCATAATATATAGCATGTTCACTTTTGATACAAAATCAAAAATGTATTCAAAAGTTATCCAATTCAGGGTCATTGACTGTCTGGACCCTATTGTGTTTGACTTTGAATAAGAGGCAAGGTACACCTCGAGCAGTTCTGTCGATTTCAGTAGTACTAAAGAACAGTTAGCGCTTATATATTTTGTCGCATTAACAAATCGTAAAAGCTCCAAGACGAGTTGATCTTTTCTCCACTTTATCTCACTTAAATGTGCACTTATCCACAGCTGCAAATAGTTGTCATTCCGCAGCCTTTGAAAACAATCACAAGTGAATATTTGTGAAGTTGCAGCCAGTCAGCTCAGGCTTGCAGGGGCTTTCGTTTAGCAGTGCGGCAGTCCACTGCCCAAGGAGGACCAAATGAAAATCAATGTGATTGTGATTAAGTGAGGCCAAAGGCACCCTCCTGATTATGACCAATAAAGCGAATTAGATCAATGTCTTTTTTTTCCTCTCTTCATTTAGGTGACTTCTAATGCAGTGACTTGATCAAATTCAACATCAAGTTATCAAAAGAATTGCTGCTGATTTATAGGTAAGATAACTGGGGGGTACAACTGTTTTTGCTCATGCCTTGTGGCAGTGCAACAATTTTATTGCTTAGTCAAACCACCTCCTATTTTAAAATTGCCCCGCCAATGGTGTCCGAAAATCTGCAATTTATTTGTCAAAAGATCCAAATCACAACAAAGTATACCCACTCAGTATGCACCACAAGACACATTATATCCATCCCTCGGTTGCATATCTGAAATCAGTGCAGAACGTTTGCTTAACCATTATTTGTACAGACAAGGCAGGTAGGTGTGATTGCTCACAGCATGGCGGCCTCAACTGAAAAAAAAAAGTGTTGTCATTTTACGTTTGATTTTCAAAGGCTGTAAAACACATTTCAACACTTGTCAGGTGAAAAAAGTCAACTCTACACATCTCTTGGCAAGTGATAATTCTGTCTGGGAGTCAGGTTTTGATGGATCATTACCTCAAACATTCATTGTCATCCAAAGTATTTGATCTTATTAGAAAAATCTTTAAAAGCGACACATGCATGGAATTCATTGCTTGCACGCATACTATTAGCAAGATTATGCCAAGCGGGACATCTCAACTATCATACTCCTCAACAGGAAACACAGTGTTCATAGACCTGGTATATGGGCTACTGATGCAAAAATTCAAGGGAGAAATGAACTAAACCAAAGCAATTTCAGTTATTTTACTTGAGAAGCAGTCAAAGTAACTGATGAAACCCTTTAAACATAATAACATGCCGTCAAAAGGCTTTGTTTTACTGCAAGAGTTGCATTATAATCGAGTTTCATTGTGCAAAAGATTGGTGTGGTCTTTTTTGGGGCTCATTGTGCCATACCTGCAATAATCGACAAACCTTCTCCTCCACTTGGGCTCATGTCACCTTTCTAACAATTGAGACCCTGACAACTTGCTGGTATTGGTGTGTGTGTGTGTGTAATTCACCTGAAAAGCAAATATAGCTGAGGTCTCAAAGAATAGCAGCTCTCCCCAGGAACCAGAGGCCATACATTTTGGCAGCTCAGATGGGATTACAGGTTGCTAACATCCGATCACACCACAAACTCTTTCCAAAGTCTTGCCCAGCAGGCTGCCCTCTTTCTCACAGGATCAACACACACACGCAGAGAAATTGAGCCCGCATATTAGGTATACAGCTGTGGTAACCAAACAACATATTTCAGTGGCCCTTGGCATATACTAAGATTTACATTTAACCCTTGTGATTAGCCTGTGAATGTGACCCCACTGACTGGATGAATTTGAAGTAGTAACACAATTGTTATTGTTATTATCAGCAATAGTAAACACAATGCGTATTCTATTTATCCATTCAATGTAATTTCACGATGAGTAAAGTATATTTGTTTGTGCAGCAAATAGTAGGCTACAGGGCAAAAGGGTTAGCAAAAATCCTGTAAAATTCTGTAGGAAAATGACAGAACTTCAGTTATCTTGTTTGCGGCCTTGGGAATTAAAAGTCTGAAAACCTCTGATCGTAAATAAGGAAGGAAAACAACACAATGTCTCCACAATTTGTCTCAAGACCTCTGTAGTTCTACTTTTTATTCATAAAGTTCGCCAAGTGATAAGGACCTGACCTCACTTCTATTGCAGTGAAACTACAGGCCTTACTCAAGGCTGAAATTAATTTTCTTTACCGCTATTCCATCTCGTCAGTCGTTTAGCCCAAAGTTCTATAATATTCATTCATTATTACCTGATTGCACCCCTCCCTAACACCCCCAACAATGCTCATGCTCCAGCCCGACCTCCCTGCAGACCACACTTTGAACAAGTACCATATCTCCAAGGCCTAATTAGAAGGGTGAATCTGCTCGTTCAGAATTGTCAACGCTTACCTCCAGTGGGAAAAGTCTCGTTCGAGGAATGTTTTATGAAATAATGCAGGTTTATGACAGGAATCATTCTTTCGTTCAATAAACTTCACATCCTTGTTCATGCGGCGGCTAAGATGGAAACGGTTTGTTTATACACTTAAAGACAACATGAAATGAGTGTCCTTAACTTAATCACCACCTTGTTTCACCACATTTGCATATATTTACATATTAATTGGACCCACGATTAGAATTGGTTTTGTAATTTTAATTAAGTGTCCACAAAGGTATATGATTAACGCTTTTTAAAATACAGCCTGACATAACAAGAAGCAAAAAAGGCTCTTTGCTGCAGATTCCTCATAACACCTCTTCCCCCACCCAACTCCCTCCCCCCGCTTTCAAAAAGGAGGGGATTACTTACAGAGAAAGCCTGTTTCATGATAACAATGTTTTAATCTGCACAAGATTAGGCAGCTGAGGAGAGGGAAGAGCGAGTGGTGGCGGGGGGCAGAGCCTCCAAATCAGTTTCTCAAGCTAACCATGTTTAAGTATAAGAGTTCATGTATCAACCAAAATTAGTGCAAGAGTGTCAGAGTTCTGTCACTGAGGGGGGCCATCGAAAATGGACATAGTTTTTTTTTTTTTCCTGGAGCAAACTTTGAGCGTTAATGACCATTATTTGCAAGACACCTCATATCTTAGCGCAAATATGTTTGCATAAACCTTTGCTATGGTGATGTCCCCTCCCTTACCCATCACCATGTGATGGAGAGGCTTGTGTGTTCCAATAATCCAAGGCGCTAAATTGTCTGGAGAATTTTTTTCCCTGTCAGGTGTACAGGGGCTAGGTAGGGCATCATACAAAGCACGGCTCAATGTCCCGTGATGATTACAAACATTGGAATACTTTTTCTGTTGGTTGGACGCAGGTCATCGGGTTCATCTGGACCCTTAGCGATCCAGTCTGCAGCTCCATAACCTGCCACTAGCAATATTGGAGTGTTCCCTCTCTGGATAGGAAGGAGCTCTAATTCATACATGGTCCAACTGATGTCAAATTACATAGTGAGAAGTTCTACGAAACACACAGCTTGAGGTCTGGTACCAGTCTTCTTAAAAGGGATTGGACTTTCTTGAGTTCTTAACGTTAAGAGGTGCTGAGATGGGATTCTGAATCAGGGTGGGCAGTGTGGCTTTCCTCTTGCCTGTCGAACCAGCGGACCAGGTTTCCATCCTTGGCAGTGTCCTTGAGGGTGTCTACAGGGTTCACCCAACCAGTTCACATTTTTGTAGACTTGGAGTAGGTATTCACCTGTGTCAGTGGGGGAGTTCCATGGCGGAGCCGTGGAGGGAAACTAACTAACCTTTATGGACAGAAATTTTAAGTGCATTCAAACTATTGAGCAGATCCGGTTTTGTGGATCCGAATCCAGGTTATGCTGTACCGTTACCTTCACCGAGCTGCGATCTTTCTCTCTCAATGATGTAGTTCAAAGCCGGGTGTGAAATGTTTGGGGTGAAAATCAGATCTGTCTGTCTGAGGCCATGGTCCTTATTGGGAAAAAGAGTGACTTCTCGGAAATCGGGGGAAAAAAAACTTTTTATTTTTTGTTGTATTAAAGTACATTTCAGAGCCTGGAGTTTTGCTTTCACTAGATATTTTGGTTCAGTACTTTTACTCAAGTCATTTTTTACATAGGGTAGCTTTACTTTTACTCAAGTAAACAATCTGTTTACTTGCCCATCACTGTCTGCGATACAGACTGTGTCACCGACTGTTGTCATCAAGAAGGAGCTCAGGTGAAAGGTAAAGCTGTGTAAAGCTCTCGAGTCATTCGATCTACATTGCTACCCTCACCTATGGTCAATTTCTCTCCCCCTGAAATGAGGTGAGAAGCTTTGTCCTCCAAAAGGAAGTCCAGCCGCTGTTCTTTCACACTGAGTGGACCTTCTGCTTCCCAGAGACAACCTAGGCCACATTTGAATGAGAACGTCTTTGATTCCCCCAAAAGAGCTGGACAAAGTTGCTGGGGAAATGGAAATCTGGAATTATTTGCTACAGCTGATGCCCTTGCAACCCAACTGCAGAAGTGGAAGAAGTGTTGTACTCTGAATGCCTCACTTAAAGTCAGTCGGGGTAGCCTTCGGCATACCTTTGACTATAGTGAGGATAAGCAGCGAGGGGGATGGATCAAATTTTGCCATAGTCAGAAGGAACGTAGTGTATCCTGTTTTTGCATTGTCTTGAAAAAGAAGGTTTTTTAGGGCATAGATTCATAGCCTTGGCTGCTTGTTCAGGTTCATGTGAGACACTCACACAGGGCCTCATTTAAAATGTTTGCATGCATGTAAAAAAACCTGCATACACCTGTAATGTGTTATACATTAATATCTTAGGATTTGAATTTGTGCACCCTGTGACAATGTCTCTGCTGTGGTAAGCTATTTTACAGTTGTGCCAGCGTGGTTGTGTGGTCACTCCATCACAACAAACTGCCTGAGATGATTCCACGAGTTGTGCATTAGATTGAAGTCACAATGGTTGGCCCGCTTGTAGCATCCGGGACGACTCCTCTTTGAAGGACTGCATTTGAAAATGTCTCTCCATGGACATTGTCTGATTTTCTCCTGATCAATAAATTTCCCCTTACCATTTCTAGCTTTACAGCAATAACAATGGTGTTCTCCACAATCTGACCATGTTATCATGTAAATGATGTTATTCCACATGTTCCACAATCAAGGACATGATTGGCAGCACTTGGGTTATTAGAAGCACAAAAATAAGACTTGATGACAATAGCTATAATTTGGCATGGACTTCCGCGTAGATGGCCCACTCTGTCCATTACAAAGGAGGCATCGTGTGAAAAATAAATAAACTGGAATTCCAGCGGTAAAAACACTCAAAACTAAGACAGCTTGATTTAGACACACAAAATAAAATGGAATGTCCTCCCACAAAATCCAAACTTGTTTTTATTTTTATTATCAGGTAAATGATATAATACACGAATTGGAGTGAGCATGTACTTCCTATTTTTGTTTTCCTTTAAAAACGATAACACAGACTCGTTTTGGAAGTGTGAGGCGATGGTGCAATTGCAGCATGCGAGGCAGAGCTAATGTGTTTTTGTGTGCAAGCTTTTTCCTGTTTTGCAGAAAAACAGGAGCCAACAACACACAGGACGATTTCTTTTGATGTAGTGCGTCTGCGTGTTGTTCTGGCCCCTACGTGCACAATGCCCTGGGCCAGCAAAACACTGTAAAGTTTTCTCTCCCGTACGCTTAATGAGCTCAGCTTTTGCCAAGTCAAATGGCCTGACATGTAACGCAGCAAGACCCGTGCAGCACTTTTTTTCTGATGCAATTACACCAAAGTCAGGGTATCATCGTTGGGACTTTTCAGAAATGTAATATTACCTCATTTGGTCTTTGGTGTGGTCTGGAAGGTTTCTCAGAAACATTTGGAAGCATTTTACTCATAAAACACTTAACCATCTAAGTGATAGGATACTGTTTCCTGCATGCTTTGCTCGCTGTTACCAACCGCAGAGGAGGGAAAATTCACGGAAGGTTGGTGCATTTTCTCCCATCATCGGCGAGTCAACCAAAAAATCTGCTGGGTTTCAACCACAACAATTCAGTAGAAAAGGACAGCGCTACGGTGCCAAATATGTGTTCCAGGATGGCTTTTATCATTCAGACTGGTGCCGGTAACACTTTTAAAATCGACAAGGGGGTTGCCTCCTCCTTTTCAGGGTGCAACCTGCCCATGATCATGCCTGGCATGGAGCTTGTCCTCTTATTACCAGCACTCCCAGCAACCTCTGTGATGACGAGCCTCTCTGTCATCCAGTCCAATCCTCAAAGCTGTCTTTTGGGAGCCCTCAGAGTTATGGCATTAGCTGAGCTTTCTTCCTCAATCCTGCCTCCGCCCTTGCTCTTAAATTGCTGCTTCTTGAGTTACTAAGCTGTTTTAATAGGTACAACCTGTGCTGACTCTTTCCCCTCAGATAGGATGTACCTCGCTGAATTGCTCTTCTGTGCACCCTCCCACGACGCATCCTGTCACACGCGATGACTGGCCTGGTGATCCTTGTCTCCCAAACGCCTTTCCCTGAGCCAGAGATTTGAATGTGTTCTCTACTTCATTCTTTTTCACTTGACATGACAGTATTTTCATCCTCAGCATTGTGTGCCTGAATTCACTTAAACTGCAATTGCCACGCATAAATAATTTTGATATTCAAGGCATGTAGCATCATCCGGTTAAACGGTGATGTCGATAGAGTCCACAACTTTCTTTGCTTGACTTTACGCTACAAATTAAACACTCTACAATTACATTTAATTGAACATATGGAAAATGTAATTCACTGTACACAGTACAAATACAAGGACCTATGGAATCCATGTGTGAAACTACACAGTTCTGAATTGGGCTTGATTAGGATTTGACAGCAGCATTTTAGTGGATTTAGTGGATTGCTCTCAATATTATATTACTAATAATGTCTTTTATAATAATGCAATCAAAAAGCTGCTTGAACTAGCTACAACCTATTTTGTGCGCAAAGAAACATCAAGCAGATGGGAGAGTTTGGCACACCTCTCCTCCTTCTGGATGAAGGCAAAAAGTGATTGTCCAACACGCCGTTCTGCACACTTTTTTTTTTTTTTATCTAGACCATTGAATATGAATGCTCAAAGCAGCAGCAGAAACATGGAACTTTTTGGGAAGAAGAACTGAGGTATTGATTTATTGAAAGCCTTAAAAAACAGGCTTATTGGCATGTACTCGGGCTCTCTAGGTGGTACATAACACTTCATGATCTGAATGAAAGCCACCTTTGTGCCCTAATAGAATTTGTCAACATAAAAGCAAGTGGAATTGAGCCCCGCAACTCTGCTTGCCTTTGCAGACGCTGTGCCAAATACTTATCCGCTCTCTGGTGTGTGTTTAAGCATCACTCCTGGGAATCACACAGACATAATGAAATTACTTTGGAACAAACAAATCGGGTCACCCTCTCAAGGAGACAAGCATTGTATGCTCCTTTTTTTTAATGACTCGCTAACTGCCCTGGTTGGTGGAACCTGCATGACCTTTCTGCACTCATTCACTGCATGTGAACAGCATGCGAAGAGTGATAAAAAGGGAGTTAGCGTGCACATTTATTAGTAGCGTAGACACCAACGAGAAATCTCAGAATTCCACAGGATATAAAGTCAGTCCTGATTCCTTTGATTGTGTTTATGCATTTGCTAGTCCATCATAATACCGTATGCAGTGTTGGGACTAATGTATTACAAAAGTATTGTAATTATTGTAATGCATGACTTTTTAACTATAACGCAGCAATGTAATTTATGACACACATAAAAATAGTAATATTGAGCTTGTTACAAATGAGAGAAAGGAATGCATTAGTGTCAAAGTTTGCCAGTTCAGTCACCTCACTTCTAGCCTCACCTGCTCAGCCCTCCTGCTAATCTGCCCCAAACACTAACACCTGCAACCACTCACCCGCCCAGTATAAAGCCAAGTCACTTCCCTTCACAACCTGCCAGATTGTCTCTATGCGCCACACCGAGCTTTCCAGCAATTCCTCCTGCCTGCCTGCCTGCCTGCCTGCCTGTTGTCCGACCCTGTTTGTTCCTGACCACCCGATTGCCTGCCGAATTGACCGGATCTTTGGTATCTCGACCCTTCCTGCCTTTGACCGCCCGCTAGCCTGCCGCCTTAACTTGTCTGCCCGAGCCCCCTTCCCGTCTGCCTCCCTTCGCCCGGCTCCCAGCCAAACACCAGCACTCCTGACTCCTGAACGCCCCAGACCTCTTTGCCACGCTCTCGTCAGCTCCCACGACTACCTGCACCTTCTGTTTAATAAACGCTCTGCCTTTGCCCTTACCAGTTCGTGCGTGCTCTTGGGTCCTCTCTCCTCCCGCCGTAACACATTACAATCATTTTTTTTTTTTTTATCCCCTTACTGATCTACTACAGCTGAGATGAAACAGTAGGTTGAATATGGACAATATGTACAAAAGATGGACATACAACCATTACTTTCAGTTCGTCAGGGATAAAGACAAGAAAAATATCACTGTTAGATGCAGTTTTTGCGCGACACCTAAAAAGCTGTCCACTTGGCGAAATAGGACCAGTAATTTCACAAATTATTTAGAGCGGGGCCATAGTAACGTGAAGTTAGCAAAAAGAAAAGACTCTCTTGCTGAGGGATACAGTAACACTTCAACATTAAGAGGTTAGAAGATTTGCTGCTGCTTTCCAGAATGGATTCACCAACATTTGGAAACCTTGTCAGCAAGATCCCTGCGGCAACTAGCAATAATGACAAGTTGAGCTAACGCAAATTTTCACAATTGCTATTAATTCCTCTTAATATTTGTGGTCAAAGTGAATCAAGATAAAGCATACAACTGTTGAACAGTATGTTTAACACAATAATGATGATTTTTTTTTCTGAATCATAAACAACTATCCTCTGAAGCTACGTAATAGGAAAAAGGGATTAAATTACATAAAAATGCTGTTACTTGTTATGCCTTCTAAGATTTACAATACAATACAGATCAAATGATTTGTACTGATTTTAGGCTTAAGTCAACCTTTCACTAGATGTGAAATGAGCGTCATGAGCTATATTCATAATAACAAATCCATATTTCCAGTTATGGTGGTGAGAGTACTCAAAAAGTAATGCAATAGTAGTGCGATTGACTGCATTACATTTCAAATACACTCATATTGTAATGTAGCTAATTAC
The DNA here is from genome assembly GCF_059441005.1 of Hippichthys cyanospilos. Classification (NCBI taxonomy): domain Eukaryota; kingdom Metazoa; phylum Chordata; class Actinopteri; order Syngnathiformes; family Syngnathidae; genus Hippichthys; species Hippichthys cyanospilos. The sequence continues at coordinate 27,508,346 of NC_142370.1, read as the reverse complement.
TTTGAAATGACATTAATAAGTAATAAATAATGCATGACAGTTTTGAAGTAACTTTAAACCAAACCACAATATCAACCATTGATGCTTGTATTTTCAATTTCAAACAGACTATTTAACAGGGACAGAAAATAGAAACCTTTGCAGCCTTGTGACTGGGAAACATGTTTTTCATAAGCCTTGTGAAGTGATCGGCAACTGTTGGAGGTATGTTGTGCTCTGCGATGAAATGGCAAAACATCATTCCGGTTCTTTTTTAGGAGCAAAATGAAAATCCATTGATCAATATGTTTTCCAGACTTCTACGTTTTTGGCGTGGCTCTTTGTATCAAAATGATCTTTAAATCATAGAAACCGGAGGTGGCTACTTTCACGTCATTTTTGCAAGCAACACAATACAAATATTCCACACCTTTCTTCGAAGCTTGTGTCAATCCCTCGTATCGTCCTGACATTTGCTCCCACTCTTTGTGATGCTTGCCTCTTCCATTTAACTTACGGCGTTTTAATTCAGGTTCGGCCATTGCGACTTGATGATTGTATCCAAAGAAAATTCAAAACTATGTTGTAAAGTAGACCTGCTGCTCTGCTTTTGCCTTGTTCACGTGCGATCGGAGTGATGCAATGGGAAATCCCCAGGCGGCAGACGCATGCGCACAGTAGCATCAAACCGAACGAAAAAAACAATACCGAGATAGAGGCTACCGCGGCTAACTCGTTTGACTTGATTGATTTGCCGTTTCGTGATAGTCGGTGTAGCCGGATGGTACCCATAATTGACAAATTTGCGTTTTTCCGTACAGATTTTCTTGTACGTCGTACACGTCTTAAAACGCATAATAAACGTACTTTGTACGGCAAAACGTACAGGTTGACAGGTATGCTTGAAAGAGGTCCGATCTCAAGTGAGAAATTACACATTTTCTGAAGGGTCCAAAGCTAAAATTTGCAGCCTTATTGCTCACAGAAAATACACCCCAGCAGCAGCAATAACCGAGGCCACTTCTTTGCAATTGTCAGTGTTCCGCACCCTGCCACTCTGACAGGAAAAAAACAAACAAAACAAAAAAAAACAAAGCTTAATGCGAAAAGATTTTAGTAAATCAGACCACCATACGCTTTGTCGTCTACCTATCCTGGTTAAAACCTAGCTGGTAATCTCGCTCTTCTTCCCATGCATGGAATTCAAGAATGGAGGCTGGATTACGCCTGCTACATGCTCAGAGTTTGGGATTTATTCAGAGGTAAATTGAGATCGAAGGCAAACGCGCTCAGGCCTGGTAATCCTCGCGTCTTATCCGCGTGTGTGGTAAATATGCGAAATGGCGCCTAGTGAACCGAGGAATGATGCAACTCTGGTTGAGAGGAAATAATCTCTGAAAAAGAAGGTTGGTGTTTATCTAATGGAAATGCACAAGGAGTGGAATGCAGACAGCAAAAGGTCAAAGATCACAGGGAACGAGTTCCCTGGTCAAAAGGTTCGCCTGCCTCCCTCTCACTTGCCTTTCCGTAGTTCATGCTCTAGTTCGCCAGTCATCCTTGTGGCCTTGGGCTTTTGTTGACGCTCCGGCCAGTGGGATGAAAAAAGGCATACAACCATTCGCGCTAAACTCATCCCAAAGATTCAAGCTGGCAACATTCCAACCGGCCGGGTAGCTCATCTGGCCTCCAGCCCACCTTCTGCTTGCTGCTGCTAACAGGTATCGACAGAGCTGATGGGGCGAATCATCATCTAAGAGGGATTTTTTTTACTCTAGCATTGCTTGTTTTTGCTCCCAAGGTGCTCAGATTCCTGCTCAGGCGGCCCCCGATGCAGAGATTCTACTACCTGAAGGGATTTTCAAATGTCTCACACAAGACGAAATAACCTCCACCTAACACAATAAAGCCCCCAACCACCTTCGCCTGACAACGCACTAAGAAGAAAGCAACATGGACTAACTGGCAGTGAAGGCAATTTGTCGCTGGAGCTCATTCCCCCTTCTTTCTCCTGCACCGTCCACATTTCCCATAAGGTACGCGCTTTGGTGTAATTCATCACCGGGCCCTCTCGGCAAACCGCTCGTTCTGGCTGTGAAATATGAGGTGGGGTAGTATTTTCACACGCTCGCTGCGCTGAATGAGGGTCTATTTTGGCAGGCTCCCACCAGAGCCGTTTTTTTATGCTGCCGCTACAACATGCTGCTGATCAAGCTGCGAACAATAATAAACTCACAAATGACTTGCTTTGATTCCTGGCATAATACAGGACATCATAACAAGGTGCTGCGCTCGTAGGGCATTTTTTGTACCTGCTCTCAATGGAATTAGGGGCATGGACAAAACGTTTTTTAAACGTTTGATTTGTGCCGTGATAAATGCACAATTGTTGCATTTACAAGTATTAGGACAGAGGTTGTTATACTTAATAATAAAGGTTATTATACAAATTCACACAATGTTCTTGGTCACATGAAGGGAAATCATCAAATCATTTTAATTTGAGAAAAGGGGTTACCTGCAGTGTTACCTTGTTTGAAAAAATAAATCAGACTGAAAAATGAGTCTTTCAATTTCTTATACTGTATGCCATTGCATGAAAAAGAAATTGATAAAATGCTAAAAAAAAATAATTAAAAAAAAGGGCCGCCCACTGCACATCTTGGGTGCATAGAAATTTCTATGGAGAAACGGCCATAAAGAACCAGCCATTGTTTATCTGTTTTGTTTTGGATTTTTTTAAAATCATATTACGTATTTTATTTCATTGGATCGTTATTTATTTTCTTAACATCACAATCAATTGGATGATCACAAGTCAAGGAAATGAGTGACAAGTTGCGCCAACGGTGTACAGCTATCATTCTGATAATATTAAGTGGGGATTTGGTACAAAATATTGTTGTAGTAGTTGTAAAAAGTGAAAGAAAATTGTACTGTTCTTCCAGATGTTCTGCCATATTAATGATTTTAAAAATCAATTTAGAAGTCGACAAACTTGAGCTGAGTTTGAGAGTGTGTCTTGCAGGTGCGGTGTGAGGTTTTGTTGTTTTACATGTGTATCAACCTTCTGTCGCGCCGACTTCTCATGAATTAAGAAAAAAACATCCTCTCTGATAGGACTCACTGGTGTCAGCAGTCGTTCCTCTGCTAATTGTACTGACCAAATGTTTACATACACGTAGCATTGGGTTGGGCTGCTACTACTGAAGTTGCAAGGACACAAGAGAACTGTTTCATTCACAGTAAACAAGTAAACCACTTCAGGCCTTTATATCCCGACAGGAAGAAGAAGAAAGAGGGGGGAAAGTCAGATAGAAAGAGATGTGATGATTGGGGGGCGGGGGTAAGTCTCGTCCCCAGCGGGAGATGACAAATACCATATGTCCTGAGCACAGTGCTTGTGTTAATCCTTGCCGGGTCCCGGCAGGCCCACATCCGACTCCGCGACCTCTGCAAGCCCTGTCTCTACAATCACTTTTTTCTTCTATGACTGGATCCCTCACAGGAAAAGAAGTTATGGTAGTAGTTGGCTAAATCTAAGTTACGTTGTATGTTTCAATACTGCACACGAGTGTTATGTAACATTTTTGAACAAAGGTGCCCTTAAAAAGGTACAAATACAACCTCACGAATTTCTCGGAGTACAAGTCGAGTTTTTCTTTCCTCGTTTTCAACCCCCATATTAGGGAGGGTGATTTATGAACTCATGACTCAAAACACCAAATTTTTTTCACATATATGTGTTTGAACAAAATTAATTTGAACAAAAAATAAGTAATATGTCATTTACAAGGCTTAAAATAATTATAAATACCTGTAATTCGATTTAGTATGCACAGTTTTAGAGCGTTGAACATCGCAAAAAAAGCACTGCCTCGTTTTGGCCCCAACAAGGCGGCATCGATCATTTTTTCAGTGGAATTTGACGCATTATGAAAAGGAAAAGATGGCTTGACTTGTTCCTTTCAGATCTTAGGCTTTGCTTGAACAAATCTGCATGGTCATGTCAGCAGGTGAGGGGAGAAAGAGCGAAGGGCAAACTTCTTCGCTCTGATCTCGCAACAGTCGTCACTTGGGCATAGAACATTCCAAGTAAGATGATCAGCAAATCATCTCTGAAGACCTCCATTTCCAACAAATTGGATGGGTTCAAAGATGACTGCCCACTTTTGGCCTGTCAGATAGCATTTGCGTCTATGTGCACATTGCCTTGCAAGTGTCTCATTTCTGCCCCACCCCCTGTGCGAGGAAGAAGTGCATCAAAAAGTACTTGGTAAAAAGTATTTTGTCATTTTAATAACATACACCATGTGTTATAATTTGACAGCCATGATTTATGTAACCACTAAAGTCAGGGGCAGACTTCTAATTGTGTTTTTTTGTCAAATTCACCCAAATTGAAGTCAAAAAAGGGGGGTGGGGTCAACTTATAAGAGAGATGGATTTGTACTCTGAGAAATACAGTATATATACGGATCCAGTACCTAAGTGTACACCGTCAAAGCTCTTGAAGATTGTTGTCAATTACAAAAAAACAAAATCATTCATCAAATTCAAGTTTTAATGGGTCACTGCAGCCACAGTGTATTTTTAAGAATTTCAGTATCGTTAGGGATTCAGTAAGGATGAAAAAGGTCTGGTAACATCTGAGGGAGTTCAGCTCACACTGGTCAAACATTGTTGTCCTTATGAATTTGATTTTGGAGGTTGTTGTTCACGGCAATGTTAGCAATCCCTGATTGTTGTTGTTTTTTTTTTTATATTGGTGATTCATGAAAATGGGAATAAGAAGAGCCTTAGGTTAATATGCAACCTGAATATATTACTATTCCATCGCTTGAGCTTTGTGTGATGGCTAAAGGCGTGCGCAGTGAGGTGAAAAATGGAAATTAATCCAGTGTAGGTGGTACCTGAGAGACATGCCCCAACCAACATTAAGAGGCTAATTTTCAAAATCTCAGAATCAGTCAAATTCCCAAGATGCCTTGGGGAGCGGTTCAAAAGGTAGGGAGTGACAGTAGCGGGGGTGTGAAAAGGAAGAGGCAAGGTAATTTCACCCTCCTTATTTAGCCCTATACATCACCCAGATGGATTCTTCAGACACAAATGAAAGCGGGACTTAAATTAGACCAGTATGGAGTATTTATGATACTGTGCTTGTTCAGTTTTGCGTGTACAGTATGTGTGTAGGTGTGAAACTGCATCCTACCTATAGAAATACATGGTTTAATAATAATCGACGAGTTACATTTTATCTTGGAGTTTAAACAGCGGTGATGGGAAAAGGAGGCGGCATAGGCAAAGGGAGCCGTTTAATGCCCACTTTACTAACATCGGATTCTGGCTACGGCGTCTGATGGCTGCGTGTTGTACAGAGTAGGACGGGGGGAAAGCGGGATGGGGGAGATGTACAGGCAGAGGGGTGAGGAAAAGGAAAAGTCTTAATACTATTGTGTGCCTATAACCATCTGTCACAGCTCGCCTGGAGATGAGGCTGAGATTAGGAGGAATAAACGTTGAGGCCGCGGAGCATCGGTAAAGCCTTCAGGGCAACAACAACAAGAAGAAAAAAGAAGAAGAAGGAGAGGAAGATTGGGCCGCGTAGGCCGAGAAACGAGCCGAAAAATAAAACTCGCAGGGGCCATTCTTGTTCCAAAGCATTCATGGATTACAGATTGTAACCTGCGCTGACAACCCGGGGGTAAATGACAGCGAATGTTGCAGCATCTATGATGATGATGATGATGATAGCGGTGATGATGATGGCCTTAATGAGGACATTGCTTGGCTTCGTCGAACTGAAATGAAAAGGTATCAGAATGGGGGAAAAAAAAGGATGGAAGGGAGGACCCTCCCCAACCCTCCTCAATGTCCCCCTTACCCCGCTCCCTCCTCGAGAGCTTAGGGAAAGGCATTTGGTGGCTCCTGAGGCATCCGCGGATCTCCCTTCCTTAAATTTACCGTGAAGGATCTTGGAGTCCCATTCAGGCGGGATATTCTCCTTTATTGCTTTTAGAAGACCAAGCTCGCAAAGTACAGTGTCATTGCTTCTGAAGCGCACAAACACTGAGGCTTTTTCCGCCGCCGGGAATCATTATGTACCATGTTGCAGAGAAAGCGGCCGAGCCTCGCTCTCAAAGGTTTCCTAAGTTGCTTGACTCCGTAAAAGTGAATACACCTAGAAGTATTTGCTCCTCTCGTCGAACCTGTGTGAAAACAGGGCACGTAATCGATTTTAGTTTGTGTTTTACTTTTAAACTGAATTTTCGTAAACCCCAACAGAAAATGTCTGCAGCGTGAAAATTAGACATGAAAGCAACAAAGAAGGTATAATATCAGAATGATTCAAGCGGAATATGGCCTACTAAATAACTATTTACAGCGGCACATTTTGGAAGCGGATTTCCTCGTGTAGTTCGTCTTTTTATCTTCTTTCACTACGCCTGAAGATGCATGAAAATGTTGCAGTTACAAATGAAGAACTATTGCGAATGGACAGTAACTCAATGTACCCATCATGATGGCCGCTTCCCAAAGTAAATGGAACAAAAGCCCTGTTTGTCGTTCTCACGTAAGCATCCCTTAAATCCCTCTAAGGTGAGAATTTGCGTGTTAAGAGTATTGTGCAAAGTGTAGAAAGAGAGAAAGCATAATATAACGAAGCAGGCATAAGGTTGTTTGCGTTTGAATGAAGTAATGAGGAGTGGATGTTTCACACCTGCAGCATGTCACCTCATCTGCCAAGTAGCATTAATCTAAAAGCTTGCTTGAAGTGATGACCTGCCAACACCTTGAGGATGACTCTGGAGTGATGAAGATGTTTTGTGGCTCTGCATGAGTCAAGTGGCTACGAGGGCAAACAAACAATTCTGTTTTATCATCCCATAGGTTTACAGTCGTGTTTGGCCGCCTGCGCTCAGAAGTTCCATTTTGAGGCTTTTCCAACCATGGCAAAGTGCGCACGTGCAAGTGTGTATGCGTGTCCTTCCCGGTGCCCTTGTCATATTGGTCCCAGTGCTGCGGGGCTGGATGCCGGGCGGACAGCTCGGGTCAAGGTCTCCCCTCCCCTGCTCTGACCGACGGGCTGTCACGTCAACGGGTGGAGCAGGCTCAGTCCGTAGGCTTTTTCTCGTGCACGAGTACACACGTGCACGTCAACAATCACACGCTGTCTCCCGTGTTAAGCCTGCGCTCTCTGGCACACGGTCCCCCGCCCTCTTGTAGATTGACAGCGAGCTTTATTGCTGCTAATGCTTGCAGCTGTAGAGGCTGAGCGGCAGCATCCTAATGGGAAATGGACTCATTTCCTAACACAATGAGGGTGCGGCACACGCCCACATTTGGTCAACTCTAATCCGCCATGGCTGTCTGTCCTTGGCTTTCTGGTATTCTTTTTGAGTGGATCGCTTTGCCCCTTCCGCTGTACAAGTGATCATTTGATGGGACTAAACAGGCAAGAGAGAGTGCCTCGCTCTGAGGCCCCAGGACGTGCAAAGAAACATTGCACTTTGTTTGTATCGCTTTTCTTGATTTGGGATTTTTGTTTTCGGTCTTGTCGAATAGCGTTTAAATACTCAAAAGCGTTAGATGCTCGTGAAATCGCATTCCTATTTATTGGTGGTTGCTCCGACTTTTGGGCATATTAAAATAAAAGCCCAGTGTGCAGGCCTCGGTTGTGAATGAATCTATTTTGGACTTTTCTTCATTAAAGCTAATTGTGTTTCATGAGGCGCAGCTTCCTTGTCCTAATTGGGTGTCTATATTTCTATTTCTCGTTATTGGATTTATTTTACATTGTGCTTAATAGTAAATAGTGTTTGAATTTTAAAACATACCTCTTGGGTGCAACATAAAGGAGAATTTTTAATCACAGTGTCTGCAAATGAACCCTGCTTGCCTACAAACTCTTTTGTCTATGTAATTTTTCCAAATTTGTCCTAATGAGTTAGCAGGTTCATAATGTAGATACATAGTCTTATATATATATATATATATATATATATATATATATATATATAGCTCACCTTCCCATGCTGGTCACAGTAAGCGAGCATTAGGTGTGCTGGACTGATCGTCACTAGAATCTCAAAGAGTAACATAGTTGATGATGTTTGCCCCTAGTTGCCCTGGCAACATTTATATATATATTTTTTTCGTCTTTTAGTCCTGGGGTCCTGGTGATGATGTGCGCTAATGTAGCAAGCCGTCCATCTCTACCTGCTGATGGGCGAGGGACCGTCTTTAAGCCTGGCTTGACAATTAAGACCTGGGTGACTGTAGCCAGGGGTTAATACCGCTCATTAAAAGAACTAGGTCATTAGCAAAGAATCAAGGCTCTTAAGGCGACAGGGGATGCAGAGTTTGCGATGTTGGGGAGGAAAGGGGGTGATGGAGGGGAGAAGGGGGGTGGCAGTGGCAACATAGTAAACTGAATCTCTGTGAACACGCGGCCCCTTAGATTAATTAACCTCCCTTCTTCCTTGTTGGGGAGGTGTGATCTGGGGGAAGTGGGTGTACTGTTTCAGGAAGAAATCTTCTGTTATCATATAAGCACATGGCCGTGCATCAATTAATTGCAAAGCAGCAGGGAGAAGGGAAAAGAGAGCTAGTTTACAGTCCTCCCTGTGGTCGCCCTGTGTTTCTGTTTGAGACCAAGTTACATTTATTTTGCAGATGAAGAACAAAGGAGGTTGGCTGTAAAAAGCATATTAAAATTAAGGAGGGAATCATAGCAGAAATCAGCCCGGGTGTTACCACGGGGGAAAGAAGCAAATAAAATCGACGGAAATGAAAATAAATAAGCTGGGCTAATACCTCACCTTAAGGAGCCATGGCCAAACCCCTTGGTGGTTGTTTGCCGACTTTCTTATTAAGCCATTACACATGCCGTTTGACCTTCAGCAAGGAGGATAAATGTTCTCAAAAACATAATAGACTCTTGGAATGTGAGGAGGCTGACCTTCCCGCGTTATCATGATGAATCTTGGTGACATGGTGTATAGAGTCAGGTGAATTAGTTTGAATTGTAATGTTTGGGACCTGCTGTGAACAACTCTTTTGTATCTCCAATTAACTAATCCCAATGATAAAGCGGATTCCATCTGCTATTTTATTCCATCGATGTAATTGTCACCGTGAGTGTCACCTGTCACTGTTGGTAATGAGTTATCACCTGGTTTATTATTCGGTCTAAACTTCCAAATTTCTGAGCAATATTTAAACGCATACCTTTCACAAGCTTATTCAATGCATTTATTTTATTGGCCTAAAGTAATAATAGGAATACATACAAAAAGATTTCTATGTTATTATGCTTTTTAAATAAGATCTGAATGAATAAATTGCTTGCACACAGCAGAGCAAAGCCTTCTGAGATGACTGATGCGCCGTAAGCGATGATGCAAATGCTGTCAATATTTTGGCCGATGGACTGACGCTTAAAATTTAGGGTAAATTTCGAGAAACGATGGACCGACAATGTAGCCACGGGACACTCAACCATACAACAAAAGAAATGCAGAAAAAAAAAAAAACGCACTACAAATTAAACTGCAAGCGGGTATGTGGCAAGTTTACACCAGATGATGGAAGTAGCACTGCTAGGGGACAGAACATTGACCAGTTAGTCCCACCACAGTACTAATAGCAGTTATTATACTCTGTCTTTCTAAATCGCTTTACTTCAATTCTCTGTAATACGTCACTGGTAATTTTACCATTGTGATATGGTTAAAGAAATCGTAGTCGGCAGAACAAAATGGTCGACAGGCATGTAAGTGGTAGAGGACAGGCAGGGTCAAGGCACGAGCAGGCAGGCGAGGATAATTGCTGGAAGGCTTGGCATCACACAAGACAATCTGGCAAATACTGGCAAGAAGTGGAAAGGTTTTATGCGGTCCAGGAAATTTGTTGCACCTGTTTGGTAATTTGAACTGATTGATTGGAATGTGATTAAACTGGCTTGTGGCTGTGACAAATTCAGCATTAGCCTAATTTTCATAGAAATTATCTTCTGCTTCTAATTTTCAACTGTATGCCTACTGTTACATGTCCAAGGCATGGAGTTTAATGCAGGTATGTACTGTGTGAAGGCGAAATCCTTCACACATGTTATTCCTCTTTTTTATTGTGTGAAAGCGAAAGCCTTCACACATATGTTATTCCTATTTTTTATTCCGCCTGTTTTTTGACATGTTTCAACTCATTCCCAGTTTATCCGATTTACACCGTTTCAATTGCATATTATTCCACTTATTTGTGAGGTGTGCTTCCATTTTGCTCATTCCAATTATTTATCGTTTTTCCCACAATTTTCTGTTTTCCACCCCAAAAATCCCATTGATTTAACATTGGGTGATTTTACATTTCATATTTACAACTTTCACATTTCATAATTTTAGTATTTGGCTCATTCATCTCGCTTTAGGGATTATTCCCATCATTCCAGTAAATCATCGTTTCCAATATTTTCCCATAATTCCATATTTTTCACCCTTTTAATAATTCACAATCCATTTCCAATGGGAGGGCTTAAGATTCATTCCCATTGGGAGCTTTCCCATTTCATATTTTGAGCTTTTCTATTTCATATTCACAACATTTAACTCAGATTCATATTCATATTCATATTTCCTTATGGATCATTCCCATTATACCCACACAATTTCCACTTCTGTCAGTTTTTCCCTCGTATACATTATTCAGTCTATTCAAATGGTTCCAACTTTATGTATTAAAATGTTTTTCCCACTGCCATACACTCCCTTTCACCTATTAATTGAAATTTTGCCATTCGAATACCAACACACAATTTCCACTTTTTTTTCTGTTTTTAGCCAGTATCTTCTATATTATTCTGCTTATTCAACCCGTTCAAAATTTATAGGTTAAAGATTGTTCCTTAATTCTTCCGTTCTTCCTTTTACCTATTAATTAATGTTTTTGCAATTCCAATACCCACACAATGTCTGCTTTTTCCCCTTATCTTCTTCATCATTTGGCCTATTCACACCGTTCCAACTTTATAAATGTTCTTTCCATTGCTATTCACTTCTTTTCACTGATTAATTTATGTTTTTGTAATTCGAATGGCCACACGATTTCCACTTTTTCTTAATTTTTCCCTTATATCTTTTACATTATTTGGCCTATTTAAATCGTTCCAACTTTGGACTATTCACATTTCCTCACAGATTCAACCATTAAACGTCATTCCACCATTCCACGCCTCTCCCTTCAACGCTTACGCCTTTAAACACAATTTCTTCAGGAATTGCACATTTTCTAGTTAAAAATAACATACTGACAATGGATGTTTGTATGGTATAGCATTTCCAACACAAAACAAGTTCAACAGGCCTTTCAAATATACACCTTTGCTTTGATAGCCGTACCTTAAGCATCACTGAACTTTAGTGGTATAAACAGCAAACAGATCAAATCGTATGGAGGCTATACCAGTGTACAACGGTACCCTAACACATCATTGAAATTAAAATCGTGGCCAACACCGTGTTGTCAATTTACAGCATACTTTGTCTCTGCATCTGTTTTTGTCTTTTCCTCCCCATATCTTTTGGCCTTGTTTGCCTCTGTCATGTTTCTGACTGACTGTTAGCAGTGTTTATCTTTTAATGTGTATTTCCTTATTTTGAGATATCATAGGGTTACTGTGTTTTGTTTTTCCCCGTTTTGTTGCAACTTTAATCCCACTTCATTGTTTTGATTACATCTTTACAACTACATTTTTTTTTACTGCTTTTTAATGTTTGATTATTTTGTTTTCTGTTGATTTTTTTAAATGTATTTTTTGTCTGTTTGCCTCTTACCCATTTGTAGCGTCATGCGTTGCAGCATGTTTGATTCTGCCCAGCGCATGATCTCTTTTGACAGACAAAGCGCAAATGTTTTGAATTGAGTGTTAAAAAGGATCAATTGAAGAGGGGTGGACTATTTCGTTTGAACTTCAGCCTCACGTGACAGTGTTTTTATGCTGTAATTTCTCAAGCATTATAATGAGGACTGATTTGAATTTAAATTATGTGATGCTGGAGATAGCCCTAATTCTTCCATACATATTTAATCTGACATATTATCTTGCTCCTGCGATGGGTTGATGTGATATGACAGCCAGTTCATCCTGCTCTGTCCTCTCTAGCTTCTCTTGCTTCCAGAGTGCATTGTCAAAAAAGAAAGGTAGCGAATAATTCAGCACAATTGGAAACTCTCTGTCCAGCTTGTGGACTTTTTTGTTCTGGTTCTGCAATAACAGAGGCCTGCTAGTTGATGGTGCAGCAGGTTTATACACTTTCCGCTTTCTGTTTTTGGTTGAGCGAATTGATGTTTAGGGAGGTGGAGACCTTTTTCATGCTCCAGGGAAGGATCACATCCACCGTGTTTGCTCAGCTCAGATGTGCGACAGCTGAGGATGGCACCTGAGCGTGTTACATTCTCAGTGTTTGTCTGCACATAACATGGCCGATTACCCTCCGGCGTCTGTCTCATCCCCTACCTGGCACACGTAGCGTATAGCGTGCCGCTATTTTGCTTTTAATTGCTCTCCGGGCATTAATGTGCATTTGTGTTAAGTGTGTTTCATTTTCATGCGCCTGGTGAAATGGTGACAAAAGCAGCTGCCAGGTGGGAGCAGTCAACACAAAACTTCCTAGAAAAGTCTAGGCGGGAGTGTGCTGGCAAACACCCGCCGCTACTTGAGGAGAAGACTCACAACTGACTGACCAGAGGTGGGAAGAGTAGCCAAATATTTCATTTGAGTGTTGTTCCTTTATTCTAATGACTCAAGTCAAAATATAAAAGATGTCTTCCAAATAATTACTGGATGAACAATTAAATAACATGATGAAAAAAAAAACTCAATTACTGAGTAAGAGTATATTACCATTTTTTAAATCAGAGTATTAGTGTCAGAAACAATTAATACATTAAAAAAAAAGTCAAACTGCCGGACACAGTGAAAGACTGGTTAACATGTCGGATTATATTTTTTTTTGGGGGTGGGGCGGGTTGGCGATAAAATAACGAGGTGATTCGTTCAATTGAAAAAGAAAAAAAAAAGACCAATAAATAAACCTGCACACATGAAAAAGATGGATGCAATGACCGATCTGTGGCTAATGGGTGTCTAATTACAACCAATGCAACAACAAATATAGTCTTGGACGTACCGGTTCTGCAAGGTGTTTTCTTTTTTGTTTGGTTGTTTTGCTGAAAATTTACATGTTTGGGCAGACGCAGATTCTTAGCACTTTTGAATTTTACTCTGCTTGTACTAGGAGTCTAAAATGTATTCTCTGATATTCAATGTGTCATTAAAGGTAACATTAATCCATTTCCACAGTTCTGTGAGTCTCTAGTCATCCATCTTCAAAACAAAGTGAATGTGGGATTTGGTTTATTAGGGCAAATAAAAAGTGTCTTAATAAAACTGTATATACAATAACCTTCAAGTCAAACTTCAGGAATTGTTTTTTTTTTCCTCATCCGATAATATGGCACGTTTTTGTCACGGAATCCGTTGCAAACATCCACAAAGTTTGCATGTTTGCAATCATAGCCACCCATTCCCCCATCACAAACTGTAATTTATGCTGGCAACAATGCCTCCAAAGTTGGTTTAGCAGATGTCAGTTTTGGTGTTTCTTCTCGGCGCCCACGCATGGATCTTCTATCAGGAAGGCTTATCGGCATCAAGTGCTTAAAAGCTTTTCAGATGCCTGGTGATCAGAACAATTTTTGGCTTGATCTGCAGACTAAACAAACTGTAATGATGCAAGCTTCTGTAAAGATGCACACGGCAAACAACAAATGCCCGCGCTTGAGGTTTTTATTAATGTTCCCTCCTCCTGCTTCTCATCAGCCCTTCTCATATGGATCCAAACACAGGGGCAACTTTGTTTTTGCTCCTGCAGAGCTGCAAAGGAAAATTCCGGCACTGAAACGTATCATCTGCTCTTTCTCTGTCGGCCTTGCAAATTTCCCCGGGGACGGTTGAGCGGATTGTGCTACTGTGTGCTATATTCTGTGCAAGATGTAATCAAAAACATTCAAACGTCGCCGCAGTCACCGCGAGAATGCTGCGGGATAGGTGTACTTTTCAGGAGTGCTATAACAAGCCGGCTCCTGTCGTCGTTAAGTCAAAGCTGCCAGCACATTAACTTTTAACTGCGCTCTCTATTTTGCAACAAGGTTGGATGTGGAACAAAGTTAGCAGACATCCTCTCAAGACCTGCCGCTCTCATTTCCATGCAGAAGCAGGAGCGCCGGGGCTCCCCTCAAGTCACAACTTCTGGCTGACACGATACCAAGGAGCCGCTCACTACAGCCAATCAAAAGACCTGAATTCTATTTGTTTTTTTTGTTTTTTATGTTTTTTGTTTTTTTTTTCAAGGGGAGATGACAAAGGGGGCCTCAAGGTCTTCTTCAAGATGGTTCTGAAGCTCAAGAAGAGGAGCGATGCTTTCAAGTGTCCGTCCTTGGTGGGACCTTTGCCGTGGCGCCAGGTACACAGCTTTTAGCAGGGGCTGGAGCTTGTTTCATGTTGCTCGGGAGTTATTAATATTCTCAAAGCCAGAATTCTCTCCCTCGGATTGAAATAAAGGCTCACACTTAAAAGGGGAAGAACTCATTTCAGGTTTTAATGCGGTAAGCCTGTTGGAACCAATTATTGGAGGTGCTGTGCCATTGTCATCTTGCATTTCTCCTTGAGGAGATTAACTGGAACGCTGAAAAGGCCTTGCAGTAATTCGGGATTCCACTCATTCCCAGAATGTGCCTGCAATGGAGCCTTGATTTGCGCGTGTGTATGTGTGTGCTCATGTGTGTTCCACGTATTTTGGCTTCATGTTCTACCTAATTATTGCAATTTGATCCTGAAGCTGGAGTGGCCTAATCCTCCACTGTGGCGCCAAAATCCTGTTTCCGCAAGTTTGCCGATAAATTTGGTCTGGTTAACAGAGACTGGGAAAGTAGCGATGAGACTGCAGAGGGCAGCCTCGGCAGCGAGCTCGTCTTCTGTTCTTCCTTTTCTTCGTTCATGCAAGTCTCACAAAGATGGTGAAATTATTAAGAAGCTCTTCTGTGCTACAAATTCAGAAATGTGAAGAAAAGTTGATTGAGGTTTTTGTAAAACCCAAAGTCCAGAGCCATCTTCAAAATAATCCAACAACTTTTCTTTGGCTGTTAGAACTTCAGTGCTCACAGTTCTATTCTTGGGCATTCAGTTTGGGATCTGGCCTTCCTGCGCTGAGTCTGAATGTTCTACCTTGGGTTCCCTCCAAATAACCGGGCTTCCTCACACATTCAAAAAACATGCAAGTTAGGTACATCGAAGACCAAAATTTCAGCCAGGTGTGAGTTGACGTGCCAAATGTTGTAATGGTCATATGCGTCCTGCAATTAATGTGGAACCAGTACAAGGTAAGGCCCTTTGGTCTACTAAAGTCAGCTAGGATATTGTCCAGCAGACTCCAAATTCTGCCGAGGGTAAGCGGTGCAAAATCTTTGTTTTTACCATTACTTATTTTAACCATTACTTCAAAAATACGCTTTCACTTTCTTCGGACCAACCAATGCCAGCCCGCGTATTTTCTGGAGCAATCACATATTTTATAAAATTTCGAGACTTGCCTTTCGTTCTGATTCCGAGATGCTTAGTTGTTCTCCTGGCTAGGTATAAACAGCATCTGAGTCAATGTGTAGTTTTCTTGCGACACCCCACCTTGCTTTAGGGCACTATTTTGTTCTGATCGTCATCTCCCCCTCCTCTCCCCGAGAGGAGCGAGTGATGTCCTCGGATCATTACTCCTCAAAGAAATTTAAGCGCGGCGTGCCACTTAAAGCCCCACCCCACCCCCACCAAATACAGTCTGTCATTAGAAATCCAGACTGTCACGGTGATGCTGTTCTTGGTGGGCTGTGTTTGTTGCCTCATTTCTTTTAATTTCATCTCCATTAGCTTAATTCTTTTTTAATATTTCCATCTAACGAACTTTACAGTCCATTTTGTCTCAGTGTCTTGCTAAGCGAGTTTTATGAAGCAGGCAGTTTCATTTGGTGGTGGGGGGGCATGATGCTTGGCAAAGGTGCTTTTGTCAGCTGATTTTGGCTATGCTCACCATTCTGCTTCTTCGTCTTATACAAACAAAACCACTGAAACTGCACAGAGCTCATTACCAGGACATTGCCCAATACTTCTTTTGAGTGAAGTGATCCCAATCCGCTAACTTAATCTGTGATTGAAATTCCATATTGAAAGAAATAGAAAAATCAGTGACCTCACTCAAATGATATCTTAATATGCTGTGAAATGCAGTTTAAAAACCTACATAACAATTTCAAGTATTTTTTAATTAAATGTGAATCAATGTTTTCCATTTTCATGTTTTGATTAAATTGGATTGTAATTCAAATCGGTATGTTTAGTCCCCTAGTATGCTTTTATGTTCCTCGTTTGTTTTTCCTGCCTACCTTTTCTTTATTGGCTGAATTTTCACTGTCTGTCTGACAAATTCAATTATTTCACTAACGACATTTAAAGTGACTTTGGGCATTCACAATACACATGAATTATGCATCCATCCATTTTTTGTAGATGCTTATCCGCACTAGGGTCATAGGCTTGCTGGTGCCTATCCAAGTTCACTATGGGCAGTAGGTGGGGGACACCCTGGTTTGATTGCCAGCAAATTGCAGAGGACACAGAGACAAATAACCGTTCGTGCACCCAATCACACGTGGACGTGCTAACCACTGGACCACTGAGCCGCCACAAATAAATGATATAAACTTAAATATTTGCAAATGTTAACCTTGAGCAGTGACACAAATACTACATATGTTACACACTGCATTCTGTTTAGTAGGCTCCTTATCACTCCTCAAACCATCCACCCATTATCTGTAGCCGCTTATCATCACGAGGGTCACTGGCTTGCTGGTGCCTATTCCAATAGTCTTCGGGCGGGAGGCGAAGGAGACCCTGGACTGGTTGATAGCCAATCACAGCACTCCTCGAAGCATTGATTCTTATGAGGAATCTGCCTTTTTTTTATTTAATTCTTGAAACATTCCTCTAATGTTCAATTGTACTATTATGGTTTATGCTTTGTGGTGGTTTCACTTCACAATTAGTGTGTTTTTTTTTGACTGTGTTTATTTGTGTAGGTTTCACCTGAAGTGTTTTTAATGTAACTGCTTTTACCTAAATAAGGTTGATGAGTGGCCCAGGAATGGATAGGTGTACTAAAATAATTTTGGCTGCAAATGTCCTTGAATGCCCAACAACATGACAACTGCCCTAGGTGCAAACGCAAACTGTTGAAAGTCATGTCCGACCCGGAGATGGAGATTGGTATCAAAGTTTGATTCCAGATGAAGCGCCCACTCAGACGGACGCTTACCTGCAGGCTATCTTCACTTGTCTCCTTCATCTCCTCCTCAACTTAGCAGCAACTGTTTCCTCACTGTCAACTCACCCCAAGGAGCGACAAGCCCCGGTTTCCTGCTGCGCAGCGCTCACCCCTTGTTGTTTAATTACCAGGGAGCCATAAAGGTTGCCTATGCTGCATGATGAGATAGAGCCCTTCGAAGGCTTGACTTTTTACCTCTGCAAGTTCAATGACCCCTTGGAGGAAGGGGCTCATTGCCACCATTCAGACCATAAGCCAATACAACAACAAACTAGGGTTGCAATCACGTGATTTGAGTATCGATTGAAGTAAGGCCAGGTATCATATCGTATTGAGATTTACTGTAATCTAAAATATGTCTGGTTTAAATTCGGGAAATTAGTGGCCACAGCACCTGGTGATGAAAAACGTTAAACTGATTATATTCCATTACATCCATCCATCCATCCATCCATCCATCCGTTCTCTTTATCACAGATGGCCACAGATGCACATAACTGTTACGTATGCGCGACAGAAAGCATCATTGCGTAACGTCGCATGTTTCAATAGTTGCGTACTCACTTAACCTTCATCCATGACATCTGAGACTTAGCTGAGCATAATGTTTTTGTTTGTGTGTTTGACTGTTTGTTTTTTTCTCCTGTGGCTCCAAAATGTGTCATGGCTTGAAGCACACTTAAATGAGGTACTCAGCTAGCAGACAAATTAGGTGTTTTTGATATAAGGGCAAACAAATCAGTCATCCTTTATTAGACAAGAATGGAAAGAGCATGTGAATGTAGCACAACTTATTGTTAACAAGCTAGTTGAGCAGCAATATGTAATCACCCTCTTGCTTGGTAGCGAGACAAACTGCAGGAACAACAAAAGCTCTGTGTAATCGTTTTCTTGTCTCCCTTTATGCACCCGTGCGTGCGGGTTCCATGTTTTCCTATTTGTTTACTGAGGCGGTTTGGACTGGCTGTCGTGGCTGTGTGTCATTTTCGTGAAGGTGTGAAAGAATTACATTGTCACTTTACGGTGATGGAGAATGTACGTATGACTTCCTTGGACTAATTAAGGTGGGTCCCAAACGAACCGCACAAATCACAACTGATGGACTTATGAAACTTTTCAAGGACGCAGCCTTGAATAATGTGATGGTTGCTGTGCACACACAGGCCGTGCGTTGTTAATGTGCCAGCAACATTGAGGTGGATATTGAGGGAGACGGTTTTTCTTTTAGAATAAAAAAGGCGCATTCCCATCACTATGTCCTGGTACTCATGAGAGTAACACACAAAAAATAAATAAATAAATAAAATACGTGCATTCCAGCTCACGTTGGCTAAATGGTGGCTTGCACAATGAGCCTGTTGCTCGTTAGTCACAAGACACACACTGAGACAGGAAACCAATCACATTATCGCTGAGTGGGAAGCTACAAGTGTTGTCCGTCCTTACTAAGTCCATATTTTCTTCTTTTCTTTTTTTTTTTTTTTTGGGGGGGGGGGGGGGGGGGGGTGTAAATTGCAGTCTGCAAATTTGATCCAATTAGCCATTCCCTTCCCTGGTGCCATGTTACTCATTAATGTTACAAGGTGTCAGGTGCGAATGAGAAGAAGATTAGTTAAATTTGGTGTCCTCACTCTCACATTCTGATACTAGTCACTTTTGTTGCCTGTGTATTTTTTTTTGTTTTTTTTTTAAATCCTGATAAATGAGAATGAGCCTAATTGGAGATCCTGTTGGTAGTGGTAGTTTGCTAAAGGGTTGTGATCAATAGGAACTGGCTCCCACAGGGGGAGGTCCACATCCTAGTTTGTACAGTAAATTCTGAAAGAACACATGAAACAACATAAGCGGCGGTGTTTCTGCAAAAAGAGGAAAGCCTTACCAAATGCGACCAATGTTGGCGTCTTCTCTGAGGTAGCGACTCTCAGAAGCTCAGTTCAAAGCTGCTCTAGAAAGAAAAATTTGGCGGTGATCAAAAGCAACAACCTGAGCGCAGTTTGAGGACAGCACGACATACGAGCCGTCAGAGCGGCGATATGAATCTGCACTGTAATTCGGAGAAAAAGATTAGAAGAAGATAATGGTCTCATATCTCAAAAGTTAACAGTGAGGCCGGCGTGAACTGTGAATAATCTTATAATTACTGATCTAATGCCATTAGCCCTGACAGAAATAGAGAAAGCAACGCATGGGTGGGGCGCCGTTAATCACGGCGCGGCGCTCGTCGGATCATCAGTACCGGGGTGCGTGCTGGGGCCACGACTGATGATAGGTATAAGTTTAAATGACATCTTAAAGGAACATTACACCGCACTCATATTTGGTTAACATCCCCTGCCAAATGGTTCAAATGTGGCACATTGCTAATTGCGCCTGCATTTAAGGCCTTGCCTTTCCTTACAGAACTATCCAGACCATTTGTCACTGTTTGCGTGCTTGAATATTTGCCAGTCTTATTTGTTCTTCTCTAAAAGAACCCACATGGTTCACCCCCTCCCAGGTGAACCATGTGGGTTCTTCCTGGGAGGGAACTAATTAGGAGGAAAACGTGAGAAATATTTTTTTAAAAATTATAGCAATGTTTTATACTCTACTGCTGCATTTTTAGTCAATGGTATAATGTTAATATATATGGGGAACTTGGGAAAAATTAGACAACTGCAATATTAAGCAATTCAATACAAGTAAAAGGACTTCAAATTCAAGGATGGTGCAGAGTCCAGTCGGCATGCTTGGCTTTTGTCAAATCATGACACAAAATGAAAGAATCAATTCACTTTTTATGTTTGTTTTTTTCATTTTCAGGTTTGCTGGCTTGTCATCTATCTATCGCTCTCTCTCTCTCTCTCTCTCTCTCTCTCTCTCTCTCTCTCTCGCTCTATATATATATATATATATATATATATATATATATATATATATATATATATGGAAGAGCAATAACATAGAGCGCCAGCACATATGAGAACAACGTTGGACTTTGATGCTAATGGTCCCTCCCTAGATGAAGTTCCAAAATATTCACTTTTCATTTAGTTACATTTTTGGGCCCCCAGAGCCAAACTTTTGATTACACAACCTGCCGTCGCTGCTGGATGTTGGTCTTTCAGGGAATAAACACAGCTCATAATTAGGGAAACATGCAGATGGACTGAGTGAGCGATGATGGCCTCGCTGGACTGCTGTCTGGGCAGGGAAGGCCCATAATGAACCGGGGGAAGGAGGAGGTCGGGGGTTTCCAGATCTTTTGGTAGTTTTCTGACTTCACTTTTAGCCTGTTAGCTTTGTTCTATATCAAGCGAGAAATACTTGGCGTCTGTGTGTGTGTGTAGATGTGTGTGTGTGTGTGTGTGTGTGTGCATGTGTGTCTTTGTAGGTGTGTCTATGCTGTTAAAGTCCACTCCAAAACTATTGGAAGAGTGAAGACAATTCCTTTATTTTTCCTGAAGACTGGAAATATTTGACTATGACACCAAAATATGAGACAAAAATTGAACATTTCCTCTCTGATTTCTAGCTGTTTACATCTGGATCTGTTACACAACTTAGAGGAGAACATTATTTGTAAAAGAAAACAAACATTTTTGGGTGATCAAAAATATTGGAACGTGACTGACAAGTGTGTTTTGTTGCTCAGGTGTTTTCACTAATTCTTTCAAATAAACATCACTTGATGTCCGCAGTGCTCAGTTTCAGAGTTGGGTTCCTGTGGAGATTGCACTTATAGTAAGTGATGTAACAAACATGAAAACCAGAGCTTGAAAACCAACCAGCTTGGAGAAGCTAAAAGTCAATCAGAGCCATTGGACAACATTGGCCATAGCTGATACAACCATTTGGAATGTCTTGAAGAAGAAAGAAACAACTGGTGAAGTAATTAACTCATGTCGAACAGGTAGACCAAGAAGAACAACAGCATTTGATGATGGAAACATTGGGAAAGTTGCAAAAAAAGATCCCAAAACAACTGTTAATCCTCATGAGTACAGGTGTGGAGGTATCAGCCTACTATCAGCGGACCCTCTGCATTCTAATGGTGCAAATGACTGATAAGTCTTTGATCTTGTAAAGTGGAATTGCTATTTGCTGATTGTGGAGAAGAATTACTTTTCAATGAAAAAAACGGATGCCCTTTAAGAGAAAAATGTGGTACTCGTGAGTATAAATTTCATCGATGAAGTTGCCTTGCAACATGAGCATTGTGGAAAGAAACTTCAGTTTGGAGCAAAAATGAGTAGCCGTTTTTGCATAAATGATAACAATAGTTATCCAGTAAAGGTTTCATAGTAACTAACGATAAATAAAATGAAACTACATAGTGTCTTTCTGTTGTCAAAAATGGCCGTGCACAAATTGAATAGGTGGTAAAAATCATGTGATGCCTGAGGGCGGTGAAAAAAAAAAAAAAAATCAGACAGTAACAAGTTAGCTCCGCAATGGAAAGTAGCTAAAGTGTTCCGTAGTGTTCGCGATTGACTTGTCAAAGTACGTCACTGTGACATCCGGTGCCGATGACACATTTCATTCAAATGTGAAGTTTCACGGGCTACATACAGGCTGCTAGGGTGACACACTCGCAAGTTTACAACTTGCTAGTGTCGCTGACTGTATGTGTGCTGTGTAGTAGCCTTCAAGTGTGCGTGCGTGCGTGATATGAGTGGAAACTCAACTGCGCAGCAGCCAGCGATCCCTCGAGAGCCTCCATGTCATGTTGAAAATACCATAACATGTGCATTACACTTAAGCGATTCCTCTTCCATCTGCTAAGTATGACAGCATTAGCATAGCCGTTTAATTAGTGACGCGCTTCAAGCGTCCTCCCTCCCCCCTTTAATCACCTCACTGTATTTACTCAGGCGCCGACAGCAGACGGACTAATTTAGGCACCAAACAAGAACCTAAGTGCTTTGTAAAAGCCATAATGGCAGTTACTTCTCAATATTGTTACATAATCCATTGCAGTTATGTAATAGATGACATTTGTTTGCGTATTTGGTATGCCATTGTTATAATTTGGGGCCTAAGAATGTGTATTTTATTATTATTGATGATGGGGGGAGTTCCTTTTGTTCTCCGTCATCTGATCGCTTTCTCCTTTGAAAATCAGGCCATCACGAGTGTTGTGCACGGTCGCTTGACAAATGGCCATTCTGTGTGGGTTGCTCACATTTACATTAATGGACTTGATGTGAATGGAGGTTCATATCAAGCCTCATAGATTCTGTGCTGAGATTTTATTAATTGCAACAGAGACAGCGTTGTTTGTCGTCCTGACGCCAATTCAATTAAAATCCCATTTGGAGGGTAATAGATTAGGCGGCGTAAACTTTATGTGCAAGACGCCTCGTGACTAATATGATGGTGCCACCCGACTGACTGCTGTGTGTTTTTACATCAACCTACAGTGTATGTGCACAGCTCATTTCATTCCCAATTGTGTGTCTAGATTTTTTGAAGCTAATGCCATTCAAACAACAACAAAAAATCCAAGCAATCAAATTGTAGCGTGAGTTAAGCAGAAAAGACGGCTAAATTAAACTGTGCGCCGTGACCACACTTTCTTGCTGCTCCTTCGAAAGGTATGATGCTCCTCCTTGTGTAAGATCCTGTAATTAGACTTCTGAGCGCACGAAGCACCTGCGCCGCCGCCCTTGCCAACACAAATTCACAGTGTTGTTCTCAGCCGCTACATGTCTGCTAATTCACCCGCAGGAGCCCAGCGATGTGCATGCCACCGTTCTCAGGGAGTGTTTTGCATTAAAAATCCTTTTGAGCCGATGTAAGTTTGAGAAGAAGAGGAATCTGGCTTTAATAATGCAACATGTGAGACGGCGCAGTGCAATATGCATTTTTAATTACTAAAGTGGCTAATATCTAGGTTTGGCTTTGAGGTTTCGTTCCATGAAATATGCATCCCTATTTTGTTCCCCATAGCTCAGTCGGATACGCACACCTGAGTTGAGCAGAGGACACATAGGAGTGCCTGAGCTTTGTGCCATCTTCAGGTGCCAGTTGCTGAATGAAACTTTTGTGGAGCTTGGTAATTCTCCTAGTGAGGTCAGTTACATCAGGTCCATAATCTTGCACCTTAAACTGTCAAACTGCGAGTGGTTGATTTCATTTTCATATTTAAAGTTGCTCCACAACACCTGTCACTCGAGGTGGAGAATCAGGATCCGAAAGCAGACGGGAAACGGAGGTGGAAAAGTGACTAGACTCAGAAATCCAAAAACGGACAGCGGACTCGCCAACTAGAATCGAAAGGAAGCTAGGAAGACAGCTCGGGCGCTCGACATTATGACAAAAGCGTCACTGGGAGCGTAGAACTCAAATACTCAGATTTCAGTCCTATGTGGCATGATAAAACAAATGGAATATCCATAGTGACTGATACACCAAGGAAGAAAACAGTCAGAACAGGGAATACTGGACCATAAAGGACAAAGGTAGTAAAAAACCCATATGACTAAAGTGATCAATACATAGCCGTAGCAACTGCATAGCAACTACACACAACAGTACTCAACATTTTATTGCATGTAAACAGCAAATAATGCCCCATGAACTCAGTCATACATTCAACGAGCCCGGAAAATGTGTTGTCCCTTAAATCAAGCAAATTCCTGAAAAGCATCAATAACAGCAAACTCTACATATTGTAAATGTATCTTCTAATGAACCTTGCAAAGTCAAGTGTCTGTAAAAGACATTACAGAAGAGTTTAGCACACTTGTGCTGCTCAGCAAAGACTGCACATATAACAGATTTTCACGCCATTCTTGGAATTTGCGGAGGTGATGGAGAGTGCTTTTGCACTTGGGGGGTGGGAAGGAAGAAAGGGAATTTTTATGTGTGCAAAAGTTGTATTTCTTCCGTTTGTCTGTGCATTAATTGAGAGCCTTTCCTTTTTAGACAGAGTGCATTATTTATGACGGCCTCAAAGTCTAAAGGCTGCAGCGCAAGCGCACAAGAGAGCCTCAGCTCTCCTGGCACCAACCTTGTCTCCTGAGTGCGCCGGCGAGTGCCGATCTCGCCTTACCTTAGCGTTCCCTCATAAATTAAATTTAGATGAACACCACTGGAAGCCGAGCATAAAGTAGCTGCGGCCTTAAAGTGGAAAAGTAAGTCATTAATCAATCATGTGTCTCCGCCCACACCCCCTGTTTTAAAAACCAATGTCCAAGGGAGCGCTACTAGTAACCGGAGTTTTACATCCCACCTCTCCATTCCCGGCGCCGTTTCACAAAGGCCTGCGTTGAGCCCGGAAGACAAAGTCAACCTACCTAATTCCAGTCAGTTTTGATAACGTATTCCATTTCACAGCGCTCTCTCTTCTAGTTCTGATGGCAAACGCTTACGTTCTCCTTTCAGGCTCGAGACACTCACAAATTACCGCAAGCCATGCTCCTCTCTGAGATGAAATTCTGAGACTACAGAACATGGCATTTCCCCCATGCACCCTGATGCAAGTTTACCACAACGTTTTCAAAGTTCAGCCCGCACAACGTGATGTCAATTAAAGGTGACAAAAACTTGAACGCTTCCATATGGCTTGAAAACCACACAACTTTGAGTGCTTTTTTGGGGGGGAAGCTTTTAGAAAGTGTCCATATGTTTCCTTTTTTAATTGTTCTTCCATTTGTCCTCAGTGACCCTCCGTCTTTATTTGCTTGTTTCTCTGCGAAAATCCTCCCATCATCGGCATGTTGCTTTTTTCAGCCAAAAAAGAGGACGTTTTTTTGAAGAGCCATCATTGCTTACCTCCACCAAGGAGGGAAAGGGTAATGGCAGAATTGATCACGCCACATGTGTTTTGTATCGAGTTTCTATAAAACATTGGCGCTAGGGGGATGTCACGCAAATGTTTCACAAGAACCCTAGTTACATTTTGGTGTGATTCTGGTAAAAATGCTTATAGGACTCAATCTGGTCTTGCACCAATCTCCAGAAAGCTGCCTGTGAACAAATGTCTGAGGAAACAAATAAAGTGATCCGCAACCATTCACTTCTGCTCAAAGATTATACTCTTTTCCATTTGAATATCAATTAAAACATCTCCCGCGTTGGAAAAATCCCAGCAAAGAAAAGCATTTTTTGGCCCCTATGGGATACGATATACAAACCAATAAGCCCCCCCGTGCACACACTCACGTTTGTACGGCTATACTTGAGAGGACATTTCCTCGCCCCTAACCTCAACCAGCAGAAATAATTGCCTGACCCAAAACTCAACCCTAACCCAATTTAAACATATACTGTAAAAAGAAGGCTGAACAAGTGAGGGCTGGCCTAACTGTCCTCGTTATTCCAAATTGACCTCAATATGTGAAACGCGAAAGTTACACAGTCAAACGTATTCTCATTGTTACTGTCACAATTATGGCTGTTAACGTGTACCTTGTTGCCGTTAGCGTTTTCCTCGTGCTACTAATGCAGGGATGGGTGACGGGCTGTGTGGAAAGCGTGCCCTCAAATAAATATTGAATTGAAGCTCATTTGTTTTCTCAAACATTTTAATTCCAAATTATAAACCTGCTACTCAAAACTAGTAGACATCACATTGTACAGTCCTAATGCTCACTTGAGACGATTATTACCAGAAATTGCACTTTGCTATGACATG
The DNA here is from genome assembly GCF_059441005.1 of Hippichthys cyanospilos. Lineage (NCBI taxonomy): Eukaryota > Metazoa > Chordata > Actinopteri > Syngnathiformes > Syngnathidae > Hippichthys > Hippichthys cyanospilos. Next base: position 27,482,321 of record NC_142370.1, on the reverse strand, counting down.
GTGAAATGTCTTGATGCTTTAATGCTCTACTAGGCCAAAGGTGTCAAACTCTAGTCCTCGAGGGCCGGTTTTCTACATGATTTCTCGTTTTCTTTCCCCAACACACCTGATTCAAATGATTAGCTTACAGTATATAAGTATGTTATTGTTCTGCATGCTAGGATGTGAAACGGATCCAATCTCAGCAGTGGTATACAGGCACCAGTGTTTTTTTTTTTTTCCATTTTTCTTCTGAACAAATAAAAGCACAAATGAGTTATTTCACGTTGTTTGTTTGGCAGTTTTGTTTTAAGACACTGTTCATTTATATTCACAAGGCCCTTTTGCACTTGAAAAAAAAATGTGTGTGATTTTGTTTTTTTACCTCTAAATACTTGGTTGTTGAATGATAGATATTTTATACATGCATTTGAGCATGAAATATATTTGGATATTTTGATGTACATTGTCCATACATCCATTATCTATAGCCGCTTGTCCTCACAAGGGTCGCAGGCTTGCTGGTGCAGTTTTCCGGCAGTAGGCGGGCTATACCCTGGACTGGTGTTGTTTCAGTCAAAAAACAACAACATGCATTTGCATGTAATGTCTGCATTAAAAATGACATTTGGTTCCTTAAGAGGTGCAGTTTTTAGTGGCACGGTGGAAGTGCTGATGGAAAAAAAAAAGAATGGCCCAATCTTTTAAATTGCCAATCCATACTGAACTTTTCTCTCCACCATCCAACACACTGTGATGGATTGCTCACTTCCTTACAGGATGTTTTTTTTTTCTTTCGTTGTCAAGCCCTTGCTCATGTGGTGATCAGCTGGCTTTCCATGACGTACAATCAGTGGTTCTTCGGATGTCCAACGTGTGAAGTGGCTTGAGACAAATTTTGTTATAAATGTGCATTAATTTGATAAAATTGACTGAAGCTATGTTAAGTTTGATGGGTAACAACTTAAGCAGCAGCTTGTAAACATTCACATGTGTGTTCCTGATAGCTTCTTTAATACAAAGAGTTGGTAACCTGTAAACTTTTCGTCTGCCATTTTTAATGGTTGGTATTTAAAGCTATTGTATGATTCATGCGGCAGGAAAAAAAAAATGTGAGCAATCCGACCAGAAATAATGAATTCAACATTTCCTCAACAGTACTGTGCAGTCCAGTTTACCTTTAACTTGGCTAGCGTTGGTCTTCCCTGAATATATTAGGGTAGGTGTGCATGACACACTTGCAAACTCAATTCTAACATTTCTCACTGTTGATAGAGTTATACCCCTCTTTTTTTTTTTACCTCATCTCGTCGATTCGGGATCAGGGCAAGAATGTTTCGTACTTCCTTTTGTGACTTAGCAATTGCCACAGGCTTTATTTTTGTCTGCATATGTAACGCAGGTGAATCCAGGCCAGACAGTGTCACGTAGCTGAATGCAAGCCCTTCAATTAATCATCGCCTCACTTCCTTACCTCTCGGCGGCGCGGTCCCTGTTGGTTGCCGAGGGCGCCGGCGATCCGTGACACATGGCGGATAGTCACAAAACTCATAGCCTCGGGGCCAGATCCATCCCCGGAACTTTGCGCATATTTACCTGATCAGAGTGATGTGTGCGCGTGTGCATGCTGTCACAGGGCCCATCTGTCTCAAACCTGTAGCGCCCACAAATCCTCCCCCTACCCCGCTCTTCTACATTCCGTCCGTCTACTTGCACGCCGCCGAGTGGTCCCCCACCCGCAAAATGAAACCCAGATTGACAGCAGCACTGCGCTGGCCGCACGCCGAAGGCACCACATACCTTCAAACGCACAGTCTTTGAAATCCGATACTCATAAAGAAGATTTGATGTGTCCCATATGCGATGCCATATTTGATTTCCGTTTCACACTGTCTTTGTTTGAACTCTCTTTTCCCACTGGGATTATCTGGACAACCTTCTTTTAACAACTCAATCACTATGGGAGTGCTTAGTGTGACCATCCCAGAGAATGACCTGTTCTCTATCATGTCTGTTGATTACAAAATGACACTCCTGGGTTTTAGAGGCCACCCACATGTTAAGCGGTCTTGAAGGTTTCACATGGCGACGCTTGTGTTACTAAAGGGCACGTAGAGTATGTATTTTGTTTCGAAATTATTGTTTTGCAATAAGGATTTATGAGTGATCGATTGTTTTGTGTGCAAAACACAACGTCAACGAATTTGACCTGTCATCCGCAGCAAGTGCACTTATTTAAACCCAGAGGCTCTCCCTTGAGCCTCTTTAAATATTCAGGTCACTATAGGGAAGAATGAGTAATCCTATTCAGGTAGCTGGGGTCAAAATTCATGTTTTCTGTGTTGCACCTCACTGAAAGCTCCGTCATTCACAACAGAAGTAAACAAACAGTTGATGAGAAGAAGCAGTAAAACAAGAAAGAAACATTAGAGATTCATTGGCCGTTCCTCTGGTTGGCACATAACATATTTTAATAATTTTCTCATGAATGTAGGGCAGTTTGATGTCATGATAAAATATCCACAAATGTGCTCAAACAGTTATGAAACTGCAATGTAATCAAAGATTGTACTTTTCAGTGCTGTAAAAATTGTCAGATACAAAAACATACATTCTTTATTGATATCATAAAATCTGAATACATAACGGAAAAACATGATCCCCCGCCCCCCCCAAAAAAAGGAAAGAAAAAATTACTAAATAAATATGGTCAGGGTAATTTAGAAAATATCTCTTTGTGAAAACGATGGCCTTCACACATTAAATGTCATCAGGATTCAATATTTTGTTGTGAATTTAATGATTGGTTCCGTCTCTCATATGGTGCGAGACTTTTCACCATTTTTAATTGGGAGATTTGTAGTGTCTGCTTATATTTGGGTGTCTTTTCCGAGATTGCCACTTTACTCGGTAATGAACACCTGCTGCTGTCATCATGTGTGCGCCTGTGTGTGTTTGGCGACATCCAAGAATAAAGGAGGTGCACCTCAAGTAATTATGATTGTCAACATACTTGTGAAAATATGTAAAAATGTGTGAAAAATGACACAGCTGATTTGTTATCATGTTCATACACGTCTTTCGTGTTGCCTCAGCCCTAGCTTGGAAAAACAAAAAGAACCTTTAAAAAAAACGGTCCTCCCATATAGAGGAGCAAGTTAGTTTCAGGTTTCATTGGCCCTAGCCCCCCAGTGCATTGTGGGTAGTCCTGCAGAGAGCGATTAAACAATCTAATGCTTAGTTTTTCATGTTTATGGTGCCCATGGAACATCTGATGATTTCAACACACATATATTACTTGTTTTCTGATTGTGTTGGTTTAGATTAACAATTATTGTGTCTCAAGAAGCTGTTTTTCCTCCTCCTTTTGGACGTTAAAATTTGGTAAAATACTCAGTCAATATTTTTACGAATAAGCAACTAATGATGCATGTTGAGAAAGGAAATTACACACCTGACTTGACTTTATTGAAAATGTGTGAAGCACTAATTATTCTCAAAGTAAAACGTAGCCAGCTGAACTTTACAACCATTATCCCACTTGAATGTGGAATGCTTCAAAGTTTGCTTTTTTTCCCTTTTTTTTTTGTTTTTGTTGCTTAACAAAGCCTCACAAAGTCTGTGGGTGAGGAAGTCATATCTTGGGTCATGTTCAGCTCCTTAATCAGCCAGAATTGCTGCATTTAGGGGAGGGGAAGCTTTTTTTTTTTGGCTAGAAGCCACCAAAGAGGATGATAATCAAAAATCAAGAAACTGTGGACTTTTAGATGGCTGAAAGGATGCCAACTTCATCAGCGATGAACTCAAAAGGCATACTCAGTGAACTTAGTGCAAGCATTCCTCACATTTTATTTATATAAAACTACTAATATATATATATATATATATATATATATATATATATATATATATATATATATATATATATATATATGTGTACACACACATACTACATACAGCCGTATTAATGCCTAGTGGTTAGCACATCTGCCTCACAGCTTGGAGGTTTGGATTTTAATCAGATGGTTTTCTCCAGGTGCTATGACTTCCTCCCACAATCCGCAAAAGTTGCCTAAATTAGTTGAATACTCAAAAATTGGCCAAGATGGGAATGTGCGATTATTATATATATATATATATATATATATATATATATATATATATATATATATATATATTAATTGTTAAAGTGTTTTCATCCACCAATTTATCCAACAGGTTTTTGGCAATTAGCAAGTTCCTTGTCTCATGTTTCATTTCACAAATGACAAAAAAAAAAAAAATACCATAAAAACCATGATGTCATCCTCCTGCAAGCAGGGACAGCCTTGTGGAACACCAACATGCTATACACACATATGACGATTTTCCCTAATTTTTAGCAAATCATCATACCATCGCTATATCATCCCTATATAATTAAGGGTCCAATCCGGGGTGTCTGCAAATGCAATGCTTTTATTTATGCAAATTAAACAACATGAACAACAGTGTTTGTTGTTTTGTTTACAGGATAGCATGTCCCTCCCACCAGCTGAGAGAATAGCAAGTGCTATTAAGTGCATATGTGGTTAGTTTTCTTGTATTGTTGTTTTTGTTTTTTAATCTTGGAAAGGTCTCTTAATTTTCTCCTGAGCTGTTTGTTTAGTAGCTGTGACACATCAGGATGTCATTTTATAATGCCCTTGAATCCACCGACCACTACCCATGGACAGAGGGGAAGGAAAGCTGGAATGGAATGATGATGAGGATGTGGCGGACATGTTGGCAGTCACACTCCACTGTCGCCTTCTTTTTGACCGGAACTCATCATCCCCTGGCGAGTGTCTCCCATCTGTTCCTCCTCTGTGTGACCTGCTGCAAGCCACCACGCTAACAGTCATGTCCCAAAAACTGAGCGGCATTCCCATCGTCCAATTGCAAAGCTTCGGGTTTGCTCGCATTTACTGCATCGAGTGAGACATCTCGCCCAAGGAACGTCTTTAAATTCCAATTACAAAGCAGCTTTAAAATCCCTCAGAGGAGTGAGACTTAGTGTTTGATCTTTCTGCGTCTGCTGGGGCCTCGCCGCCTTTTCCACTCATTTCACTTCACCTCTCCTTTTCTGCTCGCTCTCACCTCGCTCATCACTTACCTTCATATGGAGTCTCCTCTGACTGCCATCGTCCAGTGTCTTAACTTCTGATGCATCCTCAACAACTTTGCTCTTCTGGGGAGTCAATTCACATCCCAAATTTCTTAGCTGCAGTTTCATCATTTATTCATAAAGAATATTATCAGTGTTACGGTAGACTTCACACATGACACATGACTGAATGTAAGCTCCTCTTCTTGATCTTGATCAACCTCCTTTTTCCTTTTCCACACTTTTCCTTTTACGTTTTTCCCTTTTTTCCTGTGTCCTCCTCACTGCCTCCAGCCTCTTCTTGGATATGAACTGGTGTTTAAGGATGAGAGTGATGTGCGTGCGTGCATGTGTGTGTGCATTTACACCTGCTCAGCTAGCGTGTGTGTATAAATTGTAGCTTACCTTTCCACCTTCCCGACATCATAACAGCCCCCCCTCCCCCGCAGAACAAATTACATTTAATGGGGTTTCTTTGCCCCCACAGTCACTTTTACTGTTCACTTCAAAATTTCAATTTTCTGCTTAATGCTAAGGTTTTTCTTCAATGGGAGCAACATTATAGCAATTACGGCGCGTGCGAACATTAAATTAAATGCATTAGCGCCATTTCTGACAGAAACATTTTGAAGCCAGGCAGGCTGCATAACACGAGCTATCAAACCGTAGCAAAGAACCCTGAATCATTGGAGTTTAATGCTCCACAATAACCAATGAAGCTCTTGATAGATCACATTAACAAATAGTACACTGTGAGAAGAATGTGTTGTCCATCGATGAAAGTTAATAATACGCAAGCAATGCAGCTTGAAATTCTGCAACAAAAGTGAAAAGTACATTATAGAACCAATGTTTTTTTATTTACATGTTTGTGTAGGATTGTCTTGCATTTATCTTTTTTCTTATCTGTAGAGCATGATTGGTGTATATACAATCAATCAGTGGTTTTGAAAGAAGTGTATATATATATATATATATATATATATATATATATATATATATATATATATATATATATCACGACCGCATGTTGGACGTTGCTTAAATCTACACTCGCCTCCTCTGAGATTTCCACCAAACCAATTTGCTTCTGTTAATTTACTTCACATTTTTCCGTAAGTGACAAGTTGTGACCTCCCGGGTGGAAGATGGACCAAGTTACGTCAGTGGGAAGCTGAGGAAGGAGAAAGAAACCCCAGATGGCTGGACTGGGACCAAACACAGATGGGTCACGTGATGGGCGCCTTGCCATGGAACTTCCTGCGCACTCTCCCTCTCTGTCGCAGCAGTTGGTGTCACTATTGGCGCCGTCTGCGTGAATTCAAGGCCCTGACTGAACAGATTGGCCAGTCGGCGAGGATCATTTGCAGAAAACTGTTAATCTCCCACCGGCTGCATAAAATGCACTTGCGCACACCGTCTTGCTATTTTCTTCATATAAACTGAGGCTGACGGAGCCACAGGAGTGTGATCAGGTCAATGCTAAACATTCACCCTCAGAAATATGCCATTGCTAATTAAAAAAAAAAAAAAAAAAACTGCAGAAATCCTGATTTCCTAGAAAGATGGTACACCCACAGGCATAAAAGGTGAACTCTTTCTTACTCAAAACTTTTCTCGTCTAGTGGGTCAGAATGTACCGTATTAGATATTTTAAATAGCGTTTCAGATTTTCAGATTTAATTAATCTATGCTCTATATCACACTTTGTCTGCAAATTTTTTACAGGTAAAAAAATATATTTCACTGATTAGTTGATTGGGGAGCTTGCAAACTTGAACAGGTGGCAACTTTGTATAATGGGCATACAGTGCAAGGAAGCAATTAAGATGCATAGCAAAACAAGCCGTAACAAGCAACTGCACAGAATCTGATTATATCACATACATGAATCGTGACACACGTTAGAAGTGGTTGTGGGCTACAACAGAGCTAAAAAGGGCGATGACAAAATTTAAACCGCCACGTCAACCTGCATGTTTACTTTTGCCACTCCCGTTGTACTCAGCTAAGTGATAAGTGAGCGTTAAGTCCATCATGCCCCTCCCGCCTGCCAGAGTCACTGAAATCCACTCTGAAGTCGTCTTATCAAGCACACTTTCTACCTCTCGGCTGTGGTGGCGACTTGCTGCCCGAGTCCATGAAATGCGAGCAATGCGGCGAGGAGAAGCAGCGAGGACCACCAGGTGCTGCCTCTCCACCTCCAGCCGGCCGAGCGGCGCCACCGCTCTCCAATGCGCCAAAGGGCTGAGATTGGGCTTGCCAAAAGACACTCGGAGTGTGTACTTCAAAGCGGCGTGGGATTATGCTTCTCCATCCTGAAGGGTTTCCTTTGAAGGGAAACTTAGTGCGGAGCCGCCGGTGGCCGCTCAGTGTGCACGATTGTGTGTTTGTTTAAACCCATTTACTGACTGCTTTTGCCACCAGGATGCAGGATGTGCATAAGTTTCCCTCAACTTCATCTTAAAGGGTGCAAATGTAAAGTTTCACAAGACTGCCATAATATTGCTTATAATGAATGTGTTACGCGCACAAAACTCCAAAGGACAATTAGGCAAGCCCATTTATATAATCGGGTGTGACCACAACAGTCAAGCTTTTATTATTTGGAATTTATATCCTGATCTGATACAGAACTTCATAAATTTGTAACCAAGCACCATACATGCTATGATGTTTAATTGCAAACATTCACTTGCACTAACTGCATCATACCTGTGACTCGATAACATTTTGCAAACATCTTGCAATCTTATTTTATGGTATGCTGTTTGTTCGGTGAGGCCATAACAATTCAAAGAAAGTCAAAGTGAAGTTCCCAGTATCGGTCATCTCAGTCAGATGTGTTTGTGATGAGGTCATTACTACGACAAGTGTAAAAAATGAGCTATGGAGCAGTAAGTCTTCTGGGTTTAAAGCTGACCTGGGAGGCTTCGTGCTGGTGGGTGTTCATTGTGGCCAAGGGGCCCTGGTGGGGTGCCAGCTTCCGTCTCAGATGAGGACTGACACTGGGGTTCAGGGGTTAATTTGTGTAACAAGCCAATTTGCATACAAATGAAAAATGACAGAATTCTCAGTTCTCTGCAACTTTCAATGTCATCACCATCAAACCAACTCTATCTGCTGCGACCCCTTCCCCACCCCTCCCCCACACACCCGTCCCCCTCCGCATGCCGTTTGAAGAATATTCATTACTTGTGAAGCTGGGGCACCTTGTTTGCTATTAATCTCCACCGCAGGTCAATGACTTAATTTGCTCAACTTTATCAGCGGTGCCATTCACTTTTCCTTTCTTCCACGGCCCAGCCGCTGCCTTTGTAGCTCTGTGCAAAGTGCTCGTCTCCTCACAGAAGCTGCTGGAGCTTTTTACAGCACAACAAAGACTCAGTTACTCTCCGCACTCAAAGACTTTTAAACACATAAATGAATTACTGGAGAGGGAAATATACTCATGCAACTGCCTCACTTCATGGTGCTCTTGATTGTTTGGGTCTAATCCCACTGAAATTACTTGCCTAAAGAGGGTCACTGAAAATTGTGAAATATTCCCCGCATGTGATCTTTACATGCATGCATTTTTAAGACTCGATATGAGATGGCACTGCAGCACCCTCAACACAGTTTGTGGATCGTACATCGGGAGCATCGCAATTTTCGGGGGAGATGCACGGGAGCCGGTAACAAACGATCTTGAGAGTGATTGTCGAAGAAAAATGACTCGGGGAACCATTGTTTGAATCTTTATGCTAAAATCTCCTTTGTGTTTAACGCTCTTGATCCCTCATCGGCAAAGAAGGCAAGCATATTGATCCGCGCTTGAAAGGCGTTGGCCCTTTCATCACGTTTACTCCTCACCTTAGACGGCTTTGCGCAGGCTCCTCCAGGATCGCAGCACCCTCGGCCTGCACAAGGCAAAGATTAGGCCGGCGATAACCCGCGCACCCAGATAGGTAGTGAGCGAGAGGCGAGGCTGTCTAATTAGCGCTGATCAAAGCGACCAACTTTATCCCCAAAACAAACCTGCACATTTGAATGTGCTGCGGAATGGGAAGGAGAAGCAAAGAGCAGGCGGAGGGGAGAAGTTTTTGAACTTCCCGATGATGAAATTCACAGCAGCAGAGTACCTCCCTCTCGCTGCATGCAGATGAAGCAGCTTTATCTGCATGAGGATGAAGCAGAGCGGCGTGGAGGTCATACAGAGGTGCATGTTTAATTTCTTCATACCTGCTTACTTCTATTAGCTCTCTTTTTCTGTCCACATCATCGTCACTCATCATGCCGACCTTTGGTGACCTCTCAAATATGCATTTTCGTTTGCTTCACAACCCGCCACATTTGCACCGGCCAAAAGAAATTGCCAAGAGTGAGAATGTATTTGAAATTTGATCACATTTCATACCACACTATGCTTCACCCCCAGCCCCCAACTGTCCTTAATGACTCCCTGATAAAAGCAAAATTATTTTCTTGTATATTTCTGCACTCTGTTAAATTCCAATTTCACGTCATGCGAGATGAGTTTGTGAGTATGCACGTGTGCCTCTCCTGATCTTTAAGGAAAGGGAGCATCGCCTCCTGGTTTTGCATACATTTACAAAATTAGGAGATGTGACCATTAGACTTGGTGCAAAGTTCACTTAAAAAAAAAAAAAAATCTACATCTTCACACTCTGATCTTCTTACCAAATTGGCCTTGTGCCACTGAATTTATTTCGGGATCAAACATTTATATATATTTACGCCTTGCAACACATATTCCTGTTTGCGGCAGTCTAACAGTTACAATTTTGAAATTTAACCTTCTTGGGGAGTTTAAATAAATTCTGATTGAGCATCGCATTTTGGAGAAATTAGGAATTTCACACCCCGTGAGGCCTCTAGCATCCATGTGTGTACTCTATCGCTGCATGTGTTTAGGTGAGTGTGTGTGAAGGGGTTGGGAGGGTGATTTGTCGGGGGGGCTTTGAGCTTGTGTGTTTGCAAGCATAAAGCTTCATCCAACGCCATGGGCCTGACCCAAATATGGCTGAAAGACAACATGTGACCTGCTTAGTGCTTCACCCCCCAGCCACACTAGCTCCAGGGTGTGGTGGTGGTCATGCATATGTGTGTGAGTGTGTGCATTGCGTGTGTGTGTACACTCAGCTGGTCAAAATACAGACGCCAGTAGATGCCCATAATAATGTATGCAACCCTAGCTCTTCATCAACTCGCACGGCCAATCAGTAAATTGATAAATTGATAAAGCAAATAATCACATACCTTCTACCTAAATACCTAATTAAAAACCAAAATAAAAATAATACTAATTATTTTCATGCATTCACAAACGGGAAGTAATACTCAAACTAGTGAAACATGAGTCTGAATCCTCAAGCCTTTATTTCTGGGCCTGTATTTCTGCTCTCTGTTCACTAAACAATCAAGTAACATCTCAACTATTTGATAAGGTGCACTTCCGTACGGTATTTCGCAAAATAAAAGTGATAGTTTTACAATTGTGGTTAAGAATCACCAGGAACCTGTAGCACTGCGCATACCCACATGGATCCAAAAGATAAGAGGACTATAGCAGAAGTCTACAATGAAAATCATATTTGCAGCCAGAAACAGGGGACTGTTCACTATAGTAAATTTATCTCTCGGACATCTCTCGGGCTGCTGCTGCTGGCTGCTGTAAAAACCTTCTCACTATGTATGTAATATCAACAGCGGCTAGAAGCGGCGTCAAAAAAAAAAACAAAGATCAAGCACAAACGTATTAACTGTTGAACTAAATCATTTCCAAAACATTATTTTGGATGCAGCCCATGCGGTTGATTCTCGGACGGGTACCGGTCCATGGACCGGTGATTGGGAACCACTGCATTTACTGCCACCTATAGTATAGGAGAATACCATCTGACTGCAAGGGAAAGCCCCTCCGAGTATAAAGTGCTACAAAAGGTGTGTCAAGAGTTTAGCTGCAGGCTTGTTTTCACTATAGTGAATTTCAGTGCAATGCAAATGCAGAAAATAAACACGTATTATTATGCAACAGGGGGATTTTTCCTTATATTTAGAGGAATTAAGAAAAAGGGAAAGACTTTAGAGCATGGATTTGTATTTGTTTTGTTTTTTTTCACACTGGGGGTACCTTGCACATGCAGGTTTCGTTGTAGAGGAGTTTTACTATATTAATTATGTGGACGTGGTCACAAGTTGGGGTCATGTGACAAATGGAAACGCCAAATAAGTGTTTACTGTTCTACTGAAGCACCCATTATTATGAGTATAGTTTATGCCCTTTCACCACAGGTTGTATTTATCAAGCAAACACAGTTGTATGCATTCTGAATTAACTTGCAACAAACACTGACATAAACGAGGTGGATGCTTGCCGCCACGCAGTCATGACGCAGTTCAAAGCGGCTGCACGTTAGAGGCGGAACAAGCCCGTGGCCCAATGACAGATGAATATACATTAACTGGAGCAAACACTCCCCAATCTCCCTCCTTTTGACATGCCAGAATTCATTTGCTCATAATGGGAATGACAGTAAGTCACAATGGACACCGGAGCGGTCTTACAAAACAACTTCTTCATATGATCAGTTGTGCTGATTTTCTGAATGATAATGATTCATCAAACGATGCCGCATGGCCACAAAAGGCCTCCTGTCATTAATAAAAGAACAGAGGCAAAGCACCTTGGGGATCTTCCTCCCATTTCCCCTTCGTCTGCGTCCAGACCGCCTTATCATTAAAGCAGCTGCTACATCTCAATGAAGTCTCATTGTTGCACTTCAACATGTGAATAAGACTCACTTTTCATATTAGTCCCCATTAGCATCACTGAGAGTTGTAAGATTCGGGTGACCTTTGCGTCCCAGACATCTGCATCTTGGAAGTTTGCCTCCCTTTGAAGGGAAGGTCTTTCCACTTTTAGTGGCTTTCATGCAGGACAGTGACAAAGATTTTGTCCACCCTCCCTGACGTTTGTCCACAGAGGAGTGACATCAGTGTAGCCACCTAGCACGTGGGCAATCAACCATTTTGGTTCTGGGCCATTGAACGTTCCAATTGCTTGTTGCGTCAAGTGGCTGAAAAAGGAGAACCATTTTGTTTTTTGTTTTTTTAATTCATTCACGTGTTTTTATTGATAAATTTATAGTGAAAATCTGTCACTGACCAGCTCCTAAAGAGAAAAAGTATTGAAATAAAAATACAAATTGTAATGGAAAACTGCAACAGGTGATTGAGACAGGCTTTGGGTGTTTTTTGTGCCTCAATGTTGCAGTGAGACCAGGTCTATCATCCTCCATCCATCCATTTTCTATAGCCGCTTAACCTCATTCGGCTCGCACGTCTGCTGGTGCCTATCCCAGCTGTCTATGGGCAGTAGGCGGGGGACACCTTGAAGAGGTTGCCAGCACACAGAAAACCATTCACATACTCAATCACACCTAAGGACAATTTGTGTCCAATTCAACTGCTGTGTAAATTTTTTGGAATGTGGGAGGGAGCGGGAGTGCCCGGAAAGAACTCATGCGGGCTTGGAGAAAACATTTCAAACTCAACACAGGATGGCTGGAGGGAGGTGGATTTGAACTCAAGTCTCTGAATTGTGAAGCAGACATGCTAAGCACTGCTCCTCCGAGCCGCCCAGTGAGACCTTGTGTTCCCTTACAATTTCCCATCATGGAAAAATGCATTATTATTGTCATTTTCTATCACAAACATAGCTGTATATCAAACTCATTACTTCAGATTTTCATTTTCTCTCTATGACAAACCAAGATGGAATTGTTTGTTCCTTGTGTAATTACAAATAAAGTATTTCCTCTGCCATCAAATCAATGCATTGAAATACATGCATCAACCATACTCAGTCTAGAAAAATATACCCGTCAAATACTCAAAACATTGCATTCGGACAGTGAACGGAACCCATGCATTTATTAAGATATGGTCATGCCATGCTATATAACATTAAATATATTTAACAGAAAAAAAAAATTGACCAATATTTAAACATTTATCTTGATATCACAACAGCTCATCTTTTAGAATAAAAGTTGCATAAAAACACACACAAATCTGTGCATAAATGCTCAAATTATCACATGTTTGCTGAGGGAGGGAAAATCTATTTGTCTTTACAGGCATATTCTTTTCAATAAAGGGTTCATCATTTCCCAACCGCATGAGCTATCAACTATCCGCGGTTTCCTCAAGATTCGAACTATTGAATTATGGTGTACTTGTAAACAGAGTTTAGGCTGACACGTCGGAACGTTTTCTTTTTTTTCAACAGTCATTTAGTAATTGTAAATAATCATTTTCTTATTTGTTGATTTGTTTTTATAATACATGCCCATTGTAGCTACAGGCATTACAGGAAGAAAGTAAACACCAGGAAACAATGGGTAAGTGTGACAGTTGTAGAAATCAGGACAGTTGTAGAGCTGGAAACGTTTGTAGGTCAGATCAATAAACAGCTTATCGATTTTCCTGCGCCCCACAGACACACACACACACACACACACATACCTTACATTCCCCTTTATGTTAAAGATACACCAATATGTGGAACCACAACCCAGTCCTATGTAGTTAATGGCATCACGTTGTGACATACTAGACTTGGTGCATTTGAGGTGAAGTAGAAGCCAGTAATCACAAACTGCAAAACCGAAATGCTCAGCACGTAGCCACGCAGTGCGGTCATTATTTGTGGCTGGAAATGACAAAATCAAAGCATCATCACTGAGACAAATGCTCCTAAAGAACCTGATGGAAAGTGCCTTTGTTTTGCCATCAAAAGGTGCTGAGCTTTCTTCCTTATCCTCAAGTGTTTTTAATCCATTTGAACCCTGACTGGCCTTATTTGTCATCGTAAACTCACTTCACCCCGCAGGAACATGAGGCGAGGGAGTGGCATTCCCAAACATGGGAGCAGTGTTTCTCGCGTGAAGCCCATCAATAAACATATTCTGTCACTTACTTGTTCATACCATGTTCTCTCTTCCTAACACCTTGATGCAGTTGAGATCGCCGTCAAAGTCTTAGGAGAAATGTGCACGCTCCCTCGAGAGGCGCGGTTCTACTGTAAATTAACAGGTTAACAAGTTTTTCCATTGGCTTTGAACAAATACCAAAAGAAAATGGCTAAGGTAGCAGGCGCAAATGTAACGAAAACATCATTTGACATAAACTGAGAGGATATGCAAGCAATTGTAACTAGAACTCACCATGAGCTTATGGGAGCCCTAAGCCTGTGTCTCTCCACATAGATGGGCTCTCGGGAATCTCGAACATACTTTTGAGGCTGCCGGCATTTGCGGGGACAGACCAACGGTTCACAATTTGATCGGGGCGGGGGAGTGGTGAAAAGTACACATAAAATATAAATTGCCGCCAAACTAACGGAGCCCTCAGCTTGTTTCTCTTCTCGAAAATACTTTTTAGCCTGCCACCATTTGTGAGCTTACCTGGTTTGGTCACGAAAAGGTAAAAAATCTTGAGTTTGGACAAAGTAGCGTCCTTACCTCGAGTTTTTCCTTGTTAGAAGCTTTCTTATTCTTCAAAGTTGTAGGCTCGTCACCACTCTCTTGAAGGGGCCTTTTCCCATTTCCAAAGAAATCTCTTTCTCAATTATTTAACTTATTTGTGAGTGAAGCTTTGGTGCTCTAGTGACCAAAAGGAATCGACGAGAATCTGGCCAGATTTCAAAATAATACCGTTTTCAAACTTGTATAATACATAAAATGGAAATACGCCATTATTTTGGGTGTGGCTCATACGGCCTGGGGATCCAGCCCGGTGCCGTGGCCGGCAGTTGGGGACATCTGCTCTCGTCTGACACTTATGGCTTATTCTTATGGCTTGGGAACAAAGCTGGACAAATATAGGCTTGGAAAGGGCCCTAACCTTTCAATACATTAGGCCCTATTGATCTCATGCTCTCAGTGACAAAAATGGGCACCTTTTGTAACCCTATTATTAACAGTTTGTAGAAGCCCTTGATATCATATTGAGATAGATAGATAGATAGATAGATAGATAGATACATACATACATACATACATACATACATACATACATACATACATACATACATACATACATAGATCACTGTATGCAAAAATGTTGTTCTTCCTGTATTAATTGATCAATTCACATATTGAAAATGTATGCCTGCAAAACATTTTGGCAGCATTTCTCCAACACTAATATCCGTTTCTGGTTGTTTGTATGTTGCACGCTGGCTTATTTACTCACTACTTTATTTTTTAATGAGCTGAGTATCCACCCGAGACTGCCGCCAATGAAACTTTAAAACGTGTACAGTAGCAAAGAGAGGAAAATATTTACATTGAGGTCGGCCACATTCTCCGAAGATGTTTCGATGTAGGTTAGAACTGCAGAGCCGATATGCAAATGAATCCTTGAGATAACAACTATCAACCTGACACATTCAATGTGGCTCTTTTATCTTGGAAATGCTTCAGTGAAAGTCTCTCACACAAAAGAACAACTTTGTGTCTAGAAACATCCTAGCTTGTTCTAATTTTCGAAGATTTTTTTGATTGAGGCCAAAATTTTAGTTTCCCACCAATTTTGACACAAGCGTTAAATGCCTAGCGGTTGATACAAAAAGAATTGCCTGACCACTGATTGATAACTACACCCCTAAGCACATTTACTAGAGCAGATGTCCTGGATTGACTTTCCTACGTGTTGTAACTATCAATCACTAGGTTTTGATGCTATCCATACATATGTGAAGAAAGTCAGTTACAATGTCAATGTAACACACAGTACAGCACAGGACTCCAAAGTTAGCGCTAACTGCTAACGATGTAGTTTACATGTTGCTCAACCGTAAGATAACGACAACCATAAGGCATAGCGTACACTGAAGTGGACATTTAGCAGAAAAATTCAAAACTACTCACTTTTTTTTTTTAACCCACAATGGCTGAAGAAGAACGAAACAGAAATTGGACTGACGTGAATTTGAGCATTGGCGTCCAGGTTGATACAAAACGATGTATTGTTGGAAATGAAACGCAGAAAGAAAGTAGAATGGATTTTGTACTGTATCAAAAGAAGTGGGAGACACCCGTTTTGGTGAATCGAGCATTTGATTTATTTATTTCATTTTTCATATGTTTTCCTAATTTAATCTTGTTCATATTCAATTAGTGGTGAAGAAATAAAATGATGTTCTTATATTAAAGTGCCATTTGTAATTTAGCATTCAATCTTGTAAAAGTTTGACTGCTTTAGGTGTCATGTTCTGTCTGGGTTTTTATTTATTTTGTGGAGTTGGCTTATTTTGCTTTTGGGTGCGTGTTGTTTTGTCTGTTAGTGTAATTTGTGTCACCTGTTATGAGCCTGTTCGAGTGTAGCGCATATTATTTAGCGCATCTCATTCTACCTCCCTGCATTTTGGATCCACCTTCCCACATCCGTTGCCAACATGCTGCACATGACAATTGGTGGACATCATAAAACTTTGTGGACAAATAATTTACAATTATGATTCATTATGTTAAGCTCTGACAGAAACACGTAAAATGATAAGTTTCAAGTGCTGATGCGGGTTTATTGATTTTTAAAAGCTCCAAATAATAGACTGTGTTGCCCAGTAATGCCTATGTGTGCTTCTGAGGGAGCCGAATCACTGAAGGCCTAAGTGTGAAATGCACGGACCGCCACTGTTGATTGAAATCATTGTCAGTCAAATTATTTTGAAAAAAAGTTATATCATACATGACCATAGCTCAGAAAGTGACAGTTACTGCACTTTCAATGTTGCCGAGTTGAAATTGCTGGTTTTGAGACACATTTGTTTTTGGTTTTTCCTTGGAACAAAAAAAAACGAAGTGTAAATGAACAACTTGTTTACTTACACACAAACAGAGACAGGCAGGTGACAACGGCTGGCTAGAACAAGGAGACATGGGAGCCGTCACACAGTCATGCCAGTGTAGGTTGTCCATTCGAGGGATGCGTGATCAGGCAGTTGGAGCACATGTTCTTATTGGATCAGCTGGTTTTAGGGCATTTGGAGCCAAAAGCAGGCAGGTAGAAGGGGACAGCAGGTAGGTAGGGAAAGCAGGAGAGGAGTCAGGAACAGGCATGGTCATTCCCTAGAATGACAGACCAGATGTGAATGTGAGAGGGCTTAGCATGCAACATGACAATCTGGCCCCGGCTGGCATCAAGCAGCAGATTTACATGCTATTTGGGCAATTGGTTGTAACCAGTGAGTGGATTGAATGATAGTGGATATATATATATATATATATATATATATATATATATATATATATATATATATATATATATATATATATAAAATTGTTGATCAATGCAGCCTCATAATTTTAGTCCTGTGGAAAATTTTGATTGTTTCAGAGTCTGAGAAATGACAGCAAATTAAGCAATGGGACTGATTCTAAAACTCTCTACCAATTTACAGTTTTCCAAGAGCGCGCGACATCTGACGTCAGCAGACAAAAGTGCAAACTGTAGATGAATTAAAGGTTATACCAACACGTGATGAATGCCAGGCAAATACAAATTAGCACAGCAGGAAGAATAATGTTTTTCTCGCTACCAAGCCAGGGGCCAGTCAATAATTGGAGGTGGCACCGTGGCTTTCTGCAGTTTCGGCTCTCCGCATCATTTTTAATTGCTCAAATTTTGATGGCTGCTCATGCTTGCCAACCCCCAAAAAATACAAGTTTGGTCTCTTTTAAAGACAATGGTCCTCAAGAGAAGATATGAATCAACAGGACGCCCTTTGCCAAAGTTTCCTTGCTATTTGGTGTTTACATGAATGGAGGGAAGCGCCGGGGATTCGCTTTGATCCTTTGCACAACAAATTAAAAACAGTCCCAACTGTGCAAAGTGGTGCATGACAGTCATGCACACTGTTTTTTTTTTTTTTTTCTCTCAAGCAGGGAAACATAATCACACAAATAAGACATCAAAGATAGATGAAGTTAAAATATGCAGCTGAAAATTATTCAGAATGCTGTGGGAAGGCGGGGAGCAAAATATTCCCACAAAGTGTCCAACTGGATGAGATCAAAACGGTGTGACGCCGTGAGACAGGCGCACATACGACAGGAAGCTTGTTTTGTTCAGGGCGCCTTGGCAGTGCCGCCTCATCACGTCATGCCTATCCCGGCCTAGCCCTTCTTTTCTTCACGTGTGTGGTCACTGGCACGTGCAAATGCCGGAGAATCCGCCCGCACAAACACACTGCCAGTCGCACCTGCCTCGCCACCCACTATCACCACCTGTCCACCTGTACCATCAACACGACTAGTGCCATGTTTACACAATGTTGCTGGCACGCACGACAATCACGTTTCATGCCACCGTGGACAAAAAGGGTTTGACGTGAGACAACGCGGGAAGATGAGATGGGCAAATGTGACAGCCAGTGATGGCTTTAGATGCCAGGCCAGATTTTTAAACAGTCATAGTGGAGATGTGAAACCTAGTTGGCCGTTTTAAAAGGGGGCAAATGAAACAAAACGTGACAGTGTGTAATAGAGTGTGACAAAACTTGGAGGTGGTTCTGAGTGGGATGTGAAGCACATGTATTTCTTAGGGTCCTTTAAGGATTTGTGACCATCTGCAGAGTGTGTTGCACATTTTGTTGCAGTTGTAATGGAAGTTAAGGTGTATGAAAACCAATCCTTTCACGTTCAATCGTGATGCATCTGGCTGTGTATCGGTTTATTGGCCTGGAGCGCTTGGTGCATTCTATTGAATTTTACTATAGTGGGTTCTACAATCCATAGCCGCCCAAAATCTTGGATAGATAGATCATGAAATCCATGTAAGTCCTTGATAAACATAGGGAACCTGTCAGAGAGCAATGGACCAGGAAAGAAAGTAAAGGGCCTTGTTTTTTTACGGGACATAGCAGCCCTTTCACCCTACAACATATCATGGTGGACTATGAAAAGAACACTATTTTAGTGCAAAAAGTGCACCGAGTAAAACTATGGGATATAATCTGTCAGAGAAAGCTTTCACCTGCAAGAAGACATGGCTTGATAAAACAAAACAAAACAAATGAAACAGCTACTTCCCAACTACTCGCCTCCCTGTCATCCAGTCTTGCTTTTCCTTGTGATGACCCACGCTGTGACTACGGGCTTGCCTGCTGGGCCGTTCTCCCTGCTTGACGTTTTGATCTTTCCTCAATGTCCTCATTCTCGTAACATTCACCTACAACTGATGACATCACATGTGACAAATCAGTTTGCGACATGGTACAAGTACCAAACATGCTCATCTATATGGGATGAAATGTAAATCATATATGAAGTATGACAAGTATGAGTATGAGAAAAATGAAACCTGAGGATGAAAAAAAATGATCATAAATGTCATTGCAAAGCCAGTCTCCCTCCCCAATAATATGAGCAGTGCGTGACTGGTGGATCCCGCAATGGTGATGTGTTACTTTGGTAAATATAATTGACTTTAAGTGAACAAATGCATTTGAGATATAATATTCATGATCAGACTTTCTTGTCGTAGCCAGCCCAAAACAAAATGGAAATGTGACTTTTAATTGACACAAAATCCCAAATCAATTTCCCCATTGCAATAATCACACACAGGTAGTAACAACAAAACAAGCAAACTTTGGCGGATAATGAATGCTTCGGGAATACACTGTAAGCTCTCATCTTTTGAGATGTCAAACATCCACTTCCATTTTCAAGTGTTAGAATGTATTGTCAATCAGTGGTCATTCAGCACTTCCTGAAAAATTCAGCTCAATATTTCTGTCATACCCTAAATTGTGACTGACATTGCAGCACCGCCATCAAATCAGGTAAAAATAATTACTAAAATCTTTACTATATAACATAACCACCTACTGACCATAACAGAGGTAAAAATATAACCAATGAATTAAACAAACAAAGTGCACAGTTACGATACGTTTACAATACCTGCTGTGGTTTGTCTTAATGCAAGCACATTAGCACAAGCAGCATCACATGTAGCCACAAAATGTCCACAAAATGAAAATTAGCTTCAAGTAAAGAGAGTAATTCCTCTGTTTTCTTCATGCCATCCCACTGGGTTTGTAGATATAAAATGAACTAAATGAAAACAGCGCGCGCGGGCATCCTTTATTTGCTTAACATCTTCATTCGGGTGATAGGTGTGCTGTACTCCACCTCAATTTGGGTGTTTATGACTGGTCATGGATAGCAAGGCGACTTCACTGAAATTTGAACACAAGACATGCACACACACTTTCACAACACGAAGGAGAAAATGGTGCCTTTGTTTGCTGTTAGTGGTTTCATTGTATTGTTGATCTTTACGGAATCCAAATTCCAATAATGCAGTTATTAACCTCAATGGATATGCGTCTGCAATCCTGTTTGGCGACAAATAAACGTCAAACACATGATGCAGGCTGTCGATCCATTAAGTTATAAGCAATGTTTTTTGGGGTCAACTTGTTCTTTGAAGAAAAGTTTTTGTCAAAACTCAGAATTCCCAGTGTGTAATTGTGGACACACAATGCCTCTGAACGTGCGTACCAGCCACTTGCTAATCATGGCGCGCACATGGCAACAAACTTTGGGATGATAATGATGCAATCCCCATGTCAACTGGCCCCTCAAGTGCAAAGACGGGAAGAAAATACAGTGGTTGCAAAAGAGAGGTGTGTCTCTCCATATGAAAATCCAATGCAAATAAGCTTTGGCCCCCGTGGTACTTGAACTGTTTTCTCTTTGATAACCCAATTATTGTCTCAAGAGCTACGTCAATTGCTCCAGCGATCTCTTCTTGAACAAATCACTCCTCTAACCTCGAGCACTTTCCATTTGATTCTGCCATTTTTTGACAGTTCAAAGTAATCAGAGGAGGCCTCGGCCGAGGATGAGGATTGATTTTGTGTTCCCGCTTATCATGCTAATTCCCTGAAAATCAGCCGTTTTCATCCCCCTCGCCTGATTACCACTCTTGGAAAAAGGCCCCTGAACTACGGCATGCTCCCCAGTGCTCTGTGTCATACAACCCCCACGATCCTCAGTTCTTGTCACCGTGCCTCCACCGTAGACAGTCAAACTTCTCATTGCCTTTTTTCTCAAATCATTTCGTTATGTGAACCGTGAAGACATCACATCAGCTGACTGCATCGAATACCTTCCTTTTGTTTACTGAACTTGAAAACGAGTTTTAAAGAGTGTGATTGATACACGCGTGTGTATCAGTGTATCAAGTAAATGGTGGCAGCAATTCATTAAAGAAAGAATAGCCCACAATGCCAACTGTAGTAACTTGAAGCTCGAATTTGGCAAAAATTATTATGATGATACTTAGAGCTTGGATAGATAGATATTATTGTGATAGATATTGCCATTGATCTTATTGCGCACCACTTAGTATTCTTCTTTCCCTGCCATTTTTGCTCTTCAACTGTAAATGAAAGATCTGTGATGTCAAAAATTGGACAAAACTGAGGAGATATCTATTGTTATAATTCATCAAATAGTGAAACCTTGAGATACGGTCGCCACTGTACAGTTTTTTTCTTGACATTACAATGATTACTTAGCATAAAAAACGGAGCAAAACTTAAAATTTGTTATTTAAATAATATATTTAATATTTAATATATATAAATTTATTATTGAGGCGTTATGCTGCCTCAGTCAGACCAATAAAGAAAAAAATACATTGTTGTTTTAAGCTCATGAACAGTTTTACAAAACAAAATGAAAAGCCTATTATATCCTATTATATCCTATTATATATATATATATATATATATATATATATATATATATATATATATATATATATATATATATATATATATATATATATATATAATATATCAGTGGTTGTCCGTGCATATCACACTTCAGTGGCCTTCAGTGACTAGCCTGGCTGGAACTAATACCATCATTTATGACACCAGGGCTGGAGAAATCATACACAGAAGCACATGTACGTATTACTGGGCATTGCATCACGTTAATCTTTGTGTGTACAACACAGGCTATTTCCGGAGCATTTATACATCAATGAACCTGCATGAGCAATTTAAACCTATCACTACATGTGATTATGGCAAAACCTAAAAATAAAATTAAAAAAAAGGGAATTTATAATTATTTGTCAACAAAATTTGATTAAATCCACCAAATCAGGCAAGCTTTAAGAACATCGTACGCTAATTTACAAATTGCAGTTTAATATAAGAAACAACAATATGGTGACGAAATAGGAGTAAAGAAATCTTTTTCATTTGTTCTTGAGATTAGAACACACGTCTTTTGAGTATCTCCACTACAATCACACTGCTGCGCCAATGCACGTCATTTACATATTGCAGAAGAGCGAGAATTTATTTTTTCAGTTTTTTGTATAGTTATCATTTTAATTATTTACCATTAATGAAGATGAATGAAATAAAATTACAAAAACATGTTAAAAATGAAAACAAATGAGTAAATAAATAACATGCTTCCACTCACCAAAACGACTGTCCCCCAAAAGACATATTTGAACACAAAATCCATTCTTCTTTCTTTCCTCAAGAAGACTTCAATAACTTGGTTGTACGGTTTGTTTGTGCATTTCAGTTCCAACGATAAATTATTTACTATCATCATGGAGGCCAAGGCTGAAATCCATGTGTGTCCAGTCCTTTTTCTGGTGTATGTTTTAATTTGTTTTAAAAAAAGGCTGATAATGGCTGCTCAACAGAAGCAGCGAACACAGTGATTGTCACAGCCGAACAACCAAGCTTGGTTGATGTGCATAGCGCTGCTTCCCATGGCGACTATTCAATCACAGAGTGCATACATGTAACTTTCAACGCGAGGCCTTCCAGTTGGTCTTACTGTCTCCAACTCGTGAGCCTGATTGGCTATCACAATCTGTCAGCTATATGTTCTCACCCACTTACAGTGCACACAAGCCCGCACTTTTGATTCTGAAGGGCTCTGACAGATTTAATACAGCCTTGTGACACAAGTTAGCTGAATTCTGATTGGATGAAAACTACAATCTAAAACTACAACACTGGAAGGAGCGTAACCCAATGAACATAATATAGTACAAAAAGAACAGAATATGGAGAATAATTGAAACGTCGCACTCACATTTGCGGCCGTGCAGCTTTCGTGCGTCACACATGTTTGCGAAATGCGACAAGACTGCTATAATAGAGGACATGGCGGTTGAATTTCCACCATTGTTTGTTCTTGAGCGTAGTGCCTCGAAAGCTTGACTTTTTTGAACAGTCTGCGTGGTGTCGTCATGGTGCAGCACGTAGGATAGAGGTCAATAGGAAATATATCAATTTCTGGTCTGTTGATTGAATGATTTTCTGTAACGATTTAAATAGTAGTAAATGACAATTCCAATTCACATGAGAATTGGGATTCTTATTTACTACGATTTGGGCCGACCCATAGTATATCTAACAGATATAGATAATATAACTAAACAAAAATGTGCATGTGTCTGTATGAAGTAAAACATCAAACAATTCTGCAGAGTCTTGATCAAAATCAAATTGAATATACCAAGAAGGCCAAACATGCACTTAAACACAACTTTTTAAAAAAAGAAACATAATAGTTGTTACCAATGATTAATACTTCACGGTAAGCCTTCAGAATCAAGAAGACTTGAGCGTGATCCCAGGCAAAAACAACAAATCGCGTTTCACTTGGAAAGTAATCAAATACACCCAACAAGTTTTGACGAGAGAATACGATTTGCTCTCATTCACTAATTGAAACAGAGAAAACAATCAAACAAATTAGCTGCTTCCCCCGCTTGATACTGCAAGGATGGTATATAAACAAATCAAATGGCGTAGCCAGGCGGAAGAGAGAGCAATGGTGTTTCCCTTTACTTTAAAAATAAACAAACACTTATGAATATGCATATGTGTATGTTTGTATGCATAGTGATCAACACGGATGATGTGGGCGGGAGTTGACATAAGCAGTATACGTTTGAAAAATGATGCAAACCATAATAACATTTCTCATTGCTGATCAGTCCGCAGACTGCTGGAATTTGACCAAAGACATCATTAGTCCTAAGAGTAGTAAGATATGTAGCGTTCTCCGAGGCAGTCTCCTCCTCTGTCTTTTGAGCCATGATGGGAATTTTCTTCTTCAAGACGACATTAATTATTTCTTTGATGCAAGTGTGTTTGTTATGGAAATGTGCGCCCGTGCAATGCGTGCAGAACGAAAACACCTTGGCGATTGCATACCCCGACGTCTGAGCCTTCTTGTGCACGTCTACAGCAGCCGCAGCACCTTTCATGACGAGCACTTTCAATTTTTGGTCTTTGTTTTCATCTGCTCCAATATAAATAATTACGATAGAAGCGCAAAACCTTATCTGCAATTAAAAAATTAACAATGCAGATTTAGGTGTGAATAGTGGATCCCAGGAGAGAGGAAGGGGGAGTTCTGTGAATGGTTCTCTGCTTAATTAAAGTTTACCAACGGCTGAGAATGGGACAAGACCAACTGTTTGGTGAAAATGTTTGCAGAGCGTCTTTCAAGTCCTTTGTAAACACTGAGCCATCTTAATCAACTCATTAATCAAGCAAATTGCAATCATAACGTCCAATTTGTTTGTGATGGATACATAAAGCATAAACAGTTGGTTTTTAATTGAAACAGTCTGGCACCTCATAGCGAGGATCCTGAAATTTTGGCTTTAATGTTCGGTTTGATGTTATGCCACAGGCGTTTAAACAATAAAATAGCCTTCTTCCCAATTTGACAAAGTGGCACTTTGGTGGAGATGGTACTTTTGGCTCTTTCAAGGGAACCGTTCGGTAAGGAGCCGTTCACTGAAAAGAACTGTTCAAAAAACTGCCTCTTTTAGCACTTTTATTTTTTTAATCACACTTTTTTCTCATAAAATAAAAATTGGGATTCGTCATTACTGATTACATAGATTTCATTGCAATTGATACCATTTTAAAAATCAGGGATGACTTCACATTTTCGCAACAAGATTTGCCTTATTTTTGTAAGAAACCATTGTTACTTTCCGATAACCAGTGATGGCCTGCTCAGCACCAATATCATGAATGACTAACTTCTCTTTTGCAGATATCAGAGTTTAGTA
This sequence comes from Hippichthys cyanospilos, assembly GCF_059441005.1. NCBI lineage: Eukaryota > Metazoa > Chordata > Actinopteri > Syngnathiformes > Syngnathidae > Hippichthys > Hippichthys cyanospilos. The sequence goes on along the minus strand of NC_142370.1, from coordinate 27,457,057 downwards.
AACCCATATGAATGAAAATACACACCTGGGCTGTGTTTCGTCTGTGGATTAATCCAACTAAGTTCATGGTCTTGCTTAGCTTACTTAGGCTTGCAGTAACTATTGTCGATGATCTATTTTTGTTTTTTAGCTTGTTGGTCCTGAAGTGAAATGACACATACAGGAAAATGCTCTGCCTGTCAAGCCACTATACTGTCGTAAAACAGAGAAATGTGAAAAAGCCAACCAACGCTTAAAAATAAACTATAGAATAACGGGTAGTGTATAACCCCCCCCCAAGATTGCTGGTGGTTCCAAACAGCTTCCAATTTGTGAATTATGGAGGCCACGGTGCTCATTGGGACCTTCAAAGCAGCAGATTATTTTCTTTATACTTCCACAGGTCCATGCCTTCAGACAATGCTACACATGACCTAGTCATGTGTGGGACCTCATATAGACTGGTGTGTGCCATTACAAATCAAGTCCAATCAATTGAATTTACCACAGGTAGACTCCGATTAGGTCGTAGAAACATCTCAAGGGTGATCAATGGAAAACGAATGCACCTGACCTCAATTTTGAGCTTCATGGCAAAGGTTGTGAATATTTCAACATGAATTCTTAGTTTTCTATTCTTAATACATTCTACAATTATCGAAAAAAAAAAAAAAAAGCAACACATTTTCACAGTCATGATGGGATGTTGTGAATTTTGAGGTAAGAAATTCATTTAATACAATGTGGAATTATGCTGTAAGATGACACAATATGAAAAAGGTGAAGTGCTGTGACTACCTTCCGGATGCGTTGTATGAACCATATTTTGGCCGTTCTGATGAGTGAAGTACACCTTCACCATCTTGTTTAAATAATGTACAGGCTTCACCCGATGACAAGTCGAAGCTCCTGGAGTGCAATGCTCAAGTGATTGGATGCTAAAATGCACAGGACATGTTATTTCTCATTCTGCACTTGTTCACACTGAACATAATTTCTAAACTGATTTCAGGCCCACCTCGAGTGCCGACACTTAGCACAAATGCCAATTTCAGAGCTGCTACCTTCATTTCTTTCAGACGGAGGTAGCAATGATGGCAGAGCCATAGTTCGGAAAGCTGTTGAATTGCGGAATCGGGCCTTCACAGCGGGTTTGAAAATGCACCGGCCTTGAAGGTGTAAACATCACAATTCACACTCTGAATGAAGAAGGTTAATTTTGCATAATATTTGCTGCACAATGACAGGATGCCTACACAGCGCCAGCCCCTTGATTGGCAGTCTCTAGGGTGTATGCCATTTAACCACCACGACCTTCTACACATCACTGCCCTTGTGAAAAGGTCACCCTTGTTTTGCTAATGAGTCATCTGATCTCAGGAGTTATGTCGTGTAGGAACAGAGAGTGTTCCTTATTTTTAATACATGTGTTTGAGACTGCGCAACATGGTACGCTGTATGCAAGAACACACTGTGGTCCTTGCGGATCATTGTACTCGCCAACTGTGCGTTGGGCCTTTAAGCTTGCTATCAAATAAAGAGGCATGGATTTTGACCTTGAATACCTCACAAATAACGGAATACCAGAACCTGCCTGTATCCTCCTGGAGGAGCAACTTCAGGAAATTGGCCTTATTCCCTACACACTGGGAGGCAAGTGGCAATTAGGACACTGATTAAGGCAAGGCGCTCTCAAACACAAATTCATAAAAGAGGAGATCATTTTGAAATGTCCTGACCTTGCGCTTATTATCTGCAGCTAATCACTGCTGGCCTCCTGATAGAGCTGCAACCTGGTCAACCTGTTTGATTAATTTTCTTTCATTCTCGTTTGTATTGGTTGTGTGTAACTGGGGGCTATTAAAGGACTCCCCCGGGATTTTAACCTCATTTGTTTGTATCATTTTATCAGTCTATTTTTTTCCTGAATGGAATCAATTTTTCCCCTCGCCATAATTGAACAAAATTGGTAGGACACACTCATACAATTAGATTTTGACATGGCTAATGACCGTCAGATTGAGGTTTTTGGGTCCCTTTGCTGTAAAAAGAACGTCCACACCACAACAGAAAGGACTTGCAGCTTTATTTTATATTTTTATGTGTCCTCACCTCTGATGATTGGATCTGGGCAGAGAACACGCCAGCTATAACCATGAAGGCAACAACCTGGACTCTAAGCTGCAACAATTATTCACATCAACTGTGACTGTAACTTTTGTTACAGATGTTCTTGTTTCAGTTGCCTTGCTTCTTCTGTTGCTTTCCCTTTCCGGCTACTTTGTTACAGTTGTTCTTTCGCAAGCATATAGAGGCAGAAAGGTTGATAGTATTTCCCTCATAGGTACTTCAAACTCTTCCGTGCACTTTGCAATGATTTTTTCTTTCAAATATTTGTTACAATAATCTTGCGTGATTGTTTCAATTGTGTCTATATCTTAAAAGGAGTAGTTTGTTGTTTGCACAATATATTAACGTACGTATTTACGTACCGTATAACATACAAAACCAATCAATCAGTCAGTCAGTAAATCATCTTGATTACAGTCTAGATGTCCACACAGAACCTTCAGGATATACCGTATAAGGGCCTGTTTACAGAAGGACCCTTTCAGGTAGAAAAAAAGAAAAGGCTCAATGCATTGATCGTGCTCATTCACAAAGTGTAGCACTGGCATGACATTGCAGATATGCAAAAAAAAATAGGTGGAAACAACGTGGCTCGTGGTATCTGCTGATGCACATTTGTAAAGGTAATATACAGAATACTGTTAAACGCACCAAAAGCACCTCTGTCATCATTAGAATTAAGAATACATGTTTTTTCTTTATTATTTATATCTGTTCGTTTGTAACACGACAGCTGGTGAGCGTGTTGCGGTGGATGATTGTGTGGTGACATCATGCAACATGCATTTTCGCTTGATGTGACTGAGCTGAGATGTTTACCTTGCTTTCCCTATGTTCTCAATTATTAAACCAATGGTACGCAGTTGTGTCATGCGAAGATGATTAATCCGTTGTAATTAACTGAAATCTTGAAGTCACTGTCCATCGAAGGACTAAGCTAATATTTGTAACACCAATTAATGTGTATTCTACTGACTTGTGGTGCTGAGCTCTATCAGCGCACCATAAATTTAGATTATAGTTCATAAGTAGCGCTCTGTCCCCCTTCTGCAGTAGAAAAGGAATTCAAGACGAAGGTAGGACTGTATCAGGGCTCTGCTCTGAGCCCAATCCACTTTCCAATTGTGACGGGCACGCTGACAGATTGGGCTAAACTAGAACCCTCATGGACCATGAAGTGTGCGGACGACATGACCCGCAGTGAAAGCAGAGGTGGAGAAACATTTTGATAGGTGGAGGTGGCAATTAATTGAAAAAAGAGAAGTGTAACATGTTGACCTATGAAATTACAATTCATTAAAAGGTGACTATGGCTTCCTACATTAACGTTGAATGGGAACTCTTCATCTGATCTTTCAAATCCTTTTGGTACAACGAAATTCTCTTCTATAATGAATTTATTCTGTAACGCATTGCTATTGATCCATGATCAGATTCAATCTATTCCAGTTATGTGCATCTGTGGGCCTATTAAGCTCTATCGCATTAAACACGGGGTAGCAGTCAAAGCTTGCCATGACCCCAGGGTGAAACTTCTGAATCCAGCAGGCTGTAGGAACTAGTGGTAGCCTCTATGCCTCTGTTTCATCCCTAGCTGACTAATATGCCAAATAGGAGGCGACACACATCACTAAAGATGCCAATGGTAATTAATTAGCATCTCATTTTGAGCATGGCACAACAAGACGTAGAGCTTGCTTCTCTATGCCATTCCCCCCAAGGCTTTGTATTATCAGGGTCAAAATCTTAACTATGAGGGCCACTTAATAAATTGAGCAGGGCACGTTGACAGTCAAATTTTCATAGCGTGTCCCTGTCTTGCTGTTTCACAGCGCCTCTGGCTAAAACAAATGGTCCCAGCATCATCAACCATAGCACAAGAGATCAAAAAGGAGGGAGAAATGGGGGGGGGGGTACTAAAATTGTTTCACAATGGGGTTATTAGCTGGAAATCTCTTTATCCCTGCCCCAACATTTGGCCTCTGATGAATAGTGTAGTCTAGATGTATGAAGTTTGAACATCCATTTTCTAGGGCTACTTATTCTCACAAGGGTGGCAGGCTTGCTGGTGCCTCTCCCAGTTGATTTCCGGCAGTAGGCGGGGGACACCCTGGACTGATTGCCAGCTAATCACCGCGCAGATGTTTGTTGTTTCAGTCGAAAAACAGTTGGTGGGGGGACACCCAATCACGCCTAAGGACAATTTAGTATGTCCAATACACCTGCCATGCATGGTTTTGGAATGTGGAAGGTAGCCGAAGGGTCCGGAGAGAACCCGCACAGGCTTGGGGAGAACATGCAAACACCACACAGGAAGGCTGGGCCGACGAGGATTTGATCGGGTCCCTGAACTGTGACATGTTGGGCAGTCCAGACGGACTGTCCGCCGGTCCGTTAACGACAGACATCTGTTTTGCCAATGATGGAAACACACACACAAAAAAAGAAGAAATAAGAATGTCGGAACGGATGCGTTTCGTCCGTCGTTATTGTGGGGATAGTCAGATGTCTGTCGGTTCGATGGCCCCGTTTTGCCGACGGAAATACAAACCAGCTGTTTGTTTTTGACGTTGCTTGCTTCCGTTAACTATAATATGGAATTGCTAAGTGGCAGACTGTGCAGTGAAATCTGAGAAAATGACTCAGTACTTTAACATTAGGAGCCTGCCAGTCTCCTGTTGCGTAAACTTGAATGAATACAGTACCATAACCGAATCCCATACATTTGCTACTAAGAAGAAGCCGAGGGATTTATGTCACCTCCCTGTCCAATTAATTGCCCATACATGATGTATGTACACTGTTAGAAAAGTGAAATTTTGGATATTTGAATAATGCCAAGTATTTCAATGCAACTCACCTTTCCAGCGTCCAAATGCCAATAGGCATCAATAATGGTCCAAATACATCAACAATTATCCAGTAAAATAGTCCACACCAAGTATTTCATCTGTAAAGGCACATTATTTGATGCTGAAAACATTTTAAGATGCATATTGCAGCTCTTTATCATCCAAGGAATGGAAGTTTAAGGATACACAAAAAAAACAAGAAGGTGACGAAGAACAAGGCGTTGGAGAATAAGAAATGGAAGACAACAAAAACATTTTCGATTGCAGCCTGCTAGTTTGCTAGTTACGCTTGTTTTTGTTGTTGTTGTTGTTGTTTTTTTTTTTTTGGTTGGGGGGGCGCACTGACAACTTTCAGACCAGCAAAACAAATGGAGGAAGCCCACCGTAGCTTATTCTGGATGCGGCACAAATAATGAGAACAAACTAACGTGCCACTGTCCTGGTTGAGCATTGCTCCATTTGGCCCTAATGCGTTGTGATGACTATAAATGTTACAATAATAAGAATACAATAATCTAGAATAGTCCAAAGAATCCAAACAAGACATGCAAAACTGACAAGCTGATTACAGTGGTTTAACAAAGGGTTTTATTCAATATTGCTGGTGGCAAGCCCATTTTAGGCAACCATAGAAAAAACAGGAAGGGCGTGTGGCGATGCCGAGGATGCTATGGGCAAATGTGATAGGCTGTGAATACAATGAATGCCAAGATTTTAGAAATTTTGAAAAAATGCTGAGGCATTCAGAGTGCAGATATAAAAAAGTACTTGGCTGTAGTAATTTGGTTAAATGTAACTCCTCCTGACGGTAGGTAATAGGACATAGCACAACTTAGAGGCAGTCTGAAAGAAGGGGAAGCATGTTCCAACTGGAGCCAGTCATGGTAAGGGAATCTTAATTTGACTCATTCTGGGTGGCAAACTCTTTCAGTCACTCAGCATCTATATTTCATTCGTATAAAGTCTTAACGGATTTAGAAAAATATGAAGGCCTCCATCATAATGAAAAGTAACATTTGGAAATGTGTGGTAAAGAGCGGGACCAAAAGGTGGAACACCTTTAATCATCATCAGTTGAACCCCTGTTTGCATGTTGGAATCCGTGATAGTGAGGAATAAGACTTAAAAAGGGAAAATCCAAATGTCACAGCACACTGCATTTAAGGGAAACGGGGCTGCCATGGCCCCTGGGAACATCGTGCTGTAAACGTAGCCTAATGTTAGAGTGTCATTATGGAGAGGAGCAGACTTTGCATCTGAACTCTAATATTCATCTGTCATAATTACCTCAAGTGCTTCAGGGCTTCTGTCACTGGGACATGTTTGAGGCCAGAAGATGGTTATGGCGCTCACCCACAAGCCAGAAGAATTGTGCTGCTGTTTTGTCCACAAAAGGTCGCATTACAGAACCTGGGCTCAACGACTGGGGTCATGACAGCATTGGGCCTTTTTTTGTTTGTTTTTAAGCCTGAATGCATCTTCATAACTACTTAAGACGAAATAATTCTCAGTTCCGGTATTTCCATGACAGCAGGTCTTTAAAAGTCCGTATTTTCTTCTTTTTTAGGGTCAACATGTTTTTGTACACCACACTCAGTTTCTGTTTCAACCACACTGTTTGGAACCATTATATGTTGGCAGGGGTGGGGGGCACATCATAGCCTTTGAGCTAATGAACTGGGAATTGACAAAACAGAACAGTGATGCTTTTGATCAGGCCGCTAGTGCTGTTTGGACCGAACCCCTCTTGAACCACACTAATGGTGCTTATCAAGCATACTGTTTACCTGCAGGCTCTGAACAATCCTAGTGGTTTGGCATTGCTAGGCCACAACGAATGGGATACGTGTTGTGAATTAGGCAGAACCACCTGGGCTGCAGCTTAAAAAGCAATGGGGGAGCAATAGGTGGATGGAAGCGACCCGCCTCTGCCAACCACACGGCCACATTGAGATATTGCAGATTATTGGATCCAGCCTTGGTGGAGGGGGGACTCAACATGGTTGGCCCGCCCCGTAAAACCACAACAGAAGGCATGAAAACAAACTTCTCAGAATAGCAGTCCTCTCTCCAGTTTGGCTGCCTGTTCAAAGATTTGTGGGGAGATGTTTGATCTGGGTTCAACAATCTGCAGCGACTGTACACTCTCGCAGCACTATATGGTGGCGAGAAGATTTTGCCTCCGCTTAGAGGTAAAATATGATCTCAAGCCTATGGCCAGGTAGGTTTATACCGTCTATTCCTGGCTATGCACCATTCCTAACAGACTTCGATCACCATGATAACCTGTCAGCAAATGGCTGTGACGTGTTTACTCAACATTTCAACATTTGGAGTCACTAGCCAGAGTTTCAGGGGGAGTTGCCCTCTGTTAACAGTTAAACTATTTTTGTTTTGTTTTTAATCCAATTTTCATTGCTCTTTTCAAATCCAGATTGACAGTTTGCAATTGTGCAACAAACAACCAAGTTGAAGTGCCGCTGAAATATATATATATATATATATATATATATATATATATATATATATATATATATATGTTTTTTTGTTGTTGTTTGTTTTTTTAAGTTGAGTAGTTGCCACAGAAGATTTGCCTTGACCCTTGTTCGTTGACTTTCAATAGCAAGGTATCAAGCGGAGTGAAACAACATTGCTAGCAGACAGTGAAGAAAAAATGCAGAACTTTGATGCACATGATGACACCAGCAATTAGCCCAGCCCAGCCATTGGCAGATTATAATTAATGCGGTGCCGGTCCCCGGAATCAGTCAAGCTAATCTGGGTGTGTGGGTGGGACAGGGTTTCAGATCAGATCCAAGGATAATTGCGGGTGACTTGGGTTGCTTGCAGTCCGCAGCTTAGGTCCCCTGAGGACGTTAAGCAATTGTAAATCCCCCCCTTCATCATCTAAACATGTGCCCTGCAGAGACTTTTGGAGGTACACAAAATATTACAATACTGGTGTAGGTGGATGGTTGAGTGGAGGTGTGGCAGTTGAAATCATAGAATCCTTATTTGGAGTGGTATGGAGTGTAATTTAGATCAAGCACAGTCACATAAGTAAGTCATACTTATATTGGGGTGGGGAAGAGTTTGGCCCACGAGTAGCTGTAGTGCTGCTGCCCATGTAACAGCAAGTGGCCTTATTCTTCTTTTTCTCTGTCCCGACAATTTAGTAATTGAGAAGGGGAAGGGCAGCAATGAAAGCTGTTGGGGAAAGATGGGGGTGCAGGGATAGGCTTGAGTTTTAAAAAATAGCATTTTGGCAGTGAAACAAAATAGGTCACTCTGAGATCATTTAGCTTGGCTTCCGCTGAAGGATCAACCAAGTTCAGTGTTGGGTCCAGACTTTATCAAAGTCCATCCATCATTTTTTTTTTTTCTGCACCACATATCGTCATAAGGTTTGCTCACAGATAAAGGTTGTTTCATTCAAAAGAACAATTTGTTTGACGGAATACATAATTTCCTGGGGTGATGTATTCCTCCCTTATTTATGACCAATCGACAACTAACGTCAGGGAGTGCAGGGACTTAATTGAATATAATGTCATGTGAACATACGTCATTTCCTGTTTGCCATTGGTTCAATGAGTGTATGCACTCATTTTCACAGATTCCTTTGGGTCTCACAAATGAATCAATGAGTGAATGTACTGCCATTACCAGTTCAGTAATGAATATGAGTGAGTGATTCATGAACAATGGAAAGACAATTTTAACACTCCACTACCATTCGTTTATCTTCATGCTGCGAATCTGTACCGTTTTGAATTATGCTGGGAGAAGCAGGGAGCCCTCCAGTACCAATTGAGCCAGCTCTAAAGATATCTTGACACCAATCAGGCATTGTTCTTTTTTTTAAAAATGGTGTAGAAGGGATTATCTGAAAATGCAAACCATTGTAGGTTTTCTTGGAAAATGTGCTTTGTTAATCATTAAATCTTTGTTGATAATTCCTGTGAAGATGTTAGGAATATGACTTGTGTCTTCATATAGATGCATATCAGTAACTTTCAGTTTCCATAAGATTGGTAATGTATCCCACATGTAGTTTAAAAAGTAGTGCATGATGGTTTTCTAGAAATCCACAAAATCCCATCATGTATGTCATTGATATCATTTTTTTTTTCTGAAAATCAAAAATTCCCATCATGCATCCCATCGATTTTCTCTCAGCGATATTATATTGACACATTTAGTTGTAGTTTGAAAATATTTGTTTTAATATCATTAGAACAATGCATTCCATCATAGAATATATACACAGTGTATATATTTACAGTGTATATATATATATATATATATATATATATATATATATATATAATATATATATATATATATATATATATAATAGGATATAATAGGCTTTTCATTTTGTTTTGTAAAACTGTTCATGAGCATCGCCCCACTGCCCCATGTTGAGAATTCTGGCACTACATGGTGACTGTGAAACATGTGGAGTCTTTTTGGTTATTTGTTTGCTGCCTTTCAGCTCCTGACATTCACTGCTGATCTTCCGGACATTCAAAGGAGTATTTAGACTGAGCAGTGCCAATGCTGAGTTTGGGTGGTGTTCCCTAGCCCTGCAATGGTGACATGAAATGTCACCTCTCTGGCTGGGAGGATGCCAGACACAGATAAAATGTTCAGATCAGGCTCAGTTGTTGTCACGAGTGAAAATTAGGTAGGGTACACATATGCGCGACATGAGGCATCAGTAATTTCAACCATGCATGTGTACCAGTTATGTGCATACCTGATTAAATCAGGTGAGAATAAATATATCACTGAAGGCTTGAAATGCACAGCCCGCCACTAATAAATAGACAATAAGCTTTGAAGCTATAAAAATTGTTCGAAGGGAATTGTTCTTCTGTGACAATTTGCTTATTTATATATAAAATTAAGACAACAAAGGGAAAACAATTTTCCATCATTGTTTTACTCATTTCAGAAATTTGACTACATGCCATAATTTCATGCTCCTTGGGGTTTTTTGGATAAGCATATCACAGGCATTTCATTGTCACCTGGCAACTGTTTTAAATTGTGAGCATAAATTGCATAATACAGCTTGTCTCCTGAAACAATACCAAAATCAGAAATTCAGATATTCAGAAAATCAGATATTTCTATACAGTAGTGTTTAGATGGTATTTATTGTGTGCAGTCACACAAGTTTCTTTGTATAAAACCTGAAAAAGTGTGTGATCTAGAAACAAATTTGATTTTGCTTCCATAAGGAACTGTTGGGAGCTGTTGCATGACAAGAAAGTGAACTCAACAAATTGTAATCAGCTATGAAACCCTGTTTTTGTATTTTTTATTTTGCATCCAAACAAAAATATATTAAAAATGGCAGCTGTGGATGAACCGATGTCACTATGTAAACCTTTCGGAGCCAAAATCCACCGTATCCACGACCCCCCTCATGCATCTTCCCTTGCAGAGAAACCTGAGGCTGGCACAGAATGGACATGCTGCCAAGCTCAGCACATGGCTCCTGATCTAGGGACAACAGAAGTGAGGTCCCTGCAGGGCCTTTCTCCTCTTGCAAATCCCCACCATCACCGAACATACACACATGCATTCACCCCTCTCCTCGGGCACAGGGGGGAGCACACAGTAGCTACCCCGGAAGGAACGAGACAACAGGGACTATGATTCCTTAGAGCAATTTTCCCTCTTTCCACCTCGTCCTCCTCGCTGCTGCAGGCCACGTCCTGCACATGTGATCCAGAGCAGGGCCTCATGCTGCATTAGCCATACACCTCTGTGTCCTTGTGCATGTCGCTCACAGCTATGTGCACTCATGTGACATCAAAAGTGGGACACAAGCATCACACTCGCAGGCAGGCAGGATGGAGAGTGGCGCAAAATGTTCATCTGTTCCTCCATTATTTATTTTTTTTTTTGGGGCCACAATCACACAACAACACAATCAGAATGATCATCAAATATTATGCTCTGAAGCTCATTCAAAGCTGAGGCCTGCTGCACAACAAGTGAAGTGGCCGGGAGTGACTGAACTGTCACACAATGTCTAGGAAGGCTCTACAAATGGTCGTTTCCAATGACGTTTGGCCTTTTTTTTTTTTTTAAATCATCCGTCCACTTTGATAGATTACATTACATTCACATCACAGGTTAAGGAATCGATAACTTCACAAGATGTCAACTTTTCCCACACATCTACATTTTTGGTCGTAAATATTGTCCCTATTTATTGTAGGATATTGTCGGCCCAACCCAATTTGGATCCTATTATCTTGAGAAGTCCACTCAGCGTCTCATACTCAAGGATAATCTGCATAACACGTCAATCAGATTCCAAGACATAGGGTAATCAGGCATTTGACATCATTGGTTAAGAAGGGTACACAATTAGGACAAAAGCAACTTTTATTTGTGAACACAGCACAGCACAGTTTTTAACAGCAATTATGTTAAAACAAGTCATTCACAACAGACTTTATTTCAAGTTTTTGCATTTTTGATCATATATTTTTCCTGCTTTCGTTTGTACTTTGTAAAGAGAGTAGTTTTGAAGTCTAAGAACCAACCTGATTTTGATTGCTGTCTTTTGACCACCTGTTTTGATATAGTTTCTTTGAACTTTGAGTGACAAAATAAACATTTTATTGAGTACATCTGACCTCTGTGACCCCATCTGCCCTGTCACACCTCACGCGACCCCACAATATATATATATATATATATATATATATATATATATATATATATATATATATATATATATATATATATATATATTCGGGCAGTAGGCAGGGGACACCCTAAAGTGGTTGCCAGCCAATTGCAGGGCACACAGAGACAAACAACCATTCATGCCCCCAATCACACCTAAGGACAATTTAGTATGTCGAATTCACCTACCATGCATGTTTTTGGAAGGAAGCCGGAGAGCCCGGTGAGAACCCACGCGGGCTCGGGGAGAGAATGCAAACTCCAAAAAAAGGAAGGCAGGATCCTGGTCGATGGTAAAAGGGTATTTGGCTATAGATACAATTTCATATGTGGGCCAGCAGTAGCTTAATTGTGAAGTCACTGTCGCAGAAGTGCATGTGGGCAGTCATTAAATGGAGCATCTCTAACGTTCACTTTCTGTCCCTTATTTGTCGTTTCTACAGCCAAAGCAATTCACTTGTATCCCTGGTGTATTATTGGCAATGTCTTTTGTTATATGTTCTGTAAAGCACTCCTTACATGTGCAGTGTTTGTCAGTGTTATATAAACAGGTAAATGTGTGCAGATAAAGGCAAAACAAGTTTTTGCCAGTGAACCTCAAAAGGGGAGATCAGAAGAGACGCTGTCAAATGGCCACTGCAAAGCAGCAAAGTGGTATTTGAAGACACTGGTGCCTCTGGATTCCCACGAAACTCAAGGTGAAGCTAGTTTGTAAGCGTGCTTAAAACTATTACTAAGCCACCCCTAAACTTGGGACCTCTGAACTGTGAGGTGTAACTAACACCTCTTCCATTGCCCCCCCTACCTCTCAGTAAATTAGTATTTGTTTGTTTATACAATCCCTTGAATTGGGTGATGATCCATCAAGGGTATAGCCAGCCTCAAGCCTGATTTAATCTGAGATAAACTACAGCTCATGGTCACCATAGTTAAAATCAGCACTATAGAGAATGTATGGATCTGGGCACTTTTTATTTAAATGTGAATGAGATAAGTCGAAAAAAAAATCTAATTTGGTGTAAACAGCTGCTACTTTGATGCATGGATATGCGGATTTGCTCAATCGTCATTTAACACACAATTAATCAAACTGTTACTTTTAATCACCAGTCCATCCCCACAAAGGGTAGGATTTGTTTACAAATACCAAATATGGTCTATTAGAAATTAGGTAGTGATGCTTGGAAGCATTATTGAACTCATCTCAATTCCTTGATATTTGATGCAGGCTTCTTTCATGAGACCTTGGGGTACCGCAAAGTGATTTTTTTGTGGGTCTATATCAGAGTGAGAATATTTCATTGGTGAAGAGACACATTCTTTGCACCGCTTGTTGATCAGTGAAGTATTTGAAACTAATGTGGCCAACTTTGATGGTGACACCACCTTCATCAATGGTCCTCCCAGTGAGACACGTTTGTCTTCTTTTGACAGAAACTTTCCATCCCAACACTTTCAACTCTTCCATCAGCACACTTTCTTATGGCTTTAGAAAGAGTTACCTGCTGTTTATTTCCTCTTTCTCCCCCTACTGACATACCACGAAGATCTGCTGCTATCAGGAGGCCACATCATTATGAATTATTGTTTGTGACCCAAGTAGAAAATTGTACTTTGTGGCTCGGTTTCCCCCGTGATAAATCAACCCGTCATTTCTCACATCTTGGACCCTCAAAGCTGCTGAGCTAGGGACATTAGCTCCACTACCACCACCAGCCCATTTACTACACCACGCCTGCCGCCGCAGTGACAAAACTTCCTGCAGGTTGTTTGCCTTTGCTTTACTCCCATTTGTCAGCCACAATTCTTTTCTCTTCTCTGATTAGCAGCACCGGAGCTGGCACACAGAATAAAAATGAAGAAAGTATCAGCTGCTATCTGATTGTGGCTTACTTTGACAAGAAAGTGAAGCAACTCTATCCAACCACATCAGCCTCTGCTAAAGCAATACTGTGTGGCTGCAGCAGGAACAAGATAAAGACCTCCACCAAACAAAGAAGTTGCTGGCCATCGCTCACACAGAGAGGTCCAGCATGCATCAGAGCTGACTCTCCCAGACTAACCAAGCCTGATGGGGGAGAGGGGGGGGGGGGGGGGGGGGGGGGGTGGTGGATGCAAGACAAGAGGAGAATAAGCAGGTTGTTCGAATGAGAAAACTGAATGATTGTTGTGAAACAATGTGTTGAGACTGGAAGCGATGAAAATAAGGAAAGAACAGGAAGAAACAGTTGGGAATGATTCATTAAAAGAATAATGTCATTACTGTAATGCATTACATTTTGCTGCAACGCGGTGGTGTCGTGTATTACACACCCCAAAACAGTAATATTGTACTTGTTACAAATGAGAGTAACGCAATGCATGTTTAGCCTGAAAGTGGTGTCCCCACAGTACCGCAATGTAACTAATTACTTTGAAATGATGGTAATAAGTAATAAATAACGCATTACAGTTTTGAAGTAACTTGCCCAACGCTGGTAGTAAACAGAGCAGGCGGAGGAGCTAAATTAGGACAGAAAGCTGGAGTATGATCACGGAGGGTGAAAAGGTGTCTTTGTCGACTTTAATTAATTGTAACAAAAAGCCTCCTCCTCTTCACCTGCTTCAAAAAAATGGCCGCAGGTTATTGCCAGGCATTACTTTGATATGTGCGCTCGCCCAGCGAGTCACTTAGCTCTAGCGTCAGGTGCATTCTGATCACTGGGCCGCCCTCCAACTTGCTCAGACTGATGAATATTAATAACTTGGCAGATTGGTGTGCTGATCTGAGCTGTCTGCTTCCCAGCATGGAGCTGCACCTAGCTGTAGGTGACTGTCGGCTTTGATTAGTGGCAGATTAAGAGCTCTCTTTCTTGCTGCTGTGGCTCACTATTTTCACTTAGCTTCAGTTACAATTTGTAAGTAAAACAAATACTTGGGTCTTTTTTTTTCACAAAAAAATGATCTCATCCTTCCACACATAATATTTAGACATAATTGCCAGCGAACTGACCACCTATCAGTTCTAATCAGTCTGTCATTATTTCAAGCAAAACGGAAAGTGTCATCATCCAGGGGTCACTCCGTCATTGTTATTGTACGCATGCTTTCATCATCATCACTTTTTCTCACTGTCATTGAGAAACTTTACGAGGGTAAAAGCAGTGGTGGGCCTTTCAATATATTTCACCAATCCTTCAATCACGATTCACCAGTGGTGAACCCGTCAGTCCGGCATCATTATTTTTAACCACACTTCGAAACAGGTAACCTGTCAGTGACAGCCTGACTGACCTTGGAATGCCCACATCTTCATGCTCGCAACAAGATGACTTTGACTTGGAGCAGAAAATAGAGACAACGATCACCATTCATGTGATTTGCTGCTCTAACTGAATTGTTTTTCTTTACCAGGTGTTATAAAAAAAAATGTGAACGTATGTGAAAAAGAATAACTGAAAAAGTTAAAAAAATAAGAGAGGTGAGAAAGAATGCAGAATGCATAATGCTGTCCTTTGCCGTCAAATATAAAATACTCTCTGACTTTAAAATGTTCACCTTCAAAACATGGATAGAGAAAAAAAATGCACTCATCTGTAAATAGTGTAGCAATATGTGGTATTTTTCGTTTGTTCTATGACATGATTTGTTTTTTTAAAATGTCTTTTAAAATGATATTGTGACCATTTTATTTAATAATGGACCATTTCATGTTTGAATGATGTAGTGCAGGGGTGGCCAAGTTCGGTCCTCAAGAGCCACAATTCAGACGGTTTTCAATGTATCTCTTCAACCAACACACCTGAGTCAAATCAGCGTCGTTATCGGGATTGTGCAAAGCATGCTGATGAGCTAATCATTTGAATCAGGTGTGTTAGTTGAAGAGACAGAATGAAAACAGGCTGGATTGTGGCTCTTGAGGACCGAACTTGGCCACCCCTGATGTAGTGCCTTGATGATGTAGTTTTTAGTATTTGAATCGTATATAACACTTTTACCATAATGCTGTGGAAAAGCCCTACTAGGAACCAGACGAGAATTATCATTCACTATAACCTCCACATGCGTCACATCACCTGCAATCCTGTAACTATGTGTGACTGCATTGTCCCTAACAAATAAAGTTTTGTTTATTTAAACATTCTTGTAAATAGTACTGTAGTAAAACGCCAGCAAACAACTGACTGTCAATTGTTCATTTTTATATTTGCTGCAGGCTGCAAAGAACAATGTTCAGCACATGACAAATGACCTCTCGGTCTTAACTCGGACATCATTGCTGTGGAACATCCCTATTTATCAAAATGTAAGCCCAAACAGAAACTTTAGGAGTTTTAGACTCCCCATGGACTTTCCAAATTCAATAGATGAGCAAATTTTTAGGTTATACCAAAGCGGGGCGCATTTAGTGTCGCCCGAACCTAAGTGAGCATCATAGCTGGGTTCAGATCAAGCTGTCAAATTGTTAATTTTTTTATTTTTTTATTTCCTAAACCAGTAATTAAAGCATAGACTGCTGTTCTTCATGTACCATCAAGCCCACCTCAGCTAGGATCCAATCATATGTCAGATTGCTTGCTGGTCTAAGGCTGAGGTAGCATCACCATCGGCCTCTACTTCATCCGTCTTGCTCTTTGTGGGGTTGTGGGGGTTGCTTGGTTGGCTAACCCTTGACTGCAAAGAAAGGCAGAGTATCTATCACATCACGTTAGGTAATGTAGTTAACTGTCTACTTCCTGACAAAATCTGCACTGCTTCAGGGGGTTGCGAGTCAATTTATCTCTAGGTGGACGGGCCAAAGCAGCTAATCCTTCATCTTGTTGCCTCTGAAACGTGATGAAGTCATTATGTGGTGGTTGCAGGTGAAAAACGAGCACAGTCCATCATTGACCATTTGCTGTCCGACAATCGAGATGTTTCCTGCTGAGGGTGTGGGCTGCTGTTGCCAAGTGTTAAATGACCTGTGTGATACGTGAATATGAGTGTCATGTGTCTTCTGGAGGATATAGGGAATGAGGAGAATTTGGACCCAAATGTGGTAAACCAAGGCACTGGGGCAGGTGTAAAGTCAAACAGGTAATTTAATCACAAAAAAACAAAGGATTCCAGTGTCTTTTTTTGTTTGCATCTTTTTTGTTTGTTTCTTTTTCTTGTGTGCTTCTTTTTCCTGTGTGCTACTTTCTCTCCTGTAAGGCTTTCTTTTTTTAATTTATTTTTTCTTATGTGATTTGCACTTCTGGGCCACCTTACAAAACAACCCCAAAAAGATCCTGTTTAGGTGGTCCTTTACTAATATATTTTTAAACCCCTTTTTGGAGCATAAATTTTGACGGTGGAACAGAATTTTAAAGCACCTTTCACTATGAATAACAGTCAGGACCATTAAGATTTTAAATCACTATTTTACGTTTTCATGTGCATACTTGATCAAATCTCTGTACAAACACACACGCCCCAATGAGCCATGCAAACGCCATTGGCAATAAACTTCGGATCCACTTATGCTCATTTCAAATTGAAACATGTTTTTAAAGTTGAATTTACATGAGAATTTACATGTCTCATAAAAGCTCTATGATTTGGAAACTACACTCGGACTTCATGAATGTCAGCTCTTTGGTGTTGGCACGCAACTCAGGTTACGCATGGTGTATGTTTCTTACAGTAGATAGGAAAATTGCAGCGCCTAGAAAATGCACAAAAACCATGGTAAAGACCTGACTTTTGCGCAACTGGGAGAATGTGTCTCTAAATTATAAAATCACTCTAGTAAGTCCAAGTTAATTATTTTATACAGCTCATGCAAACACAGCTTCAGCTAACAAAGGTATTTATATATATATATATATATATATATATATATATATATATATATATATATATATATATATATATATATATATATATAAAATACAGAAAGAAAGGGCTTACATCCTCATTTGTCTTTTTCCTTCGTATTGTTGGATAGTTTGATATTGCTTAAAAAAGAACTATGCTCAAAATACAAATAAATTTAGTCTATTCAGCAAAGTCTATCTTTATTTACCTGCATTAATTTTCAGAACAAACAAACATTTGTTCATCAAAGACTTTTCGGTTCAGGCATGGGTGTGGAGGATATCAGGAATTGTGGAAATAAATGCAGAGAAGCCTCTGTCCTTAAAATGTCATTTAATAATGTAATAAACATACAAAGTCACATATAAAACCAGAAATAAACTTACTACAGAATGAAAAAAACTAACAAAGAGGAATGTAACTCATGTAGACTAACTCATGTAGAAACAGGTCAAAAAATTACAAGCCAACCTGACAAGACAACAATGGACACTAGGACAAGACATAAGTAGCACAGGGAGCTGATTAACCTGAACCACTAGGAACAGAACAAAACCACAAACACAAACTCAGACCATGAAAGGAACGAAACAAAACCAACACAACACCAAAACATAACACATTTGTTTGTATTTTAATCAAATTATAATATGTTTCTTATGTCTAATTAACTCAAATATGTTTACTATGTGTATTAATATTTCCATTTTGGTGTGCATTAGTTAAGCAAAATAAGTTATCTAAAACTAAGATTCTACCTTCAGCGTAGCCATAACTAAACATTTGCCACTGTTGCAAGGAATTCATAAAACTCCCGTAATTCTCTGTGCATGTTTGAAGGTTTATAAATCACAGTAATTATAGTGGTATTTTTTTATTTTATTTTTTTGGGAGAAAAGGGTGGAGTGCCCTCTCCAGGTCCAGGATTAGGTCCTGCCCCAAGTGGCGGAGTTGAAGCATCTTGGGGTATTGTTTACGAGTGAGGATAAGATGGAACGGGAGATTGACAAAGCAGAGCAGGGTTGCGTCTGCTGTGCTGCGGACCCTGTACCACTCTGTTGGCGAAGAAAGAGCTGAGCAAAGCAAAGCTCTCGATTTTCTGGTAGATCACACAAAACAAAAAATCACCAATGAAATTTCATTCCAACACTTTTAAATGTCAGTTGTTTGTTATTGATGTTGTCAAATAGTTGGCACAGCCATAATTTGCTCCATGTAATTGTATTCTGAACAATCTAGTCTTTTTGCTGCTTCCAGGATATGAACGTAGACATTAGATTGGTTGTTCTTTCAGATTTCAGCTTTCGCATTCTGCCATGTCGTGTTATAATGTACAGTAGTGTTTGTCCTTTTAGTTTCAACTACAGTATATTAGCAACGGTTGTTTCTGTCTCCATTCACCTGCCCACACATCCGTCATCTGTTCGATCCATCCATCCAGCCATCCATCCATCCATCCATCCAACCAACCAACCAACCAACCAACCAACCAAGCAACCGAACCGCTATGGTCACAATTTTTCTGGAGCCTATCAAAGCTGACGTGGAGTGAGAGGATACACGCTGAACTGGTTGTTTGCCAATTGCAGAACACATACTCATAAATACAAACATCCATTCATGTTTCTTTAACCAATCAGATTTCAAGTTTATCACAGGGCCAGCCAGTGTGGTGTCCCTCAAAAACATCATTGTTTTTCTGTTCTATGATCGGCCAGATCAAAACTTGTCAGTAACAATCTGAACACATGAATATGTTTATTCAGTCTGCAGTTTATTCACTCATCCTGAAGGCCGGCCCAGACACCAAATACAAAGACCAGTCGCTGGATTTAATCAACTTCAAGACATCGTTTTCCATCTCTAGCTTTCTGAAATTCAATATCATCATCATAGGGTAAGGGTACATCGGTCGCAACCAGACGGACTCCTCTCCTATAAGGACACTTGTTCATTGTGTATTTCCAACTTAAAACGGGTCATATCGACACACGTAATAGCCATTCAAAGAGTTGAGCAGATGGAAAGCTGGTGCCAGGAGCCGAGAGTGGGTTTTCGTTTACCAACTCTTCCCTTGTGGATATTCAACATGGCAGAGAGCCTCTTTGTGATCAGCCCTAACTTCATTGTTAGACCAGGATGATACTAGCAAGTGCACACCATGACACCACATTATCTGCACCCTGAGTTCCCCGGCTACGACAGATGTCAACAGCTCCCTTTTATGCCCTGATTGCTCGGCTCCATGGCCAACTCGGGGAAGGAGGTTGAGTGGGGGAGTGCACCGCCAAGGTAGCGGCACACCTCTCTTTGAAAGTAAACAGCTGATTTACGTTGCTTCCCAAAACCCAAATAATGTGTCGTGAGCAGATGTTTGAGTGGCTCTTAGAGGTCCTTATATTCCATGAGAACGGGGGCTTTCATCGTTAAACGTGGGTTTGTGAGCTGGTGTTTTTAAAAGGTTTTATTTTTGCCCTGCAATAGCCGCAGGCTGGACCAAAAGTGCCGTCAGCAACACGCAAGGTGGGAGCGCCAGCTTCGTGGACCGAGGCTAATGGAGGCAAAACAACCTGGAGGTCCAAAAATCAAGGTTTAGAGTGAAAACAAGGGCTGGGAGTCAGCACGCCCACAATGCAATACGTCACAAAGGAGCTTTAATCCCCTTATTTGAATAGTTAGCCTGTTGTGGCCTCAACAACCTGACGAGATTTTGGGACCACAGGAGAAGAAATTGTTGCGCGAATTAAGCAGACCTTAAGGAGGGCTTTGAGAAAACAAATGCCAGTCTTTATCACAGGTGGGTACTGATGCCGTAATGGCTGCATGCAAGTTTATCGGATAAGAGGCTAATGACTCAACAGGATGCATTAAATTGTTTGTGAGAATCCAGAAAGAATGGCCAAATATAACCCTGCCCCATTTTACATGTCCACTAAATAACCCGAGAGCACACCCCCCCCAACCCTCATATGCACCTCGGGATGTTTGTGTGTGGCTACATGTGTGTGTGTATCTGTGTGAGGAAACATGTTTATGTGAGTAGGACAACCTGGAAGAGGTAAGCCAGCAGCAGATGCCTGTACTGGTGCCAGGGTTCAAAATCCAACTTATGTAAAATTTTCCGAGGGTAAAAATTGATCTCAGTGCATCCACAAGACCCCTCCCACAGTGGCCACTTAACCTCTTATCTTTATGCTTAACCACCATACACTTTCGTATCTATCAATTTGTGTAATTATTTACTAATTCCTTTACTTGCTTGACTATTTAATAATCTTCCCGCAGGGGTTGTGCTGGTGTTTAAATCATACAACCACGATTTACATCTTGGTACAAATTGGTGTCATGGCAACCCGGACCCTGCCAATCACTTTGATATCAATATTTGAATATGATCCATTAATTTCTTTAAGCCAAACCTCTATTGTTAGGTCATTATGTGGTATGGTGCAGGTGGGCCAAATGCTGAAAAGATGGGATTTTTTTTTTTTTAATGAAAAAAAGTAAATGAAAGAAAGTAATAAAAAGGACAAGCGCATGAACTGAGAGCACTAACCAACAGAAAATTGAACTCGTCTAACCAGGAATGCTCAATGTATTGTTTTTGGTTGACTAGATGATCACAAAGGCAGTAGTATTAGTGGTATGACGTCTCATGGGATGCAAAAAATAAATAAAAACACTCAGATGCAAAACAGTCCTAGAAGCTAAATGCCAACTGTGGTTGCACATGTCTACAAACTTGATGACGTGGGCAAGGTAAGATATTTTTGTTTCTCTCCATATATTTTCAATGATTAATGTGATAAAACTCAGTTACTATTTTTGGCACATGCTATGGTGATTAATCCATCATTCATCCATATCCATCTCTTGTGGTTTTGGGCTCCTGTTTGTAGTCGCTGTTTGTCAACGCGAACGAGCATGCATTCTACTTGTGGTGCTGAAGTGTTTTGGTTGCCCAAAATTTTACCTCAATGGTAGCACTTCCAACTTGGAGACATGGTCGCAGACATCAGCCATTGGAAAGTCCGGGAGCAAAACAAGGGAAACAGCACAGGTAAGATGAATAACTAGGTAAGCCTTACAAGATATGGATATGTATGGATATATATTCGACCTACAAACAGAATGAATCATATTTCTGGACACTAATAGGACTCATCTCAGTCTCTTATTTGCAACTTTTGTGACCTTCGAGCCTTTTTAAAAGAGTTTTCAAAATCTCCTTCCTCCGCCAAACAGGGCAGACCAGGGTCAAATCATCTTTCAACCGTTTTGTCGATTTTTTTTTTCAGGTTTTCATTTTCAACCCCCATACTGGGAGGAGTCGACTTTTACCCGCATAACTCAAAATCAATTTTTGCCACATATCTAGGTTTGAATAACATTCGTTCTAATAGAAAATAAGTAATATCATGTCATTTACAAGGCTTAAAATGATCGTATATATCCCTAATTCAATATCGTATGCTTCTGTTTTAGCATGTATGCTCTTTCAAACGCACTTTCGAAAAGCCTGCATTATTGCCACGTTTTTTTGGTCAAAAACGAGGCTGCAGGGATCATTTTTACAGCGGCCTTTGACCCATTATGAAAGGGAAAAGACAGCTTGACTTGTCCGTTTTAGACAAAAATATTACAACAGTGGCATTCACGGTTGTCAGTAGGTGAGTGGGAGAAACTCGGTGAAACTGATCTCGCCAAGGGTAAAAAAGGCTTCAGCAAAGCAAATTGGACGGGTCAACCCAGTTCATGTGGCTGCTTACAAATCAATCTTCCTCAAAGAATATAGAATGAAACGCAATCCTAATTTTTAAGTGATCGTTTATAAGACGTACCCATACTTTTGGCCTTCATTTTTAGGGAATTTGGCAATTGGGAAATTACGGTAATTTGCAATGTTAAAAATTGTTTGTATGTAGACCAGGGGTGTCAAACATTTGATCCGGATCCAGCAGGTTTAAGATGAATTTGTGAAGCCCCGAAAAAAAAATTCTGTGGGTCAGCTGTGTAAAGGAATATATTTACAAGTCAGCTGTATATAATACAGTTATTCCCCTGCATGTGTGAAATGATTAATTCAGTTGTGTTTTTGTCGGATAACTTCTTTTATTGACAGGGAAATTTATTGACTTTTATTGACTCTGCCAGCCGCAACTCACGTTAGTGATCATTAACAACTGACTCAGTCCTCCTCCACAGGCTTCCTCATGCCTAACAATGAATGTTACACTATGCAAAAAAATCTTACTTCTACAAACAATGTGAACACAAGCACTGCAACTTGGAGAATAGAAAAAACGGCTAACAAATGTGTCTCGCCAAGGAGCTGTCAGCCGCAACTCACCAAGTGCTCGATTACCACTTAGTCAGTCCTCCTTTGCAGGCTTCCTCATGCCTAACAACGAATGATCCCATAGGCAAAACATTACTTTTACAAGCAATGCGAAGATCAGTACTGCAAGTTACAAGCTGAAGTTACCAGTTGCCATGCTTTTGCCAAACATCTTGCTGATTGCTTCAGTGACAGAAAGTGAGCATTCTTGTCAGCATTAGCATCCAGTTGCTTGTGCTCAGCACAGGTAAAATCACCCTGTAGAGATTCCCAATGGGCGGGCATCGCCATCTGGGCCATTACCAAACATTCGGCTTTGGCCCCTGTTGTATTAAAAACAATCAGTTTTGTATCTATTTTTAAATGTACTCGATTTACTTTATTTGACAATATCATGAGTGCTTCTTCATGAGTTTTTAAGGTGTATCAATACATGGGTGACACCAAGTGTCCAGAATGACACACGACAGCACCATTTTGTTCATTAAAAAGTTGTACAGTGAACCACCGTGTTACAACGTCCCTGATTTACGTTATTTTCTTGTTGCGATGTGGAATACTGAATTTCTTCATCCCCTCTTTATGACATTTTCCCGGTTATGCGACCAAAACAACTGTCATGACCCTAGGTTCTTGGTTGTTTGTGTTGTTTTGCATCCATCTGCTGGCGTTTTTTGGTAATTGCACTTATTTACTATTGCCATCTCACTGCTTCCATGCAATGCGTGACTACAATGCTGGTCTGCTGTTGGTCGGTGTCTCCTCACGAAGATGGTGGTCTGCTATTGGTCGGCCTCACTTGTTAAAAATGCCGGAACGGTAAAGCTTTGTTCGATTGTGAGTAGTTACAAAATCGTATTTATAGTGCATTTTACTGCTTAATTCAAAGTTAAAAGGGTTAACCATGGGTCCCAAGATTGCTAGTGATGTTAAAGAGAGAAGTAAGAAGATGATTTATATGGAAAATGATGCTGGTGATTACCCTTATTAGGGAATATGGGCATAACAAGCGGCATTCAAAGGTAAATAAATCCTTTATGTTTTATTTACATTGTTTTCTGATTGTATACATGAGTATTGTATATACGTAGCATTTACTATACTATTTTGGTCCCAATGTTTAATATCTATGTACAATTTTGATGTTTTTACCTGGGGTTCTAAACGCATTAGCTATTTAACATAGGTTTGGCTTGCCCGTCATATGACGAATTCGCCTCATGACCCCAACCGCGGAACGGATTAATGTTGTAACGGGAGCCCACTGTACTACCAAAGATTTTGGCGCCTTTTCCTTCCTTCCTTTATTTAAATAAGTCTTTAATTGTTTATAAGTTTTATACAAAAAAATTGAACAAGATAATTACAGATAATTTTCTTTCGTTTCATGCAACTTAAAGGAACACTGTGTAAGATTTAGACCATTTTTCAGTTAAAAAAAAAGAATAAATTAAAAAAATATAAATTCCAAAAACTGGCAAAAAAAGGAATTCTTAACAACCAACAGTGTGTTTTATTTATAATTGTAGGTCTAGTTATCATTAAATTATATTACATGGGGGTTAGCACTCCCCCAGAGGCGGCCATGTTTTTTATACCTACGGACAATGGTAAATGCAGCACCTGCAGCACCATCTGCTGTCCGCAGTAAAAAAACGGCCTAAATCCAACACTCTGACCCTTTAAGGAAATGCTATGTTTTGATACGGGGACCCAAAACCGGTATTTTACCTTTATCTTTTTTTTTTTTTTTTCAATATTAAACAGTATATACAGTTGGCTCCTGCAGTTTTGGGGCTAATTGGGACCAGGTCAGTGTGCAAAAATCTATATAAAAATGAACAATAATTGTTTTTAAGACATATAGCATAATTTCCGCTTGAGTATAGATTTTCCTCCTATACCCCTGAGCCAAAATGTGCTTGGCACAAACCTCAAAGGAAAACATTAATCCTAACACCATCAGTTTCCAATTTGGAAGTAAGCATGTTAACTCTTAAGAGGTTCTCATTCAGCATGTGATATTTTGTTTCCTCTTCTCGTGGGTCTTCTAGTCAAGGTCAATGGAAGCTTCATCTGTGTAAATCTTTTGTTATTAACATAGAGTACAGTCAATCAATCCACTGTGTAATAACATTATGCACCTTCATTATGAGGCTTTAGGTGGAGGAGGTACTATGCATCTGTACGCTTGTCTGACAATAAAGATCCTTCTACTTCCTGACACAGGAGACACTTTCTGCCTCTGCTGACGGCTCCCCGTGTTTGCTGCTCACGCCCTGCTTTGGTATGGTACTGCTTGTATTATTAACATCATCATCATCACCCACGGGAAATGGCAGTGATCAGATTCCACTCTAATTAAAATGAACCTGTGCTGTTTAATATGTACAGAATCACACCGATCCCACAAATCAGCTCCTTCCTTTGTCGTCTGAAAATAATGTGGGCTCCCACCAACAAAGGGAACATTGTACTTTGAAGCCTACGCGCGATCATCGCTTGATAATTTGGTGACGGATTGATGGACCTGCCTGCAGGCGATGTTGCAGAACATTCAAGAAGTTGGATAAAAACATTTTATTCAATTGTATTTAAGATAGCTGGCGTTGCCTGAAATTTGCCGGAGCCTACAGAGCAAGAAGAGAAGGCCCCTTCCGCTGTAAGTGAATGAAACACATCCTCTTCAGTTTTTAGCGCTCAGACCGACAGAAGCCTCATGGGAAGCCAATTAGCCCTACGTAAACATCAACGCGTACGTCCTGTAATTGGATAAGCTGTGCCGTGAGTCAGAGGGTCATTTTGTTGCAAAATGGCGTGGAATTGAACCAGGAGATTTGTTTTCTACATTGTTTCTTTTTGTGTTTCTTTCTAACGGTGGCAGAATGAGAAGAGGTGGATCTTTGTTGCGGATATAATTTGCAAACCATTTTCAACAATCATGACAGAACTTCCCAAGAAAATCTGGATATTGTGAGTAGCTATCGGTTAACCACCGAGCTACCTCGTCTCGGTCCCAGCAGGAAAAAGTCCATCATTTTCATTAAGGCAGCTGTGGATGTTACCCGTGGCAAACAGCCTGTTGAACTCTCATTCTCGGCTTTTAAGCATCCTAAAGCTTGTGGCAGAGACTGGACCGACCAGACGCGGCTTTCAGCATTAGCTTCCATGTTCAAATAAAAAGATTTGAATGGACCTTAAACACACAGATAAATTGCTCGACAAAGTCATTGAAGTCTTCTTGAAGAAATAAAGATGGATAGACTTTATTTTCAAATAACCAGGCTCTAGGCAGCTTTGATGAGTGCAAACTTTCTATTTGTATTTCTGTCATGTTTAATAGTTGATTGTAAATGTTCTGGAAATTAGATGCTGCGTGATTAATCTATATTAAGAGTAGTGTGATATATGTGTGGATTCTCAAGCCCACCACACACTCACACGCATTGCCTTTCCCTTTCCCTTTGCACTTCCCTTTACTGGTCAGATCATCCCATCTCCATTGAACATAATCAAGCAGAAAGCTTTGAACAGAAATGTGGAAGATAGCTTAACATAACAGCTTGATAGTTTGACTCTAATTTCTTACAACGTCATTGAAACTTTTAGCGCTTGGTCTGAAATCAATTCTTTATTACGTACAAAAAGCAAACTAAAGGACCATAGCATCTGCATAGAATTTGGTACATCCAGGAACAGTCACCTACCAATCACATCACAACAGCCAGATTGTTGTGTATGTGAGCACCACTAAAATTGTCACTTGTCTGCCGAGCTACAACTTTCACCTTTAATTACCTTTCATGAGAATGTATTGGTGATCTAATGTAATTGTCCGTAGCTGACCTATGCCTCATCATCACGAGTGTCACCCAGCTCGGTCTTTTTATATGTGTTTTAATGACAACAAAGGTCATGCTTTTCTGTGACGGAGAGCCAAACTCATTTGGGAGGAAATATACGCTCCTGAACATTTGTTAAATGTGTTGTCGTCCATGCTTCACTTTAGGTTCACTTGGGTTCCTGCAGACTGCTTGTTTACTGACACGGCTGGTGTCGCTCGAGGGAGCAGGTAGCTTGCACACCATTGCACAAACACTGTTCCCCCCTCACTTTTATTTGACATTTTATTTGGCTGTGACAAATGAGCAGCAGTTGGATTATAACATAATGTGTCTCCTCTTTATTACCGACACAAAGGAGGCCATTCATTAATTATTCTGCCGTTGCCGCTCACCGCAAACTGGAAAGGTCCCTCTTTGGACAGATGGCGAGGACAATGTTATTTGTATCAATCAGTCCAAAATATTCAACGAGGATTACTATTCCTTGGACCTTGATTTATTTCTCTGCACCTCACCCCATTCATAGCCTCACTGGGGCACTTAGGCTGAAGGATTGAAAGCTGAATTTCAGGTCTGGAGAAAGTGCCTAAAGAGGTCTTGGGCTGAATTTACACTGCAGTTTCAAGTGCCCAATTCTGATTAAATGCCTATAACCAGTCTATATATGTGTATATTTTAAGTGGCATGTACTGTATGTGATTTGACTGTTGACATTGTTGTAAAACATGACAAAGATGCACTATTTGCGAGAAAGAAAAAAAAAAAAAAGAACAAAAAAAAGTGTCAAAACAGGCCGTGGCCTCATAACAGCAACAACAAAATCAATATGGAATGTTACGTACTGGAGATTTTTATCCTCATTTGGATGAGGCTTGAGTCTATCTGAAGACAACAGATTTGATGTATTCTTTCCCTTTGCATTGCCATGATTCATATTCCATTTGGGACACTTGAGAGCAAACATCCTGAACTGTATCACTCACTTTTGACATGTAGCGTAAATCCAATCAATTTCCTTAGTGCTGTCGGCCTATGGTCATTATCTGGTATTGTTAACTCTGTTTTTCATGCTACTCTAAATCGTTATGTAAGGTACAGTACTTGTAAAAAGACAGTTTTTGGTAGATGTGTGCACCGGTTTCGGTTCTCTCCAGCAAAGGGGTTTCCCTGAGATGCTTGTTGTTATCAAGTTTTCAAAATATGTGTTGAATATGTGTTGAAAAGTCAGATGTCAACTTCTTGCATTCACGCCATAAATTCTCTCCTATAATCCTCTTTTAAATCCCACTTTACAGCCAGGGAATCAAGTTTTAGATGTAGGTTCTTTCCCAAGAGAAGCATTTGTTGAAGTGATTCATGCACCTGTCTCTCAGCTGCACTTTGTAGCGGTTTGTAGGTTCACGTATGTGAAGTTGCTCTACAAGCTCCTTGGTTGTTGTCAGAACGTCAGCTCTGCCTCTGACTCCGCCTCTAACAACTCATCATTACCTCTCTTCCCCCGCATGCAAACCAGTCCCAGAGCGGCACTAGGGAGCCAAGGCATCATAATTTAAGCACCAGCATTGAAAGAGAATATATTGTAATGAATAACATTTACAGAGGAATTAGTTTTATGCAAACGAGTCGAGATGAAAGCAGGTATCTTTATAAATTATGAATCATGTTCTCCCAACTTCCCAGATCTAATGAAGGGTGTGCACCTCCTTCTTCATTAAAAGAGGAGGTAGCTGGTTCATCAGGTAGCAGCCAAGAGAGCTTCCTCTTCTTCGTAGCATAAGGTGCTGAGAAGAAGAAAGGATGGCGACAGACGCGGTAAACGGCAAGGACAGGAGACAGGAGGTAAAAATCACTATTTCTCTTCCAAATGTTTGCCCACTGACTAAAACAATCTCCCCGGGACCCTGATGGCCCCTGGCTCGGCGCAAGAATGCCCAGGCGCTCATAAAAAGTCAATTCATCAAGACGAGCATAATTTGCTCAGAACAGAAACTGCCACAAAAGGGGGCGAGCTTGTCAGCAAGACAGGTGGCGGGAGATCTCGCTCTGATACTGAGCGATATGAATAATAGATTCTGCTAAATGTACGCCAGGACCCAGGCTGTAAACACAGCTGCCTCCTTTCCCTTCCAACAGAACAGCTTGGCTGGATGAGAATCCCGAGCTCTCTGCCTCCACCTGAGGACCAAGGGGGGGGAGGCTGCGGGAAGGCGGGTGGGATTGGGGGGGTGATTAACTAATCAAATGCACAGACATTAACAGGAGACAGACAAAGGAGGAAGGTGCAAACCGGCTATAGCATTAGACTAATATATGCAAAGTATCGCCACTGAATGAACACCGTGTCGCTGTTGTTGCAGCAGGTAACGGAGGAAGCTGATGCGGGTTGGGCTATGCTTTGGGAGGAGGGTTCGTTGCTTCCAAACTCTTCTGCTGTTTGGGGGATTGTAATTAAGTATTTTCCCCTCCCGTCTTTGTTGTTGTTGTTACTCAGTCAAATGCTCTGAATAATGCAGATGCCACCAATGGCATTTGTTTTGGACGCCATGGTGTGAGCCGCAGCTCACATCGTAGCGCAGCACTCACGAGGGTAGTTACTCATGAATTATCACATGAGTTACTCACGGCGGACCACACTGCTGATGTAATCTTCCTCGCCAAACCGCCGCCCACTCTGACACGTCAGCGGCACGGGCGATGGGTCCCCAGATAAAATTTGTCCCGCCGAAGGTAATTAATTCTTCAATTAAAATGTTGTTAAATATTTTTAATGAGTAATTGTCACTGGGGACTCGGGAATGGAATAAAAATCTACGTTCACCCAGACACAGCCAATACGAAAATCTGGATCTACTGTAGATGTCTTCTCTGACCCACTTTTTTTTTTTTTTATGAATTTAGAAAATCAAATGTGAAGCCTCCTGTTCCACAGATGTGCCCTCCTCTCTGGTGACTCCACCCTAATTAGGACACAAGACTTATCCTATCCTCTTAACCTTATTTTTTTTCCCTCTGATGAATCCTTTTCAGTTGGTCATAGCATGCTTGACCATTCATGATCATTCGGAACTAACTGAAATAACTATTCCCGTAGTTAAACTTTAACAATCGTCAATCCCATAACTTTTATGTCGACGAAGCTATAAAATAATTAAGAGTCTCAATTTGTCCAATGAGTTGACACATTTTGAAAGCAACACCCCCCCCCCCCCCCCCACACACACACACACACACACACACACATTACATGTCTGCCTTAATGGTCATGACTTACGTCGATCATGTTTACCTACATTTATTTTGACACGCATCCAAATATATAATAAGACAACTTTTTTTTTCTTTACTTCAATTATCCTGTTAGTGTTTAAGGACATCTGTAGAACAGTAAAATTCTCAAATCCCAAGGCGTTGTTAGTTATTCTTCTCATGACTCTTTGCGCACCTGTTTGTTTGCTACGAAACACAATGGCTAATCATGACACTAGTTCAGGGAGCCTCAGTTCATTACAGCTCTGCTCTCTTGTTCTCTCAATTAGAGTCTGTTCAACACACTGTTTGCTTAATTGCCCAAAAACCACCCCCCAGGACCTCCCTCAACGGTGGCCCATTAAGAAAGGCCATCAGAACAATGATACCTCACTGGTGTACGTTAAGTGAGCGATGATGGATGAGAAAGGGCCTCTGTGTCAAAGAGCTCTATTACTGGAGATTGATGCAGGAGGCACGCCAAACGTCAAAGCCATCCCTGATGTTTTCCTACCTCTATAGTCAAAGGGACAGACAGAGAGAGAAAGGCAGGCTCGTTAGCACAGCTAGTGCACAATATCTGCCGATGGAACCCTGAAGCTCAGCTAAAGTTCAAGTAGTTGCCAGTGATAAATTGCCATAATGAATTGCAGCTTTTGTTTTTCCTAAACACTCAATCGTTGTTGTGCTTTTGACTCGCATCAGTTCTCGTTCTGCATTTATTCTATTTTTCAAAACACTCCAGGATCAATGTTTGTACAAAGCGCATGTTGAAAGAACTTCAAAATTGACTTTGTTTTGTATTCCTGGAACTATGTTTGTTGTTAATGTTTGAATTATGGTCTTTCTACAGCAATCAGAATGATCTTCAATCCATCAATCAATTCATTATCTTAACCACTTGTCCTTACAAAGGGTAGCAGGCTTGCTGGTTCCTATCCGAGCTGTCTTTGGGCACGAGGCGGGGTACAACCTGATTGTTTGCCAGCCATTCTTAGGCCACCAAATGAGCTTCCAATTCATGAATTATAATGCCAATATTCTCAATAAGAAGTAGAGTATCATCATTTCTTAAAAATGAAAACTGTGTTATTTATTCGCAACACTGGAGTGTGGTGAGCAATTGGTGAGCATATGCAGTATTTCCGTAACTAAAAATATTACGTAAGAATGAAGAACATTTTGGTTTTGCAGTTAAAAAATACAAATAAAAAAACCCGACAAAAATATTTCAGAGGTTGAGTCTAAAACCAACTCCATTGTATGATTTAATGCAGTGAACAAGAAAAACTGGCAAACTGGTCACGGTTAGCACATCTGGCTCACAGCGCAGAGGTTGTGAATTTGCTTCAGGCTCTGACCCTATCCCGCATGAAGTTTACATGTTCACCCCAAGCCTGTGTAGGTTTTCTCCGGGTTGTCGGCTTCAGTCCCACATTCCAAAAACATACACGCTAGGTATATTCAACATTTTAAAATTGTCCCAAAGTACAGGAAATATCTTTGCTGCCTACGGCCCAAAAACTGCTGGGATAGGCTCCAGCACCCCTGAGACCCTCATGAAGATAAGCAGCTAAGAAAATGGATAAATGGACGCTTTCATTGAAGTCACTTGGCTAAAAAAGGTCACAAGAGTGCCAGATATTGCTATATATAAATCGCTGAAGTAGAAAATGACAAATCAGACAAAAAAACTTTATTCTATTTGAATTAAGAGATAAAATGATTAAAAATAAGGAGTAAGGTGGACACAAATGAGAAGTGAAAGATACTCCAGTCACTGTCACTTTAAGAGACACTTTCAGATGTAAATGTTGAGTATTTCTAAATAAAGAAACCCCTTGCATTTTCAAACACTACACTGCATGCCGCCACCACCGGAGCCAGTAAGGTGCTGCACAAAGACACACAAACCCTCGAACGTCATATTCTTAATTATAAATAGAAGCCATTATATTCCCCAGATGGCCCGGTATATTTAAAGAAAGCAGGGTCCTTCCAACACTTTGCCTCTTAGGAATCTCATACTTAACAGGAGATCTGCTCTTAAGGGAGTCTCCCCTGGGCACGTTCGAGCCAATCAGACGACGTTACGCCGTGTTGAAGCAGTTCCAACTCATTATGTGTATTTCAGTTCTGCAGGCATGTGTCTCTGCTGAGAAGAGTTTCACTGGTAAGATTAGTGGTTTGCATAGGAAAGGATCTGAAATGTTATCGTTGACTGTTGTCGGTCCGCAAGTCACCCGTTGAAATATTTAGAATGTTTGGTGCTAGGACACTTTGAATGGCAAAGTGACTACCTGGGACCTAAACTGAAACCATGGCAATATTGTTTGTGATTGAAATAAATAAATGAATAAATTTGACCACATGAGGGACATAAACATGCTGTGAACATACAGCATGAACTAGAAAATATCAAGGCTGCCTGGTTGCACACCAGCCACACAGGTGTGCCAAGTAATGTCGTCAGACTTGAGCAATAAAACACAATAATATCCCGATGTGTCTTTCCAAAAGTATACTGACAAAAATCCCTTAATTTAAGTAGCCATTTGTTTTACCAAATATGTGCCTATGACAAGATGTGTTTTTACCTATTTAATATGACTTTCTGTTTCCAGAGATCACCAGACAGCTTAAAAACTTCAGTCATGTAAGATGCTTTTGTTTGACAAATAATTACAAAACAAACAAGCAGGCAATCCTTCTGCATCGGCAATGAGAGCAGAGGTCGGTCCAAGAACTGTTGATTGCACTGTCCTATATGTTGCTCTTTTTCCCTTTATGATTCATGGCTAATCAAACACTCATTGTTTTTTTGTTTGTTTGTGTTTTCATTTGTATTCGCAAAAGGCCACTGAAACAAACACGTGTCGCAGGATCTGATGCAATTCTCTATTGACAGAAATGTTGAAATTTAACGTTCTGCTGTTTTTTTACAGCAATGGAACACACATTAAGAATCTGCGTGGCATGTTTGTAGACCATATTCAAACAAAATTATAACCCCCCAGCTTTTTCCATTTATATACGTTTTTGACAAAGCACCAGGGAGCCACTATGGCAGCGCTTAAGAGATGCGGGTTACCAACCCCCGTCTAGCCTGTGAGCTAACAACAACCTTGGAGCAAGCTACAGTAAAGCATGCACGTCATTAATTCAAGCACCAAAAATGTTAATTAAATTGCCAGTCCCTCAAAGATCATGTTAGCGATGTCTAAATGCTACTACATTGCCCATTGCCCATCACATCTATTTGTTCAATGTGTTACCTAACTGAAAATTATGAATTAAATAATTGCTTTTGTGACATCAAAGTACAATATCCTATACTGTCAGTTTTTGAGAGGTCCTGAGCTAGCCCGGCAAGAAACTCTGGCGCCAAAGTTAGTGACTGAAGTAAAAGTAAACCATGTTTTCTTACTATGCAAGAAGCAGCAAACTCTCTCACTGTACCTTAATTAGCTGCACTGTGAAGCTTTGTGCTGCATTAGCGGCCTCTACCAGTGACAGGTAATAATGCACATGGCTTAATTGCAAATGAATGCACACACCCCATTTCCATTAGGCATAAATAATTTGGCCACTTGGGTATGTGCCTACCAAATTACTTATTCTTTTTGTGTCTCAAATTACCTATTCTTTCTGATGTTGAGTTTACTTGATTAGCGAGCTGTGCGGCACTCGCCATTGGCTCACTTCAGGTTTCCACACAACAGTCGTTTGCGTTTGTTTGTTCATCCGAGGTTACGCAGAAACGATTCCCATCTCACCTTCCTCGTGAAAGATGAATATTCAACTGCACACGCGCATACGCACACACGCACGAAAACATACAGTACATCCTCTCACCATTAAATATTTATATTTTTTCCCTGCACATCATTCACAAGCTTAGAAAGACTAAGTAAAAAAAAAAAAAAAAAAAAAAAGACAGCATTTCTAGTTGTACTAGTCTAGTGTGTTAGAAGTGGGCCGTCAGGGCCAGCGAGTTCTTCTCTGCTGGCCTAAAATAACTTGCTATCATTATCATAACTAAAACAAACTATAATAATTATAATAACTATAATATTGGAGTTTTTAGCCAATCAGAGTTCAGCTAACATGTCGCCAGGCTGTATGAAATCTGCCTGGATTCAGACCCATTTGAGGGCATTGGCAAGCTGCAGTTGCGGGCTTCTGTGCAGTGTGCAAAGACATATGTGAACGAGCCCATATAGTTAATAGACAGTTACAATAGCCGATCTCATATGGTAACCATCTAGAAGCCTCACGTTGAACACGACGTGATCGGGTGCTCACTGCAGGACGGCGGTGTTATGTTGATCACCCGTGTTGAAAAATTGGAAAAACGTTGAAAAATTGAAGTTGTTAAACAAAGTTATTTAAAAAAAGAAAACAACAACATGTCGCTCAACTAAGCTAATTGTGTTGCTTGGCCAATATGCATAAAAGGCGTTGTGTACAGTGAAGCTCGACCCGAGGACATTTAGCAGAAAAATCAAATCTACTCACTTTTTTAACCCACACTGGCAGAAGAAGAGCAAAACAGACGCGACTTCCAGCATTGGTGTCCATGTAACTAGAATAGGATTTATTCTCGGAAATGAAACGCACAGACAAACTCTATAAACAAGTCATTGAAGTCTTTCTGAGGAAAGATAGAAGTGATTTTTTTATTGAAATAAGGAGGGGACAGCCATTTTGGTGAGTCAAGCATTTGATTTATTTTTTTTCATTTCTTATATGTTCTCGTAATTTTATTTTGTTCATAATCAATTAGTGGTAAAAAAAAAAAGATATTTTATGAAATTGCGATGTTTAATTATACGTACAATCTTGTTAAAGCTTGGCCGCTCTTGTGGATTTCATAAAACTAAAGTTTGCATATCATAGGATAATCAAATATTGTACAGTATAGGCCTGTTATGAATAAAGTTACTCCACATGACTTACCCACAATAGAAATCTCATCCACTGGAAAAAAAAATGCTGAATTTACTCAATTTTTTTTTTTTTAAGTGTTTGCACAAAATAAAATCATCTGAATTCTATAAATTCTAGCATAACTTTTTTTCAGTGTGGACAATCAATGCAAAATTCATATTCATGGGATTCTAACTCATTTGTCATAACTAAATAACAAGCTGCCTTTTCAGTCCTTCAACTAGTTCTTCACTCATTGTTTGCTTTTTTTCGCCGTGACTTCGGCATAAGAACTCGACATTCTCAAGCACCCTGTAGACATATTGCCGGCCAATTATGTCTCCACTCTTCTCTTATTTCCTATTCCGCCTGGTTCTGCATAACAAGCACATACTCCAAACCAACAACAAGGCACTCTAATGTGGCTATCCCAGCAGCTGGATAGTTGTGTGTCACAATTGCAGTAATGTGAATAATGAGGCTCAAGTTTATGTAGCTCATTCCAGTGACAAGGTGCATCAGTGGGCCTCATTTTAGCCATGCCCATATCATCAGTAAAACTGAAATGGTGAAAAAGTTCATTGCAACATACTTATCAGTCTTTGTCTATATTTTTAGCAGCTATCTTCACCATTCTATACAGTTTTTAGAAGCAAAACTCATAATTCCTTTTACAGACCTGGAAATCCTGAATCAGCATTATTCTTTGTTTATTTTATATGTAGACGAAAGCATAAACAATCTGCAATATGGAGATGCAAGATTCAAAGTCTACAAACTGCAGCAAGACAGCAGCCAGTGCCGAAATTCCCAAAAGGAGGAGAGACGGGGGCCATAACTCCTCGTTGGGCCTAATTAAAATGTCCTTTCTTATTATCACCGCTTGCCCCACGCATCTTGGAAAACAACTGCAGGGCTTAGGCCGCCAGCAGCCAAATTTAGACACGATACGCTAGTCGTTAGCCTCGTCAGATGGTCCCGGTCCGACATGAGAGCAAAAAAAAGTGGGGCAGCAGCCGAGCCTCCCCAGTGGATGCTGGACTGCGGCATGCACACACACAGGCACAGATGGCCCACGCCCTTTCCAGGGTTCAAGAAGCGGAGCCACACAATGATACAATTTCATTATTGGGCATAAATACATCAGTTTTAGCTCACTGTCTAAACATTTGACATTAATGGGTTGAACCCTTTCATTCTGTTCATTGCCCATGCAGACATCGTATGTTCATGGACATGTATATCCTCTTCATATTTGTCTACAGCCAATTATTAACTGCTGATAATTTGAAAATAAAATAGACAGTCTGTTATGGAACATTCTTGAATCGCAGATTTCCAGTTGGTCCTTGGAAAGCCAACAGGCAAATGTTACTCGAGGAACATCCAAATGTGGTGGAAACACTGGCAGAGCTCTGTAGTGTTTCAAGCTCCCTCTTGCACACTGCTACCACAGTCTAAGAAGAAATACAAACATTTATGGCATGTACATTTTCACAGTTTTTGAAATTGCTTTTTTGCCACCATTTTGCTTCATTTAACACACATCAGTAGACATAATAGTAGATACACTAAAACACTTTAGTAGACGCTGGTTAAATTTCACTTTTGGTCTCAAATGTCAAAAGAGGTCAAATTTGACCCGAACAGAATGTAAGAGTTAACCATGAGCGCCCTTTAATTTACAGGCATAACATTTCAGTAATGTTCCAGAACATATGAAAGGCATGTAAACGTATATGGTATGTGTGATGAAAACAGGAGTAGCTTGTCATTAAACTGACTAAAGCTATATTTGCAATAAAAAGCCAACTCTGTGCTGCAACATGTCTGCATCAATCATTCATCGGCCAATGCGGGCGATGAAACACAGCTAAATAATTGATGAGAACATATTGCCTTCCATGAACCTTTTTTAACCTAATTTCAGAGATGATTTCTGGCAGTGTGTCTGTCGCACGTACTTTTCGTCCTGCTCAATCGCCCGTGTGCTCAGCTGCAGGTTGGACACCCGAAGCAGAAAAACGTGACGGCGACGACATGTCGGAGGAGGCTCGCCGCCGGCCAGCCGGCCACGTGATGCAAAGAGAGCATCTGCCGGTGGGTTTGGGGGGCAAATCGGGAGCTCCCACGGCACCCCCGGTATGCCAAATATCGGTCGCTTTGGTGCCAGCGGGTCAGGGGGACTTAGAACGTCATCAGCTAAACGGGTCGGCACTATCTAAATCCTCCGGAGAAGGAAGCACTTGGAGGAATGTCAATAGACATATAGTCTCCCTTTTAAACTAGGGCTTCCCAAAATCGAGCCCCGCATCCATTATTTAGAAAATAATACATCATATTTGACAACTAATTAGGTACGATAAAAAAAAAAATATTTACAACCAAAAGAGCAGCAACATAATAATTGATAATGATGGATTTATTTTCAAAGTAGAAAGGATATGTCTCTTCCTTTGTCAAGGTCCAATTCAACAATCCAATTCAAGGTCCATTCAACAAAGAACATCTCGTTGATGATCTTCAGGTGCCTCCACTGAAATTTTTTTTCAGCTTACCTCCCCCCATTTAGCTTATTTAAGTAATTAATGTAGAGATCTGCTCTGTGTCCAGATTTGTGCCGGAGATTCTAATAGGATATGGGCTCATGGTCCACCAAAAAGTCACCTACATTTTTCACCTCATCGCATTTAGCAGAACAGTGTCACTAGGAAATAAAATAGCTGTTGTACACAAATATGAGCGTTTTAATTTTTTTTTTTTTTTTTGCTAGTCCGTCGGTCCCTGGTGCTCCGCCTCTTCCTTCGTCATTGCGGTCAGCCATTTTTTCAAGCCAGAAATTGGAACCGTCATTCCTTCGCCGTCAGCTCAACGTCCTGTCATCATCACTCCCCCAAGAGTAAACCTTCGTCATCCAACTAAAACATAAAAATAAACAGCTGACAAAACATCACGAAACTGTACTCTCTACAGATAGCGATGGCCAAATCGAAACAATGTTTTGGTACGTACCAACACTCAGGCGGAACGTCTGATTCGAATCACTGTTCCAAGGTCTGTATCAGAAGGGTGACGGCACGAGACTGTTGCATTTTTCATTGCGTTATGCCCCCAATTGTTTCGAAGTGACATAGTTGTTTCAGTAAGTGAGCAGTGATCATGTGATACTGATCCCTTTTGCAAAATGTAATAATAAATTAAATCCTGCCATTTCACCGTACGCTTATTAAATGTAAATGTCTCGGGGAGAAGTAGAAAGACAAAATTGACATCAATAAAAGTATGTTTTTCCTCTGGTGCAATAATCCTGTTACAGGTGTGTTTTTCCTCTATCAGTCTTTTCTGTAAATGTTTGAAATAGAGCAAAAGTAAATATCCAATCTAAATATATGGACTCCGTATGTAAAATAGGCACTAGAGCGAAAATAAATCACCAACCTCAATATATAGACTACTCCAT
Source organism: Hippichthys cyanospilos (assembly GCF_059441005.1). Lineage (NCBI taxonomy): Eukaryota > Metazoa > Chordata > Actinopteri > Syngnathiformes > Syngnathidae > Hippichthys > Hippichthys cyanospilos. The sequence continues at coordinate 27,418,747 of NC_142370.1, read as the reverse complement.
ATGTAAAATAGTCATTTCCCCTGTCTTCACCTGATTGGCTGTTGTGTTATGCCCCTATGCGCCTACACACCTGAAAAATTAAAAAGTAAGTAAGTGTATAAAAGCTACATTCCGGGAGTTGGCAACGCCGTTTCGTTTGAATAATGTATTCGCATTTAGCCACCAGATGCGGATGGCTCCATTAGTGACGTACTGACGGACAGTGTGTCGATATCCACGAACTGCCTACCTGTGATAATATGGAAGGAGTGTGTAATCACCTTATGAATTGGATTAAAATGTTACTGACAGTTACTGATGGCTCCAGTAAGCGGCGGTGGCACGGTGTCTAATGTGAGCACGGAACAAAGTAAAGTTTCCTCGGTTGACCTCGACACAAAGTCGCGGTCATTTTTAGGCAATGAAAACTCCTCTTGAAGCCAGTAGACAGAAAATCCATTTAAGGGCAGAGTGCGACACCGCGGTCACACTCATCCAAATTCCAGAGCAGCGCCTCCTCCCAGCCGGTTATCTACAGTGGGCCACAGAAACCGGGAAGGGGAGGAGGGGTCCATTTGACCACAGGGGAGGCCTGTCAATGGCCCAGATAGTTCTGGTAATTTCTCTGCGTTGACTCTGCTGCGCTTTTCCATATTCAGCAGGAACTGGAATATGAACGAGGTTTGGGGGATGAGAGAGGCCTTCTTTGTTCTTGCATGCCGGTTCACCAGGCCAGAGGTTCTCCTCGGGAGATGCGCCTTGAAGTGGAGCGAGGCGTTAGGTATATTTGAAATAGTGCGTAAACAGGATTAGCCTTATCAGGCGCGCTTGAGAGGGAGCGCACCCACAAACACAGTGTAGACTTTTGAAGATGCGGGATGCGCACGAGGAATCGCAAACGAAACATGAATAAGTCAACAAATAAGGCGGCCGCAGCGGCAGCCATATTATTGCGCTCGGACTGCGCTGTTAATCGGTCTCTTCGAGGAAGCTGAGAGAAACGACAAAACTTGCGGAGGGAAGTGATCATGCGGGGTGCACTTGATGGCGCCGAGCGCACCACCCTTTTGCCTTTTGCTCTGAACGCGTCGAGAGGGGGAGAGCGGGCGAGAGTGCGCTTCCCCCCATGGCGCACTGAAGAATGACGGTGATTTTCTGAAACTTGCTTCTCGCACGTTTCTGAATATCTGATATTGATTATTTTCCCTCTCCGCCACCCCCACTCCCTAGCAATAGAGGCGGTAGCGGCGGCTGGTGTTCATTTCAAAAAGCTCATCTCCCTCACATAGAGTTCAGGAAGTTGATTTATAGACACCACTCTCAGAGTTAATTGCAGTGCACGACTCAGTCAGCTGAGGGGGGAGCTGAATCGACACCCGGCACAAACAAACAAACAAAAATATTCATACTTCCTGTATTTATGTATCAATGTTTTAGATTGCACTCTGCCTCCTAAATTCAATAAGAAACAATGTCACTTTCTTCCCGGGCCTGCCAACAAATCCGTCTTCGGCTAAATAGAAACGTATATATGCCGTAACCCTCGAGTATACCCCCGCCCTCCTCTCGCTTTTTGCGTCCTCTAGATTCACCGCTCGGCAGAATGATGGCCATTGTCTTGCAACACATTCATCTTGATTATTTTGATGTAAATGCTTTGATAACGATCTGTAGAAAGAAAACGCTTGTCGAGTTTGTCAAAGAACACTAAACGTCAACCCTCTCGCAGCGGCGTTATCTTGATGAGGTGACACTGCCCGTCTCTCTCTCTCTCACACACAAGCGCACACCCAACACACACACTCACACGATAGTGCATTGTATTGTGTGTTACAATACGTAACAAGGAAGTATATTTGCAATTTAATATGTACATGCGACAAGAAACAAAGTGCTTCAAGTCAATGGCTCTGAAATCCAGTCACCGAATGGGATTATTGATCACTGCCAACAGTCCCCGACAATATCCACACCCTCGTTTTGGCCCAGTTTCATTTTTTGGGGGTAATCCGCTTCAGCATAACAACCATGCCATGTGTTTGTGGTTTATAATAAAAATGATACAGTACAGTAAATTGTATGTGGATCCTGAAAATTCAATCATCATTGCAATTTTTTCACTGCGATTCGTCAGTAAATGCCTGATGCTAAATCGCTTGGTCTGTGGTCAAGTTTCACCATTTTCAGTGTTTTTCCATTTTTTTGGTTTTGTTTTGTTTTTCAGTAGACCTCATCCCTTGTTTTCGACTGCATGTTTTGGATGAAGACAGAGTAAAAGGTCAGGAAGTATATGGAGCGAGAAAAAAAAAGTCATAAGTTTGAGCAACCAGGGGCGCGGCAACAGAACAATTGGCACAAGACATCGTTATTGATGACGGCTGACGTCCCAAGATGACAGCAACAATGCAAAAAATAGTTCATTCATACCAACCGCCGCCTAGGCACTGTGGTTGTCACAGTTACTGAAAGTTTGAGTTGCAATTGGTTTGTGTGGTTGTTGTACTTGCGCTGGAAGGTAAATCTTCCCCGTTATTTCACCACAAGATCATCAAATTCGCATCTAAATGTAACATTTTCCTCATTAATGTGTCCAGACAGTCAGTCAGATGTTCAGGAAGCTTAAAAACAACAACACCAACAAACACTTACCTCAAACAGCCCGACGGTCACAAGACACATGGAGGTCACAAGGGGAGGTTGCTTTTCCACATCGTTTTGTCTTAATCATTGCTAATAAGAAGTACTTGGAAATACATCTTATGTAATTAAATTTGAATCACATAACAGTTTTGTTTAGTTTTTTTGTCGAATGAGGCTGGTAGTTTTATGCTTTGCGTTTCAACTGTTTGTGCCATTTTAAATGAATTACTTCTATTTCTGACAAGTGAGTCATTAGCGTTTTTTTTTTCTATTCCTTTTCCTTACTGATTATTTGCCACAAAGGTGTACCCCCACTTAACACACATACAGTAAGTACGTATACTTATTGAACATACCTATAGAACCTACAAAAACAACCATATATCACGTCACACAGGGCTGCTTTGGCTGAGCCCGTCTTCTGCCACAGTGGGCGGCGGTCCACCCAGCTTGCAGATGAGCCTTGAACAATGTTGAGCCGACACAAACATGCAAAGAGTCTTGCTTTTGGCTGTCGTCCAAACTCCATCTTGCGTCTTCGGGGAGAACAAGAGGAGAAATGGAACAACTGGTTTTAATGAAACAATTACAAGACACTAATTATTATGTTAATGTTTTGCTGCTATCATCAGGCGCTGCTAACAGCCTTGTGCACCTAGAGGTTCAGAGCCAAGTGAGTGTGTGTGTGCGCGTGCGTGTGCGAGTGCGTGTGTGTGTATGGGCTGTCAGCAAGGTGGTGCAATGGACGCCTGTACAGCAGGAGTGTGTAATGTGGAAATGTGAAAAGACCCACAAAGCGCTGACTGTTGTCACAGAATGTCAGGTACATTAATTCCCATAATGCTCAGCACAAATAAATTAGCAGCGTGGTGCCAGTGATTCAAAGCCACCAGCCTGTGCGTGTGTATTCGCTCAAGCCTGGAGGCAAAAACAGACACAAATCTGTATTCAAACAGCAGGTTTTCAGGTGCCACTGTACCCCCCGACACACACACACATTCACACACACACACACACACACGCACACACACGCATGCGCGCACACCATGTTAAAATAGCAGCAGTCACGCGTTGTGCGTATACCTTTATTTAATGATTTTCAGCAGTAAAAAGTTAATACTTTAAGTGAATTCTATACAATATTTTGTCAATAATTAATTTGAAAGCTAACTTACTTGTTGTTCAAGCAATTGAATAAATAATCAAAAATAATAAATAATGTCCCATCAAACACATCTGTTTGTATGATTATATCTGTGTATCATTTTAGCCGTCAACTGGTACAAACACATTTGTACTATAATACATTCTTCCAAAATGCATGTGAAGCCAAAAAGATGAACCGTCGGTCTACTGAGGCCTACTTGTTTTTAAATACCTCACCTGAAACACCTCTGGTATTAAATATGCAATTAATACATGAGTTTCTATGGCAATCAATCAGTTCTTTTTCTGTTTGTTTGTTTGTCTTCAGAAATCCGACCCAGGCCTATTATTTTTTTTAAAATGTCTGTGAATATGATGGAATGTATTAGATGAGATTGCAGTATGGGCGCTGCGATTTCACTCTTCCGAACTACACATGCATTTATGCAAGTGCATAGTCTGTGCATTGCGTGTGAGAGGTTACGGGCTTGGCACAGACGACTCACAATCATCCATCAATCATTTGAAGGGTATCATAGTATAGAGTGGACATTTGTGGTGATAAATATCATTCAAGTGTGCACATAATACATTTGTGAATCTTCATGAAATTATGAGATCGAGAAGCAATCACCTAATTTCCCCTTAAACATTTCTATCTCTTCCCGTCTGGTTGCTTCTTCAGTCCCCTCATGTCCTTAGTGTATATTTCTCATAGGAGGGGTTAGCATGCAAACAGAAGCCGGAAGCAAAGACCCATGAAGTTGCGAGTAGAGAAATGGCCTGAGCCATGACATTGTATGTCGTGTGCATGTACGCCACTTCACAGATACATTCCATTTACTTTAAAAAAATGAAGTCAATTGTGAAATGTGAAAAAGGCCATAAAGAGAGCCTCTCTAATTGAAGAAATGTGAACAGGCCATCATGTCATGAAGTTTGAATGATGTTGCTGGTGAAGAACCATCCTGCATGCCAACCAGTCGTGGGCCTGCCTGGTGGGATAAGAGCTTGTTAAATGGCCAATAAGACAAGGTGTGCCAAGACATTATGATAAGCACATGACAGGCGATCACACAAAACTTTTCCGTTTAGGGATGGCAGGCTATATAATGTTGATGGCTTTTTTTTTCCTTCCAAACCAGTGGCCTTTCCTATCCAAAAATGAAGAGGCCAAATGGATTAAAAGTTTTCAAAAAATACGTTTTGGTCAGGAGCATAACAAAGGTTTTTCAATGAGGTGGCCAGGGTGTCACGGCATCTCAGTGCGGGGCGGACTGAGGTGGCACGAGCAGTCAGGATTTTATGAATTAAATAATTGTATTTGGTGGAAGCTGTCTAGGGGTATAAAAATACTGCATGCATGTAAAAATCACAGGGTGACAAGGGTTAAATGAGATTTTTTCTTGAGCTGAATTTTAGTTTCCCAACTTGCTCCAGAAAACATTCTGACTTGAAATTCATTCTTTGCTGCGTTTTTTTAAAAAACATTTTAACATTTTAATATTCCATACCCACGGGTAAACTGTAACGCTCTAAATGCTGAGTTAAACAGTTTGGTGCACAGAGGACAAGGAGTCCGAAGTCACAATCGGCTCGGCCTCAGCCAATAGGTCTCAGTCGCCAGGTCTCAACCGGCTCTCGGTGGGACTACCTGTCTGAGTGACGGCTCAATGGTAATGGGAACAAAGTACCGGACCAGCGGCTAAAAGAGGTGATTCATAAACGGCGGTCACAAGGTCTTGGCTCGCACTCTTTGATTGAAACCTGTTCCACGGCATTGGCTAATTTCATTACATGGTGTCGGTGCATACTGAGCTTCTCCTAAAGAACCGCTTTGAACTCTTGGGGCCCGAACAATGACACGGGCTACTCTGGGGGTTGACGGGAATATGATGGGTCCGCAGAGGGTAGAAAACAAAAGAGTCAAAGGGTTTTCATAATGCTGTCAAATATTTGGATGCGTCCCACGGACGACAGCGCAGCTCCTCCTGGGCCTTCTCCACTTTCAAACAAGGGAACAATTCACTTCAGCATCAAGTGGGCAGGCTCCCTGCCTATGGGCAAAACCTTTTATTAGGAGCCACGGCGTGCTGTCACAGCTGTTCCGCCCGGGTTCTTCCCATGGACACCGGGGATAAGAACTCTATAAGGACACTCTTCAAAGTTGTACAGCGTCACAGGTTCTTCCGTTTTCTCTACTTCCAAACTTGGCTCTGTCTAAACTTTGTTTCCAGTGGTCTGATTGATTTATTAGGCAAGTGATTTGAAAAGGCTCAAAAGGACAAAACAAACATTGAGGAGAAGAAATAAATTCATCTTGAATAGTTTACAGCGTTTATGCTGGATTGGTGGGAAACGGGAATAGTGGTCAGCACGTCTGCCTTGCAATTAAGAGGTTCTGGCTTCCGACTCTGGCCTCACTGTTGAAGTTTACATAAATCGCTGGTGTCGGGCCGAAACCTCATATTGGAAAAAAAATTAAATTAAAAAAGATTCCAGGAACCTAAACAAATGTTAAATTGCATTACAACACGTCCTTTAAGATATCTATCTCACAGTCTATCGCTATATCTATTGTCATTATACGTATGAGCTATTTGTGGTTTTAACCAACTATTTGCATCATATGTAGGCTAAATAACTTTTATTTTTGGGGTGATTTTTTTCATTTTATCCATCTAAAAAATATATATTTTTGGTGTTTCCACATAAGTGGGTGTTATTTTTACAAATGAATTTCCAATCTATACTGTTTAAATTGTCTTTCACGTTGCAATCGTATGGGTAGAAGAAGTAACTTTTTTTTTGGGGGGGGTGAGGGTTTCTGAGATACAAATACTCCACCTGACGCCAGCGCTATGTACCGTGAAATTTGCTCGTGACCACGATCACCCAGCGTAAACTGGGATAGGCTCCATCTCACATTAGACAAATGAGGATAAGTAGTATAGAACTGGATCGATGATGGATTTACATTTTTCATTCGGCTGAACTTGATGTGGGTTTTCTTAACATGCACAATGAAGTTAGGCTTGGAAAGTTGAGTGCACTATGAATATTCATGCCAAATTGGCCTAGCGCAGAGCAGCTGATCGCATGCACATCTTCTCCACGGTAATAGGCCTGAAAGGAGATGAAAGAATCTGCAAGCATCCCCTCGTCTCTGTTGCCTTCTCGGTAGACACAATGGACAGCCGGCCGCTCAATTAGTCAGCCGTCTTAGACTGACTGTTTGACAGCTCCGGCAAATTGTTAATCCTAGCTATAACTGCTAGTTGCAGTAATTCATCATGTAATAAAAGGGCTCTTGGTGAGGCGCCCCTGCCATTGCGGATGTGTACCGGTAACAAATATTTAATCTTCATTTGCGGCACCTTAGCAGCAGTGAGCACCCAGGCCAGCCCGGATGTTAACAAGTGTGTGCGTGAGAGCTGGCTAATGTAAATGCGGCCCCGCTTGAGCAAGTTCCAGGGGTCAAGCGCCATTCATCACAAGACACAGTCATTTTCCCTTCTACATGCGCAGCAGCTGCTGAGGAGGACAGAGAAAAGGAGGTATTCTTTGAGGCGGCGAATACAATTCAGGCTTCAGAGGGGAGGTGGCGGGGGTGGAAGAGGAACACAAGGTGCCACTGTGTCGGCATTCAAATGTGAGACCGACTGCCTCTGTCATTCACCTCCGCAACCCCACCTCGAGTCATAAGACGAGCAACATTCCTGGGAATGGGAAGTGACACAAAGAGCCACCGTGTTCTACACTTTTGTCTCACTGACTCATTAGACTGCAACACATAAGTGATATTTTTTTTTCCCTTGGTGTGTCCTGCCAGTGATTAATATCTGCTCTCACTCTCCGTGGAGAATGGCGGCTCTAGCAAACAAGCATGTCTCTTGTTCCCGGGAAAGAGGAATTCAAAGCTCCCAGGCACTTGAGGCTCATAAAAGGCAAATTGGAAAATTTGAGGAAAACGGACAAAGGTCACATCTCATCTCCATCCATTTTGTAGACTTTTAGAGATGTTCACGTAATTCGGTTGATAACACGAATTAAGTGTTGCTTCTAAAGGCCTGAGCTGAACCAGTATTGTCATTGTGCAGCTTCCTGGAAGTGCTCTTATTTTTCATGGACATTTTTCTTGTTTTCATTGCAGGCCTTTTCTCAAGGAATGAGTCCGCAGGTGGATTCTGGCTGGCTACAAGCAGGAGAGCAAAGGTCGGCTCAGGATGGTCCGCGACTCGTGTGTGCAACCGAGAGGTTAGTGGCCATTTGACGTTGCCTGGAGGTCAGTGCCATTTCTGAACAGCAGCAGACAGTGGCGCCTTTTGTCTGGCCGATGATGGCAACTATCAGAAATTTCCCCCCATCACATGATTCAATGAGGCCTGTGTGTCAGTCCCAGCGTTGTTCTGTTCCGCTCTATTCATGGCGTATACCGGTGGCGGGGAAACCCAGCAATGCTGGTGGCTATAGGCCTGTTTTTACTCATCTAGCATGACAACAATCTCCGAAGAATTCATTTAACTCATCATGACACGGCTTTTGCTTAGACACAGCACCAATTCAGCCTGCTCTGATATTTAAAAATTGGCCACGGTGTTCCACTTAAAGTTCTTTTGCGACCGTACCTCAGCAGAACATTTCTTACTGGCAAATCTCATTACACTCAAAGCAGTCTGGGAGACATCCTTTGTCTTTAGGCCTGGCTGAAAAGACTGCCTCAAGGTCATATTGGAGGAACTCATAAAGACCCCTAACATAAGGACGACTTGTAGCGAGACTGGGGGAAAAAAAACAACAATGCGATACGGTAACCAAAATTCAGCTTAAAATGAGGGGGCAAAAGACAGTTGGAAGATAGTGGAGCATGCTGGAAATCATTTTGACACCTGAAAATTAGTGCAAATTAACAGATCAGATTATTCTGTCTCCTTCTTTAAATGCCTCAGCTCAACTTGTGACTGGGAAAGGCCCAAATTTTGTTTACAAGCAGTCCTGTTTCATGTACCAGATCACATCTTCAGATAACACTGGGGGAGTTTAACAATTTGAATCAAATCATCACATCTGGATGCGGTCAATCGAACCCAGGCATCACAAATAAAATCGGTGTTCCATAAAAACTAAATGTCGCGGTTGCAAAAATTTCAAGCTCCCAAAAACACATGGCGTCTCAAGTACTATTTTGTTTCGTTTTTAGGTTCTGCCTTCAACAGAGTTCACGTCAGATCAAACAACAAAAAAGCCCTGGCATCCAACTTTAAACAGCAATTTAAGATGTGTAAATTCCCACTAGTGTTTACAGCAAGGAGGCGCTGTCAGAACGGATAAAGCAAGGTTACCTGGTGGCTGATAGCTTTCCACCAGCAGATTTATCCACACTGATGTTTTGATGTCACCACCGCATCCTTCGGGCGCTCTGCACTTGTACCCAACTGCACCCCAATCAAATCTTTGAAGTAGTCATGTATGCATAAGCGCCGTCTACCTTAATGCTAATAATTAGCGAGTGAAGACGCAGCTCACTGGGATCGCTTCCTCGGGGCTAAACTTGCTTTTCCTGCTTTGATCATCACGTTAATTAAAGCTGGCTCCCTTGACAGGGCGTGGCTGAAAAGCAGGTAGGTGTCATAAGCACCTCAGCGCAGACACCGGCACCTGGTGTGTGAGTGCCGCTCCTGTCGGGGGCCATGCCTTGAGAGTCGGACGACGGTGTTGTTAATTTGAACTGATGTCCCATATGGGGAGGGGAACGACTCAATCCAAAGATACCCCGATTCTCTCTTCTGGAGGCGGGCAAGGCTTCAGCTTTGCAGCATCCCTTGGCCAGAGGAGCAGAGAAGTCATGTTGTCAGACCTCAGTGTCAGCTCGCGTCATCACTACAGCCTGAGGCAAAAATTAGAAGTGTGTTTCAAGAGATGTGTCACAAGTGTTCTCAGTCCACATCGCAGCAGGGGAAGCGTGCAAGGAGGACCCGGACCAAAGTCAAATGCCACAGGGAGCCAGGGACAACCTCACCTATCATTTATTTACGTCGGAAAGGCTGCAAACGATGAATAATTACGCTAGCACGCATTCACGTGTCAGCCTGCTGGGTAATTATTCATGTACGACATGTTCAGGAGGTCAACGCAAGAAAGTCATCACCTTGTTCAAAAATATGTTGCAGCGCCAAAGGTAACCTTGGATCAGATAATAGAAATGGCAGTGGTGTGACTGCATCCAAACATTTTCAAGCGTGGATCCTTTTCGCGTTATGGCTGAACCGGAACTTCTCCCTGCCGACTGGGAGAGGCAAGCTACCCGGGCCTCTTGGGGTTTCGGCATTCACATTCACACCTGTGAGCAAAGTCTTAAATTAACTTCGGCTGGGTTTCTGTGGGACAGAAAAGGAAATCAGAGCACCCGCCCAATTCCCAATGGGAAAAACATAAAAACTGAAAAAAACCCCCCAACAAAAATAAAATTGTAACTGATCTATTTTGACTCTGAGGCGCAGACTTGCAAGACCCCCCCCGCCCCACGCTGCCCACAGAATTAAACTTGCCACTTACAAATGGCGATGATTATTCCAGCTTGAAGTGTCCAGCAGATGTTGAACAGCTCCTTTGAACCCTGACAGGCCTCTGAATTGTCTCTGTGGAATTTGCGTTTGAAAATAAAGTAAATGATGCTCGTTCAACAAGAAACCTAGATTGTATTTGTTGGACCGTCTCAAATAGAAAAATGCGGCTCGGCTCTTGTTGATGAGGGTTTCCTCCACATCCCCATCCAGCGCTTCGCGCCGAACAGCGTTCAGTTGCAATTAGTGTCTTCAATATGTTGAAATGAGCCCACATACCTGTTTAATCAAACACTCTCCGGGCATTCAGTCAGCACTCAAAGCTGCCGCTTGAAACGGACTCGGAGAACACAAAAGCGCGTAGTCTCAGTAGCCGCTTTTGATCTACATCATTAACGTTTTGGAATCAGAAGTTGACACGCGGCCCGGTTTTGTTGCCGCACTCCTGGATCCTTTTCTGTGTGGTGGAAGTTGAAGATGTTTGGGAAATTGCTCAGATTATAGCATTCATGTGCCATTTGATAGCCATTCCAAGAACAAGGCGCCGTCGCCAAAGCCCACCGACTACATCAACAAGAGCTGGCGGAACGGGCAGTCCTTTCATGGACCACATGGTCTCTTTACCAAGTGGACACATTTTATTATCATGGTAATGGACTTTTTAATTTGAGTGTTAGCAGCCTTGCCCCACTCGCATAGCACAGACCCAGCTTTCACCAGTGCATAAAGATTGTTTATATGAGGGGATGATAAGCCCAAATCCAGTCAGGTGTTGTCTTCTTCCATCAGAAGACGGTTCAATACGTTCTTCGGGAGAAGCAGCTTGTATCTCTATTCACTGACATAAGCTGTGGCCTTAGTGGACGTATTCAAAGCTGCTTCTGTCATGTAGCTCTGGGTTAGACACTTTCATGATGGTAAAGAGCCAAAAGGCTTTTTCCAACCTCAGTTATATGTTTTAATACATGAGAGCGCTTCTGATTGGAAACAATTCCCTCCTCTGATTTTGGAGCCAATGTACTCCATCAGGTGGTGAGTTCCATCCATCCGTTATTTACCGCTTCATCTAAGTTCGGGTCGCGGGGGCAGCAGCTTAAGTAGGGAATTCCAAAATTCCCCTTCCCCGGCCACTTCATCCAACTCGTCCTGGAGGATCCCCAGGCGTTCCCAGGCCGGTCGAGAGACATGGTCTCTCCAGGTGAGTACCGAATATGTTTTTAACAAGAACCATAGCGGGGTAAGATTCTAGATACTGCTCATCTACTCTCCACGTGATCAACGACTCTTGAGGTATTCTTACACACATGGTATTGCAGCTCCAGCATGATCATCAAATGACACCGTCCAGTCCAATTACGTTTGTTGCTTTTAGCCTGGAGGCACGAACATCTGTGCCCATGGGCGGCATTTATGAAAAATCACAAGAAATCAATTTCCTCTTTGGACGGATACAACAAAGGCATTCCTTGTGGCAGGCCATTCTTCCTGTCATCTGCAGGCCACAAGTGTGCTAAGATAATAATAGCAGCCTTTTCCTCCTTTTTACAACTTTATGTTCATCAGGTGACCTGCTTGCATGTCTGCGAGGACTTCAAAGAGAAAATGATTGTGATGAATGTGATCCTTAACCCATCTTCATGAGTTTTACAGCTGCTGCTTTAGCCAGCTTTAAGCTTTTATTCTAGGTGTCTGACCGGATCTTTTTTTCAATCACCAACAGATTGACTTCTTTTCTCTATTTTTTTTTAAACACTGTCTGTCTTTTGGACGATAAAAGAAGAAACGTTCATCTGATTCAGCTAAGTATTTTAATTTTGGGCCGAATCTTAGTCAAAACAGCTTTTGTGTCCTTTCTGCACCTGTAAGATCATTCTAGTACAAATTGCACTTACTTGTTTGTTTTTAGGAATGCGGAGGTTATTAAGTACTGAGGCGGATATATTCGAGTGCGTTTCGGTACTGCTGGCCATCCAAAAATCAAGACTTCTCGCTTCATCACCTTTGCGGTATTTTATTCTTATTCATTTACATGAAAACAACTTAACATTGATTCGTGTATGTTTATCTTCACTAATCAGTTTTATTATTACATAATCAGCATGGCAGTCTCGGTGGCGCAGTGGTTAGCACGTCACAGTTTAGTGATCGGAGTTCAGATCCACGTAGCTGTGTGGAGTTTGCATCTTCTCCCCGCGCCTGCGTGCATTCTCTACAGGCACTCTGGCTTCCTCCCGCACTCCAAAAGCATGCATGCAGTTGTATTTGACATACTAAATTGTCCTGGTGTGATTTGGTGCGTGAACGGTTGCTTGTCTCTTTGCGCCCTGCGATTGGCTGGCAACAAGTTCAGGGTGTCCCACGCCTAATGCCCGAAGTCAGCTGGCATTGGGACCAGCAAGCTTGTGAACCTTGTGAGGTCAAGCGGCTCTAGAGACGGATAATCAGTATGTTAAATAAACTGAAAATGACAAATTCAAAGTGGACCTTGAAAAAAAAAAAGTTTCCACATTTACTTAGTGAATCTTGTTCCCATACTTTTTTGGCTCTGACAGTGATTAATAAAAATGTTCATTGAGGACAGTGGCAATATTTCCATGTGATGGCAAACACACTGAGCCTTCCTGTGTAAACACACAACGCAGCCGTCACCCATGAGCGAGCAGTCCATCGTGCGCTAATATCTCGGGGCATCAGCAGCTACTCCAGCAGCAGAACTAACAAGTTAAGCCCAAACATTGGGTTTGTGCGGTGCTGGCGGCATGGGGAGGGGAATGCGGGGCTATCGGATGAGTGGGGGTCATGCATACATCAAACAGGGACTGCTGGTCAATATTGGAGAATGGAGAATCAAACATTTTTTTTTTTTTTTTTTAAAAGAGAGAAGCTTATGCACCAACATCACAGCGCAGGCCTCAACACTTCCCCGGGCCGGGATCCCCTTTTCTTGTTTGTTGTATTTGTGCAAAAGGAGGCACGAATGCACAATTCTTGGACTCTAAGACTTATAGCAAGTGCTGGTGCCAAGTCTTTGCATGCATACATCTGCAAATTACAACCTTTGAAGCTCCTCTTTGTGATAACACTCTGAGACAGAAAGAAGCGGATCCTCATTTACTGCTCGGTTTGAGCGGAGAACCTCTGCAACATGTCACAAGGTTTCATGCTAATGGGACGTTTGTGGTCTGTATCTAAGTTAACGATTGACACATTGTAACCTGTTTGCCTGCATTGAACGACCGTGATTTAACTATACTGTACTTTGTTAGATAAAGCAGGATAACATAAATGGGTTTTGTATGTAGGTTGGTATTACAGAAATATATATACTGTCTATATAGCAACATTTCTTTTCATAATGTTTAAAGATATTATATGATTTTAGTAGGAAATTGTCATTTAGATGATTTGCTCTACTTTCTTTTGCTTTTTACTGTCCTTACAACAGCTTGTGTTTCAAATGTTATGTTGTGATCTATTCTATCCAACCATCCATATTTTATAGCCGCTTGTCCTCACAAGGGTCGCAATGATTGCTGGTGCCTATCCCAGCTGGCTTCGGGCAGTAGTCTGGGGACATCCTGAACTGGTTGGCAGCCAATCGCAGGGCACACAGAGATGAACAACCATTCCCGCACCCAGTCGCACCTCGGGACAATTTAGTATATCCAATACACCTGCCGTGCATGTTTTTGGAGTTTGGCAGGAAGCAGGAGTGCCCGGAGAGAACCCAAGTGGGCTCGGGGAGAACACGCAAACTCCACACAGGAAGGCCACTCAGGGTGGATTTGAACTCGGGTCCCTTTAACTGTGAAACGGACGTGCTATTTGCCACGCCACATACTGTAGCTGCCTGGGTCTATTCTAGTGGAATCAAAAAATCCACTTTCCAATTCCTTTGCCTAGTTGCTTATTCATTAAAAAATACAGTATATAAGGCTGAAGCGGGTCCATTTGCGGGTCATTGACATTATTGTAGGGACCGTTCATTCATTTAACATTGGTAAAGGCAACATGGAGTCGGTGCAAGCTCAGTGACAACATGATTGTGAGAGTGAATAGTTGTCAGTCTTTATAGGCATGTCCTGCAACTGACTGGTGACCAGTCCAAGTAATAGTCCTCCTTTTTGCACAAAACCAACTGTGATATGCTTCAGCTCACCAATGACACTAAATAGAACAAATGGTATGATGAAAAATCAACATACCGATATATTTAATTTGACTTACTTCACACTGATTTATAGTTTTTAGCATGTTGAATAAACTGTTTGTTCAGCAATGCATCTGTCTATCCTTGCACCCATGGATTTTTCCAAATGTGGCCCTTAAAATGAGAGGTTTTGACACCCCTGATCCGTCATCTTGGACAGCTTCAAAATATTAGCGATTGTGCTCATCAGCTCAGGGAGGAGACGTACACTCATTGCTCCCACTCAGAGACATTACACATATCCTGTTACAATGTCAAATGACAGGAAACAATCCACCGAGGGCGAAGCAGCAGTGTATTTTTGGCGTAAGGTGTGATTTGAACTGCCTCCTCTCAGTTTACCTTCGGGAAATCTTTGCCATGTTGGACATGTGAATCCTGAGGTCATCTTATCGCCTTCGATGTGCGCACGATGAACAAAGAGCAAATCTCACCATGTGTTGCCAAAGGTTTCCGCTCCTTTCTTCAACCTGTTCCTTTAGTCATAAGGGAATCATGAAGCATATTTATCCAAATTTACCTAACACACATAGATAACCCGCTACGAACCCAATGGAAACTGCATTACTCACTTTTGACACATCTGATGAAGCTCACAGTGTGACTTTTTTACTTCGATGACTTCCTGCATTGTTGTTTCCATTTGCAAGGCATCAATGAAACCCACCGCCACCACTGCCGCCTCTTCTGTCACGCCAAATGGTGTTTTACAGCATCTGTTCATTATAGATGGCCAACATGATGGATATGGTCATAATATTAATGTAAGACTGACACGGCAGAGACATGAATCATGGCCGACTTTATTTCCAAGCCGGCCCGACACTAAAAAGTGATCTATAAATGTCAGCATTATAAAGCACATTTGACAGTGCATTGGCTCTGTTATCAGCCAGCACTTATTTAGCAGTGCGTCTTGTTCTCGTGGCAGCTGGCGACGCAACCATGAGCGCTCTTCCTCAGGTACGTGGCCCGTGGGTATGGGATCCCACTGAAAACTCGGAAATGGAAAGCGTTCAATCATGTTGAACGTTCATTTCCCACACGCGCTTGATCTACAGCTTTGAGCTCTCTGCCTTCCAAGGCCGGTTTAGTTACACAATCACAATGAGATTTCCAAAGACATTTTGGATTTCCCGACCATTCTACTTCGTGATCTGATATATTTGTGGGAATTAATAGGATGTAAACGATCCTCAAAAAGACAGGCGCTGGATGTTTATATTATGGCTCGCTCCGCAATGACAAAGGATACTTGGGGCCAACATAATTACATAAAATGACTCCGTAACAACCACATTTATTAGCCTGTATCAGTTTGCACTTATGATTTTGTTCAAATCTCAATACGGTGCCAATCAAAGTATTACCTTTTCCCCAGTGAATTTATATTACAAAGTAAAACTCTATATACCTGTATATATCTACCTGTGTATACCTTTCCTTTTGTCTGTGCTCTTCTCCTGATTTTTTTTTCTTCTGTAATCATTTCTCTTTGCTTCTTTCCAATATTTAATTCCAAAATATAAAAGCAGTTTGTTATGCAGTTGCCCACCAACTTACAAGTATCAATAATTTATCACACGTGCAAATAAGCAACATTTTTTTTCTAAATGCCGTAAAGTGACTCATTGAGACGTGGTGTCACTTGTCAAATTATCTGAAAACCTTTGGTTTGTTGCGAAAACAAATCAAACTTCAAATAAATGGGGCAGTCACTCAGCTTTGTCAGAGCAGATCAAAATTGACTTTAACTGTGTAGTTTTCTCCCTTACCTACAAAAATGGTAAGCATGCTTCAAACTCCTGTAAAAGTTCAACTTTAGTTTCTACTGTCAGTGAGGGGTGAATCTAAATGAAGTGACTAATTTGCTTTGTTATGTATATATAGAGCAAACATCCCCAGAAGTTGCACAGTGGGGTACAGCTGTACAGCATCTTACTGAGAGCTGCTCCTAATATTTTTGAATCTTGTGTAAAATGTTATGTAAATTGAGTCAAGAATAGGCAACAGCTTTCTTTGTGATAATGCAGTAGTGAATGTTTTGCCAAAAAAATGATGATGTCAATTCAAAGCGAAACATATCCAACTGAAATTTTTTTTTAATGCAACGTTTACATTCAATGCTTTATTGTGCAAAAAAAAAAAATAATAATATAAAGATTTTTTGAGGAAACAAAGCATGTTACAGACACGATAAGGATATGAAAGTTGCATGGGTATAGTTAGGGAGACAGTTATGTATTCTAAATTTGGGGAAATGTGGAATTTGTGAATATAAAGTGGTGTAGTGTGCAGTGTGTATGTAGTGTGTAGTGTACATGTGATTTATTTATGGATAATCCATGTTTCAAGTTTCAGTTATCAGTCTGGAATATTAATAATGTAGTGTTTTCATTTTATTGTTCTTGTAGTGCATGTTCAAAACAAAGTTCAATAAAATTAAAAATGGGTATGCGTTATAATGATGTTAGGTGAACAGTTACCCTCGCCGAGCAGGAACACAGCTTTCACCTTTTGACCTAAAAGACCTTTTTTAAAACCATGTACCAAAACTGTTTGCTAATATTTTCACAAGCATTCATTATTTTATCAGAACAGCTGATGAGAAGACTTGCAGCTTCTTAACATAATTGAGAACAGTTTAACTGCAGAATGTACTAAGTGAGTGAGTGAGTGAGTGAGTGAGTGAGTGAAACAGCCTGCAGCTGTGCTAAAACAGTCATCTAATACTTTTGCAAGTGATGTAAATGATGAGCGTTTGTTGATATGTAGTCTCTAATTATACGCCCCCCCCCAAAAGCACCCCTCCATCCCTCCCTCCTCACTCGGTCCTCTTGATGGTTGCCATTCTGTTTCCAGCTCAGCCTGTTTGGAAGACGACTGCTGCTCCCTGCAGTTTGAACGCAGTCTCTCACTGCCTCGCTCAGTTCTCAGCTCAGAGACAGACAAACACAATTTATTTTTTATTTGCTCTGACAGTTTTTTTTTTTTTTTTTAAATCTGTAAACAAATATGCCCCTGACTATTGCGGCAAAATAGGAATACTGGAATCCAGCATTCATACTGTAAGTCACAATCAAATAATTGAATTTATATTTAACATGTTCCTTTTTTTATTTAAAGCCTTTGCTTCATACTAACACTATACATTGTATTCATTAACTATTTTTTGTGGTGGCATTTGCTTTATAGCAATGTGAGTGTATATATACATATACTGTATATTCATGCATTACATATACTTATATACACTACTTACATAGTAGAAAAAAATGGGAAAAATTGCAGTGGATTTACTGAATTTTATTTCACCAAGTGGTTACATGAAATAAAAGCATCTTTATTCACATATATATTTTAAAGTAGAATACACATCTAT
Source organism: Hippichthys cyanospilos (assembly GCF_059441005.1). Lineage (NCBI taxonomy): Eukaryota > Metazoa > Chordata > Actinopteri > Syngnathiformes > Syngnathidae > Hippichthys > Hippichthys cyanospilos. Next base: position 27,400,827 of record NC_142370.1, on the reverse strand, counting down.
CTCAGAACTGTATCTGAATACAGATGATTTTATTGTATATAAACATTATTTATACACTGAGCAAAATATTGCATTGAATTTACTCAATTTTATTTTTTCAAGCAGTCGCACGAAATAAAAGCATCTTTATCCAGATATATTTTAAAGTAGAATATTCATCTAGTTATGGAATGTATTTGAATACAGATGATTTTCTTCTGTACACCCTCTGACAAATTAAAAGTGTGAGATCAACACACCATTTTTTTAAGGATATATATACCAGATAATACACAATTCTTATTTACCTTTAAAAAGTGCAATTGTTTTTCATGGAACGCAGGGTGTTTTCATGTCATGTCACTTTCCCTTGTTGATTGTTGAAGAAGTAGAACCCAACTCTGACTTTTTGAAAGCTTTCGTTGCAAAAACATGAACACAAAAACTCACAAAATAAATGTTTCATTGAGGTTTTCGCAAAAGTTTAAATATGTGAGCCCTTGGCTACTCATCATACGTCAAAACACACTTCCATTTCTTGCCAAAAGCTTTGAAGAGTCTATGTAAAATTTTGTCCGCAACTCTTTCTTGTCTTCTCCTTTCCAATGAACATCAGTCAATAGCAAAAAGCTCAATGTAAACAACATTATACCCGAAACTTAAAAAAAAAAAAATGTGACGTAAGAATTGCCTCACTAGAACACACTGCAGAAAACATGATTTTACCTTTCAAGTTATATATAGTGCCTGGATTTATATCAAAGTCATTTTTTTCTCTTCATTATGTTGTAGTTGAGAGATAGCCTCCAATTATTCATGACACTAATGAGAACAGTATAGAAAACGGAAGGAAGGTTTCTGTAGTAATGTTGGAGCTGAAAAAAAAGATATGTCTTGCATGTACTTTGTTTAGGGAGCATACATTTTTGAAGAAAACATGAATATGAATGATTTCATCATAGGCCTGTAACATTAAAAAAGGTGGGATGATAAAAGCGTTGTGGTTTCTTCGCATTTGATGAACTATTGCTAATTAGAGGCATAAACGCGAATACGACAACATGGTTGTGTCATTAGCCATGACCTTTTTATAAACAAGCCGGATTTGTTGATTTTATATTATGTGGTGCATTCTTACACATCAATTTGCTTTTTCATGTTGAACTATATACTGATCACATGCATACATCTTGATACTGACCCGGTATAATGAATTTTGTTTTATGTTTGTGATTTTAAAACAACGTGTATGCTATGTTTCATGTTTTTTGCATAGCTTTAATGTTTTTAGTAATATAGCATGCCTGCTTTGCCTTGTGTTGTTAAAATTTTGAAGCCAACGGAATTTCCCTGGCGGATGAATAAAGTACATAGTATTATATTTACATGGTACAATTAGGACATCTAAATGCAATGATCACATGCAATGTGCTGCATATGTCTTTTGAGCATTATCTTTCCCAGCCAAACTTCCTAGTGTGAGCCAGGTGACCTTTTTGGATTTTTGTTTTTTTCCCCAGCAGGGTTTTTCAACGCAGTGTGGTCGAACAAACTCAACTTTGTGCAATGAAAGTGAGACACAGATGAATGTACGGTGAATTCTACTTCCTCTTGCAGATGATTAGCGTTGCTGCAGGGGAGATGAGATGCTTTGACTTATCTCTGGCAGCCTGAAGTGAAGCTGCGCTCTCTAATCTGATTGGGCGCGTTCCCCCGAATCGAGGGCAATGGCAAAACAAAAGATCACCAATCAGATAGCAGGGCTCCCGCTGAAGTGGTTGGCACGCCATGAATGCTTTGCCCTGTCATGTGCGCTAGTATCTCGCAGAGAGATTCCCCGTGTCGCTTTTATGTGTTAATCGCCGGCGCTCAGTGCGGCCATTGTGTCGTCGTCATCGCCGGGGGAGCCAAAGTGCAAAAAAAAAAAAAAAAATACAGAGAGAGTTGAATGTAAGGCGGCGAGGAGTGCCGGCACAGTTTAACACAAACCCCCACATCCACAACCCCTATTGGAGGTCCAAGAGTGCAACGTGGTACTCTGCTGCCTCAGACGTTTCCGATTCCAGTGATCAGCAAAGTGTTCATTGAGCACCTGTGTGACTTATGTAACACACCAGCAATGTTCAAAATCAGGCCTGGACACCATTTGCGGCTCTTTCTTTTTAGCAGGCTACAACATATGTTTAAACTAAAGAACACTACCTGTATTGTCTTCTTGCATGTTATAGTGTACCATAGTTGCTTGCTTCACTGGGTGGTAGGCAGCAGAAAAGAAGAAAGTTATTGTCATAATTCACTTTGTTCACCACCAACCACACGTGTGTGTACACCCCAGCAAAAAAAAAAAAAAAAAAAAGTTATTTTGGGGGTTTACATTATTCTCTATCACGAATAATAATGTATAATGTTAATTCAAATGTTGTATCAATTTCCTTAAAAACGAAATTGAGCAAAACAAGTAGGTGCGGAGAAAAACATAATGAGCACCTGAGGCAGGTTGAAGTCGAGACTCAGGTTGGGAGAGTAACAGTATCTGGAATGCAGAAGAGCAGATGAAACAAGAGGCAGTTTCCCAAAGAGTATGCGCCGTGTGACTACAATTTCACAGAATGAATTCAACTGATATAGTAGAACAAAATCAAGGGCTTAATAACAAATTATGACATGCATTCCAAATTGACATTCAATATCAAGGTTAAATGACACACAATTCTTCCCCAAATCTTGTGATGCAAATGATGACATCTTGGATGAAAAGTTCAATGACATGCATTCCTTAAAAACATTTTGTGATGCAATTAGTGACATGCGCTCTTTGTGGCAGTGTACATCCTGTAGCCACTTCCGAAAGGACAGATTGGGAACTAAATATCCATCACCGGAGCTGTGGAAGGCATTCGCTCTCCTGTCATTGTTGCAGAGCATGTGGAATTAGTGCGGGTGACAAAAGTCAATTATTTAACAGGTGAATAATTTTAAAACAACGTATCTGTTGGAATGTAAATGCCAGTGTAACATCTTTCTGCAAAGCAAAATAACGTATGGAACACTTTTTCAGTCGGCACATTCAACTATGACAGTAGAGAAGAAATCCTTGTCCCGGTTTTGCAATTGCAATGCCATAGTCAAATGAATTATAAGGTTATGTTTACGAGTGGTGCCACAAGCAAAGCTCACCTTTGCCATCAGGGGGAACAGATCTTTTTGCATGTTCTCTCTGCACCACGGCAGATTGCTGCCCAAAGGCTGACATCGATTATTTGCTGTCCAAATATGTATGAGCTGCCGCAAAAGTAACAGCTGCAACCACTGTGTCGAAACGTGGCGATCAAACCTTTTGTGACCGGGGTCCCGTTGCAGGGGAGATGTTTTACCAAGGATCCCTTCATGATTGGTTCAAATACAAAATATGAAAAATTACCATGTGAACCCCTAAAATCCATAGCAATTAACACGTGTGTTGATGGTTCTACGGGTTTCTAGTGTAAATAAAAAACATCAATTTGCAAGCATTAAGGAATGAAGGCGTGTTGCCATTTTGAACTGCTTGCTATTTTGACAATCTTGTCATTTTTAGCCTCCCAGTGATTTTTCTTTAGTGCTTTATCTTTGATGTATTACGATCAAAGGCTCAGGGATCAAGTTGACACCCAGGGATTTTAAAACAATTGCTGGGTATACATTGATGAGAAACTATTCAAACAAAAGTACAGTTTAGTCACTAGTTAAGAGTAAGTAAGAGTAAGAGAATCCTTATTTAGGGATAAAACAAGTGACATGCCAGTTAAACATTCCACAAAGACTATCTCTCTCTCTCTCGCTCTCTCTCTCTCTCTCTCTCTAAATATATATATATATATATATATATATATATATATATATATATATATATATATTTATATATATATATATATATATATATATATATATGAATACAATATAATGTAGGATGGATGCACTATACTGTATATACAAGATAGATACACATTGGGTAGGATAGATTATTTCACATGTATTGCACAGTGGGGTATAACAACTTAAGAAGCATGTGTTTAGAATGTGAGAAAAAGCTGCAATACCTGAAGAATATACGCGCTCCCCATAAGAACCAAATGTTCTAATGCCTTTGTTGGCATTAAATGTCCTGATTTTACAACGATATTTGATTAAAATGCTCATTATGATTAGTCGCTGACTGTTTTCAGGGTGTACCTCAGACATCAATCAATCAAACAATCAATCAGGCATTTCTCAACCATCCATCCATCCATTCATCTCAAAATTTGACAAGAAGAAATTAAGGAAAATTATAACTATAACTAAAACATCCATCCATCCATATTTTACCGTTGTGTTCCAGGGTCAGTTCGCAGGGGCAGCAGCTTTAGCAAGGAAGCCCAGACTTCCCTCTCCCAGGCCACTTCCTCCTCTGGAAGGATCCCCAGGCACTCCCAGGCCAGCCGAGAGATATAGTCCCTCCAGCGTGTCCTGGGTCGTCCCCGAGGCCTCCACCTCAACGGGGAGGCATCTGGGGGGCATCCTAACCAGATGCCCGAACCACCTCAACTGGCTCTTCTCAACTGAGCCCGTCCACGATGACCGAGCTTCTCACCCAATCTCTAAGGGAAAGCCCGGACACCCTACGGAGGAAACTCATTTCGGACGTTTGTATTCGGGATCTGTTCTTTCAGTCACGACCCACAGCTGGTGGCCAGGTGAGGGCAGGAACATAGATCGACCAGGAAACAGAGAGCTTCGCCTTTCGGCTCAGTTCTTTCTTCACCACAACAGACCGCATCACGGCAGACCCCGCACCGATCCGCCTGACGATCTCACGTTCCATCCTACTCTCACTCGTGAACAAGACCCCAAAATACTTGAACTCCTCCACTTGGGGCAGGACCTCATCCCCGTCCCGGACGCTTCACGCTCGGCTGCGAACCGCTCCAGTGAGAGTTGGAGGTCACGGCCTGAAGTAGCCAACAGCACCACATCATCTGCAAAAAGCAAAGACGCAATGCTGAGGCTCCCAAACCGGGCCCCGTCAACGCTTCGGCTGTGCCTAGAAATTCTGTCCATAAAGATAATGAACAGAATCGGTGACAACGGGCAGCCTTTGCGGAGTCCAATTTGATACAACTTTGTTCTCGACATGTTAAAACTTTTTATGGAGGGGAGGAGTAACTGATTTATTTGATCTATCATGGGATAGACCTTTTTCAAACCAGCATCAGAGATGGCCTATGTCCACAGTGGTGCGGCTGGGTAGACGTACCAGCCGGGTCTGAGGAAATATTTCTTCTCCATAAGCATCTTACTACAATGTTTCATCTTTGTAATGGACTGTTATTATTATTTTCGTCTAAAATATTTAGTATTGTAATATGTGTTAACCACCAACAATTTACACCATAGAACTAATAAACATAAAATTGACATTAGCTAAGGCGAACATTGTAGATATTCACGTAAAAAAAAAAAAACACATATGTAACATACCACTTTGGGCAAATTAGCGTTGTTAGCATTTCATTAGCACTTTGGCAATGACTTCACACAGAAAGCACATTGCATGACCTCAATCTAAAAATAAATTTACTCAAATCCTCAAAATAATGCAAAAATAAATAATATTCCTCCTGTTGATGTATGAATGATTGCTGGATCTCTGTAAATTTAAAAAGGACAAATTAAATATCCTAAAAAAGTATCCCTGCACCCTTCAACCAACGCACTAGTGAACTACATTCATGTTGTCAATTGCTACAACTAACATGATTAAGTTAAAGGGTTTAGGAGCTTTTTTTATAATTATTATTTACATGATATATTTTGAGTATTATGCTCTAATGTAATTCTACTATATATTTGTTAAGATTTTATGCATTTTTAATAGCTTAATAGTATTCTTTTAAAGGGTTGAGGAGCATTTTGGAGGGCTTAGAACGGATTAGGCTATTTGTCTGTAAAAAGTGTCTCTATTTATGAAAGATTCCGAAATTACTTCCGGAACAAATACATTTCGTAAGTAGATGTACCAGTGTATTTATGCAGTCATTTCAGATTAATTTTTGAGGGTTTGGTTGTATTAATGAATTTGACTTGACTTGACACACATGTGAAATACGTAAATGCGTAGCTATAGGTTGGTTTCTCACAAAAGCAATATTCACACATGCAGAATGAACTCATTTTAATAAAGAGAAACATTGAGAAGGACTTGGAATAAAGTATATATAATTGACATCAAACAAAGAGAAGAATACAATGCTGCTTTTTGGAACGTGATAGAAATAAATGTAGTCTCATTATGCTGAGGTAAAATTACAAGTTTTAAGGCGGGAAGTATAATCTATTGACAGTGATATATAATGATTCAAAGATTAATTAAACTGTACAATAATTTTATACGCACAATGTATACACATATTATTACATACATTAAGTGCAATTGAAGAGCATTGGCCATTTCAGCTTCAAGTCCACTATAGTCCACATCATGGACATGGTTTAATTAACAATGCTTCATTAGCTTTTATTTTTGCAGAACATGAGCGCTAGACCTTCCATGTCAACAGGAGGGCGGTGGCGTTCAGGCATGAACAGCGGTGAAAAGCGAACATGTTGTCGCCCGTGTCTAACATCTGACCTGGCCGAAACCCGTGGCGAGTAGCACAGCTGAACAGGAGGCCGTCTGGGAGAGGGGGATGGCAGGCATGGCGGTCTTGGCCACTCGCCGCATCCCATTGACCAAACAGCTGAACTGTTGCAGTGGGAGAGACAGGGGGAAGGGAGGGGGGGTGCAGTTTGTGCGTATCATACATGACACAATCATCAGGGTACAGTTGACCGTTAGTTAAAGTAGCCCCCTCTTTTTGAGTGGTTGGCCCAGAAAGCAGTGGTCATACAACTTGAGTACTGGACCCAAACAAGTAGGCCGGATCTCCGGACCGTATAATATTACTTTGAGGAACTGAAAAAACACACACCGGTATCCAACAGAGGAACAGCAATCTTGCTTCAATTTATTGTTTCATCATTCCCTGTTGAATTTTACCAAATAGATGACGCATGGAACAAAAGCGATGTAACCAAAGTGGCTAGCTAACTTATTTCGCTATACGCCATAAAAGGGCTAATTAACCCCCTCAGCCCCAAATACATGACTTGTTTGCTTGCCTACAGCAATAATAACACCAAATAAGAATGATGTCATGCACGTGTGGTTAACAATTGAACCCTAGTCAAACAAAAGCGATAATATTGTAAGTTATATTGACAACATATAACATAATTTTCTTTGCAGGATTTTTTCAAAAGTCCATGTGCCTCCTGGTGGACTTTTGTCAAAATTCTGTGTCACTGAGCATGATCTGTTTATGCATAAGATTGATTCAGTACTAGATAAGAAGGTGGTGAGGTTCCAGGCAATGTTGACGTGGCTAGAATGAGGAAACAGACAGCGTAAGGACAGGACATGAAAATATTTTGGCAGGTGCTGACAAGGGAGGGAGATCACAGGGATCAGGAAGAAAGACATGGAGTTGCATCACATACCATTCACATCCATCAGGTGCACTTCCTTCAAAGATCCTCCCATGAAGGGACATTTATATGCATTCTTGGGATCTTGTCCCATGAGTCCAAATAACTATGCCAAACAGTATGTACTCAGCACATGCAGTAAATTATACTGTATCCCAAATGAGATCTTTAATTGGACGACTGACATCACATATATAGTACAGTATGTATGTGTGTCAAAGCAGGCCACAAAATTTGGGTATGTGTTGGAAGTTCTCCAAGGTATTGAATACAAAACTGACATTACTGCAATACGGATAATGTTGTATCCTTTCCTTTGTTCTTTTGCATGTTTTAGGTTTTTTTCTGGTGATAACTACGGCTGTTCTCTACCCTTGTTGTGGTCACCTTATAGCTTATGTTCCAGAGCATGTATTTTGATTACTTTATTGTTAAAAAAAATGCATAAAGTCAAAAACATGGCATCACAATTTTTGTTTTTCACTTTATTCTTGTGTGGGAATGGAGTCAAAATCAATCCTCTGAGATCTTGACGTGGATTGGTGCAGCGGCTCTTTGCTCTCCATATTAAAGTTTTCTATTACTTTTTTTCACCTATTCCACATGCACAAAAACAACAACAAACAAATGTAGTTCATCGCGTGGGACATAAAAATTCTAATTGATTTCATGGCTGTTATAAACTGTAAAAGAACTGTTACTGTATCTCCACAGACACTGATTGATTAAAATGTTATTGCCATTGCACATGCACAGTAGCAGGGAGAGGCCGGGAGAAGGGGGCTAGCTAGATGGTGAGGGTGGACTTGACCGCCTCCATTGGGTCCTGCCTGCACCGGTCGACCATCACAGGTTAGGAGTTCGGCCGTCTGCGGTCCACCTGGCTGGAATGTGGGATGGTTCCTGCCCAATGGCTTTGCCTGCTGTCAAGACATCACTGCACTATATAGCACAACATGTTTTCTGTAATTTATATTGTTTCTGTGTTTGGTACATGCAGCATCCACTTCAACCTGTGGGCCTGGAAAGGGGGCTCTTCCCACCTGTGGTCCCTTCTGGAGGTTTCTGATTTTCCCCAAATTGGGGTTTTTGAGTTTTTCCTTCCCCTTCTGGGAGCTTTGACAGGGGATGCTGTTGTGTACCTTATACTGTAAGGATGTCTTTGTACGACTTCTTTTTTCGAAAGAGGTTTCCACATGACCTCTTTTCATCTGTAAAGCCCTTTGAGACTTCGATGAATTAGGGCTATATAAATAAAATTTGATTGATTGATTGATTGATTGAATAACAAAATTCACTCCGAGTCACAACCGGTCCAAAATACATGAAGATCAATGTCGGTAAGGAAATGACAGAACCGTAAGCCTTGCGAGTCAGCACTCAGATTTCTAACTGTACGAGGGAAAAAACACAATGTCGGTGGGAGATTAATAGGGGTCCTACTGTGTTTCTTTCTCTTTTATTTCTTGGTCTTCTTCTGTTACGCTACAAATCTTCAAGTTGAGCTGCAGCTTCAATTGTCACTATAAAATACCGCAAAGTCCCATGAAAATGATTGCTTCTTTACATACAGCAAAATAGGCTCACAAAAGATGATTATGGCAAGGATTCATACACACATACATGGTTTGCTGTCTTGATCATCCCCTAAATTAACATGAAATCATGTATACTCAGCATAGGTGTCGAACTCCCGTCCTCAAGGGCCAGCATCCTACATGTTTTCCGGTTTTCTTTCCCCAACACAAACTGATTCAAATGATTAGCTCATTAGCAAGCTCTGCGGGAGCTTCGAAATGATCCCAATCATTTGAATCAGGTGTTTTTGAGGAAAAAGGTTTGAAAACATGTAGGATACAGGCCCTTGAGGACTGGAGTTCGACACCTGTGCTCTACAGTATGAAGCCAAAAGTAAAGGGGAGAAGTTAAAGATGAGAGTTCAGCAGGACAGTCACTCAAAATGTCTGGATTTGACGCGAGTTGCATTCCTTTAAATTTGATGCAATTTTATCTGTTTGTGCGTCGGCAGCGGGTGGCCCGCCTGCCCTGATCCTACTCCAGCCAATCGGGCACTGATGTTTAGAGGCAGGAGCAGGAAAGAGCTGCCCTGACAGATGGCAGCCTGACCTGGAAGACAAGCCCCCTTGTCAAGATTCAGCAGATTGCAGATGACAGGTAGACTATAAAAAAAAGTGAAATCACGAGGGCATCGTTGTGCAACTCACCAGGTAGGATTAGGCTATCTTTAGTTAGAAAATGAACATGTTTTTATTTTGCAGGGTTTGGAGTGCCCAGTTCCCCACATGCTACTTTGTCATATTCCAGCCATGTAATCCCGCAGAGCCGCCTGGCCAACCGTTCGCGCCGTTCAGATGTGTCCTGCCGCTCTGAGCCCAGTTGTAATCCCGCATTAAACCAGCGTGAGACCTAATTGAAATAATCCCCACCGACCGGTGCCGGCTTCAGCCAGTGCCAGTTTGCGTGATGGGTCCAGTTTAACCCGCCATGTGACTCTGACCTTTCCCTCACTGCTCGCTGGGACCATCTGAACCATCCCAGCAAGGACATCTGGTCCGATGGCGGGGAGGTCGTTTGTTTCGCCTGGCTGGTCCCAGAGGCCTGCGAAAGCCTGTCGGTGTTGCTGGAAATTAGGAACCTTTACTTGGAAAAACACCCCATAGATGTTTTTAGATATTCCTCCAAACATGTCAAGAAGAAGAACATCTTGGTGTTGTTGAGCTGAGGAGATGAAAACACTTCTTGTAAAAAAAAAAAAAAAACTAAAAAATAAAAAAGATGGAGCCATTCCAGCCCGTTTACGGATGTAAATAATAGCTGCTCTTGTCTATTTCACTGCATAAACTAAATGAAGTCCGCTCAAACACACAAAGTTGAGCTCATAAACTTTCAGGCTAAAATGAGTCAAATGTGTTATTTTGGCTTTTAAACACATTCAGCGTGTTTATACAGCCTCACCTGACTTATTGTGTCTCTGCATCTGCAAACCATACAGTGCTGCTTGCAGTTAACTGCACAATGTAGTGCAAGGTCGTCTGTCTTCATGTACGGCTATACTTGTGAGAAGTGTTTTCTACCTGCGTAGTGAGGGCATTTTGGAGAAGTTAGGACTTTTGGGCCGATCTTGTTCACACCTCTTTTTGAGGGTCATGCCTTGCTTGCTAGAGCAGTGGTTCTCAAATGGGTGTAAGGGAAACCCCTGGGGGTACTTGAAGGAACTCCAGGGGGTACTCGAGATGTTAAATAAAAGAAACAAACATGAAAAAAAATCCTTGAAAAAATATATTTAATCAATTAAATGTTTCAGGAAAACATGTTGAAAAAAAACACATTTCATGTTCAGTAGGTTGTTCAATTTTCTTATTTTAAAAAGCCAGATTGTCCCCTATACTAGAATGGTTCGACCCAACTTGTCACATGCCACCTCTTGTTTCCTGTTAAGTTAATGATTCTGGACACTTTATGTTGTATATTTATCGGTGAACAAATACTTATTCATAATTATTTCTTTCTGATAACATGTCTGACAGTTTTTGTTGATGTTTTTTTTATGGACAAATATTGATTAATAATTAAGCTAATGAAGATTAACGTTTTATTTTTGTGAGCAGATCCCTGCTGTAATAAATAAAATTAAGAACGCTTTCCGTTTAAAATTTTTCTGTGGCCAAATATTCGTTTCTAATTATTTCTTTTTGAGGACAGATCTAGCACTTTGTTGATTTTTTTTTTTTTCATGGACAAATACTTATTCCTATTTTGTTTTTCCACTGATGGCGTGTTTTAACTTTTTTTTTTTTTTCTTAAACCCAAAAATGCCTTGCACTGGTTCAGGGGAATACTGGGCTGAAAACACGTTTCGCAGAGGGTACTTGAAGGTACTTGAGGGTACACGGAAAAAAAGGTTGAGAACCACTGTGCTAGCGTATAGGTTGTGTATGTGTGTGCAGTACGCGCGTGTGTGAGTCTAGTTGTGGCTAGACAGTTAGTGGTCCTATGTAGCATTAAGCTCTAGATTTGGACTTCAGTGGTGGCCAACACGAGAGAGGTGACGGGGTGGCCATTATGGAGGCGCAAAACTAAAAAACAAAAGACATCACAAGTGTGCGTCCTTCTGCAATTCTTCCCACCTTTGTTACATGTAATTATTGATCTTATTCAAACACTTTTCAAGGTGTCTTAATTACTTGCAAAGAAGCGCCGCCTTGGCGGGCAGACAACACAAATAAGTTGATTTGCATTTCTGTGTTGTGAGTGTTTTGGCAGCGCGGCGGCAGTCCAGATTGTAACCCCCATTTCTGCCTCCAAGAAGCTGCCTTGGAGGAGCGTCCACGGAGGGATTTGGGATTTAGTGGGAAGGTAAGTGTGACTACAAGCTTTGGCTCGCCATCTGCTCCCCAGCAGAGTGGAGGCCAACCTGTGCAGCCTGCAGCAAAGACCTGGGCGCCACGCTCGCCAACCTGGCGCCTGTGGCCGCAGTGTCCAACAGTCTGCTGATTAGTTGTAAGAAGCACTCCATATGTAGCAAAGTTTGCCATCTCCCTCCCTTCCCCGAGCCAGTCTGCCACGCTTCCTCTCTCACCTCCTCGCCGCATTAAATAAATATGGACGTATGGAAGTTTATCTGGAGCCCGGGGGCATCTGGCAGCATGGCGACCTGCCTGCAGCTCCTTCTCACCTCTGACTGGGTTCCTAGCCAGGCACGGAAGGCAAGATGAAGAAAGAACCCTGGCTCTCCTCCTCTTCCTCCCTTCGTGTGCCTGGCAGCGTGGCGAGACAGATGACGAGGGCTCGTGGCCGCCCGATCACCCCTGGGTGGCTCGCGTCTCATTCATCTCGTGGCAGCGGGAGGAGGAGGCCTGCGTTCCCGGGGAGCGTCGGAGGAGCGGAAACGAGAAACATACAGCTTGTTATTAAAGCTGCGGCGACGTTTATTAATTATTCATGCTGAATGTGCACCGCTCAGGTGAGCGCTGACAGAACGACTCATTTCGCAGCTTAATGACAGCCGTGCGGCTTGAGCGTGCGATTAAAGCGCAGAATAAATCACTAATGGAGTCACCAGCCTAAATCCTTCTTCTTTTGTGTTTACTTGCGTGTGTTTTATTGCGCTGCCTTGCTCGGAGGCAAACACCCCGCCGTAACCTCACAAGCACAATGCGGAGTGATGAACAAGGAGGCCATCGTGGGGATTCATCCCAATTATTTTCTCCAAGCAGAATCGCGTCATCGCTTCACCGTGATCCGATTAGCCCGGTTCGGCACCACGCGTCTATTTGTCTGCTCTCACAAAAACACTTTGCCATAATAAGAATTGATGCACTTGCAGGAATTTGGAGAAGACCATAAACATGAAGTCGGCTCGGCAGGAAGCCCGAGGCCACACTGCGTTTATTTAATGCACGCGCATAAATGTCTGTTCTCCCTTCGCCATCGCTCTCAGGCTGACAGCGCGCAAGGAGCTCGTTCCTCGGCGCACATCCATATTCTCTCTGCGGGCAGAAAAAAAAAAGAAACGTTTGCCTGCTTCTTGTAATCCGGACACGCCATCGATTACTTGCTGAATGTAAACTAGATTCCTGGACACCGATATAGAGTATCGCCGCTAATTATTGGAATCCAAATGGCCTCTTGGCGTCAATAACGAGGTCGAAGACATGGCTGCGCCCCGAAACTGCGGCTTTACAGCCCCAAGCTTTATATTAACAATAAATATGAAATGAACTGCTTGTCACCACCCATTTATAGGGGCAGGAAAGATTCAGGTGGTCGCTTGCAGCTGAAGAAATGTTCCAATGAGGTCGGAGAATATTCGCACATCGAGCATGCACTCTGGTCCCCCACAATTTGGGTTCTATCAAGTAAAGGTCAGCCACGTTAGCCGGCCTGCACTCCACAAATTCTAAAAAGGCTGCTGGTCACGCCGAATGTATTCCCTGCAACATAATTAGCCCCGTCAATTCCCTTTCCCACCGAGCTAGCGGCTTTCTCTGAAGACCCACCCCTTCTCACCTCGAACCCCCCTCCCCTGCCGCCGCCCTCATGCCGTTCTCTCGCATTGTTGCTCCACTAAACTTCTCGCAGATGCATAAATTAGTCATCAACATTAGCATTAGCCGGCGCATGGCACCCGGTGCCAACTGCTCTCTGAACGGCCATGAAAGGTCATGTTTTGATGACTGAATGCCACGCAGGCACCTGGCTCCCCTGAGGAGAGTTCCCCAGGTGCACGTGAAAGGTTAAAAATTACCTAGCCGCTACCGCTTGTCTCTGGTGAAGGAAATAATTAGGGGGTTTTAGGGAGCGCCAGAATGGCTGCCTGTTAGATGACAGCGTTACCTAATGGTCGTATCTGGGGAAGAGTCAAGCGGCCTGTCATTCTCTTGACAGGACAAATGAGCATAATAGTGGCAGGGAAATGGGCGCCTGTCCCCCCTCTTCCAGCCAGGGTGGTGGGACCTGAAATGGCAATGCCTGAGCAGAATAACACTCGCATGTTAACCTTTTACATAAATCTCTGAACACGTGTAAGAGGACTGTTTAAAGTGAGTCTCCATGCTCTCGAGCCCCGTGGCTCTTCTATGCTGTTTATTTACAATTCTGCTCACTGCGCTTCGATCAATGTACAGTCTCGTACTATTCTCAAACTTCAAACTGCAGCAGGGCACTGTACTGTACGTGGGAAGATGTTTGCGATAAATGGAGAACTTTGAGTGGCCATTTTATCATTTGGCTTCAGCCGGCAGATACTTCGACATGAGATTCGAGTTGCGAGCAAGTTGAAGGTGCTCCGCTTAATCATTGTTATGCTTATTGTATGTTGACTTGACCAACTGTACACTCTTTGAGGGTTTCTCACTGTGACTTTCAGTGGAAAAAAAATATTGGCACTTGATGGGTTGGGCCTTCACAGCAGCATGTTTGCAGCAACAAAGCAGTTCATTGCTAGTATTGGACTCTCACCAATTGATTGTGATGGTAGGACTTGGCTACTTATCGTTTTGCACGCTACCAGGCAACATTTCGACAACAGCCCGAGATTTGTTCGTGGAAAATGTCAACTTTAATGGACCGTCTGCAATGTTATGGCTTGGACAACTGCAATGTGAGGTGTGTTGTCAACACAGATTTAGTGTGTCCTGAAGGAGATACGGCAAAAAATGAGAATTTATGTTAATAAACAATTCAAGTGATTACATTAGAGTGGAGAATGTTACCTTTTTTCTGTAAGTGTGTTATTTGCCAACAGACAAACCTTTAGTAGTAAGAAAATTACAATTCCTTACGAATGACCAAACTCAGCTTGTGGCAGATGTTGCTATGTCATGCTATGATGTTGACAGTCTCAGCTATGATGACATTTGCTTTGTTACTGCCTCATGCAAAGATTTTGAAATCTGTATTTTTTTTTTTAAATCATCCAGAATTTAATGACCACAATTTGCATGGTGATGAGCTAAGAAATGGCAATGTTGAATAGTCATGTGCTGTGCACCGAGTCTTTTATTTACAGTGCTGCAATCCCAGCAAGTTCCAAGTAAAGCTCCAATGATCGTTCAATTATTTGGACAGTCTCAAAGGAATCATTAGAGTATCATCACAGTGGTTGGTGCAAGAGGGCCGTAGGCGCAATATGGCAGCCTCGCTTCCGTCAGTCTGCCTCAGGGCAGCGGTGGCTACATAACCACCGCTGGTGTGTGAGTGCATTACGTAGATGAGTGTATCCGTGTAAGGGCGCTGAGTACCTGAGGAAAGTAAAATTGCATTATAAAAGTGCAAAGACCATTTACCGTTACTCTAAAGTTGTACTTTGACCTTCAAGGAAGGGAGCGCATCCAAAACCATACTTTAAAATAAATGAATTCATGTAAAAATCAGTTTGGTTTGAATTGCAGTCCTGAACTGAATGATTTTCTATTTCTCCTAAATGCATTTTGACTGTAAGACCTCTTAGTTTTATTTTGATTGAGCATCATTGTGAGTGTTAACAATTTGAGGGCAAAAGATGAGTTGATGACAGCGGGGATAAAACCCGCTTGACCCTAGTGGAGATAAACGTTTTGAAGAATGAATTAAATGGCATGCACTCTAAGCCAAACAAAAATTCTTTAAAACACACAGATCCATCCCAAATGCACGCTATAGCCCTAGCCTCCTATATTTTTTGTTTACTTTTTTTTAACCCATCTCTTATCATTCCAGGTTAACATACTATTGACTTTTGTTAGTTTCAACTAAGCCTGCTATCATATTTCAATTATTTGGGAGCCACATTAGCAATATATTACATTCATGCTGGAACCCCAATTCCCTTCCTGTAAATATTGTATCTCGTAATTAACCCTGGTCAAACACAGGAGAGGATTTGTCAAAGTTCAAAAGACATTTGCTAACTTCCATGTGTGTGTGGCTCACTTTTGTGTCAGTAAGACACAGCTCAAGTTATGTAAATTAAATGTTCCTGGTTTAAAGACTTGATGGGAGCTCAGGTGAACCCCGCCAGCTCTTCATAGCTCCGATTGGCCTCCCAGGGTTTCTCATTGGCTCCGAGGTGCAGTTTGACTCTACTAACGCCCCTACCCCATCTTCTTCCTCACATCCTGTTAATGACAGAGGGGTCATTAACACAACAAACTAAGCTGCCCTATATAAATAATACACTCACGCAAATGCAAAGCGGCTCAGCTGACACCGTGTCTGTGGCACCTCCAACATCTGTTTATGAGCATTTTGCCTAATGATATCATCCGATATCATTAACAGTGGCAGCGTGCGCCGCAGCAGCAGGTGCAGCTGTTTACACCCCCCCACCACCACAACGCACACACTCAAAGTCTTGCAGTCTCTCGCTCGCCGTCCCTCCTTCCACCCTACCCCTCGCCAAACCGCTAATTATGACAATTTTCCCTTACAAAAAGGGTCCCCTATGATTTCAATCCGTATATCACCTGTAATTGTAGTTTTTAATCGGTGCCTGATTTCATACATTTTGTGGCCGTGAACACACCAGCAGCTGCAGAGGTTTGTTTTTAGGCTGTTGTGAGGCAGCCTTGAAATGCGTCGCTATTGCAAGCGGAGCTTAAAGAGTCCCCACTTTTTGTTTCCTCACTTGTCTGTTTGAAAATTATTCAAATGACAGTGACATGGCTGCAACAATAAGTGCAGGGTCCTCCTTTTGAACGGAGGGCTGCACTCACGCTAACCGCAGGTTCTCCAGAGGCTGATTGGATCATGCGCTGCAGTAATTAGTCAGATGGTAGAATCCAATGTTGTGCCACATAGACCATTGTGTCACATTAGCGTGGTACCCAAAGCCAATGTAATATTTATAGTTCCAAAACAAATGGCAAATAAGGTGAACAGGCCAAGCCGTTTCTCTTCAATCATTGATGAGAACCTGAGAAACTGAATGAAAGTCATCGCTAGCACAATGGTTCCCATGGTTGTCTCTCACACACTGAATCGTGTGGGAGCCTTTCAAGCTCATTAATCGTAATAATCGGAGTATGCGTGGCTTTAAGTTTTCCAGCCAAATGATCATACAAACATGGGTATTAATGTTTTTTTTTTTTTGATGACAGCGACGTCCAGCCAGGCCCTGGAACTCGGAAGCAATCCCCAATGCCCCTCCACCATAATTAATGCTTGTTCACATAGGAGCCCCCCCCAAAAAAATATATATATATTCCACGAGATTGAGATGAGAGTTTTGTAAAATGTGTAATATAAAATGGAAAAAACCAAACCAAACCATTTTTGTCTGATCTGACGGTATTTTACCATCCATCCATTTTATCTTCAACTGCAAAACCAACATCTTTTACTCAGACTAGTCTCAAATGAGCAAGAAAATGTCACACATTGAATAGGAGATGAATGGGCACCTTTTCTCTGCAAACAATTATTTAGAGGTGTTTTAAGATAGCTTTACTACAATCAGTGAAATTAAGGATGTTTGGATGCAGTTTTTATTTATAAGCCATATGTATATATATATATATATATATATATATATATATATATATATATATATATATATATATATTGATCACCACTGGCAGAAATCCATGTAAATTCAAATGGTACATAATTGTTTTGAATGTCTGCAGTCCCCCCCCCCCCCCCCCCCCCCCCCCACACACACACACACACACACACAGCAGATTTTACATGAAGAAATGCAGATGTACATCCACAATCCTCCTCATCCTTGCAGCTCTTTTCTTAATGTTGATTACACAAGACACAAAAGAGGCGGGGCGGGGTGGTTAGATGAAAGCATCCTGCCTCCTCCGCCGTGATCCGCTAGCTGGGCAAATCCTTCATGCGGAGACTGAGTGGGAACGACTGACCTGAGGTCCTCAATGACCAGTGGATCAATGATTGGGGGTCCAGGGAGGGCTCCAGCCCCAGGCCCTCTTGGCTCTGCTTTTACTGCACGCATCTCGGCAAGTGGCGTAACGCAGGACGGGAGAGAGACGGCAGCCCAGGGACAACTGGCGTACTAGCCGAGCGCAAATAAAAAATTAAAACCGCTGCATGCTTGAGATGCTCGAGTGCCGTCGAGCGAAATGTAGACGGAAGCCCACTGGGCTGAGATGATCTTTATTTAATCTGATGCCTTGTTGGGAGGCGTTAAACTGCATCTTTCGTCCAGCAGCACAACAAAAGTATCCTAAAACATAGATTTGAGTATTTCCCATGTGGACTCATCTGATAAATCTGTCCCAATTTTCAAATCCAAAAGGAACTATGCCTACTTTAAAAATAGTTTTCCCCACTACACTATCAGGGGGGGAAAAAAGGCCCTCTCTTTCTTTAACCATATTAAAATACATTTTAAGGCTGTCAAGCAGCATCTCAATGGTGTGATACATGTCTTTTGTAGAAGGTTCGATTATTTTAGATTAGGTTAGGTAAATGTTGTGTTGACTTCTGGAGGAAATGGTTTGGTTGTAGCCATCAGCAGCATTTGCCAAGAAAAATAGCTGATGCATCGTAATTACCCGGAAATGAAAAAAGGAAATGTTGATTGCGGTCTATCCAGAATTGTTTCGGTCTCCAGTAAAATGAAGGAATTGCCCTCACTATTCCAATACATTTGTAGGGCAGTTGCGGCTTGTAGGTTAAAGCCTTGGCCTTATGTGTAATTTGATGAGGCTGAAGAAAGCCAATCAAGGGTGTAAGCGTCCATGATTCTTGCTAAAATCTGTACCAAAATTAGAAATGACCACAGGCAATAAGTATTGAGGTATTTCAATCATTTTCTTCTTACTAAACCCACAGTTACTGTACTCCACCTTCAATGGTCACGTTTAGCGTAATTTTGTTATGATACACCATGAAGAAACATGATAACGCAGCTCATCAAACAACATGAAAGTCCAAGCTCCTTATCGCGAGGATTGTGCACACCTTGTATTGTTTAATTTGCCTTTGATATTTAAAGATCTTGCCCGAAGACAGCCAGGGTAGGCTGCGACCCTCATGAGGATAAACTGTGAAGACAGAGGGACAGACACTTTGTGCGAGTCAAGTCAACCCAACTTGAGCAACTGTGTCCATCAGGTGAGGGATTTCATCAGAGCTGCTATTATGTTGTTCCTCTTTTCTGAGTCAATGACACTTTTAGACGTTTATTAAGACAAGATGCACTTTTCAAATAGTCCTCTACGGAGAGGCACTCATTACTGCGTAGCCTTGGGCAACCTTTGCCATCCCAACCCCACTTCTTGTTCCCTCCTCTCTGCTTTTCGTCAGAGCTATCGTCGCTGTAATGTCACAGCGCTTTGTTCAAAGCCGCGGCAATGATTTGGGCTCCCAGCAGGTGCCGCCGCGGCGTCTGTTCAATTATTAATGCGAGGGCCACATGGATGCATTACAGCCGCCGCAGCCATTAGATAAAAAGACGACTGCTTTTGACAAGATGCATATTTCCTCTCCGCCTTGCCGCTGCTTCCTTTTGTTTTATCCATTACAGAACTCGTTTTTTTTTTTTTTTTTTTTTTTTTTTTGCTTTTGTTATGTATGAAGATATTAAAGAGCCATTTACTCCCCTTCTCAATGTTGCCAAGTTGCTTTGACTGGCTCTTTTCAGACTTGGGTCCTAACGCCTTAACCACTGCCATCCATCCAGTAAAAAAAAGGATGATGAGTTGGTAAATAAACTTTTCCACCATTGCTCAGTTGTTTAGCTCAAACATAACTTAGGCCTAGAGCCAATACGATTTGCACCGGAACACACGTACGAAAGTTCTTGATTTTTTTGTGTTTCGTGTGTTGAAAACCCCTGCTAAACTCTTCCTCAAGTAGATGTCATTGCTTGCATTGGGCATAATGCAAGCACAGGGCATGTAGTTGGTTGCAATTTGTCACTGCTATAAAATGCCATATTGACGTGAGAGGTTTTACATTAACATCTCAGAGAAAAATGATGTGGGAGGGGAAAAAGCGGCGTACCGTATACCCAAACGGTTCCTCTTCCATAGTCTTTTTCATTTGATTCTTATCTGTGGTTCATGCCAACAAAACCTAATTGCGTCCTGCACACTTCCCTCCCCACTGACGCCGCTTGCTTTTGTGCCACCAATTTTTTGTGTGCTAATTAGGCATGCAGCCGTGGTGATTTGCTCCAGACAGGTGCTGCAGGGGTCACGCACACACACACGGTGAGAGACAAAGAGACGCTCGCGGCAATAAAAATAAATGAAGAGACGAGAGTAACAAGAAAGGGGAGGCACGTTAATTTTTCGCTTCCATCTGTTATTACATAAGTGCTGCCAACAACGACAAGTCTCTGGAAGGCGTGCAAAAAAGAACTGTAACGCAAAAGCGTGGATGAGAAATAACACAGAGGCTGAGAAGAAGGAATCACATCAATAGAAAGAAATTACAAAATGGATCAAAAGTTGTCATTGGTACAGACACAACCTAGTTTAACCTTTTTTGTTTTTTTTTTCATCATTTTCCAGAGTCGCAGGACAAGAACCCTTGATGTGTGTCAAAAAGTTCACAAAGGTTGGCTTATTAGAGACAAAACCGCAAACTATGAACGATGAAAAATGGCTCCTTGTCATGGCCACACAATTCTAATTATGATAAGAACTTTTACAGTTTCGCTTTCCTTACCCAAGCAGAGCCTGGGCTTTGCAGTTCGGGAAGTATCAACTTGTGGAAGCAGATCCAAGCATAGAAGTCAAAATAATATTAATAATAATAATAATAATAATAAGTACACCATTTGGACAAAAACACCATTTCACCCATGGAGATAACACTTAATACAGTGTCACATGCCCACATCAACAAATACAAATTGATGATGATGATATGATGACACTGAAATCTGTTGAAATTTCAAGACAAAAAAAAAAAAAAAGTCAAAAAAATAAATAAATAATTGCTCATATCATAAAATATTAAAATCATAAATAACATAATAAAATGTGAAATATTTAGGAAATATACCATGGATATAGTTTGTAGTATTCTTTTATATTTGCTATATCAATTAGGATCAATTAGGCAAAAATAGGCATGGAGGTTCAGCCTTTTCCTTTTTCAGTTATTACTCTAACTTATTCACTGCCAGCCCAGTTAAATCGAATTTTTGGCTTATTTAGTTGGAAGCCCAGTAAAAATGGATCTTTGACGTCTATAGCCATCAAGGTTAGTGAATGAGTTAGTAATGCTAAAAATGATCATTGCATTTTTCTTCCTTGCTATATATCCAAGCAGGTAAAACCTTTCATTCATCATCATTCCTCAAATATTCGAGCCACCCATGTGACAATCACTTCACCTAGCCATTTATTTAGTATGCACTCATTTTTGAAGCTAATACTAATTTGTGCGTCCAACAAAACTCATTGCAAGTCCGCTTGCTTTAACAGGATAGCAAGGATGTTATTGGTGTTTCTGCATGGTAATGTTTGAGACACAGACCTGTTGTCAAGTGGCTGGGCGAGCTTGAAAAAGCCTTCAAAACATCACCCAGTCAAGTTGGTCTGTTGTTTTCTTACTTTTCCGGATGTGCAAAAGAGAATACAAAATTATGTTGTACATTATAACTATCAACAATTTGATGGTAATGTCCGCTTCTGCAAAATTTTGGCTCAATTTCAGAAATAGCCAGATAACAAAGATGTACTTGGTTGTTTAAATTTCACACTAGACAGGCAATGCAGATAATCAACTAAGCATTTTTGTTCAAGCATTGAAATACATTTTTCAAACACTGTTTCAAATAAATTGATCAATGAACACGTTTAGCATGTCAAACTACTGGCTTTTTTGTTTACTAAGTTGGATGACAGTATTCTGCTTTTTCTAAACATGTCTGCCGACTGTATTGGTGGGTGGAACATGAAGCTGTTTGCTCATTATTTGTCTTGAATGTTGCACCTGCTCTTGAGTGGATGAACTCCTGAGACCGGATTGCAATTAAGCAGCTCCGAGAACGTTCCAAAAAGCAGGACGGCAGTAGGATAAACACCTTTTTAGCACTTAAGGTAACTAGCGAACGGTGACAGTGAGAAACCTCGCAGGGAGCAATTTCGTATTTATTCATCTTCTGATCTGACCTCTCTTGACAAGGGCTCATTACCGAGCACGTCCTGCTTTGACAATCATGGCCCATTATGAGCAGGAGGCAGGCTGGAGGTGCGGGAAGTAGGTGAGGCAAAAAGCAGGCACCGTGGTCTGCTTTTAGCGCCTGATGAACAGTGCTCAGATTCTTGTGGTTTTTGGCCTTCAGGGCTGTATCCTCCTGGAGTTTTCTACCTCATCATCGTGTATTCTTCGGATACGTTGTGACTTGATCCATTCTGTTGAAAGTCTGTCTTCCTCTGTGGGTTTTCTGTGCAATTACTAGCCAGGTTTTTTCATTACAATCCAAGCTATCGCTGGACAGTGAATATTGAAACTGAGCCTGCAGTAATTTTCCTAATTCAAGGCAAATCTTAAAGTCAAAAGTTTCCCATCTCATCTAAACATTGCAATTTGATTAATACTGTGTTTGTGGAATATGAATAAAACAGAAATGTTTTCATCCATCTCAGGGTGCAGCAGTATTGGCCCTTCTGCCACTGTCTGTTGAAATCTGAGTGTGATATCCATTCATCCATACCTTTTCTATAGCTGCTTATCCTCTCTAGGGTAGCTGGTCTGCGGGTGTCAGTTGTCTTCAGGCTGTGGGTGAGTACACCCCGGACTGCTTGCCAGCCAATTGCAGAGCACACAGAAATAAAAACCATTCACAACTCACAATCAATCAATCGTAAGGGCAATTTGGAGTGTCCAATACACCTGTCATGCATGTTTTTGGAATGTAGGAGGAGACAGGAGTGAAGCCCCACAAGAGCACAGGGAGAACATTAAAACTCCACACACCATAGCCAGAAGCTTGGATTGAACCCGGGACCTCCTGAACTGTGAGGCAGACATGAACTATAGCAGTTAAACTGGAACATCTGGTCACCATTCCATTACATTACAATTCAGAATCAATACTATTCTAATATAATGACAAACAACACAGCAACAACCAGAATAGCTGCTTTTAGATTTGGATTTGTGTGAAACCAACTCGTCAAAGAAGGGGTCCCATTCCTAAAATAGTTTGATGCATTGGACAACATAACAGATTCTAACATAAATTCATAACACCTTTTTTATTTTATAAGTTTGTTTGATGGGTTTATATATTTAATTTAGATTGTTTTTTTTACTTCTGCAACCAAGATATAATAAATCCCACAGAAGCCAAAACTATCAAAGTGGGAAAATTTCTCCTTTAGTGATGAGAACACTAAAAGTATGCTCGTTTTCATATTTTTATTTGCAATCTGTTGTTCAGCTATTGTCGTCCTAGTGCATATAAAAGTGTAGCTCATCCTAGCCATCCCACAAAGCTGCTGACCTCATAAGACCTTGCAACCCTCATCGTCAACCATCATCCCCATTTATTTATTCATTTATTCATCATGACGGTCATATGTAACGAAGGCTGACTTCAGGTCTAGCTAACTTTTCATCATAGTTTGAAAATCAATCTTGGAATGTCAAAAACGGGGGAATCCAAATCCTCAGCAGGTTTCTGGTTGATGTGCGGCAGGAGCCATGTTTTGTAGCTTGTTTTGCTTTACGCTAGCTCACACACGCTATGACGCCAGCCGTGCACGTTGTCATGCTCGCTGCCCCACATGCATTATTCACAGCTGCATTAAAATACAGCAAAGACATACTGGCATGCTAAGGTGCCGTCACAACAGTTGAAAGTGTCTCTCGCAGTGCTTCCCTATGGTTCCACAGCAGTGCAGCTGCCTAAATGAGAAGGATTAAGCTCAGAGGCTGCCCGGATTAGGGCGGCGGGCATGGACACGGAGCGCATTCAAGCACGACATCTTTTTAAGAAGCGAGACGTGGGCAGAGACAAGGCAACGGTGCACAGAGAGCTGCTCGAGAAAACACGGGGACATGTGCAGAGCCACACCCAAAAGAGAGGAAACTATGTAAAATATTTTGGAATAATTCGCTCCAGAATGTCACCACCACTTTGGGCAAGTTACTTCAAATCTGTAATAGGTTATTTATTACATAATAATATCAGTTCAAAGTAATTAGTTACATTACTATATTACTGTATTTGAAAAGGAATGCATTGCGCAACTATTACATTATTTTTATATTACTCTTACCAACATAATTGGAAACATGGATTTGCCATTCTAAATGTAGCTCATTACGCTCATTACACATCTTGTGGAAGGTTGGCTTAATCCTAAAAACAGCACAAATTATTTGATCCGTAATGTATTGTTGCATTGTAATGATTTGATTAAAGATCCCTATCAGTTAGTGCCAAAGCAAGTAGCTAGTCTTCCTGGATTCCAACAGCAGATACGCAGTGCAGTTACATACAAAAGAATAAACATAATGCTAAACGTTTTACCTAGTATTACTACTAAAGAACGTTAAAGCACTTTACAAACAAATAAACTAAAAACAATAATAAAAGAATTTGAAAGATAAAGCATAAATAAAAAAAAACAAAAGCAGCACCAATATAAAAATAAAATATAAGGCTCACTCCCACAGAGATTCAAATACATTTTTTAAAGTAACTCTATTCTGAATGACAAAGACTTATCACGGTAAATTGTTCCACAGTGACAAAGTTCTAGAAATAAAAGATCCACATCAGTGGCACAACATGTGACAGATCATCATTAAGTCCCAACAGAGACTGTGCTTTCTGAGGAGACTGAAGAAATTTGGCATGGCAGCAAAGATTCTCAACTTCTACAGATGTACACTTCAAAGTGTCCTCACCCCCTCCATCACAGTCTGGTACGGCAACTGTACAGCACAACACCGGAAGGTTCTTCAGCAGGTGAACAAGATTTCATAGTGCATCTGTGGAGCAGCCTTCTTTTCAGTGCAGGACATTTAGTACCCCAGGGTTCTGCGGCAGACACACAACCTCATCACGGACAATACTCACCCACAACACAACCTGTTTGAACTACTGCCATCAGGCAGATGCTACAGGTGCCTGACGGCTAGGACTGCAAGGCTGGCTAACAGCTTCTACCAACAGGCCATCAAGATTCTGAACAAATCCCTTCACATAATAATCTGCCCAATCACCAGTCACTTTACCGCATCCACACTTGCACCTTACAAACCCTGGACAGTGCAGGAAAGCTGCTAACTACATAATATTTTAGACTACATGATATTTTGCACGATCATCTCTATCTCTATCCACTCTACACTGCAGTCCAAAGCTTGAAGTAGATGTTCCATTTAGGTACATTCTCTTTATACTCACTGATAAATAGCTGTTAAACCACTTTAGGGCAGACATGTTAAAAAAAAATTAAAAAAAAACTGTATATATATATATATATATATATATATATATATATATATATATATATATATATATATAAAGAGAGAGAGAGAGAGGTTGATGAGTCTACAAAAGGTGTCTTAGCCAAGGCGTGAGTAAAGAGACATCTTATGATAGGGACAAAGAGCTGTCTCAAGGCCATCATAAACTTATTGTTGCAAAACATAACAATGTTAGTGGTTGCTGGCCCACATCTAAGCTTCTGAAGGTTCCTGTAAACACGATTGGGGCCATAATTCCTTTGTCGAAAGCCAAGCATACCACTGTGATTTTGCCTCGGTCAGGTGCTCCTCGCTGGTTTTCTGACAGAGGCGAGCAAAGAATAATCAGAAGAGTTGTCCCAAAGCCAAGGACCACCTGTGAAGAGCATCAAAAAGACATGGATTTAGCAAGTACGTTTGTCCCATGGAAACTTGTGAGTCGCCACTATGGCTTGTATGCACACTCATCCAGCAAGACTCTATCGCTGAAAAAAAATGTTTCAGGTTTGCTGAACAACATTTGGACATGCCAGTTAAACACTGGGTGAATATCATTGGGGCTTATGTAAGCAAAATTGAGCAGTTGGGATGCCATAATGCGCACGGCGTTTGGAAGAGAAACGGCACTGCACAGTCTAAAAAGTCTAAAAACACCATAAAAGCAGTCAAATTCAGAAGTGCGAAGGTGATGGTGTGGGGCTACTTTTCATCAAATGGCACCGGTAAACTTTGCAATATTGATAGATTGACAGATGAAAAACGCTACCGACACATTCTTGACAAAAAAATGTCTGCAGTTGAACTGGATATAGAGTGAAAATGTTTCAGTCTTATTGGATCAACCTGTCCGTTGCCAAAAATGCCCCCCAACACACACACACACGCACACACACAAACACTTTTTTTCTTGTGCCATAAGAAGCTGGAGGGCCCGATCATGTCAGCTCAGTGATATCAAATGGACCGTGACACCGCTGCCCACCACCGGTGACTGATGCCTTTTTCCCCTCCCCTAGTCAGGCTACATGGAGCGGCCGGTCAATGGGTCTAATTGGACCGACAGGTGACACGCATGTAGAAACCAGAAGATGATGGGGGAGACAAGTTGAATCATGTGACCTGTGCCTCACATTCACACCGCCCCCAGACTTCACCTTCAATAATATTAGCCATGAAACATTCGCCTCTTGTTTTCATGATTATAGTGAAAGCTAAGGTGACTGTGAACTAGGTACATCAGTCGATCTTGTCAGTATATCTTTTTTTCCAGTCCTTCAAAAACTAGTTTCTTTGCGCAACGGAAAAGTTGAACAACATCATAAATGGCATGCGTGTCCATTCTCAGTACAGAACTCCATTTTTGCTCATTTTACTCAAGGTAGTTTTTTTACAATCAACTATCACCACTGAGATCAAAATATACAATATCTTCATGGTCAGCAGAGGGTAAGTCCAATTTAAAATGAAAATTGTGACTTTAATTTGCTCTAATGGAATGCAAGAAGCCAACTAAGGGCCTCGTGGAAACTGGCCACTTTAAAAACATCAAAAATACAAAAAACACACAAGTCTTCAAACCCATTACACTAAAATTCTATCAATTACACTCTACTCCCAATAAATAAAAAGGAACCCAAAAAAAGGCTTGAATGGTTTCTTACTAGGACGTGTGAGGCAATCATATGACCAGTATAAAGTCCAGAGAGGTAAACACGATGCCACTTACACATGAGTGTCCTGTTTCGCAGTCGTTAAAGTTCATCAGAAAATATTTGGGTCGCCAAACTTTTTAAAGACTTTGTCATCCAGTGTTCTGTTAGGTGGATCATTAGTGAAGCACACGCAACTTTTGACAGATCCCCTCATTGTTTGTTAGACAGGGGTCTGAACACGGAGTGGAGGGTGGGAAGCAGCGCCCGTGGGAGACAAGATACGGTTCTATTTGTCAAAGTGTTTTGTCTGATGTACTCGAGTGTTTCTTGTTTGGCTACTGAGAAAAGCCACATAAGTACTCGTTCTGTTTTCTCCTTCGCTTTGCGGGCAGAACAACGGGCTTTTCTTTTTCCCTCGGTGCTCTCGTATGCCATTGAATGTTGACAGGCCACTGAACCTTGATGTCAGACTGCCATAGCTTTCTGAGAGAGGAACCAAAGGGGTCTCTGGTGTAGTGGTTAGCCATCGAGGCTGCTCTGCTCGCCGCCAATAGACCCCGTCCTCGTGCTACAACGGCAGAAGCAAGAGCCCGGATGCACCAGGGGAAATTCTGACTTTTTTCTCTGTAGCGGTAATGAGATCGTATGTGTAGTACTTTTTGTGCCTCTTGACTGTGTTTGCTTCCCTCACTTGGTTTTGGAACATTGCACTGGTGCTGGTGCGGTACATGCTAGATGCCATTCATCAAAACGGCACACATTTGAGTCCTGGCCAGGGCACCCATATCAAGATAACTCTGGCACGAAGGGCATCTTTAAAAATATAAATACATAAAGATATGTGGGGAAGGGGAAGTTGCTGCGGTAAGTAGAAGGTCCTCAGTTTTTCAAATTAAAAGTTGTGTTGATAGGTGTTTTTTTTTTTTGTGTGTGTTTCCTTTTTTGCTTTGTGTTGTATGACAACACTTGATTTCATAACATTTTTTACTCATCTTAGTAACCTTGTATTCTTGGCATTACAATTGGGAAAATCAGTTTGAAGCATGAGTTAAATTGAGTTCTGGGCTTGATCACAGGTTGATCCCAACTCATAAATCAAGGTATTGCTGTAGTTTTACCATTTATAAAACTTGATGCTGCCTTTTTCAAAAAGGCCCATGCAACAACTGCTCTGATTCACCATCTGCGTGACCTGTGAACTCGGCTGGCAATTCAGCATTATGGCACTCAGTTCCTTTAATGTGCTTCCCTTACATCCTGTTCTTTGCAATAGACACTTCCTGTGGGAAGAGCATGAGGTTATGACCCACAAAAGCCCCAAGGTGAGGACCAACAATTGAAGTCCAGTCCTGAGTTGTGACAGTAACAGGATCTTCCAAGGAGGATGTCAGCTAGCACGTGATAGCGGTTCTGTGTCATGATTCTGTATTCTTCCGGGACTGAAGACAATATAGGAGAGCTGCAATATCAAACTATTGGGGTTTGTGTGTTCGTCTGTAAGTGTCCTTGACCAAGGCAATGGAACAATGCCCTTTGCACCGATCCTGAGGTTGGTCTAGGGAACATTTGGAGTGCTAAATCCCTGTAGGAATTTTTGATGTTACAGTCGCACAATACATGTGGATTCAAACAATCTCTGCAAATTATATTGATCTTGCAATTGCAACTAGCCACTTCAACTTTTCCACGAACAGGACCCCTCATCTGCCATTTCCACAAATCGTGGTGGTCATCAGTGAAAGCGTGCTAAAGTTTTTTTTGCCGTGAAAGACAGTCCAGGTTCAAGTGATTAAAATGTCCCTTTTCTCACAACATAAGATCAAAAGAAGATAGAATGCCTGTAATGTCATTGTATAAAACTGTTTCAGTAAAGCTCTGCGACGTGGAATACTGAGTTTTTTCATCGCCTCTTTACGGTATTTTACCCGCTTTGCGACAAAAATGACTGTCATGACCCTAGGGAGTTGGCTGTATTTGTGTTGTTTTGTCTCCATCTGCAGGTGTTTTTAGGTAATTGCACTTATTTTCTGTTGCCGTCACATGATGGAGATGTTGGTCTGCTATTGGTCGGCCTCACTTGTTTCAAAATGGTTGAATGGTAAAGCTTTGTTCTATCGCGAGTGGTTACAAAACTGTATTTATAGTCGATTTTACTGCTTAATTCAAACTTGAATGGGTTAGCTATACTATTTTGGTACCAATTTTTAATATATATGACCAATTTTGATGTTTTTACCTGGGGTTCTAAACGCATTAGCTATTTAACATAGGTCTGGATTGCCCGCCATACGGTGAATTTGCATTACGAGCCCAACCGCAAAACGGATGAATCTCATAACACGGGGGCCCACTGTACATCAAGGTTCAAATTTTGCAACTTCACTACATCACTGAATTTTCAAAAATCAGATATACCGTTTGTCGACCAGCATATAATGATAATATAATGCAGTGTTTATGACACTTAACGTCATTACTTTACGGCAAAGCCCACACAATTGACTTCAAAAACACTCCCACGCTCACACTAACAGGAAGTCTGAAGCACTCTAACAGCCTGTTAATATTCGGTCCTGTTTAGCCATAAATAAAACCAATTGACGGAGTCATGGCATTAGCTAACTGCTCGTCTCAACTCTTACTGGCATTGCGGTAATGGCAACTGAATGTGAGTTTGAGTTTCACGTGCATGTGATGAGGGTGGATGCCTGAGGCGCGTGCATGCGGCGGGAGAAGTTGTTGAGTTCAGAAGAGGACAGAGAGCGTTGCATGAGCAGAGTGAACTGTTGAAATAAAATGAATGCTGCACTGTGAACCCTTCCCGATGTCCTGTATTTAGGGCCTATGGGCTCCAGTTGGGTTGGCGTGTGACGGCCACTACCCTGAGGGTAATTAGAGAGATACTCATCCCTGAGAGGATCTCCTTCAGTTGAAATAAAATATCAACAAAAATAAACAATTGTCCTTTGGTAAAAGTATTGTTCTGGTATTCATATATTAGTAAGATGAGAAGGGGAAAAAATATCAGTCGTCTCTGGCCTCATCTTTAACCTTTATTTTCATTGATATGAAAGGATCGCATCAAAAGAGACAACCAATCACAGACTGAAGGCACAAATTGTTCCAAGCACTTGTTGACAGAAACACAGTAGTTTCATTCACCCTGACCAAGAGCTCTGCAGAAATTGTGATGGAATAGCTACCACCAGAAGATTAACAGAAAAATTCAAATATTCCATTTGTCAACAACTATAATTAGCAAATGGAGGCAGAGAAGAAGTATTAAAAGAAAGGATGTGACCGATTCCGAGACAAAACACCGGTGAGAGTAGAAGTTGCTAGTGATTGTACGTTCCACAAAATAAAAGTTCAAACCAATATTTACATTTGCTGTTACAGTAACACGCGGTTCCAAAAGAGTCACACTAGCAAATGCAGCCTGGAGAGCGTTTGAACTCCATTTGAATCTGCTGGTTTTCAGACTGCAAACATCTCCTTTTAATTTCAGATTGAATGTGTGATGTAATCAGCAACGCGGTGCATAAATGTGATGAGGCGGATGGGAAAAAATGTAATACTTTATCATAACATATGATTTCAAAATTGCAATTGATATGAAGTTCTTCAATAAGATTAGGCATCTTAGAATGGGGGCACCGAGAAAAAAACAGACACCCTTTGAAATCTGTGAAAAACTGCTAAATACTGTATTTGGCCATTCCTCACCTTCTACTTAGTTTGTGTTCATTGCCGTGACCTACTCTTATGCTGAGGAAAGTGGTCTCCTTGAAGGCGCGTCGGCTTGTTTTCCACCTCTGGGAATTAACTGACTGCACTTTCATTGTTTGACAATCTTTTCCTGCTTTTCTGTCATGCCTGCAAAAGGTGTTTTTTTTGTTTTGTTTTTTTTTCAAGGCATTAATACGTTTCCACTCGCCTGCCTCCCCAGGGCACAACCTCATTACCGCTTAAAGGCAGAAAAAAATAAACCAGCTGGCAGCTTTTCTAGGCCTTAAACACTTGGCCAGCTGTTGTCAGACTGGGCGGCGGTGTAACGAGTGTCCGCTAGAGAGCAGCACAGTCTCCATCAGTGCGGCCTCTCCAGATTTGTCTTTCAGCGCACGCACACGATTTCTTGTATTTATCTATATTTGTAGCAGAAATGTCAATAGAAGTGTCAGATCCCTCATATGCAGCTAGCAAACAGCATTGATGAAATGCTTATTTGGCTTCAAAGATGATTTCTAGCTGTACATAAGCCTTAAAATATACACGCAGCATCTACTTGGCAAAAATATGAATTAATGGAGGAGCTAATGGACGGCGTGACAGCATTTCAGTAAAGCTAATAAAAATTGATTTTTCCTCCTCAGACGTCCCCGTGCTCCACATGTGTAATGAATCTGCCGGGCGCTCATCAAAAACAAAAATTGGAGGAGTAAATCTCCTTGTAGGTCTTGCCCTCATCTGCCTGGGTTTTGTCCTGCAGGCAGTGATCTGGCCAGAGCTTGCTGCGAGATGTCTCTTAATAAACTGACCCACCCCCCTACATTAATAAAAGTTTTGCCACAAATATTTAATCCTCATCGTGACTGACAATGTTGTCAGACCTCCGGACAGCTTTTACGCCGTGATTACAAGCGCTCCTCCGTCCGTGGTACTTTGGATTATTCAAGATTATGTTGTAATCCTTTTAATCCTCACTGCATTAAGATTTCAGTCAAAATACGGAAACAGTAAAGAAGCACTGAAAAGCAATAAGGTCTTAAGCGGGCGGCGCCTTCATTTCCTCCCAATTCCTCGTTATTTACTCTCCGCATTGTCAATATGACGAGAAGCACATTCAGATCGCAACACCTCCGGGATCCCATACTTGCTTGAAATGTTTACATTTTAGCGTTAAACGGCATGGGTCAGCATTTATACCTGGGGAAGAAAAACACATATGTTATTCTTAAAACACAACACCCGTTGCTGTCCAAGTCATCCTCATCCCTCGAGACGATGCAAGGTTTGCGAAAGAGAAAAGGCCGATGTGAATGCGATTCCTTGTCTCAGCTTTTACATTGGAGCGCTGTCAATCGCAAATGCACAAAGAAAAAAGTAAACTGGATTTTACATCAGGGCCTCTTTCAGTTGTGTCTTTTAAGAGCTTACTTCTTTCGCTCTCTTTTTCATTAGGCAAAATGCTAAAATTCTATTCTAAAGGCTCACTTGACCCACTGTATCCCCTAAAAAAGCCTTTTTGCTGTTTACATCATGTGAGATTTCTTTAAATTGGTGGACAAATTGTTTCTGTAGGCGTTAAGTTGCCATCTTGTTTTACATCAAGAGTGACGATAAATGAGCACTTTCCAAAAACAATGCAAGAGCAAACTATGATATTACTGCCGCTGTGCTCGGCAAATTGTTTGTTTGCAATACCGAGTGTCTCTGTCCTTCCCTCGCTGAGGTAAAAGTTCATTTTTGTATCAGTACTCTATAACATTTTTTTTTAAGCTTTTTGGGTTTGTGTCTCTCATTTTTTCCTTGTTATTGTTCTCACTAATGACTGGTTTACATCTCTGAATTCTTTAGCTTCTGTACCCTGTTTTCTTCTGCAATCAGGAGATTGTTATACGTTCACTAACACTGCCTTAGCATCTTCTCAAAATGCTTCTGTCATCAAGAACCTTTGTTCTCCTGAGTCTGCCCAATGGGCATCTGTTACACGAGGGATGGGTTATTTCTGCTTCAAGAGATTCCAAATGGTTGCACTGGTTACAATGTGCCTTGCTAAACGACTGATATATCATTTTATCAGCTTTACAGTTTGTTTGTTTTTTCCACTCATAGACATTTCTCCAGTTTTCTATTTGGTTACAACTAATCCTGCACTTTTGCGTGGGCATTAAATGCTATTTAATGTTTGCAATAGGACACACATGGGCAGCACACCTATCAGTCAGCGGTTCTTTTGAAGTCAAGTCTAGTGGTTTCAGTCTACAGCAATAACAAAGCAAATGGCTTCGCCATTCAAATACTTTTGTATTGTAATGTATGGTGCGCAATTAGATAATTATTGTCGCATAAAATATATTTAAGGTTGTAACCGTCCGGTTCACAGTCATTCCGAAACCACCGGTCCTTCGCAGGCTCCATCGAGTAGTACGGGAATCATATGCACTTCAGTTGTGTTTTAACTTTTACGATACAATACAATGTCATTTATTATTTTAGAACTGTTAAGTCAAAGTACCGTTTGCACTTTAAATATATACATATATAGTATACTGTATTACTGTATATTGTTGTATATATGAGGGGGCACTTGGCATAAAAAAACTTTTAAAATGTTTGGGTCGATGGATTGAGAAGAGGATGAGGAAATGGCAGCCAGATTGTTATCTGGTCCTCCCTCTGTCTCTTCCTTAGCTGGTGAGGCAAATTTGCCTCTTTCATGTACTCTGACATGTTTTCACCGCTATGAAAGAGCTGGAAGGCTCGAGAGCAGAAGAACCAGATCAGGTCTGAGGGAGATTTTAACAGCATCATCTTTGATTTGCTGGCTGGCGATGTAGTGATCCAACGCAGCCGCAGACAGAAACCAGTCGTGCCTCCTGGTGATGCTCTGTTTTTCTGCTTGATACTTCTCTTCTTTCCTTTGGGCAGTTAAAAATGCTGCGAGGTGAAAGGAGACACGGTTGCATGCCTGGCGCCATGCGTCTCAACTTCAAACCCTATAAGATCTTCAGCACGCCTCAGAGTCAGACTTGAAACCAGCGACGGGGTGATCCTGAGCTGAGAGGATCTGAAGTGCTACAGGCCGGACGCACGTCTCTCTGCGTGCGTGTCCGTGTTGGTGAGGTCGATTTCACTGGCTGCACTTGCTTTTAATCTGCATTTTCACAGCGTACGCTCCGTGATGCTGTCTTTATAAGCTAACTCGAAAGCAATAAAACAGAAGCTGAGAGGATCCGATGATGACCAAATTACCTTACAGTGAACGACAAAGCCTTCGCTGTCATTTCACCAAAGCGAAATGACTGCAATAACAAGGGAAATGGCTGAAATAATTGTTTACCTTTTTCCCTAATGCAGTAGTTTTATGTGTGAATTATCAGTGGAACTACTGAATGCTCCTTATGGGAAAAAAATGCATCGAAGGAGAGAGAACACACGCAGGCTGATTCAAAAATAGACGGTGAAAATTCAGACGTAATTAACATCATCATTGAGGGACTGGCTAATTAATTGACTTTTCTCTTGCTCAAATTAATGGCACAGATGTGCTCTTTTTTGAAATGGATAGCGCGCTGTAGTCTTTTCGCAGGCCGGCCATTATGTTTTGATTAATTACTCAGCAGCAATCCAACTAAAAATTGCATTCGATGCTGACAGAATTTTTTCAACAGAGCCAATGATGAAGGGTTGATTTTCACTCTGTTCCACTGTTCCATGCGGCTACTAAACTATCAGGAAGTTGCCTATTTTTTATAAAACAATACGAAACAGTTCTATTGAAAGGACAAGGATGTTTCTAATTCCGTATGCCCCTTTGAAAAAAGCTCTGAGTACTTTGTTGGGGCACAAAGTTTTAGTTCGACCAGAGTACTGTTCAGGCTCTAGACTCCTGACCTTTGGAACTTGCGACTTGTTGCTTGAGGTTCTGAAATCTGTGCTTTGTTGTGGCCTTTTGACTTTGCGAGAGAGGCGACGTGTCAAGGCGGCATGGCAGGTTGTTTGGTTGTAAAAGTAGGCCACAGTTTGCTCTCAGGACATGGTGCCGACCTCCTGAACCTGGCTTCGATCCCGCTCGCGGACCCCTTCAGCGCCAACGAGCACATGTTCCTCCCTGACGCTTTCCGCCTGCGGGACACTGTGGCCCCGCAGACACTCGCAAAGAGAGTCACGTCAAAGCTCTACTGCAGTATCTGACGCCACCCCTCTGCACACTTTGAAGCTGAACAGGTCTGAGAGGGTCGGAGTCAGATGGTGGCCTTTAGACCGGAAAATGATGAGATTAGTTAGGCTGCCAATGGAATAGTGCTTAATGTTGCTATAATACTAACTCTTTAGTTTTCTCGGCATTACTAAGTCATTTTTGTCTCAATGCAACATGACGTATATGCCGTGCATTCACTTTGAATGTGTTGCTTTATTTTTCAGTGCTTGTTTCAAAAATTGTTGGCTGCCTGTGATGTTGTCCGTCTAGACTGTGAATGGCAGGCTCTCACCCATGCACCCACGGCACTAATCTAGAGAATATTGTCTCTTCTGGTCCACATTTAGATATAGGTTATGTTAAGACACTTAAAAACCAAGGCAAGTAGACTTTGGTTTGTTTGTTTTGCAGCATGAAAGTTTTATTATTGTGTACATGTCCATACACTTAGAATTAAATAGATAAATAGAAGGGTTTAACGAAATAGCGATGACTAAAGTATTGGGTAGAGATTTTGTTTTGTTTATTTGTGGTATTCTTTGCGTATGGGACAGAGGAGTTGCTTGTGGAGTGGTAATTTGTGTTGTGTGTGTTTTCATACTCTTGCATATCTTTGGAGTCAATAATAATAAACAAATTGAACAAAAAAGGGAGGGTCTTTTCCTGTGGTGGCTTGCGTTTGATAGAAGTGGATGCTCAGAGACACAAAGTCACTGATTGCACTGAAGAGCATTAAGACTCTGTCCAGTTTCAATTAAACAAATGAGGGAACAATTTGAGAGCAAAGAGTCAATCCTGATTAATCTCTTTCGAAAGAAATTCAGTGATTGCGGTCAATGAGGTTTTAAGCCTGCAGTATGAGTCTGTCGCCGTTGTGGGGTAGCATTCAGCAACTACATAGCTATATAATTCAGTTCCTCAGTCATTAATGCTAAATGATGTTAAGCCAGGGATCGCCATCTATTTTCACTATCAAACACCCAAGAAGCAGCAGCAAATGTGTAATTAATAGAGATGCACTTGTGTCAGTTGCAATACTGTGCATCTGTATTCATATGTGGACACAAAGCTCCCCATACTACAGATACCACTTAAACACCCAACCTATCGCTCGATATCTTTGATCAGGAGTCACGGCAGCTATGTGCGGATATTACTTTATGGTAAATCAGGATGGTTAAACGTTTGACCGACTGCAAACTATGCTTCGCCAAATAAACCTGGCCAGGTTGGCAAACTGCAGTAGTGGACGTGATGCTGCACCAGCTTGGTTCTCCTCCGCTACCGAATTGACCGTGCCAGTGACATACTACACATACATACGACATCATTTCAAATATTAAAGGTCGGATCTGCCACTTTGCACTCTGAAATTTTTGTAAATTCCAAACTTACTCTTACCATCGGGCTCATCCGCCTATTTGCTTAGCATCGCCTATTGCCTATTTATAGTATAAATATGACGATTTAAGCAAAGTTCTACCCTCATTTTAGGTCAGCCATGTCAGTGTCACTCTACAAGCTCACATGTCGCTTAATTTGCAGGCTAACGTTAAGGGCTCTGGTGATTGGCTGTGGGTGGGGCCAGGTTGACGTTTGGCAATTTGAAAGATGGAAGGACTCTGAACCATCCGAAGAAATGCTCACCCTGCACCAAATAGCAACGACGAATGCATGAGCACATTGAAGGGAGTATGTGGAAACATTTTATCGATAATTGATGCTCCATAAACGGCACAGCCGCATGGCAAATGCAGGAGTAGGGGATATGCATATTTTGGGGGAAACTACAATCATTCTGCTCTGTGAACACATTCACTCTACGCTCACAAGCATCCCGCTCAAAACAAAACAAAACAAAAGCCGAAAATTTGGCAAAAACGATGATGGTGGTAAGTTCTCCCCCATCATCATTTTTTGCCAAATTTTCCAAATGTGAAAATGGTTTATTTATTCACATTCACTTATGTTTTAATTAGGTTTTATTTTTTACATTTCGCGAGGTTATTTCCTTCTCTATTGAAAACACATGATGAATCTAAACTTACGTAGCACAAGACTATGTCAGGTGATGACTATAAAATTGTCTTGGGCCCACTTTCCAATATAATTCAATGAGAAACTACATCCCGACCTTTGACTGCAGTGTACTTCTGAGCTCATTTTGTGTTAACGGCAGTTGAGTCTACGAAGGAGTGTTTACGCAAGCTGAGATGGATCTCACCTCACCACTGACCTGCACATAAACAGGAAGACCACAGGAATTTTCACATAAGTGCCGCTCATCATCGTGCCAAAAGGACAACAGTGCTTGCCGACGAGCGTTGAGAGCTCAGTGTTTCTACATACATTGCTGAATGAATGAAGAAGCAGTGTTACTGTTAAAACAGTTACTTCAAAACTGTAATGCATTATTTATTACTTATTATTGTCATTTCAAAGTAATTAGTTACAGCACGATATTACTACTTATTTGAAATGTCATGCATTACTCTACTATTGTGTTGCTTATATATTACTCTCACCTACATAAATGGAAATACGGATTTGCCATTCTAAATGTCAACTATTAGGCTCATTACACATCCAGTGGAAGGTTGGCCAAAAACAGTGCAAATCATTTGATCTGTTTGGTTTTGCAAACCTTTAATAACATGACAAAGAGGATGAAGAGGTTTTTTTTTTTTTTTTTTTGTGGGGATCATTTTTAATCTCTTTACTTAGGTTCACAGCACAGTGATGCATCGTTTATGATTTTATCCAAAAACAGTTAGTGCATTTCACAATTTCAATGTTAATGTTCAATTTCAGTCGGCTAGGTTGGGGACAGACGTTTCAAAAATAGATGGTTTCAGACGGGCTAACGTTAGCACCTAGCATAAATCATTGATAATTTGTTTAACGTATGGTTTAACAAGAGTTTTTGTATGCTTCATCTTGATAAACATTGACCACAACTATTATTAATCGCAATTGTACAGTGAAAATTAGAGTTAGCTTACCTTGTCATTATTGCTAGTTGCGACAGAGATCTTGCTGACAAGGTTTCCATAGACTGGTGAATCTACTATGGAATGCGGCAGCATATCTTCTACCAATGACTTAGACTGCCCCGGATTTCCTAAACTCTTGAAGTTAAAGTGGCATCCCTGAGCAAAAGAGCGTTACTTTCGCCAGCTGAGTTTTCTCCCCACCCTCAATCCTCCACTTGTTTTCTTTTTGCTAACTTCACCTAACTATGGCACAGCTCGAAATGGTTTGTCCAATTAATGATTCTTTTTTGCGATGTGGATATCTCTTAAGGCGTCGCACACAAAGTGCGCTTAACTGCTATATTCTTCTCGTCTTTATACCTGACGAACTGTAAGTAATGGGCATATGTCCATCATGTGTAGTTATTGCCCGTATTCAACCCGTCGTCTGCTGCTGCCGCATTCATCTCTCCTGTATTACTTGCGACCGCAAGTAAACATTTTGCCCTGGATGTTTCTCCTCCGATCTTGCGATGTTTTTGGCAAATTTTTGAAAAAACGAAAATTAAAAAAACACCTCTTTCAGGCTAAAAATGCTTTGCGC
Source organism: Hippichthys cyanospilos (assembly GCF_059441005.1). Lineage (NCBI taxonomy): Eukaryota > Metazoa > Chordata > Actinopteri > Syngnathiformes > Syngnathidae > Hippichthys > Hippichthys cyanospilos. The sequence goes on along the minus strand of NC_142370.1, from coordinate 27,362,238 downwards.
TACATTGCGTTATTCTCATTTGTTCGTTTTTGTGTGAAACATATTACACTACCTCATTACAGTAAAAAATAATTCATTACAGTAATTACATTACTTTTGTAATGCATTACTCCGAACACTGTGAAAAAGTCAAACGCTTGCAGGGAAGGTTTTCAATTTATGTAAAGCACTGTTTCATTAAAGTACAAACGCATACAATATTAGTTTCAAGTGAAACAGAGCACTTACTTGACATAAAAAATTACCTCATTTGTCTTGTTAAGGGTGCTAATGATTTAATATCTGAATTGATAAAACTTGTGTAGCTAACATTGAAACATTGAAACGGGAATGATGTAATAATGACAGTAAATACTGTATCATTATACAGGGGACAATCAGGAACATTTACCTTTGTATGCCCTGTCTATAGTTCTTGACTTTTAGGGTTTTTTTTTCTTCTTTCTATTAAGCTCTGCAGCTCCATTCCTGGTATATGTGAGAACTAGTAACCTTTCTGTAGAACCTCTCAGCCTAATCTGACATTGCCATAAGAAAATGTTTTTTTTTTTACCAAAATGTTAAGACATGGAGCGGAGGACCTAAAAAGGACTGCATCTTAATTACAGCATGGGTGAAATATGTATGCTGTGTATCATGAAGCGCATCAAACTGCTGTTAACATGTCATCATGTCATCGAGGCGACTGACTTCCTGTCAAGGATACAGAATGCTGCACAAGTGAAGTAAGTGCTCACATCTTGTGGACATCTTCATTTTGCTTGGGTTTAAAGTGCACAAATTGAAGTTGCATATGCACAGCATCATCCTCATACCAGCCATTCGGGGAGATTAAGAAGAGCGCTCGAGTCCGCTTGCCTGACACCACCACAGATCCAACCGTGATAATTGTAAATTGCCTCGTTTCATAGATCTTTAAGTCCACACAGGGTTGCGGAGAGAGCACAGCGGCAATGGCAGTGGTCGCACAAAGCTGTGAATTATTCTATCAATCAGCATCAACACGACGCCCCCTTCAAAATAAGGTACAATCACTATCTGAGGGGATTAATTTATAAACTGTAATTTGCATTATATATATCAGAAATACGACGATTCTATATTTAAGCATGCAGAAAAGCAAGCGCTTGGATACGTGGAAATTTAGTCTTTCTCGTTATGTTGAGAATCTGTAATTTCATGTCACGAATATTACGAGAGTTCATGAGCTCTGCTTTTATGCCCATCGCAAGTGTAGCACAAATTGAGTACATGGGTGACATTTTATTTCTTTCTGCATTTTCGTTGATGGGCGCAGTTGGATATGGGCCAACTTGATTCCCAGTCAATCAAAGTGGCTTTGAACTCAGTGCAGGAGAGGGGTACATAGCAAAACCATTATGGACTAGATGCAAAAAATTGGTACGTGCAAATTATATTTGCAAAGAACGCAAAGATGATGTAACATTGGACGCCGTGACGTGAGCACCTGAGCGCCTTGCACTATAAATGAATGGATGGACAAGTATGAACAATCTTGGATGATCTACAGTGGTAGATCTAACATATTAGAAAAACATTGAAATCAAATGTTGGCAATATTCAGAGGTGGGATTTTTTAATTGTTTTTTTTTAATGGTCCATCATTTACAGTCGCATCGGTACGTGGACCTTTTTTCTTCGTCATCAGTCTGTCGTTCTTGGATGGTTACCGTAACGATTGTCGTCAAACCATTGATCCGTCAGCCCAATGTTAATGGGCACTTCCTTCATCATTTTCAGCACTTCTGTTAACACTTCTGTTCCCAAAGCCTCCACACCCAGAAAAATAATCCTTGCCCAAGAGAATAACAATGAAATCCAGCCATCTTAAAAAAAAGCGGCAAACGTAATCTTACAGTTTCCTTTCCATCACTCAATCATCCTAATAAGGAAGACAAACTTACGAAAAAACACACTAAACCCACACCACAATGCCCAGCAAAGTACATGCAACAACATGTAAATAGTACAATGGTTTAAAATATTCCCCTGGCACCAGAATGAAATAAGTTGTGATTTCAGATAGCGTTCAAAACCATTGGTGACATTTACATCAAACAAAATTCCTATTTGACCACGTCATCTGTCACATGCACTTCATATAAAAACAAGATTTTGCTAAGCTAAATTTCCTACATAATACCTTTTGGGGAGGAATCTTAAAAATTCTAGCTTGTCACTTTGCAACGTGCCTACTGGTTACTTGAATGCCGTCATCTCCCAGACATCCCAGAATGCTTTCCTCAACTATGTGCAAGCAATTTATAGATTCAAATTAAATTTAAAAAAGCAAAATTACATAAAAATCTCGTATTACCTAAATCTAAACACTGAGTTTTGCTATAGGCCTGTACAGTGAATGGATTGAGCAAAATTGTGTACAGTATGCATTTCACTTGATTGAAGCAACTATGACTTTGAAAGCAGCTCAAAATGTTCCGTTCCCAGCCGTGCTCGCCATCTACAATTTAGGTGAAAGTGTTACTGTGTGCAATACATTAAAGCTGTATTCTCTATTAATAGTAGTTGCTGTATGTTGATGCACTAGTAATCAGCTAGTTATTCCTGGCTGTATGAGTGTATGTCAATGATGGATCAATGGCAAATAGGTCAATATCAGTGGACTGCCCTGACAATAATGATACTGTTAGAGTAAATGTTGTGTCTCTTGGGGCATAAATCTTAATTATGTCAGCATTAAAGTTTGAATATTGTTTGGATTTGGTCATTATTCATTGAAAAAGCATATGTGTAATGTTAAAAGCTTTTAAAACAGAGATGCCAGTCTGTGGACCAACTGGTACCGGGCTGCATGCACTGTACCTGAAATAATGAAACATTTCCATTTCATATGTTATCCGAGTCTGAAAGATGTTTTTATTTGAAAAGCCTTAGATTTTGAAAACTGGGTTCTCTTGGATTGGTTTTGGTCACTTGAGAGCCAACATTTTACTCACAAAGGAATAAAACGAGTAAGAAACAGACGTCTTTGGGAAGGGGAAAATGCCCAATCAAGACACAGGTGATGAGCCAACAATTTCAAAGAAAAAGAAAGCTTTCAACAGATAATAAATACCAGGACTCCTACTTGAAATGATGATTTGTTGCAGGAAGGACTTCTTCCCAGGGAAAAAGGACCCACAAGCTGATAAGGAATGGATTCTTAACCTATTTTTACCAGGCCAAGTGAATGTAGCATGGCTGTGCAAGAAGATGATCTCGCAAAAATGTAGGTTTGAGAATCCCGAGTGCCCACCTGTGTAAAGAAAGAAACAAGCTGAGGGCTCCCATTAGTTTGCCGTCAATGGTGAGTTCCAATTTAATGTGCACTCCTCACCCCAGCCCCAGCCCCTAACCTGTCGATCCTCATTCTCTCTTGACCGGTCCGTGGTGATTAAAAGGTTGGGGACCTCTATTTTAAAAGGCTTAATGAAAACATGATACCGAAGAAAGAACTAAGCACTTTATGCTTTGTTAACTGAAAGTTTGTTCTCCAAGTATGTGACAGGAATCATTAGGAAAGAAACTGTTGTTATGCAGGGTGGCTCGGTAGAAGAGTGGTCCATCTCACAGTTAGTTCAGTACTAAGTTCAAATCGACGTCACAGTTTGCATGTTCTCCCCCAGCCTGCTTCAGTTCCCCCCATGCACTCCGGCTTCCTTCCCACTCCAAAAACATGCACGGTAGGTGTACTGGACATTTTCAATTGTCCTTTGGTGTAATTGGCTGTTTGAATGATTGTCCATCCCTGTGTGCAACAGGGCTAGCAACCAGTTTAGGGTGTCCCACGTCTACTGCCTGAAGGCAGCTGGGATGGGCACCAGCAAGCCTGCAATCCTAGTGAGGAAAAGCGGCTCTAGAAAATAGGTGGATATTGTTACGCAAGTCCGCTGACATGTGACATCTGGAAGCATCAGCTGCCTACATGTAAAAAAAAAAAAGAAAAAGAAAAAAAACAAAGGAAAGAAAGAAAGTGTCCTTGATTACAAAGACGCGCAGCTGGGTTTATGTGCTGGAATTTGTGCCAAGGCAGCAGGAAATATTTCAGTGGGATTGAAGCACCGTAAACAGAACTATATGTAAACAGTGTACACAGTTGAGTTGCGTCACTAACCCAGCATAAATAGACGCAAGGTAACAATGATGACAATGTGGAATGGATCATTTCAAATATTTACATTTTTTCTTGCTCTAACCAAAACACAATTCAAAGCTGGACCAGTAAGCACTCGATGACACTAAGGGCAGGAAGGTCAGTGTGGAACAATGCGACCTCACCAGTTGGTGGTAAATTGACAATTTAATCAACATGACCTCAAACTGAAATTACGACGTTTCTCAAAAGTGCCGTGATACAACCAAGAAGAGAAATGAGGTCATTAACAACACTAAAGGAGTCTCCTCGATGCAGAGAATGGGGATACTTTATTCATTCCGTGAAGGAAATAATCGCAGTGGAAAATTTCACACATGTAAACAACAAGCATTAAAAACAACAAAAACAACCAAAAACGTTAAAGCAAATACAAACAGCAGCATTGCGGAAGAACTACAAGGAATTTAAATGCAAATTAAGAGGAATAAAACTGAAGATTCAAGATGTTGCATGCAGATGTTGAATCATTCTGATGGTGACTAAAAGCAAACCTTTTTTGACCATTGATCATGATTTTTTTTTTACACGTTCCACCGATAAATATGTGCATATAAATTACATTTGGCACTCTAGCGATTCAATTTCTTAAGTATGAGGTTTATGGGACTGATATTTCTAACAAGAAAGTAAAAGGTGTTGTTGGTGGGCCAGGCGTCTCACCGCGTCGCTGCCACACCCAGTATTCATGACTAAAGTTCCGCCCATGGGTGATTGACATTGAATTTTCCCAAACACACATTCTTGCCATTCTGCCAATTTCAACTGTAAAACGCTTCAACTACTAAATGAAACGCTGCTGTTTTACTCGGCGGTGCAAAATCTCTCCTCCTCAACTCCGAAACTAAATGAAATAAAATATGTTTTAGCAGAATTTCCTCTATCCTGATGAGCTTTTCTCAAGTCATATTTACTTACCTGGGCGGGGCCTGCGTGAGACTGCAGAATAAGCAAGGAATGCCTAGAAATGAAGGAAAATAACCCTTTGGCCTCCGCCCCCTCACCTTTGGGCACCTTTAACTAAGAGGACAAAATAAACTCAGTGCTGCTAAAACAAAAGTAAACCGGCCCATCGAGAAAGAGAGAGACAGACAACTCATTGATGAAGCAAATTCTAACAGGGTGGTGGCGAGGTGTTAAACATCAACTGATTGGTGATTGGGTTCCACTCACTTGAGGGCCCATTGACATTTTTTTCATTCTACTATAAAGAGAAGCAAGGAACTGACCCTCAGTGTATCGGGAAAACCCTCAAGCCCACCAGGTGGATTTTCCGTAAACTCCTCAATTGTTTGGACTTGGGATATATTTTTCATGAAATGCACTACTCTGTCAAACAAACGAGAGCAAGATGAAAAGAAAAACAAATACTAATCACCTCATCAAAAATGATGGCAATAATGCAGGTAGATAATTGATGTCAACCTAACAAAAGTCCACAATGGCAGAGAAGGTAGGAGAAATAACCTAGTACAGGAATGGGGCTAGTGGAGGTATCCCCCTAGAGAGAGCACCAGTGAATTAAATGTTCAAACTGCCCTCGTTACAGCATGTGGTCTTAGTAGTTGAAATAGTAAGCTTTAACTTCCTATAAACAACTCATACTTTTAAAGTACATTTCAGTCGCATCTCACTCTTATCTTTAATGTATTTGCATTTATTATTTTAGCGCTGTATGTTTTCGAGCTTTATTTTTGAACTTTTACTGTCTGTACTGCACATATTCATTTGCTCATTTAGCTTTGTCAGATGACCACGTTTTGATCATGTGCAACCAAAAGTTAGGTGCTTTTTTTTGTTTAATGTTCAAACTCTTGGGATTTATACTCCTCTGGATTTATCCAGTACTTAGCCTAATGTTGGTCATGACAGACAGTCGCGCTTGACGATGTGGCACTTAAAAAAATTGGGGAATCGATTTTAGTCTAATGACATTACTGTGTGTTACTTAGAAAACAAATGAACGCCAGGCTCTGATGAGTCCCCCTTCATGTGCTGTGTGTTTATACCATCTTCCGAATGTATTTTAAAGTCCAAATTAAGCCCGCGAGGGGCGTGGACAGAGGTGCGGGGGAAGGGGACTGGCACGTTGGTGACAAACATGACCTCCCCTCTCCGCCGTGGAGGATTACAGCGAACAAAAGTTGGTCCAATCGCCGCACCAGGGTTTAAGAGTATTGCGGTGACAGATTAGAACATCTTTCACCCTAGGGAGGAGATAAGAGCGCATCAGAGGGGCCGCCATCAGCCCCGTTGCCGACGTCCGCGTTCAGAAAGCTCCGAGCCCTCCGCCCCCTCAACTGTTATATGTGTAATACCCATGTGGGTTAACAAGGTCGGAAGAATCCTTGTGTTCTGGCCCAAACGTTCTGCGCTGCTGTTTGCCTGCTTTGACTCCTTATTATCCCTCATAATTACAAATACGTCAAACGTGTCACGCCACCACGTCCGCTAACATCGCCGTGTAGCTCGCCCGCCCCTCAATTAGCTCTCTGTGCTTCAGGTTAATGGAACTTTTGATTGGACCAGCCTTGCTTTCCTGTTTTCATGTGCGGGGGTGTCGACCTCATCTTTATCTGCTGCTGCAAGGAGAGCTCTTGCTGTCCGCGGCCTTTGGCGCAACGACGCATCGGCGCGTACTTTATTTGGGACTGAAAATGGAGGCGTTTGGAGTCTGTGAAGGCCCAGAGAACACAGAGTAAACTTGTTCCCGTCATGGATGATCTTTCACACCTTCTCCGTGACTCTTTGCAAAAGCTGAGGAACGCCTGCTCGTTTTCATTCCCTTTCCCCAACACACTTATTTCACAGAAACAACATTTTTACTTTTATACAGTTGACTATTTTCTTCTAAAACAACTCTTCATTGTGTGTATAAAAAGTACATTTGGACACTTGCAATATTATACATTCAGTAATGCCTGCATGTTAATACTATATTGTGCATTTAATTTCCTGTATTTAAATTTGCCTTTTTTTTTCCTTACTCACTTATCACCTTCAAACGTGCAAGATGCTGCTTATACTGTAAATTGTGCATATCACCAGTTTATTTACTGTGCAGCAGGGATGTCGAAACTGCAGCCCGGAGGCCAGATAAGGCCAGGCATCTATTTGTCAACGGCCCACGGCGTAAACAAAAAATGACATTTGCCCCCCAAATTAGTGAAAAAGAAAGAAACACGTCATGTCTATTTGATTCAAGTTTCAAGATATCTCTTGTCAGATGTACACTTGTACCGCACGATGAAATTCATATTCCGTTCTTTTCCCCGAGCAGCAGACTACATTCCACTATCGAGCAATAAATAAATGCAATAAATATCAAAAAACATTTATGATCAAAAATTACAACAATAGTAAAAATAGTTTCCTCCATTTTGTGTGACAAGATGTTTGCTCTTGTTTTCTTTGTGATTGTGGTCGCCGTTCTGCGCCTTATGGCCATTAACAGAAAGCTCTCATGTATCTTTTTTTTTTTTAAATGTAAGCAATAAACAGGTAGCGGGTTTGCTTCATTTCATCATGAATTACAGTCAAAAGAGTTTCAAATTGGCCCTTGCATCCTTACATTTTTCTTAATTTAGCCCTCACATGCAAAGGTGTGGACACAACTGCTGTACAATACATTATTAGGTGTATTCTAATTTATTATTGTAGATCACTACCAATATTATTGTAGTAAACTTCCAACTAATTCAAATTTTGGTCAAACTACACCACACTTTTCAAAGCAAAACGACCAAAGCAAATTCCTGCATTAGTTCACTGAATTATGAACTTTCCTGCTCATACCTGGTTCTGTTCACACTTTGATTGAAAGTAAACCTTTTTCCTCTGAAACGGAATGAACAATAATCAATCATCCACTCCTTTTCTCTTCACCACATACATTTACATATGACTTAAATAGCAGTTTCACTTCATGCCCAAGGGTTTCATGTCATGTGGCGTCACACCAGATCCATTTTGGAGTGCTTTCTGATTAAAATGTTTTTCGTTGCTTAATGTGTTTTTGTGCTCATATTTTGGATTGGGCGACTGCTTTTGTATTTTGGAAGAAAGACACATGAACACATGAAAGAAGCACAGGAGAAAGAAACAAAGAAGTTGGCAGGTCCCTCACCTCGGACCAGTTTGCCATGGGTCACACTACCAGGGGGCTTAAAACCCCAGACAACACAGTAAGGAGTTGTTATTTATTCATGTATTATTATTATATTTTATTCGGTGTAAACTGCAAGCGTGACACTCTTCTTTGTCATCCTTTTCCATGCTCAACTGATTGGAAGCCTCAATAAAATGTGTTTTGCTACCACGTGGGAGGCAAAGTGACAAGAGTTAAAAAAAAAGGAACATTTCTGTAATTTGGAAAGGGAAAAAAGTCTGTCCAGTAGAATTAATGTTGACCTCTTCATCCTCTCTCATCATCCATTCCCCAACCGGTCTGTCTTCTCACAAACCAAACAAGGGCTCACAGATTTGACCCCACGTGCACAAGCCTCAGGAGGAGGTGCTGGGGAGCACCAATGGAAATGCAGCCTGACAATCTTTTCCTCCCTTAAGCAACCAAGTGACAAAAAAAAAAAAATCAACATAAAACATCGCTCCTTCTCATGAGGAAAGTAATCAGGAATAGACTGCAGGACAAGTTAAATTAGCCTAAACTCAGAAAGATGTCAGCCTCTTCAGACAAATGTTCACATTTATTTCGTATGTGAAGGCACAGACAGGCGTTGACGTCTTTGGTGCCATTTTCAAGATTAGCACAAGTAAGTGTAGCACAAAGAGCTACACAAAGTGTTTCTCTCTCTGTTTTCTTTCTTTTAGCATTTTCCTGTACTGAGCACATGGTAGAATTGGGAAATACAGTAGAAAGTGGCCGCTGGTCTGTGCGTCTTTGACCGTCCGTCAGTGTGCGGCGAACAAATAGGGCCCCTAAGAGTGTGTACAATATGCATACATGTAGGTGCAACATATCCAACTAAATTTACCTTTAGGTTTATTCAATAACTTTTTGAGCTAGCCTATATTGTGCTTGTCAAAGTACAAACCCCTTTGGAATTGAGTTGGGATCTTATGTTAATCATGAACAAAAAAACATTACTTTGCAAATCAATAACTTGCAAATCATGTCCAACCTGTATTTTATTGAATTTACTAAAAAGACAAGATATTTGATTTTCAAACAGGTAAACAATGTTTCTAAGAAATAATTTCAGTCTTCATGAACACATTTTCAGTGGGAGACAGGTATCTCAATGGGAGACGGGTCTTGCACTGCAGGCAGTTGAGTCTAGTATTCAAACTCCTGCACAATGTGTTTTCAAAACCTGTTTTCAACTGTCAGCATAATTGGCTTGTTCATCGATGTAATTGGCTGCATTTGCACTGCGGGGCTTAATGTTCAATTCCGATTTTGTGAGCTTAGTTGTTTTTTTGTTTGTTTTTGCAAAATCTAGATGGAGAATCTAGAATACACCTCGCTCGCCTTCCATTAAGTTGTCCTAGAGAGGAAAAAATAAAACAACATTGGACGAGGGTCCAATGCTGTTGTTTTGTTTTTCCAACTTGCTCCCGCCTTTTTGAGCAAAGCATTTTGACATTTGTTGCCCGTTTGTTACATGCGAGTCGAATGAATGCGACGTGGCTCGTTCAGACTAAGTCGCATGACAAAAGATTGGGTATGGATCGGATTCAGGCCACATAACCAAGTGGCCTGAATTGCATTTGACAAAAATCAGATCTGTGTCATCCACACTGCCGTAACAAGATAAGATACATGTTTCATCGGTGCAAAAAAATCAGAATTGGGTCACTTCAGTCTGCACTGTCAAAATAGCCAGTTACCCAGTGGTACTACTAACACAACCGATACTGTCACAGATGCTAGCTTTTGAGCTTTCTTTCCATAACAGTTCGGATGTTCTCTTCTTCTTCTATGGTCCAGAAGGGCATAATATCTGCTCTTTCTACAATTTGAAATTTTGGGTTTTCAGACCACAGAACAAGTTTCCACTTTGCATGAGCCTATCTTGGATGAGCTTAGAGCCAGAGTAGCTGACTGTGTTTTTCTCTTCCGTTCTCTCTCTATCGCTGTCGCTCTCTCTTCATCTAGATGACGGACAGACAGACAGATATATATATATATATATATATATATATATATATATATATATATATATATATATATATATATATATATATATATATATATAGGTTATATATATATATATATATATATATATATATATATATATATATATATGTGTGTGTGTGTGTGTGTGTGTGTGCGTGCGTGCGTGTGTGTGTGTTTGTGTGTGTTTATTTGTGTATTAATAAATATATGTGCATATGTGTGTGTACGTATACTTAGATAGATAACTGGTTCAGTCTGTTTTTGCGGTAGTTGCTGCTGACAAGCTGCTCATGTCAGCTGAGGTTGTTCGGCCTGGCTGCCAATAGCCAACTGAATGCCTCTAGTCTAACTCGTTCCATTAACGTAATTATCATAAATCATAAATAAGAATATGTCCGATATAGAAATGTGCATCTCTGTGTCGTAACACAACTTTTGGGCTGATGGATACAATCTTCTTCAAATGGTATCTAAAGGTTGTTGTTTTTTGTTTTTGTTTTTTTCTCAAGGAACTGATTGCTATGGATCTTTGAAAAATGCGTGTGCCAAAAATTTGAATGGGTTTTTCTCAAAATTTCAAACTTTACCTTAGCAACATTCAAACTTGTGTAACTTAGTCATTTTTTGGGCTAGGTTACTGTCTTGTATATCAATTTTAAGAGAATTGTGTGTAGAATATGGAAGTATACCTTCTTTTTTCAGACACAAGCCTGATTTTGAGAAAAATCTATCCATCCGTTTTCTAAAGCACACTAACCACACAAGGCTTGCTGGTGTCTATCCCAGCTGACATTTGGTGTAGATTGTTAAGATAATAGTTGCTGTTTACTTTTTATCGCGCTGGAGTCGATATAAAGTGTATATTTAATTGATTGGTTAATTTGTTCATTTCAATGCTACTACTGTACATAATTTGTCTGCGGTCGAGAACCTATACTCATGGTGAATTCAGTGAATGTATTACCCCCATGACTGAGTTTATCGGGCTCGTTTTCATCAGGGTGCCTTATTACATGGTACTGAGCTGCTCTCTACTGGCCAATTGGAAGAATTTCACCAGGAATGTGCAAGGTGTTCCAAAAAGCACATTAAAAAGGTCGAAGAGTATTGAGGATGGGAAAAAACGGACCTGAACCTCTGAAAGTATTTGATCTCAAGTTTTACGTGGAATGTTCAAAGATGTTTAACGTGAGCAGCGTTGGTCACACGGCCCACACATCAAGCGGATCGTTTGACGTGCGTTCGGACATTAAGCAAAGGAAACGCGAAAATTGAATTCAAGGTTACAAAATAGAATAACGCTCAATAAATGTAGCTTAAAATGGTACCAGTTTCATCTTATCTAGTACACACTGTACAAATGAATCCACTACAACTCGGGGCTTTGAAATCAACTAAATTGCATTGCTTTGATGCGATTTGCTATTTATAGGCAGTGTATACGTTTGAATAAATTGAACATTTCTATTTTCATCTATAAATTACTGACACAGTTGCTTGTTTCGTAACTTAGGGCATATCATTTGAAATTGATAAAAAAAAACAAACATGAAAATACCTCGGGGTCCCGTGTGTGAGTGAGTGTGTGTTATTTGTAGCTCATCCGGGTTATGTTGACTGTAGTGAAATGACATGGTAACACATCTGGAGGCGTCAGATGAGTTCCGGGTAGGCAGAGGAAATCAATCCTCGCTGACGGTGACTTGAGGTTATTTGACCAACAAACTTGCCTACTGGAGACTTCAAATAATTCGTGTGACAAGATGGACCTCCAAAAATTCTGTGGTTGGTTCAGTGGGTGCTTCTCATTAATTCCAAGAAAACAATCTTTCTTTCCTTTGTGCCCCCAAACATTTTTAATTTGATCGTCCGTAGCTACACAGACAAAACGTGCAATAAAGAACCGGGTACCATACTTGGCTCTCACGTCATTTATTCCCAAAATCTATCTTCATTGCCAAAATCTATGTACGTACATTTTCCTTTGTAACAATGTGCTGAAAAATCAATCCACTCGAAGGGTAATTTTTTACCTCTAATATTAGGCCTTTTTTCGAATTCCTATAGTATATATGTATTTATTATGTTTATTTTAATAGCTCTTGAGATTTTGAGTAATATTAGATGGATTTAAACTAAACTATTTTCCGGAGGCTCTTGTGGAAAAAAAGAGATAAATTGTAATCTACAGTATTATTATTATTATTATTATTATTATTATTATTATTATTATTATTATTATTATTATTATTATTATATAGTTGGTTTTATAGTGTCTTTTCTACAAAAAAGTATAGAGATTTTTTAAACACCTTACTCTACAGGTTTGTTTTGGGTGGGCCAGGTATGACTGACAATACGTACCTTTTTTTTTTTTACATCTCACTATACATGTTTTTGTTTAATGTTTTACTATACATATTAGTTTATGTTTTTAAATGCCTCGCCATAGATGATCTTTTTAAAAGCCTCTACACATGGCCATTTAAAAAACAGCTTAACTATATACATGATTGGTTTGAAAAAAAAACACCTATGAATATATGGTTGTTGGTTTTTTAAAGCTCTACTATACACAATGTGCCTGCCTGCCCCCCCCCCCCCCACGAAAAAAAAACGAACTTGCAAACAATTTTTGAATTATTTATTATATGTTGATGTTCAAAGTTCAAAAAGGTAGAACCAACGCTGCAAGTTTTAAAGAGTCTTTATCTTGCTTAATAGGACAGCTGGTTGAGGGTGGCTCACTGGCAGCTTGTGGCCACTGCCGCTCCCAAACTTTCGATGAAGCGATGAACATCTCTGAAGGAGTTGTAGAGTGGCACTGGGGCAATACGCAACACATTCGGATGACGCATGTCACACTGGGGACGAAAAATGGGGAAAAAAGATCATAGAGATTTACTATCACTGCAAATAATACAATGGTTCCTTGTGATATGAGTTTAAATGATCATGATAATAATCGTACCTCAAAACACAACACCTGTTTTCTCATTAAAATTAATGGGGTCACAGCCACTCCCCCCAAAAATGTATTTTAATCGTAAAAAGTGCAATCTATAATACTGTTGTAAAAAAAACAAAAAAACCTAATCACAGTATTAAATAAATTTTACAAAAGAAACATTTGGTCTTTTAATGACATATTCACATATGCTCCTTCTGGAGTGCAATACTGCAGCATAATACAGGCACGCAAAAAAAAATAATAATAAACATACATACAACTTTAGGTAATTAATTTGCACCAGTGATATTTGTTTTTCTAAACAACATGCTTGAGTGCTGTTATGTTGTCTGCCTACATGTGTTACGGCATCATTTGTGTTCAAATACTCGCTCGTTAAAGCGATTTTAAAGAAATCAAACCCACACACACAAATCCATAAACAGCAGATCACAGTACATCTCACGGCACACACTTCAGTTAGAAGAACGGTGCGACAGGAGTTCTATAAAAAAAATTCATTTTTCAAAGATTGGTAAGAATATGTGCCATCAGATATTGTAATATTAAATGTGTATGTGTTCTCTTGTATGTATTACAATGTGTGTAATTATTTTGATTGCGTGTATAGTTTTACGGTAAACTCCAACTAGAGTGTCACTAAACAGTTTAAAGCACGCTCTTGAAGGGTAGACTCATACAGTATCTGCACACTAGCACACATTGCACAACATTTGTGACTATCATTTCTCATCCATGAATATGATTTTAAGATTGAAAGAAGCCAAAATCAAAGGCAGGATTAATTTTTGATCAATTGCCCGACCCTACAGTACTCTTGATATGTACACCAATTGGGAGCGGAGAACAAAACGCCGGCAATAACTGGATTTCACTGTATGGTGTCCAGACTACTCACAACCACACCCCTCTTCTCCAGCTCCTGGAAGACTCTCTGGATGGGCACAGAGAAGCAGAGTGACAGCTGGCATCCTCTCTGCTCCGGGTCAGAAGGCGTGATGATGCGCACGTGAGGTTTGCGGGGTTGGGCGGGATCTTCTTTATAGTAGTGGCCAATGAGATACTCTAAGTAGCCTGTTAGAAGCACCGATTTCCTGCGGAGCATCTCCATGCTGGTCATGTTGAAAACCTGCGCAACCAACAATGCCGTCACCATTCAGTTTTATAATGTTTAATCGTGTATTGCATAGTTGTAAAGTTTAGATGCTAGGATACAATTCAGGATTTCACATCAATGAAATGTTCTTATGTATTACACTATACTTGTGAGATTACATCTAAACCGATGAAACAACATTTCAGTAAAGTATGAGCAAATTTTGGTATACATATAATATATGGGAGGGTAGAAGAAATGCAGATGGGAGAATTTCAACTGTTTGTAATAGAGCATTTATGTCAGGGGTGTGAGTCATTTTCGTTCAGAGGCCACATGGAGGAAACTCTACTCTCAAATCTACTCTCAAAGGGACCGGTTAAATCATGGTATAAATCTTTAAAGCGGTTCGTGTCAATTATGAGTCTGAATTCAACTGGGTTCAACTGTAAATATAGTGTTTAAATTGACAAAATAAAGATACAGTAATGAAAGTACAATAACTTCCTTTTGAGTCCCCTATGCATCCCAATGTAACATCTTCTCTTAAATTGCATGAGATGAGTAGAAATTTTCTATAATCCTTTTTTAACTAAAACTTAATCAATGCTGTACAATGAAAGCCTTAATATCAAGAGGAAGGAAAATTCCCCAATCAACTTTATAAACATTGTACAACCTTGTAAGGAGTGCAGTGACATTCAAAGATTTGGACAGAATAAAATGGTGCAGTAATGTCTAATGTTGAACACTTAGCATGCACATAATGATGTACACACGACGACACAACGCGACAGAAGTTTAAAAACTCACAAAAATCTCATGAGGTCACGTCAAACATGAAAGCCTGCGGAAAGACTGCGGAGGAGGACTCAGAGAGTTGTTATCGAGCGTGTTAGTTGCAGCTGACAGCAGGTCAGGACAACGTGTTGTTAATCGTGTGCACTATTTAAATTCTGTCAATAAAAGAAGCAATCAGACACAACCATGACTAAGTGAATCCGTTAACTCATACAAGGGCATTACAGTATTATAGACAGCAGACTAATGGGTTTTGTCCTATTCAATTTTTTTTCCGTATTTTTTTTTTTTTAATGCTTCACGAAATGATCTTGCGGGCCATATGCAGCTTGCAGATTTTATGTTTGACACCCCTGTTTTAAATAGTTTATATGAAAATGATTTTGCTATAGGATTGCTTCAGTATATTTCAATATTATGAGAGCAGTTCAGCAGTGTGTGACTTTTTCCGCAGGAAGTATAGCTGCAAAAACATCATTCAGCGATTTTTCAGTCTTGTATATGAGAAAGAAAAAAAAATCAGTCCGTGTGACATAATCCCTGAATTACTGAATTGTGTTCCTGATCGCCCCTCATTGCCTAGATACAAACACATATATATGCACAAACAGGAAGTGGGCAGCGGTACCTCCAAACTGGCCTGCAGGGAGCACACAAGGAGAATAGGCTGATTGGACAGTCTGAAACCTTTCACTCCGGGTTGCAGCTCCAACACTGTACGCATACACAACCAAACGCACACACAGAATACAGTCATGCATGCACGCACGCGCACACAAATTCATCCTACTTCGTGGATTTCACTTTTCGCGGGGGATTTCGGTCCCTATTAACAGCAAACATGGGATGTTCTATGTTTTTGTTGAGTGTAAGATACGCTGATGCCATAAAATGTCAAGATTGCAGTTGTGGAAGAAATATTTGCTTACCATTGTTCATCTGGAAACGGGATTTTAAGTCATGACCCCACCAACCCGTCAACCTGCAAGCACACCGCAGTACAACATGCCACACTGACACTCATGATACTGGTTACGACTAATTCAAGTTAGGTTTACACTGTATGACTCGAGTGACAAAATTTGGATATGGATAACCACCGTATATGGTAGCAGAAACGACAAAAACATACTAAATTTGTAACACAATTGGGTCTCTTCCCGAGGTGGATGACACAATAGTATTGCATATCAATCAATGTGAGCTGATGGAAAAATGCTATATATATATATATATATATATATATATATATATATATATATATATATATATATATATATATATATATATATATATATATATATATATATATATATACAGTATATATATATATTGTTTATATGTATTTGCTCAAGGTGAGTGAACAAAGTAAATGTAAGGAAAGTTAATGGTATGAAAGACAGCTATGTGTCAGTATTCTGTAGAAAGAGTGAAACATTTCTAAATGGTTGGGCAAGTTGTGGAAACCTGTTTAAACAAAGAAGAATAGATTGTGTGTGAAATTACACACACTGCCTGAGAATAAAATCTAAAAGAGGAGAGGCTTTCTTTTCTCAGAACGAGTTAGACTGCACTGATCTGACCGCCCACCTTTCTGCAGAAAGTCAAATGTTTGGGCTCCAGTTGTGTGCAGTCTCCTTTTGATAACTCTGGCAGAGTGCGGTGTAAATGCACAGTTAAGAAGCACCCCGACTTCTCTTTTGCTCTCTGACGCCGCTCATTTGTCTTGTTTTAAAAGCAAAACTTTGCCTACATCCATTATTTAAACCGCTTATCCTCCAAAGATTAGGGGCAAAGTTAACACCTTATGTCGTGAAATACTGTATGGTATCTACGGTGCTAAATGTATGTTAGAATGAGACAAACACGTTAATCCTTAAAATTGCACCAAGCAACATTTACATGGGATGGCTTTACTTCTAACCTCGATCAAGCTACACCCTTTCCAAAATACTGTGTATAAAAAAAATATCTTTGGCTTCTAAAGCGTAGGTGTTGAACTCTATCCCTCAAAGGCTGGCATCCTGCATGTTTTCTGGTTTTCGCTCCCTAACACAACTGTATCAAATGATGGGCTTATAGGCAAGCTCTGCAGCAGCTTGGAAATGATCCCAATCATTTGAATCAGGTGCGTTTGAGAGAGAGGGTTTGATAACATGCCGAATACTAGCTCTCGAGGACTGGAGTTCAACACCTATGGTCTAAAGCACAGGTGTCAAAGTCAAGGCCCGCAGGGCAGATCCGGCCCGGCACCTCACTTTTTGTGGCCCTTGAAATGCTGATTTGACTTCAGGTTTCTAACTAAAATACCAAAATTGCAAGTTGTCTTTAACGTTTAAAAAATTGGGAGAAGAAAAACAAACATTTTCTTATTCTCCAAATCTCTTTTGAAGAGTTTTTGCCGGCTTCTGATATCAAATCTTGGTAAATTTGTGATCAACACACTTAAACTGTATTTGAATTCACAGTCATTCCGGCCCTCTGACAGAAACTATAACTACAATGCGGGCCAAAATAAAAAAATTGTTTGACACCACTGGTCCAAAGGGTTGAAACAACATACTTTTTTACATAAGTACATCATTTTTTGTAAACGTAGGTTGTTTTGTGTTTTCAGTGAATATAAAGTTATATTGGATTTGTGTAACTTGGCATGTTCATGGTCTGGTATTATACACGGAAGACATCCAGCCATAGCAAAAGTGATGAACAATGATGATTGTCCTTTCATGTAACTTCTAAATTGCACAACAGTGTCACACTGTTTACTAATCTATGCTCAATTTCATTTTCATTTGGTTTAAGGTACAATTTGTTTGTTCATCTATCATTTTGATAGAACTAGTCAAGTGTTGCTGTGAAGTTTATTTTCCTATACAGCCTTAAAGAAAACATCCAGTAGCTATTTGTTCAGAGCTTTTTGTTTATTGTGTGCTTGTCTGAGTTTTTTTTTAAGTTCTCATTCAGCTATTCCATTGAAAAAAAAAAAAAATCTCAGCGAAAACATAACAGTGCACTTACGCAGGTTTGACAGTGTATTGATGTTTTTCATGGATGAATGCTCCAGCGATCCCACCACAACCTGAGTTCAAATACTGAACAGAAGCAAGTGTAGAAAGTTGCACATCATACATGGCTAGTGTCAGTGTATTGCTTGGGTGTGTGCGTGTGCGTGTGCGTGCGTGTGTGGTCACCTTGTAGGAGCACCAGCAAGCAAAGTCCACTCCCCACTCGTGCAACTTAAGATCAACATTTCCTGCTGCATGGGCCAGGTCAAAGCCCACCAAGCAGCCCTGGTAAACAAACATGTATATAAACAGACATAGATGATATCTATAGTCAATACACGTGAATTTGACGTTATTCTCACCTTGTTCCGGGAGGCCTTGGTGATGGTGGCCATGTTGAACAGCTGGCCAGTGTAGTATTGAACTCCACTGAGCATCACTAAAGCCACTGAGGGCCCCTCTTTCTCAATCACATCCAGAATGTCCTCTGTTCGTAGAGTCTCCTCTCCCTGGACACAGAAGTAGTTACCACCATTTTCTAACTGTACATATATATATATATATATATATATATATATATATATATATATATATATATATATATATATATATATATATATATATATATATATTTATACACGTGTGTATATAGTTTGCGCATGTTTACGCAAAGCACCATTTCTCCACACATCATCTTTTGCCATCCAGAAGTACTGTGTTCATGTGGTGTCTAGGTGAAAAGCTCTATATTCTCGTCACTCATACTTACTGGTCTGGCCTTCAGCAGCACCATGCTCTGCTCTGGGTCAAAACCTCGTAGACGGATCTGAGACTCAACAGCATACTTGACAAAAGGCAGCGTCATAGTATTATGTGAAACTGGCAAATAAGTCATATGCATAGCATGGACAACAAAGTCAACCGCTGGTTGCGGCGTGATAAAAGTTGCTCACATGATCTGATGGGAAGGCTTTGTCTTCCAGAATAATCTTGTGCCGCGCGGCTGTGGGTTGGTAGAAGGAAAGCTAACAAATCAAAGTCAGACGTTAGTACAGAGTGTTCTCTTTTATATATGAGTGATACTGTCTGGTTTTTGCACCATCAGCAGGTGTAAATTAACCGTCAGCCCGTTCATCAGCGCCACCTCTTCTGGATGCGCACCTGAAAAACACGCACACATGCGCGCAAGCGCACACACACGCACACACACCAAGAAGGCAATTAACTGGACATTTTACTTGAAGTCTGAGCAATGCTATGTGCACATTAGAAGACGTAAACTGAGACTAGTCAATGTCTGAAATGGTCTGATCGGGTACAATACAAAACAAGAAAGACTGCTGAAGTATAGTGAGTCACCAAGCATTTGCCTCTGCCCTTTTTTATCGCTCTGTGTGATTTATTTGTCAAGTTTTGCACTACTGTATGTTTTTCTGCTATGATGTTATGCATTCAACCCTGCTCTTTTGAATTCAACCATCTTTTTAACCTCTTTTTTCGGCTTGTTCATGGCTACTTTTCTCTCTGTACAGAAATGCCGCATGCAGACACTGCTGTCTGAAATATTCACCTAACATCAGTTACTAGCAGCGGTGCTCAAAGTTTTGATTGCAGTCGACCAGTCGACGGTCGAGCTATTGTTGGTTGAAAGCATGACAACACACTACATGTGAAAAAAAAATCTCTGTGGAAAAAAAGAACATCAATTGAGAAGAAGGGAGTGTGGATAAAAAACGAATGTCAGTCATGAGTCGTTGCTAGTTTGTTTGTTTTTTTTGGGGGGGGGGCTTTTTTTAGCAACCTATATTGACATTTGAACATGAATTCAGATCAACGCTATGTTGTTTACATCAGGAGCGGCTCACTCTCCGGTCGCAAAAGAAGTTGTCTGTTGCCACAGATATGCTTTTGGGAGGAACTTCAAAATAAAAGAGTACCAAGGCCATTTCCTAATACATTACTAGTTACGGTACAGTTTATTTTGATGCATCGGATGGCCTTCTCAAGAAGTTTTGCTGTTTTACTAGTATGCAGTGGCTTGACACAGTGCATTTTCCCATCACTGCACTTCTGGCCCAATATGGCGTTATATTTGTGCCACAATTACGCGCGCACGGAAAAAAACTTCTGAGCGTTGAAAATAAAACTGAGCGAGCGAGAACAGATTTTGAGCGCAGAAAAAAGTTCTTGAAAAGAACTCAATGATGTTGAACGAGGGAGGGAGGAGTATCGCGCGCGAGATGTTGAGCGAGAGAGGGCTATCCCGAGCAAGCAAAAAGGAATTTTGAGCGAGTAATTTCTTTTTCTGTGTTCAAACTCCATCGGCGCGCGCTCAAACTCTTATCATTACGCGCTCAATAGTTTTTTTTCTTGCTCTCAAAATCTGTTTTCGCTCGCTCAGTTTGATTTTCTCCGCTCAATTTTTTTTCGCGCGCTCCTAATTGTGGCACAAATAAAACGCCATAGCCCAACAAGTTAAAAAAAACAAAAAAACAGATCTCATCCCATCCCTATTAGTAACTGCCCGATAAATATGTTTATTCTTCCTGTGTCATTTTACTCTTCCCTGCCTGAAGAATGAAGTGATGAATATTGCAAGCCTTGGTAAGCTAAGCTAGTCAGACGCTGTCTCTCACTGCGATTAGACGAATCTAGAGACGTGAGTGACACAGCCCAGATGTGAATTTTCATCAGTATGGTGTTTACGAGACAGTAATATGACTATTAGTCATATCATGGCATAAGAGGAGCTATTAATTCATTTTATTGGTGCTAGGCTGTATTGGCCACCCATCATTGATTATTAGGTTATCAAAGGTCATTAGGCCACTAGCAGTAGTCTTTCAACCAGCAGCAAGGGAATTTCAGATTCCTGAATTAAAAGTTAATTCTTCTATGGCAAAGTGTTTATCCACTTTTTTAAATGTATTTTGTGTCTCTTTTTTTTTGCTCCATTAAAATGCAGCACGCCATTCATCATCTCATTCAAATATTAGAGATTACATGTAATGCAGAATTGTTGAATTATACATTCTTCGGTGTTGACACTTGAATGTAACCAATTTAACCAAAGTTTGTCTCATTTTGAGTAAAAAGTAATTGAGGCTATGGCTACAGGTATTTCACACAATGTGCGATAAAAAAAATAAAATAAAAATAAGCCTGGTCTCGAAAACATACATTGGCAATATAATTGTATTGCTCAGTGTGGAACCTACCGACAACTCTTGCCATAAGGACCTCAAGATTGTTTTCAGCCCATGCCCAAGGTCGTGACCCTTCCATATGGCCATGCACGCCCCTGACAAACACACACATCCTCAAATAAAGTTTCTATACTTTTCATCATTGCGGCAGAAAGGAGTTGCTGTACATTTTGGCCCACTTGTTCAGTTCTTCCTCCAAGTACTTCTTGACCATTTTGGGCTGCAGGCCTAATGAGTTGCCCACCATGTAGATGCTGTCTTTGGTCCCATCTACCAGTGACAGATCCGCTGTGTGTCATACCAATAAGATCACGCTATGAAAACAGTTTTGTTAAAAATAATCTAATTATGGGTTAAAAAAAAAAAAAAAAAAAAGACTCAATAGAATTCAAAAAATCTCAATATTTGGATGAATTTGACTCAACTTTCTGGGTTATTTTATTTTTTAAAAAATGCTGTCTTGTTCAAACTTATGAACAATTTGGGAACGTTTTTTTGGTTCCATATTGAGGTTATTTATTTTTATTATTATGACTAATTCAATTATTTTTAGTCCAAGAGTGCACATTTACAAACTTGTCTTACTAAATTGCACAGTCCAACAAGTTACATGTTGCTTCTATACCAGAGGTGTCTATTTTCCCCAAAAGCAGCGGCAGCAAATTAAAATAAAATGATACAAAGGCATTTTTTAAATTATTCATCTTCAAATTAAACCATAATACCAATCCATCAAGCAATTGCTTTCCTCTGTATTATTGTTAGATTTGGAAAAAGTAGTACATCACAGCTGTCTGTAAAGGTTTATTAAGAAAAAGTTTTAGAGGGATTTTGGGGTTGCCTGTTTCCCAAGAAAAGTGTTTCACTCCTCTACATACTTATAGCTGTGCCACTTCCGGTACCTTAAAACAGACCGTTTTTTTGTTGAGGGTAGCTGATTCGAAAGGAGTATTTGAAAGTATCACTGTGCATACATTTTGCTCTTTGTTGAGGGAAACAGATAGAGGCTGGTCAAGGCTGTCAAGGCATACTAAATGAATGAAATGAATTCAAGTAACTTAAGTTCTTTAGTGTCATTTAAATGGGTTTTAACTTTTAACTATGTTGTATTATTGTTAATTATTGGATGGATTATTGTAGAAAAAAAAACAACAAAAAAAAACAGCGGGTACCTCGTTTAAGAACCGCGGAGTTACTCGACGGATCAGCCTGTCTGTCAATGGAAGTCAACAGTAACTTAGCTTACGTGTGCACAGATCTGACAGTAACTTAGCATGCACATGCACAGAGCCATCAGTCAGTAACCCTCAACAAGCGGACTATTTTGATGCCACATTCGGTGTAAATTGTACTCGCCCATCTCCAATTATTATTAGGAATAATAGAGGCAGTACCTATTGTGGAAACACACACAACCTTTTCGCAATTTCCCCCAACTCAAAAACTTTTGGGAAAATAGCACTATTGTTAAACTATGGTATAGACAACACAGGTCTGCATTGCTGTCTTGTAAATGCTTGTGTATATGCTTGTATTCAGTGTTTTTATTTTGCACAGCAAAAAAAGTGAACAACAATCAATTTAGAAATATAAAAAGACAATGTCCACTCACAGGTAGGTAAATCTGCTATTTTGGGCACCAAGAAGTTCTCTCTCAGATTTCTCAACTCATCATGGTCATCCAGAAACTTGGCCACCTGCTCAGAGGTCGTAGGGCAGCCCAGCGAAGAGGCGACCTGTTCCACAGTTTCCCTAACAGTCAAGCCAGTGATGTTGTCCATTGCTTCTTCTCAGTGAGCCTGCACATGTAGTTGTAGGAGATAATCAGATATTTGACGGTATGAGCAAAAATATCTTGGTATTGAAATTACAGCTCTAAAATATATAATTTTCATTTTTTTTGTGAAAAAAATGTGTTATACATTTTTTAAACAAAATATATAGTACATATTTGTACATTTACAAAAAAACGTCTTTATCTCTCCCTCCTTCCCTGCCCTCACCGACTCAAGACTTAAAGGGACAATGTGCAAGATTTAGAATCAAGATTCAATAGTTTTATTGTCATATCCATAGTAATACCACACAATGAAATTATTATCCTGTTCACTTCCGAGAGCAGACTACCGGAACATAATTGAGCAAATAATAAAATAGGCAATAAATAAAAAAAAAAAAAAAACAGTAGTAGAGCAATAAGGGCAGTAATAATGAACCACTAGACCAATTTTCATTAAAAAGGAATAAATTAAATGATTAAAAATTGCAAAACCTTTTGCTCATCAGCTGTGAGCAAGTGTCTGAATGCATGGGGCCAAACACCTGCCACTGCACACTGGGCTGGCACGGAATGCTGTGCGACATCCGTGAGTACCAATCACCGCATGTGGAATGCATTCACATTCTCTTGAAGGGGCAATGTGTAACATTTAAAACGCTTTTCATTAAAAAGGAATAAACCAAATTATTATACATTTTAAACACTTGCAGATAAATGTGTTCTTAACAACCAACAATATGTTTTAAATATAATTGTAGGTCGAGTTATCATTAAAAATGATATTACATGGGGGGTGGCAATAGTCCGGAGGCTCCCATGTCGGTTCTTGCTATGGACACTGGTAAATGCAGCACCTCCTGCTGTCCTTCATGAAAAACATTCTAAATCTTACACATTGTGCCTTTAACAAATATGCGACCAATGTCACAATTCTGTGCCCAAAAAGGGGGAAGCAGCTTAGAAATAAAATAACAATAACAACAAAAGCGGAACGTGGCGGAGAAGTTTGGAAATATAACGGAGGGAGAACAGTGTATGTGTGTGAGTGCGTGTCTCGCGCAACGTCTCCCTCGCTCGCGCGTGTTAGTTGCCACTGTGCACGCCATGGCCAGATACCGCACCTTTCCACCTTAAACATGACAGATTGAAAATATTGTGGCTACGGTGTCCGTATGACAGCCATTCGGCTATCCGTTGTGGTACTTCCGCAAACACGAAGGTTGAGAGCAAACTTCGGTGACGTCACGATGTTGTCTGCGCAAGCGGGACAGTTTACGGCCGTTTGGCGTTTCCACACAGGTTACGTACAGGTCGCATTTATTTTGAAATGTGAACGACCTCAGGAAAAAATCGGATTTCACAAAAAAATCGTAATTGAGAATCAAGCCCTTCAGTGTGAACCTTGTCAGAGTGGGTCTGCCTGAGAATCTGCGAACCATAAACTATGATGCGGAAGTGCACACCATCGTGCTGCCCAATTTGTTTTATATTATCTATATTATATATTATATCGTAATTAACAATATCCATCCATCCATTTTCTGTAGCCGTTTATCCTCATTCGGCTCGCAGGCCTGCTGGTGTCATTTCCAACTGTCTATGGGCAGTAGGTTGCCTGATAACTGAATTGGTTGTCTAATAATAATAATAATAATAATAATAATAATAATAATAATAATAATAATAATAATTAACCACATTCTCAGTAACCAAATAGGACAATTAATTATACTACGGCGCCGGTACAGTGCAGTGCAGTTTACAACTGTGTGCTAGATTAGATGAACCGTATGCGTAATGAAAATAGCATACACCAACAAAACATTGAATTTTCATGACCCAAATTGCTAACAACTGCAGATACACCAAAGTAAAAGAGTAAATAAGTGAACGGGACAATTGGCAACCATAAAGTTGTAACTCACTGTTAGTTGCAGACGTTCCTCTTCTGCTAGCAGCCAATCATCTGATCCAGCGGCGCTCTTTCACCTCTGAATCTTTCTCTCAAGTTAATTATTGTTATGACCTCAAACTCAAACAAGCTTCTTGATAGCCTTTCTTCAATGAGTGCACCGCTTCTTGTCAGTCTTTTACAGTGAAACCCAAACACATATGTGTTCCTCTACGGCAGACTGATATCAGTCTGCCGTAGAGGAGCATCCCTATTCAATTAATTGTTGCACAAATTATTACTTATTTACTACGTGTAGTGTCGTGTTTACCCTATATTTATTTTATGTGCTGTGAAATTTGTATTATGTAAATGTACAGTATGTCTTAGGTGATATGATCATTTTGGTCTCGAAGTCAATTTATTTTTTACGTACTAAAGGGCGAGACTGCCTCCCTTGTGAGCAGTCTTACAAATATCCACGCGATGGCAGCAACACCTCTCTAATAGTGAAGCGGGAATGAAATAACTTTTCAAGCACGAGAAATTTGTCGTGAATCAGAAGTGAAATAATAATTCAACCCCTTAACCTAAGTAAAATTACAGACTGAAAGCGGTGTTATGACAACTTGTCACCAAAAAGTTCAACACACATAGAACTCTAAATGACCCTAATCCGGCCTGTCTGCAAAAGCGCAGTGAACCAAAAATTACCTCGCGGTGATCTTTCGGCTGTGAATCCCAAATGACTCAAACATTTTTTTGAAATAAGACCAGGTGTCACCAGAGCTATGCGAATTCTGCCGTGAGAGAGTCAGGCGTCCGCAGCAGCGAGGATGCGTACACACCTGCTTCTCTTCCCTGCTCTGTGATTTTTTTATTTTTTTTTCAGAACCCGATGTTTAGCTCAACCGTTTTGAGTAGACTAAATAATTGGCACTCACAGTAAACTGTTAACCCGCAATTACAGAGACCAAAGTCTCTTAGTAGGTTGTCACCCAGTTGGACACGTTCAAATAAACTCCATTTGAATGGTTTAACATTAGGGTTAAATGACATGGTTGTTTTACCCTCCATCCATCCTTTCTCTTCGTTGAAGGAGCTGATAATGACTGTTTACTGTTGGGCTTCCTCTTCCACTGACAGCTCTGTAGTGCCTCCTCCCAACTCCACTACTCCTCAACTTGCACATCCTGCGCACTAGCAAGGCATCGCGGTCTCAGGAAAATTCTGCAAAGTAGAAAGCTACAGGCTCAAGCTCTGCCGTGCTCGTTTTTTTTTGCAACTTTAATACCAGACCTCGAATGGAACCGTACGACTGAAGGTGCCGATTGTATTTTTTTTTCCCAAGTAGCCATGAAGAGCATAGGGTACATTATGAGATTTCTTACATTAATGCTGCTCCTGGCGGCGCAGGGATCTGCGCAAAATGGTGAGTGGATTTGAGATCATTACCGTTATG
Source organism: Hippichthys cyanospilos (assembly GCF_059441005.1). Lineage (NCBI taxonomy): Eukaryota > Metazoa > Chordata > Actinopteri > Syngnathiformes > Syngnathidae > Hippichthys > Hippichthys cyanospilos. Next base: position 27,335,710 of record NC_142370.1, on the reverse strand, counting down.
ACTGTCCATCTATTTTGATGAGATTCAAGAGGGACTTTGCAGGTGAACTACAACACTGGCGCTAAAATGGAATCCTACTTTATTTGCTACCGATATGCATGAGTTGACCTACCTTACTTGGTTGTCAATCAGTGGCACTCCGGCTTTCTCTTACTTTCCAACACACTTTCTGCCCTGCAATTGGCTGGCGACCAGTTCAGGATGTCGCCCTCCTACCGCCCAAAGCCAGCCGGGATAGGCACCAGCAAGCAAGCAACCCTTGATATATATATAAATCTATGTATCCATCCAATCTACCTAATATGCATTATTTTGGGGAATGCGGCTATGCAGTTTATATATATATATATATATATATATATATATATATATATATATATATATATATATATATATATATATATATATATATATATATATATATATATATATATATATATATATATATATATATATATATATATGTATATATATATATATATATATATATATATATATATATATATAAACTGCATATATATATATATATATATATATATATATATATATATATATATATATATATATATATATATATATATATATAAAAACTGCATATATATATATATATATATATATATATATATATATATATATATATATATATATATATATATATATATATATATATATATATATATATATATATATATATATATAAACTGCATAGCCGCATTCCCCAAAATAATGCATATTAGGTAGATTGGATGGATACATAGATTAACACTTATCAGGTGAGAGGGTTGTTTTTGCAATTTGCTTCAAATGAGGACACAGGCTGCATTAAGTTTTACTTTTAGCATATGCCATCGGCCACATGGCGGGCCGTAAATGACTGTTTGTCATATTTTGATCACCCCTTCTTTGGGCATATTTTGTTCTCTGCTCTGTTGTTCCCGACCATATATAACATCGTGATTGGCATAGCCATCTTGCTCATACCCTTTTCCTCCTGTGAGACATCAAAGCTGGCAGTCGTAAAGTTTTATGTCAGCATCGTAAAGTAAAGAGTGCTCAAGCTAGATGGAAAATTTCGACATCGTCTTAAATCATCTAAGTGTTCCTGGTTGGTGTCCGAGCGCTGCGTGATGGACCCTTCTCTGGGGGGAATACTAAAAGTGCAGTTGTGCCGAGACCAAGCTCCCTGATAATCATCTTGTGTTGTAAGTAAGTAGAGAAGCACATCTGGGCAGCCGGGCCCCCGAACTCACACGCTCTGCAGTACTTTACTCCACAGGGGCCTTTAAGGAGCCTCCCCTGCCCCTGAGACTCTATAAACTGATTAAGCCCCCAATTTAAGAGGTATAGCCGGGAGCAACAGTCCCAACCATTGGCTCGTCTTATGTGTCTGTTTGGATGAGCTTTAACCTTCCAGCAAATCAGCGGGTGAAAGCAAACATCACCTTTTTAGAGTCTGTTTAAGTTGGTACTAAATAATACACACTTAACCCCCAGTCAAGCCCCCCAAAATCTCATGTTTTGCTCCAACAAAAAGGAAAAAGATGTCCCTTTTTTCCTGAAGGAGGGAAAAGAACATTCTGCTCACTTTGTTTAGATTACAATGTTGCTTCACTTCTGACCTGTACAGCTGGTGCCCAACAGAAGTAAAACTGTCTGGAAAGTCATTGTTCCCTGGGGTATTTTGATAGTGGGTTCGAATGATCAATTCTGTGATGAAGATGAAAAACAACAGTGTTGAATTAAATATTCCCCATGCACCACTACACAAATGGACAGAAACACAGAGCTCACTTGTGATCGTTGTTATTCTTGGTCCGAGTGTCACAGACATGCTACTAAGACACCTGGGAACTCTTCCTGTTTTTGTGAAAAGAAAAAATGCTCAGGATCTCACTTGTAAGGATCAGAGCTGAGATTAACTCAAACTCTTTGACTTCCAGAGACTCTTACATAGACTTTCTCACCAGTTGTAGAGAATCACAAGTGGTGGCAATCCGATGAATATAAAAGAAAAAGTGTATAAAGTGTTTCCTCTCAGTCTTTTCCGTACCAGAGTGTTTCCCGGGAGGACATCGCACACTGCGGAACCCTTACCGGAGTGTAGACTTTGATTCTACTGAGATTCAGAGTACAGCCATCCAGGAACTGGTGTGTGACCACTCGTTGGCACCAGGCTGGTACCGATTCAAGATCAACAATAAGCCGGCCGAGATGCCGACCACCTGCATCGAGGTATGAGCAAGTTGCCATGCCTCCCATCCGGATGATGAGTACAAAGTCCAGTCCATTTTATTTATTAACGGCAAAGTACAACAGAAACGATCAAAAGGCAGAACCAAAGGTACACAAGTACCTGCACCTGTTACTTGTTCTCTTTCCAACAGATGAATCATTGCGGAACGCAGGCGCCCATCTGGCTCTCACTGAAGGACAAGCCCTTACCAGGGCCTGGCGAGGTCCTCCAGTTGTCTGCCTGTGCCACCTGGCAGTTTTTTCATGGCAGCGCCAAAGACTGCTGCCTCTTCCGCATCCCCATCACAATACGCAACTGTGGCAACTTCCTGCTTTACTATTTGCAGCCTACTCAGGGATGTATGGGTTATTGCGCCCAAGGTGTGTTCTCTATGTTCTCTCTGGAGTGTTTCTCTCTGAGTAACCCAAATCTCTCTGCTGTTCAGTTGTTCCAACTTTGGCACCTGGATTCTGCCCGCCAGGAGATGTGGAGGTCAGCGGTCGGTGCAAAGGTGAACTAATTTTAGAATTAAAGATTTGTTGTCAGGCATCTATGCAGCTGCCCTAACTGTCAGATTTGCTTCCTTGATGATAGCCGTGTTGCCTTCGTTGCTGACTCGGCCCCTCATTAGCTCAGAGTTGATTGGCCACAGCGTCCACTTGAGGTGCTCCTTCATCCCGCCGCCATCCGGTCGACCACTTGGCTTCCGTGTGGTTTGGGCAAGGCACATTAGCCACAGCATGAAAGCCGAAATCTACCAGGAGTCCACATTGAAGCCTTTCTCACTTGTGGAGATGGACGGCGCTCAATTCAGACTTGGAGAGAAGGTAATACTTGCCAGATGTTCTTTTCAATCTGACCTTTTTGTGGATCAAGTTGAACTCTCAGCCAGCCTTGAGAAAGGACAGACAGCCCAGGGAGTTGGGGGTTGCATAAGATGCTGCACTTTAGTTATGCTTTCCTTGCACCTTGCAGTTGTTCTATGCTACTACTCAATTTTAAGATCAGGGCTGTCCAAAAAACAGCCCTGGCACCATTTTCTGCCTACATATTGCCATGCTGAAAAAAGACAACTTGGTTTCGGAAAGATACTGTAAATGGTTTGTTTCACTTTCTGCTGTGCCAAAGACTGGTTTGTGAACATTTCACTTCAATGGACTTCGGTTAGGGAGTGCTATTATTCATAATAATCATTATTATATATAAATACTTGCCAAATAAAAGTCGAGGTGGTTTTTACATCATTCAGTTTTTCTGTATGTGATCCTCACAAAAACATGGGCGGAACATCTTTGTTGTAAACGTTAAAATGGTGTGACACAACCTGTAATGTGCAAGGTTGTAATCTTCTCGTCAGTTCAAGAAACGAGGGGCGACTTGCTTCTCGCACACCATGGGTGTTATTGTCTCCGTCGAGGAGCAGGAAACATCTTTTAACATTACGCATACTGTTCATAATAACACGATAATGTGTTTATCGGTTAATTTCCTGGAGCAATCACTTGTCACCAGGAAATATGAAGAAGTGACACCGAGGTGAGGTCATACTCACAGCTCGCCGCTGCACAGCTGTGAATCGCCGGGCTGCCATATTTGGGCTCTGGGGTAGGATTAGTCGTGTCTGCAACATGCTCTAGTGGGCTTGCTCCCAGGGTCTTTCCCCACTTAAGGTGATTGGGGAACAGGTTCTAAGGTCAGTTTAATGTCACTGTGCTGGTGTGGAGATGTTTTGATGGATGACAAACATATTATCTGGTCCGAGAAACAAAAATGCATGTGAGACCTCGCAAAGATTGTTGATGTTTGTCTTGCAGTTCTTGTGCAGCGTGTCCACATTCCAAGTCAATGTCACCCACAGTCGATCTTCTCCCAAGGAGAGTGAGGCTTTCTTTGCTGGGCTGAAGGTGAACATGGACTCTGATTTCAAGTGAAGGCAGAAACGTAGCAAACTTTAGTCTGCTTCTTCACCGCAGTTTTCTGTGGAGTCGCTTCACATAGCCGAGAATGGCGCGGAGCACGAGGTCAAAGTTCAAAGCACTGTGCCGCTCCCCTGCAACGACCTCGACCAGTGCGGAATCCCTCTTGTGCTGGGTGTGCACGACCCGGGTGAGATTAGCTGCTTCTCACGAATCAACAATGTGAAAAACATACATAAACTATGGTCAGCCATTTCATTAACTAAAGCAGCCAGACTTCCGCTAAGGCCCATTTTTCATATTTCGAACAATGGATGAATGATGATTTAGGTTTACAATCGTAGAAAATGTAACAGCATCTCAAAAACAAACTTGCTGTCCAAATAAGTCACAATGGTGACGTTATATTCTTAAAAAAGTATATGTGGTATTGTCGTAAGCCATGGTAACCTGCACAATTTGAATATTTAAAAACAATGCTTTCAAACAGACAATGGTTAATTGAATGTAAAATGTACAATTAAATGAATATTTAAAAATAAACCGCACAGAAATAAACTCAACTGCATTGAATGTGAAAGTCAAACTAAACTGAACTTAACTTAGTCTGTGATTATTTCACATAATAGTGGGAGCGCACTTTCCATATCTGAAAGTTACTCATTTCGATCAAGCAATGGTCCAGAATTTAGTAATATTAAGAGTAAAACGTACTTGATTGGCTATTTACTTCAAACAGCAAAGGTAAAGTCAGTGTTTACTCTACTGTATTGTATTGCACGTACTGAACGACCCAAATAGACCACACAAATGTCAAATAGAGTGCACAAACATCCTGATTCCTGATTAATTGGCAGAGGTCTCAGGTGTAAAACCCCACCATCAATGTCAGGATTTTGAGGTAATAATAGCACCCCTTTTGAGAGACATCAGCTTTCCATCTACTAATTGTTATTAAAATGTAACATCGCTGTCCTACATCGTCATTGCACCACAAATGATGTTTATCATCTGCTGATACCCTCCCCACAAACCTCTTTGTCCACAGATGGTCTCGGACTTGAGGTCCCCAATGTAGCACTTTCTGCCTGCCAGGTGCAGCTCCGTCCAACTCCCTGCAACAAGGGAATCTGCGGCCAAGCATCATTCTTCATCGCAGCCGTCACTGACTTTACACGCGATGGAAACCGGATCAGTTTGATCAGCTCCCTGCCTAAAGATAGTGCATCGCCGTTGTGGAGGAGCTACATTCCAAACCCACTGAAAGTGAGTTCTTTTTGTTGTTATCGTGCATGAATTAATTCTGGCATCTGTGTCTTCCTCAGGAGTTTATGACAATGCTTTTAAGGGTTTCCCAGGTTTTGTAAGGATTTTCTTTCCAATATTTTTGTCGAGTGTTTGTTAATTTTTTGCTTGTTTTGTGGAGGAGGGAGCCATATCCTGTTTTAATCTTTATTGGGTAGAAAATGTTGATTTTGTGCAGCCTGAGCTCAGCAGGTGTGTGTGGTTGATGTTATCATATTTAATTCTTAAATATGACAACAGCATGCATCAACCCCTCAGAATAACTAGAAATGGATTCATTCAATGAAATACTGATATTATCATAGTTACTATATTTCATACCAAATCTGCATGGACTCCACCAAAGAAAGAAAATGAAGGGAGCAAAAACAGAACCTATGGAGAGTGTTTTTATTTGGCAATGGGTCTGCTGTTCCATTTGCACACAGTGTTTTGTTTGAGCACTTGCACACAGTGTTGTGTTTGAGTATTGTTGATTTTTTTTTTTTTTAGTGTGTGTGTCTTTTCGGGTGCTTTTTTTTCCCACATTCTGGTAGAAGTACTAGACACTCAAGTCACAACCATCAGGCTTCCTCCAGCACCTAACTTGAATCATAAAAAGGCTAGTTTAAATAAGACAAGAAATTCTCGATCCCTGCGGTACTTTGATGAAAGCATGGAACAGACATGTTAATATTAAGATATCTGAAGATATCTGTTCTGAATTGTGGAACAAAGAAAAGTGCAAACATGATGCACAATATGTCTCATTTAAGATAGCTAAGCAGTTGCATTATTTCAAGGGTCTTGAAGGGCCTCCAAATTCTCCTCAGAATGAGTGAGGCGGTCCTTGAGGAATGCTGGGTGATCATTAAAAAAAGAGCCTGAATTTAATGTATAATGAGAGCACAATCCAATTAAAGAGCAATTATCTGTTCGTGTAGACATAAGATATGAACTGCTTGGACTGCTCAGCTAAGACTCAGAGAGGTGGACTAAGTGTGGGATCATCTTACAAGATCTTTCGGTTTGGTATCAACATCTTGTTGGTTGTGAAACAAAGTCTCCATCTGTTTTTCATGAAAACATCAAAGCCAGGGGTCAAAGTGTCATTGTGACCCCCCCCCCCCGACCTTGCCTTTGTTCTCTTTTTCCTGACTACAGGTCACAGTTCAGGATGTTCCCACCTCTATCTGCTACTCACTGACTGACCCGCATGTCATTACACTGGATGGAAGGTATTTGAAGGACGACCTTACAAAAACAAAAAAACAAACAAAAAAGCATTCACCAATTTTCTTTCATACCATTCCGCAGGCACTATGACAACCACCAGACTGGCACTTTTTTGCTATACCGGAGCCTCGCTAGGAACTTTGAGGTCCACTCTCGACAGTGGGACTGCGGCAGCCGGCATTACGCTGTAGCTTGCAGCTGTGGCGTGGCGGCACGAGAGGGTAACGATATTGCCATTTTAGACATGTGTGACGGCCAACGACAGGAAACAAGACCAAAGCTCACCGTGAAAGACCTGGGTGGAGAACACAGCATTAGCCCGCGTGTCCGTGTGATAGAAGCTCACCAAGGAAAGAAAATTACAGTAGGTATCCAGTCTTGCAAATCAGCTGAAACATCAGTATTGTTGTGTGACATAGGACATTTCAACATCACGTCAGATGTACAGCAGGTGCCAAAAACTGAAAGATTCTCCACGTGATGCATTTTACAAATACATAAGCCCGTCTACGTTCTACATTTAACAACGGTAGAGTGTCTGAAACAAAAAATTCCTATTCTGTACCTTGAATGATGATTTTAGCCATTTTCCTCTGCTGCTGTTGTTGGAACATGCCAAACGTCGTTGAAAATAATGTTACAGGAGCTAAATTGCTTGGAAGGGAAATGGATCACAGACCATAATTGACATTTTGACACATACGTTGATTCAAAAATAGACATGGTTGGAAGAACCTTGACAAGCAGTCCAGAAAGTGGAAATAACAAAATACCTTATGTTTGGTTATGGTAGATACTACCATTATATGTAAACAAACCTAGCTTACGATTGAGTTGTTCTTTTGGTGACAGTTATACTTTGAATTTGTTGGACTGTGATAGATTACATTTTTTCTTACAAGGAAATGACTGCTTTTACTGCATGGGTTAATGGCACGATCTTGCTCTTTTGACACTGAAATTGAAAGCTTGCTGTAGATCTCTTAAAGGGAGTGTGTGCCATATTTTGCATGCGCCCATTTACCATAATGCAGCTAAAGCGCATTACGGTAAATGCAGCAATACACACTCCTCAGGCTGGCCATAGCTATAACAGACATGGCGACCTCTGGAGGAGTGCCACCTCCCATGAAATATAATTTACATGAGAACACATTTAATCACAAGTTTTTTAAATGTATAATTTAATGTATTCATTTTTAATTGCAGATTATCTTTCCCTCTGGGGCCTTCGTCCGAGCCGATGTTGACGACTGGGGGATGAGCTTGTCTGTCCGGGCACCAAGTGTTGACTATGGAAACACGCAAGGCCTCTGCGGCACCTTTGATCGCAATAGCAACAACGACATCCATGGATACGAAGGCCTCCAGGATGACTTAAAAGCATTCATAGAAGGATGGAGGTGGGTCACATGATCTTTTACTTTTGCCTCGTTGTTGGGCTTTGACATACACGTGTGCATGTTTGTATTAGGATAGCCCCTGGCGAAAGTTTATTTGATAAAACGCCTCAGGGTTCCAGTCAAGAGGAAAAGAGACCTTTCTGTCGGTGCCAAAAAGGATACAGTTCCTTTCCCTCCGCTGATGAAGGAGCCAGGCTATTCTCTAATTCTTACTGCATTGCACAGGACAATGTGGATTATACATCTGTGTTTCACTCAGTGGACTCCACATTAGGATATGTGAAGAGTCCTGAAAGAGAGGAAAACATCTTGAACAGGTCCTCCCAGGAACGGAGGCTTAACCATTTCAATGCCCACAATCATAAAGAGTTCAGAGATGACGATCTGCTCAGGACACAGACAATGTTTAAGTTCCAGGCGGCCTCTCAAAGCATCAGACAGACCGACCTGGAGCAGCTTGCCTACTACTTCCAAGAGGATCACCTCACAAAAGCAGGACTAGATGTCCAACCTCGATGGCCCACGGCAAGAGGCCTGACCCATGGCAAAGCACTGGAGTTGTGCCACATTGCTTTGTCCAACTCAACACTTGGTACTGTGTGCCGTGGGCTGCTAGGACGTCGCCTTGAAGAAGCTGTGAATCTCTGCGTCCTGGACCTACAATTAAAAGATGACCTGGGCTGGGATGAAGCAATGCTACCTTACCTAGAAAATGAGTGTGAGAGGAGGCTGCTGGAAAACAGGGCCCAGAGAGACCATGGGGTGGTGCACCCGAGGAGCACAGGGGAGGTAGTGACGGCCCTACGCTGCCCCAATTTCTGCAACGGAAATGGAGAGTGCACAGAACTTGGCTGTCAGTGTCACCAAAGCTTCACTTCGTATGACTGCAGCATAACCATCGGTGAGTGTCTTCCATCGCCAAACATTTGAATTGAATGCTCTTTAATGAAGATGACTGTCTGTTTCTCATAGGGGAAGGCCAGCCGTTAGTCCTAATTGACCTGGAAAATGGAGGCCTCTGTGACTTCAGAACATCTGACTGCCACAAAGTACGGGTCTTTGGTCGGGGCTTTATTGAGTCACCTTATTTGAGCTGCCGCGCCACCAGACTCAAGGTGAGCGTCCTCGAGGTTCAAGACCATGTTTCCATCAAGTAGCCTGATTCAGTTGATTATGGTTTGCAGAATTTTGTGTTTCCAGTCACAGTGTGGGATAGGAACCAAGAGCACGCCTGCGGCAGATAGGGGTTGAGACCAGTTATTTCATAAAAACAAGGCAGGTTCAGACACAGGAGACAGGTAGGCTTGGGGTCCGGCAGGTACAACACTAGATTGAATTCCATGAGAGTATGCGACAGTCTGACAGATTTCACAGAAACAACCAAGTTTCATACTGCAAGTAATATAAAGTCTTTAAGGCATGCTAAAGGCTCAAGACATCCAGGCCTTTTGACAGGCAAGTTGTGACATACAGACCTTATCATGCACACTTTGTGACATTTCCAATGTAACAAATTGAACAAGATCAAAATAACTGATTTTGTCCCTGCTGGTTTTCTGGTAGGTTGCACTGTGACATGATGCTACAATATGACACTATGCACATATAGCACCATTCCAAATCCTGTAGCTATCACCATCATTGTAAGAATACTTATAAACACAAGGAGAACTGGCCTGAGCTGTACTGCTTGGTGGAAAATGGCTTTTATTCCCAAACATATACATTTTCTTCTCTCTTAATGTGGACATGTCCCCCCCGCCCCCCAGAATGTGAATGGCGTTTGGCATCCAGGGGAAAACCAGCAAACGAGAGCAACTTTCCTCAACTCAAAAGTTTTGGACTGTGGGGTTCCCTCAATGAGCAGTGCAGGTGTCAGCACAGAAGACATAACGATGGATGACAAACCATATGCACGTTGGGACATTAAGGTCGGGCTGCTTTACGTCATATTAATGAAAATTGGTTCTTGGCTGTTGTATGCAGATTTAAATGTTTCCCTATCCTTCTCCACAGGTGACAAACGATGGCTCCCAGTATAGTTTAGCCAAGGTGCTGATTATCTACGATGGCATTTGTCAGGTGTGCACAGCATCTCCCGCAGGAATCTGTAAATTGAAGGTAATTGAAAAGTAAAACTCAAAGCCATACCATGACTCGTAGATCTTCCTCTGTTAAATGATCACAAAATGCCCTTGATGCCTGGAAAGTGATAGTCAATCTAGTCTGCTGGTGACAAAAGAAGACATTGTTTTCCCTTTCCCTACACATAGCAGCTGGCTGTGACCATAAAAAGCCAAATGGGGTTTTTTGTCACTAGACCAGTATAAGGTCAAAAAGAGAAGCCTCCCTCAGCAAGCAAGCCACAAGCAGCCAACAACGTAACTTTTGGTGATCTCTTTCTTTGTGAATGTGTTTTCGGCAGGACCGGACATGTAACATTGACGGAATGTGCTTTGCAGAAGGAGACACAAATCCAGGAAGTCCGTGTCTTCTCTGTAACCCAGCCAGCTCAACATTTACCTGGTCACTCAACCAAGGTACAGTGCTGTGCCTCCATGAGTGTTCACAGTCCTGTCATTAGTGGGGAGATCAGTCACTAAGTGACTGCGGGAATGTAGACAATTACCATAAACATGCTCATACAGTATCGCTGCAGGCCTAAACAGTCAGCAGCAGCAAGCGGGTGTCCACGTCTGTGCTTGTGCCCTTTAATGACATCACAGCATGTGCGTTGTCGAGTGAGTGTTGCACAGAGGTCCCTTGGCTAAAAGGTAGACAAAAGTTGTGTCTTACAGTGAGGTCAGCCCATTGGAAGCCTGTTTGCATCAATTAGCGGATGAAAGGGACGAAAGAGTTTTAGGTTTCCTATCATGCACCTTGTTGTTTAACCTCCATAGGAAATAAACGACATGCTCGATCGTGATACCCCTTAAAACACAGAGAGAGTTTCAGATATTAGATCCCAAAAAAAAAAAAAAAAAAAAAAAAAAAAAAAATATATATATATATATATATATATATATATATATATATATATATATATATATATATATATATATATGGACAAAATTCTTTAATACAAACAAAGGATTGTCTTCCAGTTAACCAGCCACCCAGCTTCCATCAACCTCAGGGCGAGCTACGGACTTTTGCCGGAGAGAACTTTGTCTTCCAGTTCGCTGCTTCAGACCCAGAAGGCTCAGCTCTGCTCTTTCAGCTGGTCAACGGACCAAAGGGCGCCATCCTCTCACCTGCTGGCCTTCTTATTTGGAGGGTCCCATCACATACCCAAACGGAGTGGACAAAGTCGACCTTTCACTTCACACTATCGGATGAGTGCAATGCCCAAAGCGCCTTCATGGTTCAGGTAGCTCCCCACAATAACAACAACGTTAAAAATTATGTTTTTTTGAATAACATTACTGTTTCGCTCCTAAATAGATCCATGTGGTGCCATGCGGCTGTCAGAATGGAGGTACATGTGCAACAGATTTCAACTTCCCCGCTGGCAGTGGAAAGTACCTCTGTGTATGTCCCGATGGAAAACAGGGTGACCTCTGCCTTGAAGATGTGGACAAATGTTTATCATCACCTTGTGCAGTAGGAACATGCATTAACACTTTTGACGGATACAGATGCAACTGTCCTGAAGGGCTGACAGGTAACAGGTTCATTCAGGATTTGGTGTCTTCTTGTTAAGTATGCTTTAACTTCCATCGCTCTGCAGGCGTAACATGCCAGGAAGATATAGATGAGTGCAACCAAATGCCCTGTTTCCCAGGGGTTAACTGTCTTAACAGCTATGGTTCCTATAATTGTGGTCTTTGCCCCAAAGGCATGCTCGGAAATGGTACAAAGTGCACAGGTAAGAATGTCCACACTCTCTCAAGCATTGAACCCATTTAGTACGGTGACCCTGAAGTGCAAATCACACAAGCAAAAAATTAAGCAAACAAAAAAAAGGTCATCGCAAACAAAAACCAAAATCACCTTACAAGAGAGAAGCGCACAAGAAAAAGGAAGCACACTAAAGAAAATCAGCATGCAAGAAAAAAGTATGATAAAAAAGAGCACGAAAGAAAAAAGAGGAGCTCAAAAAAGCAAGCAATACAAAAGAGCACACAAGAAAAAAGAAGCACGAAAGAAAAAAAGAAGCAAACAAGAAGAAAGGCAATAAAAAAAAGCACAAAAGAAAAAAGCACACAAGAAAAAAGTGCACACTTTGCTCTACCGGAAGGGATCGGTGTGGGTGGGGTAGAGGGGTGTGATCTTGCTCCTGATTGGACAACAGGGGGCTACTTGATTGGATGTGTCTTTGATCAGGACGTTAATCCTGTGACGAGTTTTTAACTCGTGATATCAGTGATACAAATGTTATCGCTGTTCTCAGAAATGTGCCCCTGTCAGATCACCAGGAACCAGTTTATACTCCACTCCACTTTCTTTCATACCTCTTTTTTCTTGTGTGCCATTTGTTATTGTGTGCATCATTTTTCTTATTAGCGTCATTTTCTTGTGTGCTTCTTTTTTACCTGTGAGCTCTTGTTTATTGTTTGCTTCCTTTTTTTGCATGCTCTTTTTTTAATGTGTGCTTCTTTTTTCTTGTGTGCGTCTCTTGTAAGGTGTTTTTTTGTTCGGGATGACCTTTTTTTGTTTGCTTAGTTTTTTTGTGTGCGTGCGATTTGCACTTCAGGGCCACCGTAATTTAGGACTCAAAACATAATCAGTTTTCTTCATGAAGTTGTCAACAGGCCAGCGACCGTCACTCCCATGGTGATTCCAAGAAATGCTGTCCATGAGGTTAAAGACTATGTGATGGAGAACCCAACCACCCTTCAACCAATAATCCAGGCTGCCGAGATGATGCCAAAAGTGGAACTCCGTGGACCGGCTCAACCCACAACATGGAGGAGAGCTTCGGGAATCAGCCTGAGCTCTGTCTTGCAGATTCATACAAGCAGTGGCACCTTCAAGAATACGGCCACTATAGCGCCTGATCTAGTCAAGGTTGGTCGGGCACAAATAAGCACCACTAATGAGGAGAAAACCAGCATGATGCAAACCTCAAGAAAACCAGCTGCGGGTAAGAAACACCGGATTATATTTGGAAGCCACCGGCAAAAATTGTAATAAAATAAGTGGAACTAGTAAATTATTTTACCCCTCGAGGGAGCTAAAGTCTCTGAGTGTTTTGCTTTCCCCGCCTTTCAATTTCCCAGCAACGTGCACCAGCAGACCTTGCTTTCCCGGGGTTCAATGCATCAACAGACGGCCGCCTCACATTGGCTATGTTTGTGGTCGCTGCCCACCCGGCCTTCATGGCAATGGTCGAATCTGCATGAAGAGTGCCAAGGCAGGTAAAAAGGTTGAACACTGTGGGAGTCCAGTTCCACCTTAACAGAACTTGTAATGCTGTCATCTCCTGTGCTTCTTCAGCATCCAACATTTCTCACCAGCAGACAACAAGCCAAAGGAGCAGATCCTCGCACAGTAAAAGTAAAGTCTCCACCCTTCACTTACCCGCCCTACCTTCCAGAGACAGCATCAAGCACTTGTCTGTCACCAGAGACACCACACTACGTCAGGCTTCACCTGTAGGGAGGGGAGGCAGCACCGGAAGGAGGGAGGTCGACACTATTGCTCTTACGGCAACGATGAGTGCTCTTTCTGCACCCTCCAAGGGCTTTGTGGTACGCCGTGGTACAGTCCCAAAAGTGAGTCTCACCTTGTTGAAAATGTCTCATGATTCTTAAGCTAAATCGGCTTCTGTTTGTGTTCCTGTCTTAGCTCTCTGAACAAGTCATATCCACCAAAGTAACTCCACCATCTCATCGCTTAATCACTCAGTCTGGCCTTGTGACAAAACCCAGACAGACAACACATCAACTTCTCAACTACAAAACGTCTACCCGGACCAAGCCTTGGACTAGACCTGCGCAGCCCGTGAAAGAAACTCTTGGAGTTTTATCTTATTCACTGCCTGAGTTATCTGATGAGGTGGCATATACCCTGACAACTCCACATCACACCACACTACTTCAGAGCACACCTTCCATCCAAGCGTGGCTCAGTAGTCACGTAATGGAAAAGGAACACGTGGAGTCATGCGCTGACCGGTCATGCTTTCCTGGTGTCCAGTGCGACAAAACTTTGGACGGCAGTTTCCGTTGTGGCCGTTGTCCTATTGGTTTCACTGGAGATGGAAAGACATGTCGAGGTGGGTTTGAGTCTCAAATCACCATCATTTGATTGATTAGCACTTTTACAGTATATGAACTGTCTTCTGCACCTGTGTTCTAAGCTGTTTGCAAGCACACGTGCGGACGGAACATGGAGTGTGCGGCTCCCAACAAGTGTCTCTGCAAGGCAGGGTTCTCTGGTTCGGACTGCCAAATTGGTAATAATTAAAATCAAATGTTTACCTTGTCTAATGCGAATTGTTACATTTGATGTTCCTCAGCTCATAGTTAAGGCAAAAGCAGGTAGGCCTCGCTTGCTGGCTAACCTGGCAAGGAAGGCAGAAGTGAAAGGGGATCTCAAAAAGTATTTTCGATTTTACAAAAAAGGCAACAAGCGTGCAGCAAAGTGCAGCGTCAAAAACACTAAATTAACTACAGATAAAGCAAACAGAACAACAGCGATGAAAAGTAGCAAAGAAGCATTCTGAGCAGTCACAACCCAAGAGATGACATGAGAGGCAAAATTGGCCAATGAACTCGGCTGACTAAAAAAACAACAAAAAAAGGGGAACCAAATGCAAACAGACACGACACAAGTGACTGGAGGTCGTACGAACATGAAAAGGACACAACTAAAAACGCTTTCACAACAGAAAAATGAAATGATCCATACTTAGGGTAAATCAAAGGATTAACATGACAGATAACAACAAATTCTTTCAATTTTGTTTTGATTTAATGTCTTCTTTCAGCAATTTGTGAACCAGAGTGTCTGAATGGGGGAGTATGTTTCGCTCCGGGGGTTTGTCACTGTCCCACCGGGTTTCATGGAGACACTTGTCAGGAAGGTAAAGATTCATTTCATTTTCAGGGTCAAACGAAACCCCCCATGCATTTTCTTGCCTTAATAGACATTATGTGCGTAGCTGTGTGCAGGTCGGCATGTGAAAATGGAGGCACGTGCATCGGACTGCAGGCGTGCTCGTGTCCTTACGGTTATGTTGGTCCGCGTTGTGAAACCAGTGAGTTCAAGGCGACTGGAACTTCCATTATAAGAATTGAGGCTCTGCAGTTCCAAAAACAGCATACATACTTTACAGAGTTAAAAATGGCATTAGTCTCACTGGTATATGAGAAAAAATAATATTAAGATTTCATATTAATAATATTATTTTACACAGTGAACAAAATTACCAAAATAGAAAACTTAATTTTGTCATGTACAAAAGTCTAAGCACGAGGGTCACAGGCTTGCCAGTGCCTACCCCAGCCGATTTTGGGCAAGCAGTAGGCGGGGACACCAACCAGTTGCCAGCCAAATGCAGGGAACACAGAGACGAACAACCCTTCACGCACCCAATCACGCCTAAAGACAATTTAGTGTTTCCAATACACCTGCCATGCATGTTTTTAGGATTGTGGGAGGAAACCAGAGTGAAGAGTGAGAACGCACGCTGGCTCGGGGACAACATGCAAACCCCCACAGGAAGGCTGGATTTGAACTCAGGTCCCTTAATTGTGATGCAGACGTGCTCAAAAAAGTGTGAAGCTGAAAATGGGGAAATTCGACAACAAGATTATTTTCAGAAACATACCTTAAAATCCATCAGGGACTCCATCAAGAAACACACGCTGGAGGTTTTAGCATGGCCTTCACTGTCACTAGACCTGAGCATTAAAAGAGTGGATCTTAAAAGAATAAAAGTATAATAATGGGAAATCTGAAACACACATAACAACACTTATATAACTTGAGGGAAATAACGAAAATATGAAGAGTTAAGTAAGATGAGATTTGTTCTGTTTTGCTTTAGTTTTTACATTGATGCCAAAGTGATAGTGTGTCAGTAACATAGAAAATACCAGAATTAAGGTTGTCTCCTCTGGACAGGTGCGTCTTATATTTGGGGAATTACTTGAACAATTACTTGAACATTATTTGAACAAATGTAATAAAATGTCAAGTCTAGGCACCATTGTCTTATGTTCCTTACTTTTATTCTTACTTCTTCTGCGTATGTTTGTGTTGTTGGTCCTAGTGGTTTGCAGCCGCCACTGTCACAATGGTGGCCTATGTGTCTCGCCGGATGAGTGCAGGTGTCAACCTGGTTGGAGTGGACCTTCCTGTGAGACTGGTATGCATGAATAATGGATTGAGTATGTGTATCAGGGGTGAAACTGTACAGATAACCCATTGTATGGGCCTTATTTCAGTTTTTGGGCCAAGAATTGAGTTCAGTTTTGCTTCGTGATCTGTGCACAAGGACAACAATAGTTTTCTGAAGATGAAATTCAAATGAAAAATACTAACTTTTATTTTAAGGTTTATTTGTTAAACAACACTGCCAAATGTTAAACTTTTATTTCCAGGACAAAAAGTATCAACATTTTCATTGCTGTTTTTTGAATTGACCTTATTGTCATACAGTACTGCATTTTTTAAAAAGTGGTCTGTAAATACAGCTGCGTTGAGAGACGACTTGCATACACAACACAATTGTATAAAATGTGTTTACAAATTTAATCATACAACATACATACATCCATGTATTTTCTATTAGCTAACCAGGGTTAGGTTGCATACAAACAATCCAAACAAAAAGCAATACCTGTGTTGTAAAAAAAAAATAATAATAAAAGGTCGGCAATGAAAACGTTTTTGAAATGTGCTGGCTAGGGCACAACATAATGTTGGTTCAGCGTGTTCAGGCCTTTTTTCCCTGACCATTGAACCATGTATAATGTATGTAATACCGTGTGTTTCTCCATGCTGATGTTGGCTTTCTGTAGCTCTTTGCTCTCCAGTCTGCCTCAATGGTGGTTTGTGCGCTCGGCCCAACACTTGCGAGTGTCCTCGCGGTTTCTACGGTGCCCAATGTCAAAACGGTAGGTGCATCATGCAGCTTTAGAATAAGTGTTATGACAAGTGCTGCAGACTCACTGATGGTATTGCCTCCAATTACAGCCATCTGCACACCGCCTTGCAAGAATGGTGGTCTGTGTATAAGGAATAACGTCTGTTCGTGCCTGCAGGGATACACCGGGAGACGCTGTGAACAAAGTCAGTCATTAACTGCTTTTACACTGCATTCTTGGGAAATGGCAGTCTTGTGTGAAACAAGTGATATGTGCCTAAAAGCACAAGTACCTTCATAGAAAATAACTTTGGTAAAACGAAAGGCACCTTGGAGGGATTATTACTTAAGTCTTTGTGTCTGAAATTTGCTGTTTGTAAAATTATGTTATTTTATATATGTTAATAGGTTATATACTTTATAAAATATGAGCATAAGAAAGATGGATGGATGGATGGATGGATGGATGGATGGATGGATGGATGGATGGATGGATGGATGGATGGATGGATGGATGGATGGATGTTTTTATCCAGTGTAGTACTGTGTTGTACATTATAGTGGCTAGAGATCTGCTTGTTGGCTAATGAGCAAAATTACCAAGACTGGGCATCAAAGAACATCTATATTTTGACTTACAGTGTACAGTATATGAGGAGTCTTTTTAAATGCCAATTTGCCAGTTTAGTGAGGCATAAAAGGTATTTTATCCAAAGCAAAAGCCAATGTGTTCCCTTTGTTTTGCTAGCGTTGTGAAATGGCTAACAAAATTACAATTAAAAAAAAAAACTTTTTTCTTAAGTGTAGTTACATGGTGTTTGTATTTATTTTCTTCACAAGACTGTCTCGTCTTCTCTCCAGGCGTGTGCGAGAACCTGTGCATAAATGGGGGTCGATGTGTTGGCCCCGATGTTTGTGACTGTCCGTCAGGATGGCGAGGAAAGACATGTGATAAGCGTAAGAAGTGCTGAGAGTCTGTATGTGATTCTTCCCATTTGTTTACATCTCGTGGTTTGTTTTGTCCTTGCAGCCAGCTGTGAACAAAAGTGTCGGAATGGGGCCGAATGCATGGGGCCAAACACCTGCCACTGCGCACCGGGCTGGCACGGAATGTTGTGCCACATTCGTGAGTATCTATCACAGCATGCGGCATACATTCACATTCTCTTAAACGGACAATGTGTAAGATTTAGACACATTTAAGTTCACAGGGACCAGAAAAAGAACTGGCCTTTGAAAAAGACACCTCTACCTAGTACAATTGTCTGTTTTGCCCAGATTGGATTGAGATCAAAAGACAAAGGAAAAATGTAGATAGTAGAGGGTGAGAAAAAAAATGGATAGAAGTTTTGAGCAATCGAGGGAGGGACTAGATAAATAAAAGAAGTCATAGCTTTTATGTGCTTGCTGGCCTGGCCACAATTGTTAAAGCGATAGATTTTATTTTAGTTCAGTTATATGTAACTGTTTGCACTCCTATATTTTCCACTTGGAATGGGCGGGTATGATACCAAGTATTGGTACTGGGCCTTATTTCAAGGTATTGGTACAAACCATGGCAGGCGATAATTGGGCTGTGCGCTCTCTTAGAGCTGTTTTATTTTTAAAAAGTAGACATTACAAATGACAAGAAAAGGAATGATCCATTCAAGAACTGTTATATTTGTGCATCAAAAGTATTAGTGGTATTACAACTTGGTATTGTGACTACTCAAGAGTTGGTATCAGCCAAGTTGCTGTAAGGAACCGTGAACTCAGATCATTGCAGGGTGTGCAGCAGGGACGGGAATAACTAAGAAGCGTGACATCATAGAATAGCCATGGCATGAGAAAATTTGTGATAAAACAGGAAGTAGGTGCCAAATGATAACGAAGGCTTGATTTTTTGGACTGTGTGTGTCATCCCTCAGCTCATTGCCAACAAAAGTGTCTGCGAGGCAGCCGCTGTGTGAGGCCCAACGTGTGTGCATGCCGAAGTGAATTCTCAGGTGCTCTTTGCTCAAGGACGGTAAGAGAAATTTGGACTTGGATTTCTAATTGCTTGGGCTATGCTAGCTCCAAATCCATTCTTACGTCCATATTTATGACTGGCACACAAACCTTCTTTTTCCTCTTCCGTTTTTATATTGGTATACAAACCGAAAACTCGCTCGGCTGCACGAGAGACGCAAACCGACATCCAAAACACATCCTTTGTCTTTGAGTAGTTAAAACAAACATAACGGCTTCTGTCTGGGCGGCGCTCTCCATGGAATAAACCACATTTTTCGGAGTATAAGACGCATCGCGTAACATTTTCTGTCAGGGATAAGCCACGCTGGACTATAAATCATAAGTCATATCATCAGATATTTACACAAAAAGATGGTATATGGAAGTTTTTTTGTTTTGTTTTTTTTCTTAATAGCCTGCTTACAGCAACATCCTATCATGCACAGCTTGAACATGGCTGCATGTTTACGACCAACATATTTGTAGAAAATGAATGGATGGATATTTTCAACCTAACACCGGCAGAAAACTGCAGAGTTAAATGGTAGCTGAAACTGAAAATCAACATTTCTATAGCATCTTCTTCTGTCTCCCTTTGTTTTATTGATTATTTCGGTAAAAATATAAACACATTCATATATACAATCATAAATATATAAATACAATCACGTGTATACTGTATACTTTATATTAAATTTATATGTCACAAACATGTATACAAGATCTTATTCAATTTAGACATAATGTGTATATTTTTAACAATATATTTTTAAAACTCATTTTAAGCACAGCCATGGATTGACATCTTTTCATAAGTGTTCTAATTATCACTTTGAACAGATACACACTTTTGCTTGACCGGTGAATTGACTGCTGGTGGCTAGCAAAAAAAAAAAAAAGGCTGCAGATAAGCCGCAAGGCCAGTTAACATGTGCAATAACTTTTCACAGTTCATCCTCCTTTCAGAGTAACTCAACACACATTAATTAATATCTTCACTGCTTTCAACAAAAATTACAACCTTGTTCCCTTCCCAGTGTTGTGTGACTCATCATCAGCATCTCAAGGTCTCTGATGTGAATGATGATGAACAAGTGTGATTATTTTGGTGTTATTATTTGGTAAATTCTATGAATGTATACTTTTTTTAATACAATTAGTACACTGATTACTTGCGATGCATTGTAAGTGTCATTCCTTCAGTGTTCTCTCAACCAAACTGTAATAAAATATTTACAAATATTTGGGGTGTACTACTGACATTTTAGGGCTGCTGTTTTTAATTTTTATTTTTTCTTCAGCTGTCCATCTAGATTATGAGGCAAGATTGTGGAGATTGCCAGGTGTCCATTGATCTTCTTCACACGCCACAGTCTCCAAAGCAATATCTGAAGAATAAGACGTGTGCTATCCCAATATGGCAGCTATCTATTTGCTGAACAAGGGTAGTACGATTTTTTTGTCTTTCTATGCCTCGGTCTATCCAATTCTTTTCAACATCACATTTTTTTAGTTAGTAAAATTTCATTGATAACTCATTTATTTATTTGTGATATAAAAATGCAGTGCATCACAATTGTGTATATACATGATCTTAATTCAGTAGAATTTATGATGTCTCTGTCTAATGTTTGTTTTGTAAAAATAAAGAACGGTAATGCTTGTTTCCATCAAGTGAAATTACAACTTTAAAGTTTGGACACACCTTCTCATTCAATGTATTTCCTTTGTCTTCATCACTGTTTACATTGTAGAAACTCACCAGAGGCACCAATACTATGAATGATCATATGTAGTTATGTATTCAACAAAAAGGGTAAAATAATTGAAAACATATTTCATATTCTACTTTCTCCAAATCACCTCTTTGCACACTCTTGCCATTCTCTTGGTGAACTTCAAGATGTTGCCCCCTGAAATGGTTTTTATTTCACTGGTGTGCCTTTGCAAGGTTAATTAATGGTATTTCTTGCTTAATCAGTGGGGTTGGTACCATGGATTGAGTTGTACTCCAGGACATTCCTAACAAACTCCATCTTCAAGATAACTTCTACTCCATTCCTCATCCCATCTGCTTGCGACTGGTACAAAATCGCATTAGCTTGTACCCCCTTGCGGCTACATTCTGCGTGTATATCAAATCAAATGAAATGTGTATAGCCCCGAATCACCGAAGTCTCAAAGGGCTTCAAAGGTAAAAAGAGGTCATATCGAGACTTCTTTTGCAAAAATGAAGTCGTACAGAGACTTCTTTTCTTCATAGGTACACAACAGCATCCCCTGCTCGAAGCTACCGGAAGAGGAAGGAAAAATTAACAAATCCCAATTTGGAGAAAATCAGAAACCTTCATAAGGGACCACAGGCACGAGGAGTCCCCTTCCGGGCTTAACAAGTTGAAGTGGATGCTGCGTGTACCAAATACAGACAAATACAGATACACAATACAGATTAGAAAAACATATTGTGCCATATTAGGCAGGAGACGTCCAGTGTAAAGATGTCTTGACAGCAGGCGAAGCCATTGAGCAGGAACCTTCCCACGGTCCAGCCAGGTGGTCAATCCCAACAAAAACAACAACAACAAAAACGCCGCAGGTGTCGGATCTCATAACCCGCGATAGTCAATCAGCGCAGGTCCAAATGGGGGCGTTCAAATCATCTTTCACCATCTGGTTAGCCCCCTCTCCGAGAAGGGGGCAGGAAAAAGAAGAAGAAAGCTGCAGACAGGCCCATTAACTAAATGCTTGCAAGCATAATTGTGTTTTTGGTCGAGATGTAAAGATTTCTACTTAGGTGGATGCGTGAACTTCCAAAGGTAGGGCATTCCAGAGTACTGGGGCGCGAATGGAAAACGCCCTTGATCCCGCGGGACTTCTTTTAAGCCCGCGTGGTCGATAACAAAACGGCATTCTGTGACCGAAGTTGTCGAGACACAACATATGGTGATGGTAGGTCGCTGATATTGGAAGGCGCTAAACCATGTAAAATTTTATAATTAACAACACCTCAAAATCACATCAGGTGTATTGGAAGCCAATGCAGGTCAGCTAGTCTCGCTGCTGCATTTTGTACAAATTGCAGGCTTTTGATGCAGGACATGGGAAGACCAGAAAACAAAACGTTACAATAGTCAAGGCGTGACGTAACAAATGCATGAATTAGTTTCAGCGTTGCTTGGAGACAGATTAGGGTCAATTTTAGCGATATTGCGAAGGTGAAAAAACGCCGTTCTCATTGTGTCATTAATATGTGTTTGAGTCAAATATCACGCTGATGTTGTTTGCAAATTTACTTTGGGCAATCGTACAGTTATACATGTTTAATGTGGTATTCTTAAACAAGTGCTGATGATTAGCAGGGCCAATAATTAGCCTCTGTTTTACTATGGTTAAGAAGCAGAAAATTGGAAGATATCCATTGTTTAATCTCGGCAAGGCAGGCCTCCAGGTTACAGCACTTGCACGGATCTGTTATTTCTCAAGGCATGTATAGTTGGGTTTCATCACCATAGCAATGAAAACTAATAGCGTGTTCACATATAATATCGCCAAGAGGGATTATGTAAACAGTAAAGGTCCAAGTACTGACCCCTGCGGGAGACCACATGAAACGGAGAAAGATTCCGAGATCGCATTGCCATGAGAGACACTAGGCGTCCTTC
Organism: Hippichthys cyanospilos; assembly: GCF_059441005.1. Taxonomy (NCBI): domain Eukaryota; kingdom Metazoa; phylum Chordata; class Actinopteri; order Syngnathiformes; family Syngnathidae; genus Hippichthys; species Hippichthys cyanospilos. Next base: position 27,312,947 of record NC_142370.1, on the reverse strand, counting down.
CCGAAAGATCCGAACCAAGAAAGAGCTGGTCCCGAGATACCGACACATGATTATATCAATATACCGTTTACCTTTGTTTTTACGTTTAATGGGGACCTTAAAACCCTCAGGAGAAGTCTCAGGAGAAGTGAAATCCACTAAGTAGTGTAATAATTTACAAACACTGTGGATTTCACTCCTCATGAGAATTTTTATATGTGTTTTTGGCTGTTTTTCTTGTATCTGTTGATTCTATGCCGAAAACTCAGATTTGTTACATTACTTAGCTCCAACAAAGAAATGAAAGACATAAAAATAAGTTTTCTGTGATGGTCAAATACAGATTTGTGTATTACAATTGAGACTGAAATTTAGGTTTATTTTGAGATAGTGACAACGACCATATTGGCAAGGCCCACTCGCAAAGACTGGACCTGTTTTGCTAAATAAAAAGTGTAGTAGTGCTCTTGTAGAGCCTGTCTTGCTAGTTAGGCAGCAGCAGAAAAGCATTTGACTTTGCTACTCAGGTTCAGGGCCAGCAGGTCTCATGAAGGAATTGAGGATTATCATCTTAATGAGGCCACATTAGCTCTGCATCACTTCCACTGTGATATCCAGTGAATAATGAAAGCTAAGCTTTGCTGCAGCGTTTATTGCTTTTTTTTTTTTTTTTAGCCCTTCTAACTGAGACCGGAGTGAAGGCCTTTGCAGCTGGTGATCCAGGGGTCATTAAGATCTGCTTTCAGGAATAATCCTGCCGTATAACCATGTTTTAATGTGTCATTTGCCTTTTTTTTCCCCCCTGGAGGGTGGGGGGGGGGGGGGGGGGGATAGCAATTCAACGTTTCAAAATGAAGCTCTCATTTTGAAGATCAGATGCAATCTGCTGCTATCTGCTGGCGAAAGCATTTTCTACAACAACAAGTGCACCGCAGCCGCGTCTGTCTGTCTTGCTGTCTGTCTGGATTTTTTTTTCGAGAGTAAAATCTTTCATTTTTTTTCCCTCCAAGTGGAGTTCTTTGATGTTTCTCATTGTAATTGCATTATTTAGAAGGAATATACCTTTCTTATTACATGTTTATGAAATATGTTGCATACGTATTTCTATTTATAATTATATTCACTGAGATCAATGGAAATAATAAAAAATTACACTTTGTTTCACTTGTGTATTGTTTATTGTTTTGGGTGGGGCTAAAAAATGCAGCAAATAATACAGGACCCTTGATTGTATAAATCCTCTAAATTATTGGAGTCATACTTTGCACACAAGATACAAGATCAGACCAGATCCTTTCCATAATTTTGGTAAAGACTCAACTTTGCCTAATCATTCAATAAAACTGTGTCCCAGGATTTTTCTGGGCTAGTCCCTGGATTTTGGGGGCAAATTCCAGCTTGGCCTTCCTATCCTTAAATATGACTGTGTATTATTATTTTTTTAAACAGATTTCACAATTATGTCACCAATCTGCTGTTTTCCTTGAGATCGGGCAGGAGTACACGAGTGGGTTCAAATTGTTTTGTTGAGGGTTAAACAAAAAGGTATGATTTAAAAGGTGTTATTCCTAAATTGTGTGTCACGTCCACATGTTTAAAAAAGCTTTTAGGTTGGTATCGTGTCTCATATTCCCCTTTTGATGTCAGGCTTGAAAACTCTAGTCTAGAGTAAAAGTAAAAGAGCATAAACCTCAGCAGAGATTTGTGATCTGTAAAGGAAAGAGACTAATGCTAAGAACATCTGGTTTTGTTTCAACATCCAACGTTGTGGCAGTTGCTCTGCTTTGATTTCAGAGCTTTTGCAAAAATGGGACATATTTCATTTCGGAATACAAGCCATTTTATGCTAAGTACGTCCATTTGTAAGCGCGCATTATTGTTTGGACATTTGCCAACTGTAAACCTACTCTGTTAAGAAAGGTTCTCTTTATTGTTGCTCCAAGTCAAATTCTTGTCTTTTGTTGATGTGACATGTTTTTATTCACTGAAGAAATGAGTCCATTCTTCCATCTCAGATCCCTAACTGGATGGAATTGTCAGCAGCAATTGTTGGACTCTTTCTCTGATCCTGCAGATTTGACTCAAATCAGCTAAAAAGGTGGTCAGACTCATCCATGGTTATTTATAACCTATCCAAACATGGCACTACGCAAGGTGGCGAATGGGACGGGTGTGGGTGTCTCTCGCGGCGGCCACTGACACGGCAAGTCCACCTGGACTGTTCACTCAGAGGAAAGAACACAGCTTGATACACACGGCTGGAAGTCAAAGAGCAAAGACACATGTACATTACAGTCAATACCACTACACAAAAAAAAAACACTTAACTCTCCAAGTGCCACCATAATAAACAAGCAAGTGTTTAGCAAAAATTAGCAGGAGGTTTTATTGTGAAGAGTTCCTCTCATGGACAAAAATCCAATCGACTCGCTTTTTTTTTCAACCCACAGTGGCTAAAGAAGAGCAAAACAGAAATTTCGTTCATATTCAATTTATGGTAAAGAAATAAAATGAAATACGATTTATAATTTAGCGTACAATTTTGTTAAAACTTGCAAGCTCTTGGTGAAGCACGTATAATGATAAGTTTTAATTGCTGATGTGGGTTTAAATGCTCCGGAAAATAGCCTGTATAGCCCAGTAAAACGTGCGTGTGCTTTTGAGGGGTATTTATTTGAACATCACTGAAGGAATAAATGTGAAAAGCACGGACTTCCACTGTTAAATTCAAATGTATTGTATTTAAAGTTCAATATAAGGAAGTCTTGTCAGTGAATTGACCATAAAAAAAAAAAAAATCCTTACAGAACTGGATTAAAAATGGCTGTATGCATACAAAATGTCATTCTATGTTTTACTGTCGTGCAGCTTTTTAAAAGTTGAAATTTGATTTGGATTTTGAATTCAGTGATTCCGTGCGGACCGAAGGGTCTGCTGGTCTGTATACATCATTTGGTTGTAATGCCGGCATTTGGTTTACCCTTGAGATGGACACCCTTTGAAAATAGTTTGTCGACACGGGGTGTTGGTGGATGAAAGTTTTTGCTCGTTGGTACACATCCATCCCTTGCCCGAGCTCTCACCTAATCATGGTGATGGGGTTAGCGTGTCCCAGGCTATCTGAGCTTTTATGGCTATGGCAGGGTCACCCGTGGCAAATGAGTCCTTGGTGAGGGACCAGATCATGCCAGGACGTTTGGCTCCTAGTGGGTGGGCTGTGCCCAATGACCCCGCGCTGGGCTTAGCCCAAAAGGATCCCCCTTATAATGGGTGCACCACCAATGAGGAGGGGTCGTATGTATATTGCTGGTGTTCAATGTGAGCTGGCCGGCAGCCAAAGGGGCAGTTTTATCTTGGTGTTTGGGTTCAACACTCAAAGGGTCGCATTATTTCACCTTCACGTGAGGTTAAAAGTCCAGAAGGCACACATCAAAGACCATAACCGAACTTCTTTAAGTCCTGCTCCCAACATTGTAGCCGTGGCTAACGCACAGCTACTGCAGGTTTAATATTGCTATAGTGCTGTCGCTTCATTCAAACTAGATTTGCATTTTCTGCGATGATTCATCATGACTGCACACTATCATTATCCCATGCCATTATGAATAACCAATGTTCAAAATCACACCCTTCCATGAAAGTGAGGGGCGTGGTTCTGGTCTGACACTAGGGTGGGACTGGTGACGTGCAGCTAATCAAATCTTGCTGTTTTAGGACTGAAAACGTTCCCTACCCACGTCAAAAGCAAATCATCCTTTGAACAAAGAAACGAGCCTAAGTCAAGAGCCACAGACTGCACATGGAGATGTAACCCAGCCTGTTTTTCTAAGCTTGGCATGGGAGCAGCAGTGGATGGGTAGTGCGGAAATCGATCATGAATCAGCAGCATGTACACTATAGTACCGGTGCCATGATTTGACCAAGTAGGCTATAAGAAAGCAGCTTCAATCCTCAGATATAAAGTTAAATAAAAAAAAGTCCCGCTAACCAGAAACTTGGTGGGCCAACGTGTAGCCCACGTCGCTACTTCCCACCAACGCAACATCTTCCAGCAAAACAGGTGTCGCCCTAGCCATCCCCCACCCACTACTTTCCCAGCACGCTCCACCTGTCTTCCCTTCTCCGCCGAAGGCTGGCGACCCAGAAAGCAGCCGTCATTCAATAGAAATGCTATGCTGATCCGGAGCGGACCCCTCAGTCACCGGATCAGGAGCAGCTGCTCTGCCAGTCGCTGCTATTTTCACACTGAGGATAAAGTGATGCGCACGCCGCGTTCGCACGTCAGGCTGCCAGGATGAAGTCCGCAAACGGCGAGCGCGCCGACGGCTTTGCGTCCGACCCCGAGGACCCGGACACCGAGAGCGACGGATCGGACGGGAAGCGCACCGGCGGCTGCAGACCACATCGCGGAAAGGCGCAGGCCAGGCGGCGGAAAAGGCGAAGGCGCTGCAGAGAAGCGCGTCTACCTGGCGTGAGTAAACAGAGGCAGGCGGCCAACGCGCGAGAGCGCGACAGGACGCACAGCGTCAACACGGCCTTCACCAACCTGCGAACGCTCATCCCGACCGAGCCTGCCGACAGGAAGCTCTCCAAGGTGGAGACGCTGCGCCTGGCCTGCAGCTACATATCGCACCTCGCCAACGTGTTGATGTTGGGAGAGGAAAGCCGCGACGGGCAGCCGTGCCTCCGCCGCCCCGCAGCCGGGAATGGCGCCGCGCAGCGGAGCGCGCCGCCGCTGCGGGCCATTTGCACCTTTTGTCTGAGCAATCAGAGGAAGCAGGTCAGTGGGATGGCGCGCATGGGCCGACCCAATGAGGACCCCGCGTCAACCAAAGAAATCATTTCTAATCTAAACAGCAAAACGAGATACTCACACGTCGTGCTTGAATGCAATCAGGCTATAGGCAATGTTAAAATAAAGCCGCGGGAATGTACTTGTGTACAAAAGTATGACTCTACTCAATATACGCAACACCTATTTTCAAACTTTACCACGTTTTATTCAGATCACACAAAACTGATTTTTAGCATACAGGAAGTGCAGTCTGATTTTTTTTTTTTTTATTGCACATATATGTGAAGCTGTAAAAATAGATGGGCAAGATTGAAGTCTCCAATGAACAGTACGAAGGTGCCAGATTTATAAATCCAATGGCATAAAATGGTTAATTTCAGGCTGGCATGAAAACACACAAATGAAATGCAAGCAATTCTCTTGGTCACGGATGAATAATGTCATGATTGCCCAAATTCTTTTGTGCTGCTGGTACAGGGATTCTGTTTTCTGCAGATCAAAGCTCATAAGCAGTTTATGTCCCTTCTCACAAGTTATATGTACAAAGTAAATAGCAAATGTTTTCAAATTAGGTCAATGTACATTAAGTCCGAAAATTAAGTGCCTGTAAAACAGTCCTAACAAGTGTACTTGACCCAACATTTTTTTTTTCACTATGGACATCTGAAAAGAGTGAGATTTGCCAAAAGGGTTAAATTTTTTTTTTTTGCACCCTGCAGCGCAGTACATTGTGAACTAATTCTTTCAAAATGACCTGACAGTTGTTTTGCGTTTCACTCCAATTTCAACTGCCTTTTTTGTGTCTTGGCAGCTCAGAGATGGTGGGAAATATTCAACTCAAGTTTAAAGCCTCAGAGCCACACGGAGCGACTGCACAAGTTTACATTTGTATATAGTTTAACATATTTATTCTTTGTTTAAACGTTAAGGAAAAAAAAAACTGGAAAGCACTTTTTGCTCCCATCACATGGGCCTGCGAACAACCTGTGTTTTGGTTAAGCTGTAACCTGAGCGCATGTGTAAGGTTGCACTATTTTGGTCACAGCACCCCCATAAGCAGCTCCTGCTGCGACAAGTACAACTTTATTAGATCCCTGCAATGTTAACTTTTGCACAATGCACGCAGGCTTTCATATAACGTGCATGAGAATTACGTATATTAATCACCACAAATGCATATCCCTGGTAAGAAATGTTGCACTACCTCAAACACGTTTACCTCAACATCGATTGTGTAACATTACTGTATTGTGTGGCTTGATACCTTTGCACATCAAATCATTTTTCTGCAAAATAAATATTTTTGTATCATGAACAATCGTCATCATTTTGCAGTCAGGGGTCACTAACTCCATTTCACCATGTTTTCCATGTAATCCTGGATCAGGATAATAAACAAGCTTCTGTAGAGCTTCCTAAGGAGCTGATCATTTGTATCGGGTGCATCAAAGGAGGGTTGCGCCAAAAACACCCTGCATATCGAGGACCAGAGTTGGTGACCTCTGAAGCTAGTATAGTAAACAAAAGGTTAGCAAAAACTTTTGTTTCCTCACATGGTAGTGGTGGGCATCTTAAGTCGGCGCGCGTCCTTTGGTCAACTAAAAACACATGCGACCATTTCATAAGCTTTATTTAATAAAAAAGTCAATTGGTTTACATCAGATTAAAGAAAGTAGAAACCGATAATCTGATTGCTGGCGAGGCAACATCTGGGGCGTGTTTTTCAATGGACTAACCAGTGTGGCCACAACACACAGGGCAGGCTATAAAAGGTGACGTTTGAGTGAGCATGAGCCAAAACGATTTGGGCCATGTTGAAACTAAATGGGCAGAGAAAAAAAATAAAAACCAAAGACTGGGGGGGGGGGGGGGGGGTTGTAAGGGGTAAGGGGGAGCTTTGGCAAAAATTTGACAGTTGGCCTCTCAGTCTTGTGTTGAATTGTTGTGAGCTCCGAGTACAGACCGAAGCAAGCAGAGGCCACAAGATCAGATGGAATGTTTGCTGTCCAAATTAGAGGGCACTACAAGAGCGAGAACTGAAAAGGGCAACACCAACAGTTACAAGGGACGACCGAGCCCTTAAAAGAAAAAAAGTTCTAAAATAACATGTGCGGGTTGTGAGGGAACTATACCAGGAAGTACAAAAGTCAGAAGGGCATTGACATTCTATCAATCCCTTATCTAACAATAACCAAAAAAAAAAAAAAAAATTGGGGTATGCAAATGGAGGGGGCTCATTCTGGCATCTGAGGTTTTCAGTCTGCTTCCTCTTCATCCGATTCAGATTCTGCAGGGATATGACAAAAAAAAAAAAAAAAAGGTCAACTTTTAATGACATGATCATAGCATCATCAACAAATGTCCAAAAAAGGGCCGAACTGAAATGTATTTAATGATACTGATGCAAATATTTGGAACATTTTTTTAATTAAATCTACTCATTTGATTTGGCAATAAGGCTCCTTTTAAATCCTAACACACATTTTTCCTTCAAAGTACCCCATTTTTTTCATACGAACGAAATAAAGAAATAAACTAATTCACAGGGCACAGGTTCTTTCCAAGGAATAAGGCCAAGTGCAAAGAAGTGAACACAAAAGTGCATTAACTGTAGATAAACTTAACATTTGACAGCAACTTTAGTCCAGAACCACTGTTGTATTCAACTGGGCTATCTCACCGTTTAATTATAACCAAAGAATCAAAATAAAGAACACAATCATTGAAGATCAAATAACAAATAGAGAGAAAGTATACGAAGGGAAAAGCCAACCAGCCACTAATCAATAACAAAAGTCAAAAAGCCAACATAACCTAAGGGCTTTTTAAAACTTCTGTGCGCAAATGTGATTTTGCGCCAACTTAAAGCAGATGTAAACAGTACTTCACGCGGAGAAACAAAGTTAGTTAATAGCAGAAGAAAAATGCCCATCAATAGCACTGTTTATACAGCATTAAAGTGCTATTCATCAACGCACATGCTTCATTTCAGTTGGCAAAACTGTGGGAATTGAGCCAGCCATTTTATGACAAATGCACTCGTGCTGGTTAAAGTTCACCAGTTCCTTTTACTGACGAATCACAAAAGTGAGCAAAACGCGGGCATTTTATTTTGCAGATTATTCTGCAAAGGCGGTATGGGAACAGTGTAGACACGGTAACATGGTGTTCTTCCCTGCTGAAATCATCGTGCAAGAACGCAAGTCCCTTATTATCCGCTCAGGTGAGGCCAGTGCTGAGACTCAGCAACGCCAAATGGTGGGTCAAGGGGGAAAAAATGATTAACTTTATAAAATGGTTAAGTTGTCTAAAGCTGTCATCTTGGCAAATAGAAAACTTTGATTTTAAAGTTGTTTCCAAAACGTAAGACTGATATTGAAAACATTTAAAACATTTTATTTTAATGTTGTAAAAGCGCCATCATTTCATAATTTACGATCACATTTGGAAAACAATGTAAATTTAATTGAGGCGCTCATTATTTTCCAAAGTCACAGAGCCACTAACAAACACAACGATGAAATAGCCACATGAGACTCTGGAGCCGCAGGCCTGGCAAAGACAATTAGCAAATATATGCAAGAGCAACAATTGGCAAGTAGATTACTCGATGGAGCCCTCGTTCAAACATATTATGGACATTCATTACTTTGGCATCACTGTGCTTTTTACCTTCCTCTGCATTCTTCAACCACTCCACAAACTTTTTCATCTGCTCGAGGAAAACACTTTTTCCCTTGGCAAGGTGGGGTTCAGAGTACCACTTCAGTATGGCCTCTTCACTCAGAACATCCGCTGGGAAAGAGGACAAGGTGTAAAAATAAAAACTCTTTAATAATGTGTTGGTTTCACTTCAAAAAAAAAAAAAAAAAAACACTTCATAGGGTGGAGTATCTACTTTTGATGGGCAATTTCGGAAGCCTTTTATTTCAGTTTTTTTACACTGCAACAGGATTTAACGTGTGCACATCATGTGCAGCAGACACGATGCCAACATGTCACATGACAATGCGCCTGTCATGTTATGCAATACGGCGATTGTTGCCTAGGCTGAAGTTTATAAAGAAGCCATAAGTAATATTGTAAATAATACATAATGTAAACAGAGTAATGCAGTGCTTCTCAAATAGTGATCCCAGAAAAAAGGCTTTGTTTTTGTCACGTGGAATGTAATTGCAATAATGTAATAATTTTCATCATTATCTTTTAGTTTCAGGCACTCTGGAGCACTTGCTTCTTTTTTTTCCCGTTTTAGACTAAGCTATAACCGGTATAAACACGATTAAAGATAAAAATAATTAACAATTGTTGAAAGTTGATTTATATTGCGTTTTTCTGTTAGTTACATGTGTAGGTATACTTAAACAATTTTCATCAATAATAATCTTATTTATATTCAGTGCATCGACTGGGGGGGGGGGGGGGGGGGGGGGGGTCTCTTTTCTAGGGGGGGCCTGGCAAAATATAGTTGAGAAACCCCGGAGAAAATGGGTTGCCGGTGGTCAGAGGCTCTTGTAAGCCTTGTAATTTGCAGTATCCCTTAAAGCTGCGACATTCACAAGTAACTGAAATTTCTGCAACTGTCAACTAAAATTTCAAATCGTAGCACATCTGGTTGCACAAAATTAGCCATTCACGAACACTAGTTTCAGAAGTACGCAAGCAGTAAGCCAGTTCAGTTGCATTTTGAACGCGCGTGCTAAACACCTTTATAGAGGAGCACCACGATCTTCTGAAAGGCCTTCATGAAGTGGATGTTATCATAGCAGTACTCCTGGATCTTCTGCAGCAGGCTGAGCTCAGAAAGACCCTGGGAGGTGAAGGACTTCAGCAGAGGGCTGTATTGCTGCCATGAAGAAAGCATCAGTTCACATCATCTCTGTGGAACAATGTCGTACTGTGATGGGGGTTGGGGGAAGGAGGGTAACGAACCTTCAAGTGTTTGATGGCTTGTTCGGTCACGAGCTCTTCCTTTTTATTCCACTCCACAGAGCTCATCACGCAAGTCCAGATGATGCCAATCATGGCCTGTTCAGAGAGGTTGGCCTTTTTCATCTCCTCTCTGGTGAAAGCAATGATCTGTAGTTGCAAAGAGCCATTGTTAAAACCGATTGGGGGAACAAGAAGAAGGTTGTCTCTCATTGGTAGTTTGCCATGCCTCTTTGAGTGGGTCTCCACGGGACATCTGCTCCTGGAGCTCTTTCTGCAGCTCTTTGCGAGCACCGATGGATTGCTGGTTGCGGGCAAAGTCAGACAGCTCCTTCAGCCCAGCATCAGTGAAGTACTTGGAAAAATGCTCGCAGCTCCGCTTGTTGGCAGGAAAAAGTTCCTTTCGAAGAAACAGCCGCATGAGAAAACAGAGGAAGAAAAAAACTTTGGCTCAAGAACATTTTACCATCAGTCTGTTGTCCATGCCCACTTTGCGGAGACTGCCAGCGACAGAGTTAATGTCTTTCTCATTGATCCAAGACTTGAACAACTTCACAGCAAAGGCTGCAGACACTCCTGAACAGAAGAGCCAAGTAGTCATGAAGACCATTCCGTCCACAAGCGATCAACTCGGCACAACAATCGCTTACCCTCTTTGACAAGGTTTTCGTTAAAGAGGCTGCTGAGGATGGATGCTGATATGTTGCCATTGGCCAACAGAATACCCGTAAGCATGGCCAGCTTGTTGCGCTCAGATTCAGTGAACCCTTTTAGAAAGAGCAGCAACTATGGAGAACACAAGACAATAAAATCATGGTTACACAACGAGACATTGCTGATTTACATACAGGCTGTATTCTTTAAAAATTACCAACCATGGGCTCAAAGTCAAACCTCAGGCTCTGAGTTCAGATCATTTGTTCAACCCATACAACTTCCACACCATACAGTCCACTTTCCAAAATGTGCTCACCTTCTTTATTTCCTCCTCAAAACCCTTCTCCAGGTACTTGTAACGCCTGATCAGCTTGTTAAAAACCTGAGGGAGAGAACATTTCTCGTAAGTGCTGCAAAAAGTTGGCAAATTTGCATGTATAGTAATAGCTGGAAACTTTCCAGTCATTTTAATGGTGGGCTTCTAAGTCGGCACGAAATGGTAATACACAAGGAATTCTCAAAATGTTGGTGCCGAATGGAGAAACTGAAGGAAAAAGTTAAGTGCACATTTGTGGTCACATGTCACCGACGTTACTGCGCAACAAGCCTTTCATAACAAGAGTTCAGACATATATACACTTTAATTCTTTAAAATTAATACAAAAAAAAACAACCCTAAATTAATTCAGTTTTAGTCTTTTCAGATATTTTTTTAGTTATGCTTTATTGTTTATAACTAATGTATTTTCTTAATGAATATTTTATTAATCGCTTTTATTTTGTGAGGGTTTGCAAGGTTACATCTGCGTAAAAAGGAAAATGTATGCTCACTGGCCGAAACAGATTGCGAGGTACAGTGTACATCCTTGAAAAATGTTTCCATCTGTAAAAATTAGGCAATAAGCGTACAACTTGACAGGCATGGAAGCTAGCCGGGAAGCAATGGCTAATCGCCCTCTCGCTTGGTGGCGAGACAAACTACAGGCCTTGGACTAATTAAACTGGGAGCTGAACAAACTTCGCAACCATAACTGATGGACTTCTAAAACTTTGAGAATGCAGGATGGCTGCATACACAAGATGGTACGCTGCTAATGTGGGAACGACACAATAACCCTCAAGGGAACACACCCACCGCAAACATCAATCGGAGAATCCATCCATTTTCTAAAGCGTCTTATCCTCACAAAGGTCGCAGGCTTGCTGGTGCCTTGGGGCAGTAGGTGGGGGACACCCTGAACTGTTTGCCAGCCAATTGCAGGGCACACAGAGACGAACAATCCTTCATGTATCCAATCAGACCTAGGCACAATTTAGTATGTCCGATACACCTGCAATGCATGTTTTTGGCGTGTGGGAGGAAGCCGGAGTACCCGGAGTAAACCCACGCGGGCTGGGGGAGAAGGAAGGTCGGAGCGAGGTGGATTTGAACTCGGGTCCCTTTTAACTGTGAGGCGGACGTGCTATTCACGCAACAAAGAAACGCCCCTATCACTCACAGAAAAACTTTAAAACCATCCTTATGGATTCGAAGGTGATGTGATGCGGCGCACTAAACATGAGCAGTTTAATTATTTTGAAAGCAAGTGAGAGTATTTACAGAAATCCCTACCTTAATCTATTAGATAGGGGTAGGGTTGGGGGAAGGGTTTTTTTTAGTTAAAAAAAAATAAAAAAAGAATCCATACCCATTTACCAGACCAATCAACCTACCTGAGCATATGCTTGCATCGTTTCCAGGTCTTCTTGCGCCGTAAAGAGACAAAACTCTGTACGGGTCATGTCGTCAGACAGAGTCCCACCTGGGGCTACATGAGACCGCAAAGATGATTAAGACATATAGTTCAGTTCGTTGCAACGATTGTTTAGCACACATTCACACAAAGTACCCAGCATTCCACCGGCCACCAGGATGTCAAAGAGTGTCTCAGCATAGCGGCGGTAGTCAAGCTTGGCGCCAGAGGCATCAAGGAACTTCGCAACCGCCTCCAAGTCAGTGCCAGTTTGATTCAAGCCTTGTACGATACTTTCTTGAAACTGAGTAGGGTCAAACCTCTCCTTTTCATCTGGAAGGAGAATGAAATTGTTAGAAGGAAAGCAAGAATAACCAAGTGAAGAGAGTAAGTTGCACCAACCTCTTTTCCTCGTTTTGAAACGCTGGCCTGTTAGCGTTGGCTTTTGCTGCTTTTGATTATTCATAAAAGACACCTAAAAAAAGAGAGAACGCGTTAGGTGAGGTGAAACATGAAGTGAATTGCTTTCAGGTGCGTGACCAAAAATGTTAAATGTGTAAACCGGCGGTTGCGTGATAACATCGAACAAAGTCTACACCATTCCACGGCGCTAAAGCGAAACTGTCATAAATACAATGTAAGAAACTACATTTTGCAAAATAACGGGTGAAACAAAATATATCTGGCCTTAGCTGACTAAATGTCTATAGCTGTTAGCCTTAGCTCCCCGAGGGCCGCACCATGCGCCGAGCTAGCAAAGGTTAGCTAGGCCCTCGAAGGAGCTCGTTAATCTAAACTACTGAACTGACAGTTGCCGGATCTCATGTGGCGAAATTTATTTCAAAGTGCGTATTCGCGTGGAAAATGTTGGCGAAGTGTCACGTGGAGATCTTTACAACGTACCAGGGGAGTAGGGAAAATCCGTAAATTGGGCTAATTTAGCATAACGAGCCTACGAACGTCGCCCATGATGGCAACACTAGCGTGTAACTACGATTTTTTTGACGCCAATAAATGACACGCCTTGTCGTCTTTAATGAGGTCATGGTGTATGACATAAAACAAAGTCCCCCCCCTACCCCCACGCGAGTACTCACCGAAATGAATGCAGATAAAAAACGGTTATGAACCAGAAGACTCGAACGGAGTATCGCGAATGTGAGAGCCCCAAACAAAAAGACCCTCCCGTCAGGACTTCCGCAGGCTCCGCCCTCTGCGCATGCGCATATATACAGTCACTTCCGCTTCGAAGAAAATTATTAATATTATTGTTGTTGTTGTTATGAGATGGAGCCCAGAGAAGGCGTCAGCGTTTCTGGATTTTGTTTTATGACTTTTTCTTTGCATGGCAGAGTCAAAATTTAGTCTTCTAGATGTACCGGCGACCTGTATTATATGACAACGGTTTTCTAAAGTGTTCCCGAGCCCGTGCAGTACAATTCTTCTCAAGTGATTCAGTGAGTCGGTTTTTCAATGCAGTTCTGCCCGAGGGATCGAAGGTCCTGAGCATTCACTGTTTGTTTTCAGCCATGACCTTCTCCACATTCTCAAAATCTCTTGGCGAGTTTATGGTCCTTAAATGACGGAACTCTTAATTTACTCGCAATTAAGCGTTGAGAAACATCGTTCATAAACTGGTGGAACTATTTTTCATGCAGTTGCTCACAAAGTGATGATCCTCGCCCCTTCATTGCTTGCGAGCCTTTGAGGGATGCTCCTATTTTTTATTTCCGTTTTACACGACATTCCAGGTTCATTGGAATAGGGGTCATACATGAAATCAGTCATTATGTGTGGATTTGGTGGAAGTGATAGCCCTAAAAAGTAAGGCTGGATGTTTTTACATGTAAAATATAATTAGGAACGAAATGTGTAATGGTAGAACAGAAGTCAGTGGTTTTAGGCTGGCATACCCCTTGTCGTCACCTCCTGATGTAGTACAGCTTTTTCAAAACAATGCATGAAGAGGAATAATATTTTATTTGAATCATATTGAAATGGGCATAACACAACAGTAGTCCTATTTAAAAGAGAATCAAGAAGGGTACATATTCTAATGACCAATCACATTAAATGACAGTCTTTTATACGTTTTATATGGCCGATGGCTGCAAACCTTCTGGTTTATTGTCTTCATTCTGAAAGTCAAAACAAAAAGGTAAAATTCTTAATTGAAAACAGTACAAAAAATGACAATTATTAAGCTGGAATTGTCTACCAGCTTCTAAAGGTAACCCTAATACATCTTGCATAAAAACCATACTTTCCAGAATTCACCCTGTCACTGACAAGTGTACTGTTCAAAGTATTCTCCCACCTCGCTCAAAGTGATGTAAATGATCATACATTTAAGAACATACACAAAAAATGAGATGGAAAATAACTCATCATTCATCAAAGAATAGACAAAAACAAGAACAAGTATTTAAAAAAAAAGGTTTTACATTTTAATCTCCCTGTTTATTAAGAGCAGCTTCACACCTGGGTGAAGGGGGATGCACATGCAAGGCAAATCCTCTCTGCAGTAGCAGGGCTGTCGAAGGAAAATGGACCTGTACAGCCGACTTCTTTGCGTGCTGCTGCAACAGCATCTTTAATCGCAAAGAACACTGAGCTTCCCAAAAAGAGGGTGGGTTCACCGATACCCTGGAAATAACAGATAGGGAATGAAAGTGCAGACAGTTAACCTATTCCAAAGCAATACCTGCTCACCGTGACCTCTAACCTTGGAGGAGTAGATAGCGTGGGGATTGTAGGAATCAGAGAGGAGATGGACATTAAAGCTTAGTGGCATGTCACAAACAGCAGGGATCTTGTATTGAGATGGACCTCGAGTGTACAGAAGGCCGCAAGGGGAATACTTTAACTCCTCCAATGTGAACAAACCCAAACCCTGCATGAACGCGCCTTCAATCTGCATGAGACAATTGGCAAAAAAAGAAATGATTGCAAGTTTACATACGACAACAACCTACATTGGTCTAAAGGAAAAACAACATCAGGGTGGTCTGGATTGCCTCTGGTCTCACCTGACCAATGTCCACAGAAGGATTCAAGCTCTGACCAACGTCGACCACAAGGTTTGTCCTCACAGTCTACCCCCGCCGCCGCACCGCCCACACACACCAAAAAGTGAGAGTCTGCTACACAGCAACACACTGATGCTTGATGCTGAACTGACCCTATAGTCTCCTGTGAGGGAATCCAGCTCCACTTCACTACAGCAGACCCCATTTGTGTAGTAAGGATAGGGCTGACCCTCCATCTTATCCCAGTCCATGTGGCTATCTGGACCCCTGAAAAGGCATGATCCTGCCCCTCAAACTTTTCACACAGCATATCATTGCAGGAACTAATCAATGAAATCACTGATTGCGCTGTAATTGATGACATTATAGCCGGTCACTGAACTTGTATAAAATGCCAAAAATGGTCCGATTTTGAAGTCCAACTTTAACAGTGTCCCATAAATGAATGCTAAAATGTATTATTCACTCCTCCATGTATTGCTACTTCTGAATTTTCACAAGCTCCCAAGCTGCTAGCAGCTGATGCATTGAAAAGTAGATGGCAGCACTAATGTATGCAGCCTATTTAAAGCCACTAGCACCACAGATGTTTCTTTTGACCTTATCATTTTACGTCACTAATTTTCTATAACGCGGCATAGATGTACTCTCTCTTGTACAGTACGTCTTTGAGATGTGACATCTGATGCGGTAGGTTCAAGGCCCACCTGTTATATCCCGTGGCAGACAAACTGATCTTCTCCGTAATGGCTGCCATGACCTGCAAAGAAAATCAGGAAGCATTTTGAAGTGTTGTGTGAGGAACACAACCAGCCTCAATCATTTCCCATTTCTTCGCACCCAACTCTCCCAAGTTCCATTTGGGTTTTTCTCTCGGATTGGCTCCAGTCGCTGGTAAAGAGTTTGGCAGGCTTTCTGTCGAAAGAAATAATGCAAATATATGTTGACATCTGTAGTAACAATACAAGTTAAAAAAAGTAATGTAGTTAAAGATATAATGCAATAAATGTATATTTTTGTCTGCATTTAGTAAAAAAGATGTGCCTGAAGTATTATCTAAGCAAATACTGTATCACAGAATACTAACAAAGTTATTTTGGATGAAATTTGCTCATATACAGGCTGTAGAGGACAGACGTAGTATGTTTTTCTTATCACAGGAGTAATTTGCAGTGTGCTTGGAGCCATACTGCTACGCAGTTCCTGTTCAGAAAGCTTGATTTGGTTCATGCTGGATGGAGTTCATTTTCTCTGAACCATACTAAAGTATGGCCTATGGCTCAGGTGTCGAACTCCAGTCCTCGAGGGCCGGTGTCCCATATATTTTCTAACCGTCTCTCTCAAACACACCTGATTCAAATGATTAGGTTCATTTCCCAGATCCTGCATAGCTTGCTAATGAGCTAATCATTTGAACCAGGTGTGTTGGGGAGAGACAACCAGAAAACATGCAGGATACCGGCCCTCAAAGACTGAAGTTCGACACCTATGAATAGTTTAATTGAAACAAATTACAGTAAAGGGTGCATGTGTAAAGAGAGACTTATGGCCTAGTTTACCAAAAGCCAAAGTAATAGGTACTGAATTTTGATTTTTCAAGCTGCAGGAGATAACAGAAATCTCCAAGACCGATGGAGGTTGTTCCCCCTCTTATTCCAGCTGATATTTTGTCCTTGGGCAACCTCTCTGGCTCCAAACACCTCATTTTGCCCTCCATGCAATGGGTAGACGCCAGACTCTCTAGCTCCGAACAATCATTCATGCACCCAATCACACCTAAGGGCAATTTGGAGTGTCCAATACACCTTCCATGGATGTTTTTGTAAAGTTGGAGGAGACTATGTCCAGAGAAGATTAATGCAAGCACAGGGAGATCACACACTCCACACATGAACTCCACACATGAACGCCGGGGTGAGCTGGAATCGGACTCGAGACCTCTGCACTGTAAGGCAGATGCATTGACCAGCATTCCATCCCATCTTTGTGATTTACCCTCGCAAATTCCCTCGTAGATTAGTCGAAAACATGCATAAGAACTGATTTGTTTACTCTGTGGGTGTGTGTGCCTTTAAATCAAAAGTTTTTCATCTCGAACCTTCAAAATCAAACTCAAAGTGTGTAATGTAGCATCCTTCTGTGAATAATTCCAAGAGTTTTTTTTTTTTGCTTTGTTTTTTTGTGTTTGAAAATGGTTGAAAAAGACATGGTGCTCCAATGCTCCAATATTTGGCTTTTAATACAGGAAATTCAACTCCAGCTGCAAATAATTAAAGAAATAATGACCATATTCGCTTCAAAGCTATCAGATTACATGCCACGTTTGTGGGCTTGTGGTGCGTGCTCTATTAAAAAGACAACATCAGTAAAAATGTTGTTTTGATGAGGTAGAAGTGTTACTGCAAGAGGCAACCGTAATTGGAGGGAAGCCCACAACTGCATGACAGCCATGCTTTTTGTTTTTGTTTTGTTGTTGTTGTTTTTTACTCTTTTGTCCGAACTGCATGTGGGCTGTGGAGTATTGCTTTTAAAACTTCGTACTTCTAACAATGGCCTACACCAATGGCTGCAGTCCAAAGTTGTGTGTGTGTGTGTGTGTGTTTTTTTTAACTTTATAGATATGTTTGCACACTAGTCCTAGAGTCCAGGTTTTAGCTCTTCCAAACGTTTTTGCCTCGAGTGTACTGTATGTGTTTGAAAAGAGCAATAAGAGGAGTAGGAAAAGGACGAAGACCTTGACGGCCATGCCATTGGAATCGGTGCCGAAGGAGGCGGCGCTGACAAATGTGTTGGGAACTATGTCGGTGCTGGTTTCACTGATGTAGACTTTGGACTTTGGGACGCGAAGCTCCCGGCTCACCACCTGCCCGAAAATAAGTGTAGAAAGATCATTCAGAAACTGTCTGTTGTTGGGTCGTCAGCTCCTTACCTGTTGCATTTTGGTATGGACTCCTTGACCCATCTCTGTCCCGCCATGGGCTACCAGAACAGAGCCATCCTGATAGATGTTCACTAGAGCAGCAGCCTAAATACACAGAACATTTTCAATATTGTTTTGGAATACAACACGCAAAAAGAAAAAAAAAATCTTACCTGATTCATGACACCCTCTGCGAAGGCTACACCATATTTCATCGGGATGATGGAAAGTCCCCTCTTCTTCCAGCGGTTCTGCTGGTTAAAGATGTCCACGGCAAGACGACGACCACAGAAATCTGACCGGGCCTTACATTCATCCCAGCAACGCAACAAGTTGTCTGGGCTGAATTTCACCTTGTAGTGGGTGGTTGATGGCCCTTTGTACATGTTGATCTCCCGAACCTGATCAATCAGTCAATGTTTAGGCTTTTTAGTAAAATACGCTGGTACTTTGAACTTACCGGTTTCATTTATTTCATGATCACAACTCAATTGTTTTTCAACATCTAATTGTTTTGCTACATCTCAGTTGTTCCATTCAAATGAATGAAAAAGCCATAAAAGTGTCATTTAAAAATGATCTGAAAATACATTTTATGTTTAAAAAACTATAATTAACTACATCGCAGCTGTTGTGAAAGCACTATTTAAATAAAGATATGTTGAGCCAATGCAGCAAACATGTTCTTCGTTTTCATTCTTTGTCAATATCAAACATGAGCTTTTGGAGTTCATGGTAAATTTAGTTTGGTGTTACTAGGCGGCTATAGCTGGGAGCTCGAAATGTTGTTTGGCAATGGCAAGTTTATGTTATTACATTATTAAGGGACCTTTAAAAATGACACCTGACATGTTCTGTACTAAATTCAATAAAACAATTGCAGGAAATTTTGAGCCCTGCCCTTTTGTAAATAGTCCACAAACAAAATGTTCAGTTTCTCAGTTTAAAAAAAAACTGTGAGAAGAATGCTTGAAAAAAGTTTTAAAAACACCAAATAATCTAAAGAAGTCTGGGACACCCCCGAAATGCCATGTTTTTTTTCGTTCTCAGATATCAATTGCTTGAAAGTTTTAAAATATTGATGTTATATCAATGCGAGCTTTGTTAGGTCTTGCATTACGCGTTATGAGCTCAGACTACTCATGACTGGGACACTCGTAAATCAAGGTGATAATGATATGTAAATGGGATTTGATTTGATTTGACCTGATCTGCAGGAATCTGTAGCAGTAGCCCCACATCGTTGATCAAGTTCTCTATAACAAAGGCAACCTGAGGCACACCGAAGCCTCTGAAGGCTGTGTTGGATGGGAGGTTGGTTCTGCAGGCGGCAGCTTGGCCACGCAGATTTGGTATGTTGTAGGCGTTATCCAGATGAAGCAGCATCTTCTCCACCACCTGCAAGATAAGCATCATCTGGGTTTGGCACATTTGACTATTGCAATCAAAACCTCTTTGTCACCAAGTGGAATTGCTTTATTATATTGATGCATTTTGTTGTTCTCTGTCAACCATTCAGCCACATGCATTGTGTCAAGCTTGACCATTTAGGTAAAATATGTGTTGCATGGGAGGTCAACATTTTTCAAACTTTTTTTTTTTTTGATAGAAAGAGCAGATTGTCAAAATCTGCAAGGTGAAATCCCAGTAAACAGAGTTAAGTTCAACCACTCGGTGGAAAATGACTGACTGCAAGAGAATGAACTAGTGCTACATACAAAGATGGATTCATCAACTACGTTGCCAGCATTTGTCCAGATTTGGATATCTCCTGCCAGGATCCTACCATCTCTCTGAAAGCCAACCTGAAACAAATACCCTTGCTTATAAGCATATAAACCTCAAAGTTTTACTCCAGTCGACAAAAGTCTGCAATACCTTGTACTTTGCGAGCACAGGATGCCGTCCACCAGAGATAAGCATGTCCTCGCCTCTCTCCAAAATGCAGCGGACAGGACGATTTGTCCTAATCGGAAAACAAAAAGAAATATTTTTGGTGAAGTTCTTGACTTGGAGACCATCTATTTGTTTCTGTGTGTTTGGTGTATAAATACCCACTTCAATGCAGCCACGGAGGTGATACAAGCCAGTATGTTGGTTTTAACAACTTTCCCCCCAAATGCTCCACCCAGTCTCTTGACGTGACAACTAACTCGGTTGGCTGGGATGGCCAATGTCTCGGAGACAGCAATCTAAAGAGTGTAAATATGAAAGCCCATCTGATGTCGTGATGGAGGAAATGCACAACAAACTGATTCAAAGCACCTGAACTGAGGTGGGCGACTGAGAAGATACATAAATTTTAAACTCTGACTGCTCTCCCACTGGTATAACCAGCATGCTCTGCGTCTCCATGTAGAAATGCTCTTGACCGCCGATATGGATCACCCCTGAACAAAATATTAACAGTTTGAGAGTTCCTTAATTGCACAGTTTGAATACTCCTTACCTTCATGAACCAGATCAACATTTTTGAAGGCCTCTTCCACATTTCCTCTTTCGATCTTCCTCCTTGGCTCATAATAGGATGACCTCTTGATGGCGTCCTGGTTTACAGAGGAGTGGAGCACTTGTTTAAGTGTCATCGAACAGAAGCTTTAACGCTTCCTAAAGACATGACTGTAAACGCACGTCGATAGTAAATATGGGCTCCGGCAAATCTTCATAGGTGACCTTGACCGCTGACGCGCCTCTTTTGGCATGGGCTCTTGTGTCCGCCACAACAGCACACAATATCTGACCGGTGCATGACACCTGGAGAGGTACACAGAAGAAGTATGTGCAGAGAAGTATCCGTCATTTCAGAACTTGGGGGGGACATTTTTCAGAGGTAAATGAGTTTTTGTGAAGAAATGGCCGTCTCCTCAAACTGAACTACTCGACTGAAGATCAAGCCTGTTGCACGCAATCTAGAGTGGAAGTGAGAACATTTTTAACATCTTTTATTTATTTTAAGAAGTCCAGATCATTTGATTTCAAACCGGTAAATGTTAATATGTTGGGATTCACTAAACCCTTCATAGAAGTACCCTAAACTGATTGATTATCTGTGCCTTTTAAGCAGAACAACATTCAAAGACGTCAGCTGACTGGGGAACACAGATCGATGTCGTGCCTATTTTCTGACATGTTTCGAATCAAATGCTAACAATCCTGCCCCAACTGTCCGCTTTTCCTTTACCTGGGTCTCGGCAAACAGTTCCTCAGCATAACCTGAAATGACTTGGGTTTTCTTCCCTGGAATATCTTTTGCTGTGATGATGTCAAAAACACCTGGAATTTGCAGGGCATTACTCACATCCACATTCCTATAAAAGGAAAAAAAACAGGACATAACTGTGTGAAACAGGAGAAACGTAGGCTACTGTCCAGGATTGTTTTTCTCACATGATTTTGGCATGTGCCCTTGAGCTGGTGACCAGAGCCAGGAAAAGCTCACCATCGGTCCTAGGCAGGTCATCACAGTAAACCGCCTCGCCTGTGGCCTGACTTATGGCAGAGCTATGAATGATGGGACGGCCCACGGGGTCCTGGTCACTTTGCCCCTCAGACACTTGCTGAAAAGTAAGAAGCCATTGTTTTACATGAACATGAGAAATGGAAGGTGACCTAAAACTGGTTGGTATTTCAGGATTTGAATTGCATTTACTGTCCCTTTTGCCCACAAATAATTTAAGCGCAAAATAAGAAAGCATGACGCACTTACTGAGTAAGTTGTAGTTGTGCTAAGACTACATATAAGGGTCTGTTTTTCAACTTCTCCTGGATAGGAGTATGACCTTCAAAACCACAGCATCCTTGATGGAACTCATGTCCAATGGTGTCTCACAAATCTCTTACACAAGTTTAAATTCTCAATTTTTGCCTGCCTCAGTTCATTTACTGAAATCATTCACCTCTGTGTTGTCACCAGTCATGATCAGTGTGCCTGAAGGTTTTATCTTCGTACTAGTCCTTTTCATTGTATGGTACAACTATACGTATGAAAATAAATCTCTTGAATCATCACGTATATCCCCATCCGTCATAACTGTCTTTTCCAAATAAAATACCTCCTTTAATTGCAATGTGATTAAACTCAGCTCAGCTGCTCCAGTAACACGGGGACAAGATTTTTAGGTCATGTCACCCAGCCATACCTTGAAATCCTGCTGGCTCTCCTGGATTTCTCTGGGCAGTGGCTCCATCATCTCATCCGAAATGCCTTCAATCAAATTCTTTAAAATAAATAATATATAAACAAATCTTTTCTAAATATACATAGGATGTACCTTAATGTATGTGCTTACCATCTTTCTGAGGATTTTTAGGACCTCTAGGTTGAATTTGAAAAGGAAGCTAAGAGTCAAAGAGCGACGGAATTCTGCTTTTCCACCCGGAATCGAAGGTGGGATGTCAAATTCCTTCATGAGTGTGCCATAAGCTTGACTGAGGGTTTCATCATTCCAAGGCCTGAACAAGATGAATACTTTGTCACAATCAAATAACCGGAAAAAATAGGTCTAGTTGCCTTGGACTGGACATTGGCACGTCAAAACTACTTTAAAATGAAAAATGGTAAGGAATAAATAAAGCTCTATCGTTGTGTTATTCCTGTGGTCCAAAATCAAGCAAGCCTGACCGTGCAACAAGAGTGGCGCAGGTTTTGGTGGCTTTGGCCGTTATTGGTCCTACACCACCATAGTATATACTGATATCCTCCACTACTCTAAATCCTTGAGAGAACAACACCCTCATCCCAGAGGTTACTGTGGCAAAGGCACTCTCCTTCCTTGGAGCCTGGCGAAACGCTCGGACAAGCTCTCCCTGCGATGCAAACAACAGCATCAGACCAGATATTCATGTTTAACTAAGTTTACTTTTCAGGTATTCTCAAAAGAAACAGTTGCACCTTTCTGGAAAAGGGGAACATTACAGAGACAACAATTTCCTCTGCCTTCAGCACCGTTTTCCCAAAGCTCACGAAGAATTCCTGATTGAGAGGAACTTCTCGCCGTCCTCCTGGACAAAGATGTCAGCCAGCACATATCATTTTAGGCTAGGTTCCCAGCCTTAAGGTTCACACTGCAGGGCTCAATGCTCAATTTCGATTATTTAGTGAAATCCGATTTTTATGTGAAATCGTCCAAATTTCCAAATAAATGTGACCTGTTTGAAGGCTTAACAGCGCAAATTGACATTGACATGACATTGTGATGGCACAGAGAGCAAACACGCTTAACGTGTTTCCCTTCCGATATTTATGTCTGTGTTAGCGGAGCATCCACTATTATTCTGTTTTTTTTCCGACTTGCTTGCACCTTTTTTTAGTGCGGGAGTATGATGTTTGTCGCTTGTTTATTATGCAAGAGTCAGATGAATGCGACCTGGCCTTCCAGACTGGGTCGGATAGGGGCCGAAAGATTGGAATTGGGTCACTTCAGGCTGCAGTGTGAATCATAAGTCCCAGTTCAATTTCCCAGTTCCAGTTTCCGCAATCTCACCACAGCAGATGGTGCTCACACTGCAATTCCCAGCAGCCAGAATAGGGTTCAGGTCTGAATTTGGATACGCACTCATAATGTTTCCTCCAAGAGTCTAGAGAAGTAAAACACTTGGTCAGATGATGCTTATCTATAGTCTGTCACCCCCTGCAATATTCGAGAAGGGTGGGGTGGGATGGGGGGTGGGGGGTGTTACTTACGGCAACATTACGGATCTGTTGGTTTCCCAGATTTCCAAGCTGCTGGATCAGTGCTCTGAACAGCTCTGTCTTCTCCTCTGGAAACTTGTCGCACAACTTCTTCATAATAGCCCAGATCTCAGAGAGGGTGAAGCCTGTACCCACCCAAACGCCTACAGGGAACCAAAGTGAGACTAGTGACGTGAACAATCGTCTAACGTCATCATCTAACATCAAAGCAAAGTCTAACGGTTATCACTCACCATGTGCCGTCTCAGTCACTTCAAATAGCTTCAGGACTCGCATGGAAGATATCATCAATGGATGCACAACGCCTTTAAATTTAACATCTGGACCTTTGGACAAAGAGACAACCAGGTGTCTCTGTCTCTTATCTGGCAGAATACTCAGGTGATATCTTCATTTTTACCTAGATTAGTGTTTCCCATGAGCAGCGGAGCCTCTGGGTTGGAGGCCTTCAGTTGAACCAGCTCCTCCAGCAGGACAGGGGACACACATGTGACCCTCTCCCCACGAAATGTGAGTGTCTGCGTGCTGGATGTCTCTGCCATCAACTGGGGGAAAGAATAGAGCAAGCCATCTTGCATCCCAGATCTATGAACATATATCCGTCCAACCATTTTCTTCACTACTTGTTCTCATTTGAGTTAAGGCAGAGCTTTTGCGGGTTAGGCGGGGTGTACCCAGTTTTGGTTGCCAGTTGATCGGTACGTAAAAAGTAAACACAAATTCACATATGGACAGTTCACAATTAGCCTGAAAAACATGACTTTTCAATAGGCCTACTGTGTGTGATGAAGCAAAAGTGCCTTGACTGTGAGGCAGATATTGCTAACCGCTTGTGTGTTGTGTCACTGTGTTGGTTTGCTCTTTGCATGTTTAGTAGAACGCTTTTTGTGTGAAGATATTTACAATCAGTTCTGGTGGAAAGATCAGGTCTTGTGTTTGGTCCAAAGGCAGAAAATCGGACTTGTCAAACAACTGAGGGGTTTCCTGTGAAACATGCCATGGACAAGTAAAGAATTCATCACACTAGCCTCAAGGGATACAAAAGAGAGTTCAACTGACATCATTATTTTCTTTTTCGCTGCCGCAGTTTTTGCCTCTGTCAACTTGACAGCAGTTGGATTCCTGTTTGGGTTAACACAGTTTGAGTCTCAATGTTTAGCTACAAAAAATACATACAAAATATAAAAACAGTTATGAATTTGCAGATATACCTGACAGAATGTCCTGCAGCCGTCGATAATTGGACGATATCCAGTGCAGCGACACAGATTTCCTGAATCGTGAAAGCGAAGTCAAATGAAATATGTTGGGCATGAGATATTTTACCGGTATCTTTTCCACATGCAGTAAAACATGTGGAGGGTGAACACCAAATTATGGGAGTCAAAAGGTACCGGCTAGTGCCTGAGTGATGTCCTCCAGGCTAGGTTGAGGGTTATTCCGTAGGAGGGTGTACATGGACATTACCATACCCGGAGTGCAAAAGCCGCATTGTGAGCCATGTGCCTTTGCTATTCGCTCCTGGAAACACATCATGCAATGCTGCTGACAAACTAAGATTGTGATCAGAATCTTTCTCTACCCACTATTTCGGGCTCTTTATCTTGAGTTGGCCGTTTTGCAGTGTTGTTGGCTGTTACAGGTTATACGTTATTATAGGTTACAGTGAGCCCTTTCAAATTTTCAAATTTTAATTTGCGGCTTGGTGGAAATTTATTTTGTCTATACCTATACACAATGTCTGCAATGTATTCCGCAATGTATTTTGAGGAGTAGTGACTAATCAATTTGCACAGTACTCTTGTTTGCCAGCATCCCTGCGTCCTACACGCGTCATTTTTGACAGTTCTTTAAAATCAACGTGGGTCCATCAGACACAACATTTTTTTTTTCCATCAAAATATAAATCATTGTAGGGAAATCAAATGTTTCTGTTGGCACTCATTGTTTTTTAGTATTGCGAGTCTCTGGAACCCAACAGTTTTAAGTGGTAAAATGAGCACTGCATCCAATGCATCCCATGATGTATTGCACTGAATGAAAAGTGGGAATAAGCAATTATCTCGGAAAACAGTTTAGGATCTTTCTGTACAATTTCACAGTGTTCATTATTTTATTGTATTTATTTATTTTTGACAAATCATTATTTTCATTGTGATGGTTATCGAGCTTGTAAAAGGACTATTAGACAAAAATGGCCGCAAATTAAAGATACATTTCAAAACATCACTACATAAGGAGTAGGTATTGTCATGAGCGTACAGTATATTATTAAAGTACATGAGGGATCCAGGCCTGACCTGGACAGGATGAATCCTGGTTTTAGTGCTACCGATGCCTTCCACTGTGGTTATGGCAGCTCCGTGAAGTTGACAGAGTGGAAGCAAGCAGGCATTTGCAGAGTAATGGCTGATCTGATGTTAACGTTGTCCAAACATTTTCCGTAGAAGGCCGCAGACAGAAAAGTGGAAGGATGCAAGAGTGACTGTGTCATTCAACAATCCATCAAGCAATTAAATTAGATCTACTCCTGGAATGAGCAACCACTGAAGCACATCTCCACCTTCAGAACTAAAACAAGGCAACAGTAGTAGCCCCTCACTGTTTGAGCAGCTGCACTTACGTTATAAGTGTGATATGCTCAGATTATGCTCTTGACATGCACTCCGAAATGTAAGTTAATTTTACAAATATGTTTTATTTTTTTTTTTTTTAAGTAAATCTGAGTTCTAGATTATTAAATAATGTAAAAAAAAGTCACTAAAGATTTGATGAACACAGCCTAAAACTTCAGGTTGGGACATGGCCAAACTACAACCTGAGACTCAGACTGCATTGTTACGGTTTACAAAAAAGTACCCCCCAAAACGTTTTTTGGTCTCTTTTTGAGAGTATCATATCAAATCAAATCAAACTGGTAGCTGTTAGCCTCATGGTTTGCCAAGCATGGATACACACTTCAACTTTGGATCTCATACAGCTACATTTCAAAAATGTTACCACAGTTTTTACTTTTACAGCAGTTCGACATTTTTACAGTTCTTTGTACCCAATTACTATATTGTACCATATCCTTTCCTCTCAAATCTACTTTCCTGCTTCTGTTGCCAGTAATTAAATTGTGGTGCCTTTTTGTCCACATACAGCTTTATAGTCTGTGTTTTTTTTTTTTTTTTTTAGGAGAAAGCTGAGTTAGTTTTGGGAGGTATCCAGTGCATTTCACCTTTGTCCTTGCTTGCAACTTGTGCATCGAGGTAATGCAAGTCCAAGTTGAAGCTAACATATATTGACTACCAGCATTCAGTGTACTGGCAGCAAACAATAACATCCTTTAAAGGGACACTGTAAGATTTAGACCCTTTTTCATTCAACAGGAATACATTAAATGATTATGAATTTTATAACTTGCAAATGAATGTATTCTTAACGATCATCAGTATGTTTTAAATATACAGTAATCATAAGTCTAGTTATCATTAAATTATATTGGGGGGGCGCTCCTCCGGAGACTGCCATGCTTGTTATATATGGCGTTATATTTGTGCCACAATTACGAGCGCGCGAAAAAAAAAATTGAGCGGAGAAAATCAAACTGAGGGAGCGAAAACAGATTTTGAGAGTTAAATGATAGTTTAATTAAATGATAGAGTTTAATGATAAGAGTTTGAGCGCGCGCCGATGGAGTTTGAACACAGAAAAAGAAATTGCTCGCTCAAAATTCCTTTTTGCTCGCTCGGGATAGCCCTTTCTCGCGCAACATCTTGCTCACGCTCGCGATACTCCTCCCTCCCTCGCTCAACATCGCGTTTGCTCAACATCGAGCTCTCGCTCGCTCGAGTCGTCCTCTGCGCTTGCTCAGTTCTGCTCACACGTTACGTTTGTGCCACAAAACCAGCCAATCAGAGTTTGTAAAAGCACTTTGATTGACACAGCTTAATTTCTTTTTCTGTGTTCAAACTCCATCAATAGTTATAGCTGCGGACAATGGTAAATGCAGCACCCTCTGCTGTCCGTAATGAAAAATGCTCTAAATCTTATACAGCGTCCCTTTAAGGACCGAATTGTGGACCAAATGTTCTGAACAGCAAAAATAGTGGAAGTGCATTTTATTTTGAAGGATACAGTATGGTTTTGCTGGTCGGTCGATAGCGTGACACCATCACTGTGCAAGCTCCACATCCTCCTCCGCCGCAACCGTATTTGGTCCCGGTTAGCATCACTTATTGTCATGGTTAAGCTGCAATAATCCTTAACATATTGTTGTTTCATGGCTGAGGTAAAACAAAATGGCTGTAAGATGGAACAATGATTGCATACAGTAATCTTGCTTGTGGAGGTAGAATAGAAGGATACACTTCTGTCTGAGAAAAGACAATAATGTTGTCTCGGGATCAACATGTTTCTCTGTCACCTGTTGATTGCACAAGTCAAGTCACTTTCACACTACCTTCAATAATTCAACATCCTCAAAACATATTTGGCTCTACAAGTATCACTTTAAAAACAAATTGAGTTCTAAATGGTTACGTAGAGATGTACAAAAGGGAAAATGAAATGCAACCGGTTTGCGCTTATTAATTGTACTGCCCTAGGTTCAATTAACGATTTTCATACAAAACTCATGTACATTTTAACTTACTAGTTACATATTAGCTACACTTACACAATCAATATATTTCTAAACTATTTTAAATGTAAGACTGTTGAGCAGTGATGCGCTGGGATGAAAATTGAGCTGAGACTCTTCGACGGTGGCCGTCATAAGGTGTCGAGATGTTCAATGCCATATCTGCCGGGCGTTAGGGAAAATGCATACATTTTCCTGAAATCCCTGATGGCCACTATGTGTCTGACTATACTACATCGATCAATGTGTAATTTACAATATTGATGAAAAGTAAAGTTTAACATGTCATCCACTCAGCTACATTAAAACACAAAATTATGTAGAGAATATATGGAAAAACCTACCTTTTTTCCATTGACAAAGAAGCACAAAATGTCTCTTTCTGCGCCTCTGAGCATCTTTCCCGATAGAAATGTTTCAAAGTCGAGTCAAATCCTCCTTGCAGATGACACTTCTGTGTCAAACAGTGTGGCGTATGGCTCCAAAGAACAGATTTTTTTTTTTCAAGCAGGGGCGCGGCCTCGATTTTAAAAGTGGGTTGGACAACTTGTTCAGTCATCCTCTTGAGTTTAACTGCTCTTCTACATTGCGGTCAAAGAACTCAAACAAACTGTCAAACTCTGGCTGAGGTCAAACAAAATGGCTGTAAATAAGCTTTCACATATATACTGTAGCTCTATCTTGGATTTTCAAATCGGGTCGGAAGAAACTGAAGGTTCAGTGTTTTCCTCAAGGACACTTTGACTTGGTCACAATGGTGGGGGGATTGAACACACAGCCTTTTGATTGAGAGACAATCACACTAACACTTTGCCATGCCGCCCCAAAAATAGTGGTTAAGTGAAAGCATGTTACACAACCAGGTAATGTCTACAAGACACGCGATTGGCTCCTGGCGCGACCATCGACCAATGAGGGCAGGGGTTATAATCTACTCCCGCCAGGGAGCTGTATCTACTTGTATCGACTCAGCCCCGGATCCAATCATGTGTCTTGTAGGATTGCCAGTGAGCTGATTGACATTTGACATAGTGGCCGTGCCTCCTCATAAAACTCACACTTGGGGAGGAGCAGAAAAACAGTGGTAGCCATGAAAGGAAGCAATGTAAATCTGTCACCAACATTTCTTTTTGAACTAATTTGGAATTTCAAGTGCAACCTCTGCTTGTTATCATTTTTGGTCAGCTACAGACTTCACTCTAAATCGACTAATACGAAGCCAGCCGCGGCTCTCTGGCTGAAACTACAGGCAAGGGATGGATAACAGTACAGGTACTGTATAAGGTTTAATAATTTAAGATTTAAGTAAATATGTGTACTGCGGTACTGTACTTTGACGTCCGAGGAGTGCCCTTGGCATGTGCATTTACAGTTAACTCAAGTTGGCATGCTGGGACTATTCAGTGTCTAGCTTTTTTTTTTTTAATGGAAAAAAAAAATTCACAATGCATTGAGGGTGTGATAGGTGAGAAGCGAATTAGAGAGGGATCACTGTACTCTCAAAAATAGTTACCAATAAACTGAGAAAATGTACTTACCAAACAATACGATTTGAGTTCTTCTTCTTAATGTTACAAGGGCCCAAAAAAATGGTCATTTGAGTTGATTGTACAATTGTGCAGCCAACAATCAAAGAAGTGTTGTTAATCAAATGTATCGACTTGAATTTCAGTTTCAGTTGGTTACTGTATTTTTTTAAATGTGTTGATTACATGAAGACGAGTACTCTGTGTTGATCATGACGTCCAGTTTTATTGGAAGCAACCTCACAACAAACTAGATCAACACATCTTTTACAGGTAATTTGGGCGTGAGTCAACAGGGTTTAAAAGGTGGGCTATTTTGCAAAGCAAACCTTGATCAGTTGATGGTGTCCACTTATGTTTTGAAGCTACTTACTGTGCATGACGGCTAATATTCCTATTTGTTCATGATTCAGAGGTAATTTTCAGCAAATTTTCATTTTTTCTTTTTTAATTGAATATCTTTGTATGAAGGCAGTGAAGCTGTTCAACTGTATTATAAATAATGTATTTAATCCTGTGCTTCTCAATTATATTTTGCCCCCCCCATTCCGCAACATGCCTACTGGGTGAGAGACATGGTTCTAGTGTCCGCCACAAGAGTTTATTAATTGAAAACGCACGCCAGGCATGGAAACAAAAATAGTCCCGAAAGGTAAAGTATCAAATCAAAGTCACAAAGTACGAACCCAAAGCGTCTCGAGGCAATGATGCTTTGAGCGTGGCGAAGCAATAACCCGACAACAAACTCTCCTGCGCCGGCCAGTTATATAGCCTTCGTGGTGGACTGTAAAGTGAGAAAAGACATCCTTTATGAACGTGGACTGTGAACTCAGCCAACACAAAACGCACAACCTAAAAGCAGAAAACACAACAAGAAAAGAGCAATACAAATCAACTTTCAACAACTGTTCATTATTTTTTACAGTGTTTATACGTGTTAGAACTTTGTCTAAAAGAGAGAGAAAAAAAAAACCAAGTGAATCAAAGTGCCGAAACAACAACAAAAAAGATAAAAATTCTTATTTTATTGCATCTACACTTCACATGACAAAAACAAAGCCTGTTCCCTGGGGTCATCCCACTATTTGAGAAGCACTTATTTAATCTAATTTAGTACTTGAGTGTTCAGTGAAGTAGATAGACCAAGGCATTCAACAATCTCAACAATCCTGTCTTTATGACTGAACAAAGGACACAAGACACATGTGATCTGTGAAAAGTCACCAATATCTGGCCTTATCTTGTGCCTCTCATCTGATATTATCATGTGTCAGAGGAAACCGATCAGAAACAGAAAATGTGACTCCTATCCATCCATCCATGCATCCACCCATGCATCCACCCATCCAACCTCCCTCCCTCCCTGGTTTATCTAGGGGTTGGATTACTGGGACATCAATAATAAGCAGGGAATCCCAGACTTGCCTCTCCCCAGTCACTTCACCCAGCTCCCCTGGAGGATCAATATGCATTGCCAGGCAAGCCACAAAGCCAATGGCTGCTATGTTGGTAGCATTATTGGTAAAGGATTGTTACTGAACGCTGTTATTGAATTTGATTAAATGAAAAAAAAAATGTAATTGGATTCTGCTGGAGCGGGTTTTGAGATGGGCTAGCTACGCTGAGGTGCTTTTCACGGCAATGGACGGATTTGACCTGCGCTGAGCAGAAGACGACAAAGCTAGATAGATGCTAATGATAATAAGAATATTCCACTTTGTTTCACTGAAGCGATCAGCAAGATATTTGTCACAAGCATGGCAACTGGTCTTATCAGCTAGTAAATTGCAGTGCTGGACTTTGAATAGTTTATAAAATTAAGATTATTCGTGTATTGTGCCATTTATTGTTAAGGCATTAGGAAGCCAGCGGATGAGGACTGAGTCAGTTGGTATCGAGCGCTACCATGACTTGTGGCTGACAGGACCTTGGGGCAACATGTATGTTAACTGTTTTTTTTTGTTTGTTTTTTTTTGTGATGAAAAAGAATAATCTTGCAGGATTAAACCTCATCGAGTGCCAAATCTGGCCCACGGGTCATATGTTTGACGCTTGGGTTATGGCCATTTAAAAAATGCGTCATTTCTAGTCTGCGACAAAAGGTCCGTCTCATCCATGTTACTACTATAGTATAAAAGTCAGCTAATGCTTGCATGCTAATGAGCTGGGCTAAACATTTTTTTGTGTCTTCTTTTTCTTCTTCTTCTTCTTCTTTTGCATCCTTAAAAGATGGCTAATGCTTGCATGCAAACAGGCTACGATCAAAATTGTGGATGAACACATATCTGAGGGAATTTTCTAAAAGTTATATTCCAAAGTTTTTCGGGAGCAAATAACCTATGTGTATGGATGTAAGGTTTGGTGTGGATTATTTTACTGGAATACTTTTGCTGGACCTTTGTTGATATAATTGGGCCTTACTTATGGCTTTTGATATCTTTGGGAACGTTTGTGGCTGGAAAGATGAGTTGCATTGCAATACTTGGCATTATTCAAATATCAATCATTTTAGTGTTCAAATGGTAAATAATATGTACTGTGGCCAGGATAATAGGGAATAGACATTTAGCCCCCGTCTTGTTCTAGTTAGCTACCGTATCGCATTTGGTGGTGTTCATGCCATAGCAGACATGCAAGCTTGTTACTGTGGAAGTAGTTAACTGAACCCAATCAGTTCACACACTTGAACAGGCAGTGCAAATGGATTCCATACTTACAGGAAGCAAGCAGTTCAGCAAACAAAGGCAAAAAAGCAGAATTTCCCTATGTGTGAAAATGCAAGTATGTTAAGAAAATATCGTACATGTGTAACACAAGCGATAACATGCAAAAATATACTGTGCAAAAACAGGTTATAAAGCAAAAACTGCAGTGTACACTCCTGATATATGAACAGAATAGTAATCAGACCAGTAATCAAATGCAAAAACATGGTCCAAAAACGGTTTATAAAATATTGTTCATATATCTGTTCATATATCAGGAGTCTACACTGCAGTTTTTGCTTTATAACCTGTTTTTGCACACTATATTTTTGCATGTTAATGTGGAAAAAAATTATTTTGAGTTGTTCATTCATTGTTTGATGTTTCATTGCTATATGAAAATGTATGCCTGCGTATAATACAGTTTTGTTCCTTATTGCAAGTAATTGTCCCATTGATCATCAATGAAGGTGATTCTTGTGCATACAAAAGGATTTGTATTCCGCTTAGCTTAATCAAACACATTTCACTCTCTTCCACGGCCATTACCGTTCCTCTTCGTTTGCATGTTATGACCCAAAGGATGTAAATTCATCAAATTAACTTTGCCAATTAGGAGTCCCTTACATGTCGCTGTTTTGGATCCGATGATGGAAAATAGAGGAGCGGACAGTTATCTCGTAGGATAAATGCCTTAAAGAGGGGATGAAAAAGCTTTCAAATCAAAATATCAACCAGTGATGGGATGTAGCAAAGTTCTGAGAGCAGCCAACACAAAAACAATTTCTCATCTTGTGATCATGTTGTTTTCTAAAACGTTTTTAAGAGTGTATTCGTTTGAGTTGTTTCTCATAAAATAGCAATCAGTCACAGAGACACAATCAAACACATTATTCTCAAATACTTGGTTAATACATTTTGCCATCTCAGATGCACTGATTTTGCTGACAACTTTGCTCAATCAGATTTCACAGTGGCTTTTTTGATTGAAGTGTTAAGTGAATCATTCTGCAATTCTCCTGCATTACAAAGTGGGAATAACGAATGCGTATTTTGATTGGCATGTGACATTTAGCTGTGAGATCAGACCAGTCAGTCCATTTCTTAATATCCTTGTTGTAACAAAACACTCATTGCTCACTGATGTCTGATAAAATATGTATGATTAAGTATACCAATTTGCATAATACAGTTCTGTTTGTCAGCGGTTATGTTAAAAATTTGTACTTTTTCAGGTTTTTTCTACCATGATTTTCACAATCAGAAGCAAAACAGAGACATCTGCACACGTTTGTTTTCCAAATGGAGCTGGACGTGGAATAGAAAGCTGAAGGAAACAGAAATGCAATTATCTTTATTCACCATATTTAAGAGAAATGCAGTTTGGACAGCTTTGGTGTAAAGCTTTGCTCAAGCTGCAATAAAATGAAGACATGGAATCATTTGGCACAACATTGTCAACAATTGTGCATCTTTAACTTGCATGCAGCATCTTCTGCTACTTGTTACATTTGGAAGAGATGGTGAGGTTAAATGGCAGCTCTCCAAGTGCAAAAGTCTTGTTTGAAAGTATGGCACTTAAAAATATTTTTTTCACGAGATGCTACAACTGTCAACAACAGACATTACAGTAGCAAGGCATTCAGGCCTCCTTTCATTCTTTCTTGCGTGTGTGTGTGTGTGTTTTAGTGACCTTGACATCATCTTTTCTTCCTTGGCCTTCAGGTATAGGGATCGTCTGTTCTGAAACCCCATGAGACACAAATGTCACTTTCTTGTCAACAAAGTCTGACATCCACGGCGGATGAATGAGGTGCTGATGTCCCGTTGGGACAAGCTTGCAGTTGCCGTTCAGCTTTTATATTTGAGATTTCTATGATTGCACATGCGTATGCATGTCATTTCGATGGACTATTGTGAAATGTGTAAACAAAACATTCTTAAGTACATTTGCAGTGCTTAAAAATCGTAATAGACCACCTGCCGATGTAATGTTTGTAGCATATACGTTTATCAATGCGAGCAATATGGTGTAGTAATTATCATGATGTATTCGATACATTTTTTTGTTGTGTGGTCTGCTACTATTTCGATAATAAAAAGGTCGTTATTGCTTAAAAATGTCATTGTGGATTACAGTTTCTGAGTATGTATTTTTATTTATTTCTACGCTACATGGACTCAAGGATGGATGCATTGATATATTTAATATAAAAACATAATCATTATTGTTCCAATACATTCTCCCAATTAACTCTTTTTTCATACCACCCCCCAAAAAATTGTGACACTATCACTTCTGTGTCACCATTTTGAAATATGAATATCATAATGCTTACTATAGTTACTGACTTTGGCCTTTGGTTATGAAACTTAAATTTCAAAATTCCTCCCTCTTGAAAATGTTATGTTTCGATAAAACACTATTTTAGAGAGTCAACATGCACTCCGTGATGATGGATAGTCTTATATTCAGATTTCATCACAGGCTGTCTAATATGCACAAGAAAATCCCCTTGAAGTAATTATGTGCATTTAGCTCATGGGCTATGATAGCATAACAAAACATCTCAAAGGCTTACAATGTGCTACATGCCTATTGCAATATGCAAAACAATGATTTTCATGAATTTGTCTCTAGGAAATTGACGAAAGAACATTTTTAATAGTGAGATCAAGCTATGCTTCTCAGACAGGCCGTGAGTCAGTCAACTCAAACTTGGGTGTAAGGCA
Organism: Hippichthys cyanospilos; assembly: GCF_059441005.1. Lineage (NCBI taxonomy): Eukaryota > Metazoa > Chordata > Actinopteri > Syngnathiformes > Syngnathidae > Hippichthys > Hippichthys cyanospilos. The sequence goes on along the minus strand of NC_142370.1, from coordinate 27,277,622 downwards.
AATTCATAAAGTGACATCTAGTTTAAATGTTCGGTGGTCCACGAAATGCATTAAGCACTGAATATACCCGCACAGAGGAATCGCTCGCATTTAAGGGGTATTTTGGCGTCTATAAATACTCTAAATGATCATATTGGCTACGGAGACTTGTAAAGTGTTCCATGCTGTCATATAAGATTATTGCTTCCCTCATTGCCTCTTTTTCTTCTGCTTGAGTGATTTCCTCCTCTTGACAATCATCTCGTGCAACTTGTCCATGCCCTCGTGTAGCCCCTCACCGATGATGGCGCAGGCGGGCTGAACGTGGTACGGCGTGGACGGGCTCAGTTCGGACAGGGCCAGCTGTCGCTCGATGTCCGCAACGTCCAGGGCCCGCGGCAGGTCCTGCTTGTTGGCGATGACCAGCAGCGGGGTTCCATGGTTTTCAGAGAAGCGGGTGATCTTGTGCAGCTCGGTCCGGGCCTCCTCCAGCCTCTCGGCGTCCACCGAGTCCACAACATACACGATGCCGTCCGTGCAGCGGCTGTACGGCTTCCACAGGGGACGCAACTTCTCTTGGCCGCCGACGTCCCAGAAGTGGCAGCTGATGCCCCTGGATGTGCCCGAGCCGCCCAGCCGGATCCTCTCCGTGTTGAAGCCGATGGTGGGCACCGTGTTGACGAACTCGTTGAACCTGAGCCGGTAGAGCACGGTGGTTTTTCCCGCAGAGTCCAAGCCAAGCATGACGATGTGCAGGGATTGGAAGGCCGCCAGGTTGGAAAAACTAGCCCCCATTCTGCAAGGGCGGCATGAATTCGGGGATGGTAGGATGCTGAGAAGGGACCCCGGGCCACGTTAGCAGCGGCTCAGGGGGGTGGCGTAGAGGCACTCAGACAGCCTCGATATAAATCTCCTCAACCTCCTTAACCTCCGCATCCCTGCATTTTCACGGCGGGGCTTCACCCCACGAGCAGTCGTGACAAACCGAGGAAATGACACATTATGTCCCCTCGTTTGTCTGCACGCCGCAATGTCGAGGTTCTGTGTTTGCTAACACACGCGCGAGCGCGTGACGCGCGGATGGAAAACAACAAGCCATGTAGCCACTAGAATGGTGGTAGCGGGATGGGTGATACCTGATATCCGCTGTTGTGAAGTTAAAAAGAAATAGCCGGGCTTGTCATAATGTTGGCTACTTGACCAAGGTTTTATTCTGAAATCTGGCGTCAACTACTTCCTCTACGCACAAAGCCGGAGAAGTCACTTTTGCATCCTTGCCATACGGGAAAGCCTGTTTTGTTTCAATACGCTAGAATGCCAAACGATTTCCTTGTCTGCTCTGGGTTATTTTTATTTCTGTTCATCGTGACATTTACGGTTTGGTTACACCCGAGTTTATCACGTTCTTTATGCCACTAGATGTCAGCAGAGTTTTGTCAAGTTGAAACGTGGCGCTCGCTGCACAAGTCACAACAGAACAAAGGTCGCTGCATGGTACACAACTTGGCCGAAAAACACATTGTAACGAACCATATTGTTTTCAAAACCGCATTTAATTACAAGCAGATAAAAATACAGCAATGGAAAAAAAAATAATTAGAATTAAACAAAGAGACATAAACCCACACAAACTTTGCACAAACCAAAACAAAAATAAAATAAGAATTTGATTTAAAAAAAATTGGCTTTGATTTTCAGAGTGATTGCCTTCTGACTTTTCTTGACATAAAATCACCCACGTATGCTATCTGGTTCCCAACAAATCTTTCTTGGGACATGTTGAACACATGGGAGCACAAAATTGCCATACTTGTTTTTTTGTTTTGTTTTGTTTTTTACCTTTGTGTATTTAACCAAGAAGTAAATAGTTAAGCTATAAAACAGTTTACTGACATATATATGCTAATGGGGGACATGGCATGCAGTACACAATGGGAAACTATTTTACGTCATTCTCTCTCTCTCTCTCTCTCTCTCTCTCTCTCTCGCTCTCTCTCTCTCTCTCTCTCTATATATATATATATATATATATATATATATTTATATATATATATATATATATATATATATATATATATATATATATATATATATATATATATATATATATATATATATATATATATATATATATATATATATATATAAATGTGTTTTTTTGTTTGTTTTTGCCATACTAATGCACATTACCCAGCAAGTCCATTATGTGTAAAATACTGTATATACGCATCAAAAAAAGTATGAATTTGACATTCAGGCAGAGAAAAATTTCTCTCCAGGTGTCACCTTTGCAAGGCTATTGCAGTGTCGATTGGTAAGGGAGAAGAGAATGACTGACTGAAACTGTATATCAGATGTCAAATGCTACAAGCCTCAATGTCAGAATTACACCTGAACCCAGATTGAATGAAGGCCATCATAGCAGTAACATTTGGGACGGATCTTTTGAATTTCTTGATGGATTGGTTTTAGTATGTTTGACAACTGTAAGTCAAGGTTTTTCTCTATACGCGATCTTTCTTTGTTTACCTCTGGCCTTACACGTTATAAAGGCTCAATACTGGACAACCAAACGTACAATACAAAGGCCCTTTGAATAGGTGGGGGCAAATGCTGGACTGCCCTTGGTCACTGGTCACTACCGCTTATCAGACGGCAAAGTCGCCATAGCCAGTGGGACAAAAGGCAGCACTTCGTAGAATGTCGAGGCAGTTCACGAGGATGAGTGCGCCAGTCAGGTGCTTCCACCTCTTGGTGATGGGATTCCTCATCTTGTCCAGACCCACATGGAGCTCCTGGATGACATCACGATAGCTGTCCCCTACGTGTGCTGCCCACGTCAACAGGAAGTCATACGCTGGTTTCCACATGGACTGATGGGATCCAGAGTAAAGTTGAACGACAATACAAATGTTATTGGAATAAAACTTAAATGTGAAACTGACACAGCTTCAGTCACTTTTTACAATTAACTTGTCACATGGACATGCAGGGGCGAAAGATGGGGCTTTCTCCAATAGCATCACTTGCAAACACTATTATGTCTTTTGATCAAGACAGAGAAAAGCCGAAATTGGCTTAGCCTTGTTCTCAGCTGCCGCAGTTCAAATGTGTAACGTGTTAATCAAAAAGATGATACTTGAGGCCAAAATTAAATTTTTGATGTGGAACCTAAATGACATCAATAGTAGCATGTTCTCACCTCATTGTCCAGCATGCCACTTTTATCGCGATGCGGTGCCTCATAAGCCTCCATCTGCTGTCTGGACACCCTGGCCAGTTTTTCTGCGAGTTCCCTCCAGCGGGAGGCCACCTCCACCGCCGTGGTCAACAGGACAAAGTCCAAAACTAATCTGGCAACAAGGCCCTGGCAATCCATTTTGAGCAAGGCCTGATGGTGAAACAGGTAGGGTTAAGGCAGTGATTCTCAGGTATTCCCCCCCCCCCCCCCCACACACACACACACACACACACAAACACAACACACACACACACACACACACACACACACACACACACATTCGCTGCCTAGACTATGAATTCGATCATTATCTATGGAAATTATTGTAAGTATAGCTAGAATTTTATCCTTTTTGACAATAGAAAACCAAAAATAAACATTTATATTAACTTTGAGTAAATGTTTACTTTTACTGGGTTTTATACAGGTTACAGCCTATTCTGAAAAAAAATATCGCTTGAGTTCATCAAAGTGCCTAAAAAAATCCATATCCAATCTAGAAACAGATTGACCGATTGAATGGTTTTATGCTAAAAATAAAATAATAAATAATAATATTGGTACAACACCCCTCCGTCACATTATAGTTTTGTGTAAGGGTTTGCATGTCCCAATCATCTTCGGAACAAGGATGTGTGGGGCTTTATGCCCATGGCAGGGTCACCCATGGCAAAGCGGGATCAGACTAAGCACTGGTCACATACCCTTTATGTTGAGTAAAATAATTGGATCTGGTTTTCCCTTGGCCGGACCGCAGGTCACCAGGTACCCCTCTGGAGCCAGGCCTGGAGGTGGGGTTCATTGGCTGGGCCTGCACTAATGGCGATCGGCCAGACGTTTTTTTTTTTTTTTTGTATTATTAATGGGATGCTTTGGTGGGAGGACTAATACTAAACTCAATATAGTAAATAAAAGAAATGTATGAAAAAAAAGATAAAATAACAAAACTTTAGTGTTTATTATAATTCTGAAAACATTAAAAACACCGGAACATTCTATTTACAGATAAATTTGAAATGTCACGCATTTTGTCATGCATCTTCTGTACGGACGTCTGCTTATGACAAAACTAAATGTTTCTATGAATGGACAAAAATAACTTTTTCTTAAAATTCTTCTCAAAAGTTTAATCAAACTCCCATTTGAAAATCACATGATGATGTAAAGCCCAGGTGTCAAACTCAAGGCCCGGGGGGCATATCCGGCCCGCCACATCATTTCACGCGGCCTGCGATTTGTTTTACTGGACTTTTAACACTCATTTTTGGTTGATCTTAGTATTTATGCATTTTTGATGGTTCACGAAAGTATTTATTTACTCACTTTTAACTCGCCCATTCTGAGATCCAAAATGTGATTTTTTTTTTCTAGATGTCTCCCACAGCGAGAATTGACTTGAAAAGCCCTCTAAGATCACATCACATTTTGATGTTCCAGACCCAACAGCCATCCCTGACACACACTCCTTCTGCCACCTGGCTGAACAGAGCGGCAGCCTTCTAACGTGCAGTCCTTCATCTGCTGAATTAAGCTACATAAAGCCTTGATTCTAAAAATAGCGAGACAAACACCTACACACGTACACAGCGGGCTTCAGCCTGCGACATGGGCAAAAAGGCCTTACACGCAATGAAGCAGCTTTGTTTTGTTCGGGCGTGTCATTTAAGCCGGAAAGGATTGAAGTAGATGATGTCACGTGAAACGCGAAACGGTTTCAAAACAAAGTGCAGGAGATCTTTAGAGGAAGAACCTAAATCCGTTATGTACACATAACTTGTTAAGGTTTTCGGTTTCCGCCCATCATCATTTTTAGATATGTTTCAGTGCATCAGTCTGTTAATGCTCTCTTGTCTGTTGTAACCCAATCCGGTGCTTTAAGAGATCTGCCGAGCCAGTGTCGGATGCCCCTCCAGGCCCCCAGCTCATATTTCAGATGCGAACACTTGTTGCAAGGAAGGAAGGAGGATTAATACTAATTTTATATTATTTGGCAGCTGGAAAGGAGTATTGTGAGCAAATGAAGACATAGCCTGCTTCATTGACTTAATTAACTATGACAAAATAAATTTTTGTTGATGAACTGATAAAAGTGATTATGACCTACTTTGATGGGGGCGCGTCCATACTCTTTGTTCTCTTTCTATGTCAGTTATCCCTTCCCACAGCTTTTCATGGGATCATCCCCATACGGCAACTGGGTTCTGGCCCAAAGCTTGTCCCAAACTATAATCCGGCTTCACTTGTGAGCAATAAGAAAGAATGAAAGGCTTGTTTATTCAGGGATTTTCTTTCAAGGACTGAAACTGTTTGATTGAGCAATATTTACGTAAGACTGATGATTGCGCAGCAAAGGAAACACATTCCAGATCCTGAGTTTAACAACTACTATGAGAGCAGGAGGATTTACAGTAAATTAAAGTCCATAGCGCAGGGATATTGAAATGTTCAAAATTGTCTGTCAAGTTGCATTTTAACAAAAATATTCAGTCAAATCTCCGGCAGGAAAAAAAATCAAGATTCAACAGGCAACTTATTTAGAAATAAAGAGCAAAATTATGCTATTGATGCACAGTGACATTTGTTAAGTGTTTAAGGTAGCGTTGTTGGCAAGACAACAAAATGCCCAATATCTTTTTAAGCAATTTGTCACTGATAGAAGTAGTAGTAGTGGGAGTAGTAGTAGCAGTAGTAGAAGAAGCAGTTGGCGTCTTGACAGGTCTAGATGCCCTGTCTGAGATGAGATAGCGCTTATTAAAAAGTCATCTTGAGACCGGGACCATTTTCGGGAATGAAAACACTAGTTCCTTTCCAACAGTGGGAGATTACAGCCAAGGACTCACTTATTGCAACAACTATCCACTTTTACTCACCATCATGAGTTCCCTCTGAAACGACTTCCTCTCCCTGTTCTCCACGTTGGTGCACTCCTCTTTGAGTTTCTCCAGTACACTTGCTACCTTCTCCGACTCGTTGTCCAACTCGATCCGACAGAAGTAATGAAGTGGCAAGTTCCCATAGCCCAGTGCATCCGCGAATGCCCTCCAGTTCCCTACATTCTCCATCAGGACTGTCCTCACAGTGGCATAGATATATGTAAGAAATTTGCAAGGTTTGAGGATTTGCTCCAGCAGGATCGCTGTTGTCAAGTCTGGCCCACACCAATGAATGGGTTTGACCTTTCCCAAAAGCAAGACATTCTTGGCGTGGACCAGCCCCATCTTCCCCTGATAGTATCCAATGTACCACTCTTTTGTGCGCAAATGCCCTCTCAGCTTTATTTTCTCCTCACTTAACAGGGCAATCACATCACCCTTTTTGTACTCAAGTAGGTAGTTGCTTTTGTGTTGCCGTATTACTGTTTTAATCAGCTTGCCAAATTTTAGGCTAGTGATACAGCGGTCCTGAAATTTCGGATGCTTAGAGGTGACAGCCAGTGGCGACAGCGTGATCTTGTCCATGTCTCTTTTCTTCAAGAACCTCCTCTGGCCCATTGTCCTTGCTTCAGATTTTGGCGGCGGTTGCGGCGTTTGGATACAGAACTGAGTGAGGATGCAGTCCAGCATGTCCTTGACTTGGACCCTGACAGTGAAGTCTGAGATGATATTGGGGTCATGTGATGACATCATATAAAGGAGCCGGCTGACCTTGCCCAGTTTCAGTTGAAATCCCTGGACCACCCCGGCACCACTGCAAACTTTTACCTGATAGTTGGATACGTTGGGATACAACCCCACCTGGAGGTCCTGCGGACACCCAAGGCTAAAATGTTGTTTCCCCCACAACTGCAGGGTGACCGGAGGGGTGGAGCTGGCCAAGTGACCAACCTCGTTCACCAGTAAGGTCTTAGGGATGCAGTCATGCCCAAACATGGCAACGACTGTCTTAAAGGAAGGGTGGATGTGCTTTGGTCCATACACACCAAGTGTTACCTTTCTCTGCATGTGATCCCACACACTCACGCTTTGACTGATGCGCAGCGACTGAACCACAACGGCCACATAGATGCACGGCTCAAGACTTTCCAGTCGCGCTTGGACCATGTCCTTGTAAATGTAACAATCAGGAATGGGCATGTAAGGGCCATCTTTGGAACTGCTCCGAACACAAAGTACCTCAGCAGAGTGGCTGCTCTCCTTCTTTACAGTGACTAATACTTGAATCTCCAAAGTGACAAAAGACTTGGTCTCCATGTTGCTGAGTTTGATCTCCACCACTGGGCTGACAGTGGAGCAACGGTCATTATTGAGTTCCAAGGGAAGATCCAGTAAGGCTCTCATGGAGATCTGTTGGTGGTCGCCCGGGCAAACGTGACCTTCAGGAATGTGCATGGTGATGTGGGTGTCAGGGAGTTGAATTACACCTCCACTGCTATCCAACACGCACATGATGCTCGTCTCAATCGGTTGGGTCTGACCCCACCCAGGACTCTGGCCCAATGATTCCAGGTCATGGCATGACCTGGCCAACCTTCGGTGGTTGAGCCACGCTGTTCTGAAGTCCTCACGGCTCTGAAACTGCTCTGGCGAAGGTGCCTTCAGTCCCGCGAAGAAATAAGAGGAGGAAATGTTTGGATTTGATTGTGCTTGTAGAACTGGGAGTTGGGAAAGACTCTGGGAACGCTTACTCCTCAGAAGAGGATTTTCCCTGTGGAGATGTTGCACTACTTGGTTGGGACAACTGATGAGGCCGCTAAACTTGATATTATTGGTGTCACTTGGATATGCAAGTGTGTCAAAAATAATCAAATCAGCAGAGTTTGCTACACTTGTTTCTTTGCAGTTCTTATCTAAGGGGTGGATGAAGGAGTTGTCACAGAATGCAGAGTTGATGTGAGTGGGAGATGATTTAAAACCCACCCCTGTCCACTCTCCCAACCCTTCAAAATCTTTCAGCTCCCCCTCTTCCTCTCCGAGACTGTCAATCATTCCGCTGTCACTGAGAGAACAATTCCTCAAGTTGAGCGGTTTGACACAAGCAGCAGGGATGTATCCCATCTCTCTTGTGTTGTGTGCGTACCACCACTCGCCACCCGACGTGTCCAGAACAAACAATCGATCGCCTTTGGAGAAATTCAGTGCGGTCAAACTTCTGGGCAAATAATCCTTGATGGCTACCACTTCCTGTGCGCCTTTATATGAGGCAGACATGTCCAGTTTCAAGGCACTGGGAGAAGGCACTAGAAGCAAAAGAGATTGACAATAGATTAAGGAACTACTGAACATTTCTGTAGCATATGGTCAAAAATCAACGAGTGGTTGAGCCAGAGCTCTAGTTTATCTTAGTTGGGCTCTTTTGTATCCGTTATCTTTGTTCCACCTGAAACTAGGAATCAGGCTGAATATTTTGAGGAGGGTAAGCATTTTTAAAGTCCTTGAGATGGTGTCTGGTGTGTAGGAGTTTCTTCTAACCACCATCAAAAATTTCTGTTAGCTACAGCAGCACTTGTGAGATAACAATCATGACCTCTGAAATCGCAAATGGAAATGTTGTTCTTTATATATTGACCTAAATGTTACAGATACTCTAAAGTCATGCGGTCTTCCCGCGGGGAAGAAAAGACCTCCAACATACCTTTTGCACTTCCTGCAGGTTTAATAACCTTGGCATGAAAAGGGAAACAAATTTCCTTTTCCACAATCGAAGCACCTCTATGAAAAACAACTTTAATAACAGAAGTGCATAACTGAATGCATAATAGCTTCTATTTTTAAGCTTAGCTCATGAAGCATTTCAATAGAGCAGAAATGCAGTTCAAGCAGTGATGCTACAAATTCTTTGTTTATTGGGCCACAATATGTTTCATATACCCAAACACAACCTTGGTGGGAAACAATAAGAGGGCAATTCAATGACTGTTGACATAGATCATACCCAAAGAGAATGTATCATCGTGACCTCTGACTTGTGTGAGGCTGGCAGGTCCCCCCTCACTTAGATCCACAAGCATCCCCTCAGATTTGCAGCGAGGGAGGAGGTGATTGCTGCTTGTCATGCTGACTATTCGATGGGCAGCCATGGGCAAGCTTTGCTCTGCCAATCGTTCAATGCTTTTCATCTGTAAACGAACAAAAGTGTTTGAACTTCATTCAATACTGAAGACATACTGAAGACATTTTTATATCTTTACCTGGACACTCTTTTGAGCTCGAGTACGCTATGTTTATTTTTTAATCCTATTCACAAGAAAGAATACATTTCTTCCCCTTAACAAAAGGTGAAGATTTATGCAACCTACACAGCAGTGTTCTGCTGTTCTTTACTTTCCACTCATTCTTTTTTTTTCTTGTGTGGGGGAGTGTTCAGGAGTGTGTATGAGCAAAAATTCGGTAGTGCATATAAAACGTTATAAACACAGTAGTGTGGATGAGAGAATTCAAGCAGTTTTTGGTTGATCCAGATTTATGAACATACAATAAAAATGTGGCAAACTCACAAGCACACGCACAGGCAATGCACACACACACACACCGCACAAACTTACACACGCTTGCACACGCACGTCTCATGTATGTGTGACAGTTTGGAAACATCCTGATTTTTCATGATTAAAAAAAAAAAAAGAAATGTTGATGGAATTGGTTGGTAAACATTCTTATATTAAATTTGATTTTTTTTTTAGACGATTCAAAATAGGTACCATTATCCCAGATATTGGTTTGCACATCAAGGTATTTTTCCAGTCAGATGACATAAATGAAACTTTATAATCTGAGTCACTTTCAGTTTGCAGTTGGACATCTTCTAGTTAATAACATTAATTTCTTGACCTCGTTATGTGTTTGGCATCAGTTGAATTTGATGGAATTTCCAAACTTTTGATTGGTGCTGTACACATAGCGCATATGAGAAAAAGCTGAAGAATGTGAGTCCAAGATAACGCGAAGGTGAAAATGGGTCACACCAGGCAATAGAAAGGACAAAATCTGTTGAGCTGTTCATGTGCGTGTGTGCGTGCAGGTGTGTGTGTGTGTGTGTGTGTGTGTGTGTGTGAGAGAGAGACCTTAAGGATTTTCAGATTATCAGGTGACTTTACTGGAAGGGCTAAAACACGCACATTAATTTACATTGCATGAATAGGGGGATTATTTAGTCAAGAAATTTCGAATAAATTGATGCAAGGCTGACCAGGGTAGAAAATTGGTAATAATCATGACGCTTCACATCCAATTGCTTTGTGTCTAATTGTTCGTTTCTGTGGTTGTATGGTAATTGTAATCTTGCAATAGTGACATTTGATTAACTTTTATCATTCATAGTCATGTCAAATTAATTATATTTTAGGTGTTCTGTGTGGACATCAAACAATGTCCATAATATATGACTGTGACAATTTTTTTTCAAAGTGTTGGGAAAATAATAACAAAATAAATAATGATATAAATGACAAATGCAATAATTATGAACCTGTGAATTGACACCTTGCTGCTTGAAAGCTGGTCTCCGGTCACTAAACTACAGTTTAATTCACGGTAATTGGAATTGCTTACCTCACTTTCTTCTTGTTCTTGTTTCTACGGTGCCTCATTTTAAGACTATGATGACAAGGTTACAAGATCAGATAAGTTCCTTTTCCAGGTCCTGAAGTTTGCGTCCACCGTAGTCTTCTACACTGAAGGAGGCTACTGCTGTCAGTGTGAGATGTGGGAGTGATGACGTCAGAGCAAGGGCGGAGCTACGGACATGCACACTCATGTTGCAGGCTTGCAGCAAAGACTCGGATCAGAATCAACACCACAATTCATTTTTATACTGATATATGTATTTACTGATTTAGTTATTTATTATTTTTAGGCAAGGCAACTTTTTATATTCCGCAAATCACAGCAGATTACTAAATACAAATATAATAATGCCTTACAGACATTTTCAAACTTTTAAAATCTTTTCTTTTGATTGACCAGACTGCAAGAAAACTAACAATCTGGTATGCTCATGTAAATATGAAAGGAGATAAAATGTCTTATCTGCCAGTATTTTACTATCCATTTCTTTAGCTGCAAAATGAAAATATTGCCACAGAGGTGATTTAAATGTAAGTACAGCATCCTGTATTTTTCCTGTAGAGCTGCAGCTGAGAATTTTAATACTAGGGCTAAAATTGAAAAAAAGAATATAGTTGGCTATGTGAAAAGGAAATATAAACACATAAGACTGAATGACATGCCTCTATTTAATTGGGAATGATCAACATTTTATAAACAACATTTTAATGTTATATTTTTTAACAAACAAAAACTCCAACATTAATAAGCATTACTCAAAAATAAACATTAACACGACTTAGTTAAAACTTAGAGCAGTTTAATAGACTTCCTAATGGACTTCTGGGATATGTTTATAATAGTAAATTTTCGTAGAGCACATCATGAGTACTCAGTCTATACTTATTTTACTTGGCTTTGTTTTTGTTTTTTTACCACACCAGTATCTGTGATTCTTATGTTCGAAGACCTTTTGCCAATTCTGCCGATATCCTTGAGGCGCGAAGCTACAAACAATAGCATCGCTTCTTTCACAGCTGAATTACCATTCAAATGCAGGCTTCACACGCACACGCACGCGCACACACACACACAAACACATGCACATTTCACCACACCATTTCACAGGTAGGATTTCCAAGTCGAACCTGCTTGAAAGAAACAAGTTCATTGGGAGTCCATTCTCATTATCATAAGATCTCAGTGTCTGTGTTTGGTTCAGTGCTGCTCTGACAAAGACCTGAAGTGAGCATTTTCAAAAATTAAATAAAATTGTTAAAAAAATAATCATTCAAATGAATTATACTTCTTAAAAGTACACATCACACTGGTTTCAGACAATGTATTCTTCAAAAATCACTTTTCAGGATACAAAAATCACCATATGTATTTATTATTAACATTGCAATGTCAATGAGAGCAATCCATTTAACACTTCATATTGATCAATGAGTTGTGTAGCCGAAGCGTTGAGGGGTTACGGTTCCGGAGTCTCAACAATACATCTCTGCTATTTGCAGATGATGTAGTGCTGTTGGCTTCTTCAGGCCGTGACCTCCAACTCTCACTGGAGCGGTTCACAGCCAATTGTGAAGATCTGAGGCCCTGATACTCAGTCGAAAATGGGTGGTATTGCCTCTCCTTGTCGCGGATGAAGTCCTGCTCCGAAATGAAGGAGTTCAAGTATATTGGGGTCTTGTTCAAAGGTGACCATAGGATGGAGTAGGAGACCGCCAGGTGGATCGGTACAGCGTCCGCTGTGATGTGGGCCTGTCACGGTAAAGAAAGAGCTGAGCAGAAAAGCGAAGCTCTCTTTTTAATGGCCGATCTACGTTCCTCCCCTCACCCCTAAGCTGTGAGTCGTGACAAAAAGAACAAAATTCCGGCCGAAATGAGTCTCCTCCGCAGGGTGTACAGGCTCTCCCTTAGAGATAGGATGAGAAGCTTGGTCATCCGGGAAGGGCTCAGTGTTGAGCCACTTCACTTTTGCGTTGAGAGGAGCCAGTTGAGGTGTTTAGGAGATTTGGTTAGGATGCACCCTGAACGCTTCCCTGGTGAGGTATTCTGGGCATGTCTTACCAGGAGGAGGCCGCGGGGACAACCCAGGACACAATGGAGGGACTATACCTCTCAGTTGGCCTGTTAACACCTGGTGATCCGTCCCCCGGTTTTGGACACTCCTGGTCGAGGTTCTGAAAGTCTGAAATTTACCAAATTGTGACATAGAGAGGAATAACCCAAGGTCGTATATGTAAATTGCAAAGAATTAGAGGTTGCATTATTATGATTTCATGCGTTGTTACAGTGTGCACTTTAGCCTTTAGCTTGCAGTATACAGTACTATTTAATACAATACATGTATCGACAAAGAAGACACACATGCTCAGTGAGATTCAGCAATTAATCATTTTTTACAAACCCAAAAGGAGGACTATATTCTCCATTATGTTATCTGTCAACATGTGGTGCTTCACTTGTTGTGATGGGTCTAAAATAGAGTTGTATTGTTTTCTTTAGATGTTCTTCTTTAGCAGGATTAACAAGTGCCAAAAAACACTTTTGAAACAGGGTGAGGTGCAGAAGAAATTCAAGAGCAAACTGCTCTTCTTGGTCCTTTCATTTCCTGTTCGTCCAAATAGTTCAACCTGCAAGGAGGAATTAAATGTGGGCCATCAGGTGGGAGTGTGTGGAGGTGAGACGTGCTGATCCAAGAGATTCTAATCCGATCGGGAGTAGGGGCGTGAGAGTGGAGTCTGCAAAGGATTATGGGATTAGGGAGGGAATATGCCACAGGAGACAGTCACATCTTCAAATCGCCACAGTGACAAAATAAATCAGCAAAAAATTTCATTGATACAACAGAACACATTGGCATTATTCCATTTGGACATTTGTGGGCTTTTCAGGAGATATAATCTTTCTGCCCTGTGACTGCCCTGTTTGGGATGTGCTACGCAGTGAGCAATAAAATGAGAAAGACCCCAGAGTAGACAGAAATAATAGATCATTTTAAGAAAACACAAGAGCAAGAACAATCATGAAACTCTAAGCACGTGCAAAGTATCAACAAAATCCCAAACAAATAACATTAATTCAAAGTATCAACATTTGGCTAAACAAAAAAGGTAAATGGGAATCAGGTATCTAAAAAAGCATAAATATAAATGAAGGGGGAACGAACTGTGAAAATACGCCGCCGGATGAGTAACAAAGAAACTAGCATAAGACGTTCAAACATAACACACTCACTAGAAAGACAAGGAGCAAAGAAGGCACAAGAACATGGAGGAAGAATACAGTTTCCTTGTTTTTTGTGGTTCATGGAACTGAAAACCCCCCGCAAAATGTGAAAGTTTTTTGTGGGAAGATCACACGCGATTGAAGGGGAGCGGTGAGGACGAAAGCTTCGAGAAGCTGTTAGCTTTTGTAATAAATTGCAATTTCAAGTGTAAACTCTGCTTTTATCAGGTTTATTCAGCTACAGGCTTCACTCTAGTTCGACATCTGAGGGCGGTTACTCAGAGGGCAACTGCGGCCCTCCGTGTTCCCCCACTACAGCCAAGAGCTGTAAATGAGAAGTGACACTAGTACATAGTAGAGTTACTGTAGAAGTTGGAATAATTTAAGATTTGAGTAAATATGTGTACTGCAGTAGGTCGACATGTATGTCTGTATGGCATACAGGGAACCTGTACCTTGCATCCCTCCGAAATATAGCGTTTTGTTTTTTTTTTTATGGAAAAAGCACACAAAAGATGAAGTGTAAAGTAGAAAGGGGACACTATACGGAATTACAGCAGGGGAATTACAGCAGCAAAAGCGTTAGAATCATCCGACAACATTCTTTGCCCTGAGCTGCACTTAAATAGTCCACTGATAAAAATTGTGGATAGGTGTGTGTAATTCAAAAGTTTAATTTTAATTCCTTGGAAGGAGAATATATATGAAAAGGAGACAATGAGCTCATGGAAAGAGGAGAGCTACTGTACAGTACTTTTAACCATCTGAAGTGGGCTCTGTGTGACGTTTACATGATGATGTCTCTTAAAGAGCAGCTCTTGTGGGAGGGGCCCCAAGTCCAGACCCACCACACCCGTTTTTATTCATGCACGGGTTTTTCAGACACACTTCTATTTGCTGCTGTCTGACGCTCTAAGCTGGTGAGTTTTGGTCACGTTGTGCATTGTTTTTTTTTGACACGGTGCTTTTGTCAAAGCTAAAACTCCCGCACGCATGCATGATACAAATGCGAGGAAACTATTAACTACTGCCATTTAATGTAGCGCGTGTAAGGAAGAATAAATAAAAAACGAAATAAATTCATATCATGTTCATCATTCAGACTTAGGGGAGTCATTTTGGTCGAGGTGCTTCTGACCTCAAAGCACCACATACTCAGTAGTTAGTAAGTGAAATTAGTATTTAAATTTTTTAAATGTGATGAGCAAAATGTGGATTTGTGTTTTGAGGTTTCTTTTCTGTCCAGATTGCTGCGGAGATGCTAGATGCCACAACTCCTCACCCCTTAGACATGACCCTGCATTCGGAGTCTGGGACTAAAACTGTCGCCGGTATGTGATGAAAGTTTCTGAAAGTGGCAAACAAGTCAGCCAGAGATGATCTGGTTGTCAAAGTACAACACGCTCTTAGTTAAATATTGTAAAAGTCAACAAAGACTAGAAGCAGATTGCCTGCGCTGTTATACCACAAATGTTAGCTTTCGTAAGCAGTAGCTGAATACCTTCAACACCTTCACAAGGTTCTCATTACCTGCTGTACTTGTGCCCCTTCCTCTCATCGCAGCATTTATACTTTGTATTGAAATTCAGCATGAGGTCACATACAGTAAAACAAGAAGCTTTCCCTGACGGCATCACTAATGAACAAACAACTGTAGTTGATAGTTGTCGAACGCAAAGCCATGACGAAAGTAGAAAATGATGGATTATTATAGCCTTCTTTTTTAATGGAATAGAAGATGTTACATGAGAGCTTGACATAATTTACATTTGAACTGCACATTTATTTCTAATAGACAGGGTGAAAAATTAGACATTCATCAACATTATCACTGCGGCAATAGCTAATTAATCGACATTTGTATTCTGAGGTTAATGGCAGTGAAGACACTAAAAAGGAATATGTGCTGTAAAGTTGACATTAGCAAGCAGAACTAGCCATTTTGTTTAGGCAAATTACTCAGACAACCTGCCAAACATTTTCGACATAATCTTGAGAAATTACCTCTAAAAGTGGCCACAATCGCTTTTCTTTATTGCATAAAACAAACAAACAAAACTGTACAGTCATACTCTGTTGAAATCATATATATAATGTAAAAATTATGTCAATGTTGCCAAGGCTGAGTAAGGAGGAGGGAGTGTCTTATCAGTCTTACATCAGAGTAAAGCTACTCCCTTGCTCACGTCTGTTGCAGTGGCGATAGGAGCAGTTAGTAGGCTATGGGCTCAACCTACCTGAGTGGTTGTTGCATGTTTCCGCATGCTTATATGAGTTTTTTTCTGAGAATCTTCCAGATTTTGTTCTTTTTTTTAACCTTAGTTGCCCAACTGTCACTGCAAAAATTAGTGACATATAGACGATATTTGTGATGTGTTTTGATGAAACTTGCTGTAAATCGGGGGTATTATCCATCCATTCATTATTTGTAGCTGCTTATCCTCACTAGTGTTGCTGGCTTGCTGGTGCCTATCCCAGCTGACTTCGGGCAGTTTGAGGGGGACATCCTGGACCAGATGCCAGCCAATCGCAGGGCACATAGTGATGAACAATCACTCACACACCTAGTCACACCTAAGGACAAATTAGAGCAGAGGTGTCAAATGTACGGCCCACGGGCCGGATCAAGCCCTAAATGAGGTTTTAATCCGGTTATTTTGTGAAGCATGTTAGGATGACCTGCTGGAATGTAGTTATATCACGCTTTAGCATTTGCACCAAATGTGTAAAACTGAAAACTCACCATGGCCCACACTTTAATCAGGGTCTTGAAGCGGATTAGGAATCATTCACCTTTCTTCGAATTGAACGTGTGTGTGTTTCTTTTACAGACCACAAAGTGGATGATGTTACCTTTGGAGCCTTGATTGGAGGTAAGAGCTAAACCCTTAGGGAGAAAATTTTATAGATACTACAACTGCGCTGTCACACATATCCGCACAAAGTGGGCTTGTTTGTCAATTCAACAGACGACATGTGCGGCAAAGATGTGTCTGCATGCGCACGGTGAGAATTTGCCAGAAAGTCGATCTAAATTTACACCTGCTTCGACCACATCTATGGGATGCTCATTTCACAGCGCATATGTGCTTCCGTCATTTAGTTTACTCGTCCAAGGGTCGGCAACTCTTGACACTCAAAGAGCCATTTTGACCGTCTCCCAAAATAAACAAAATACAATGGGAGCAGCAAAACCTTTCTGAAATCTATAACATAAACATAACACTACTTATGAAAAATGATAAAATGTCTATTTAAGTAACTGCACTATTTATGAATGAAAGCCAGTCTTAATGCCTACACTTGCAACCATAAAAGCATAAACCAAAAATGTCATGGGTTTTATTATTGTTCCACTGAATGAGGATTATCCAGTCCAAATGAAATAAGGACTATTTCACTTTTAGTATAAGAAATATACTGTATGTGCAAAACAATAGCACATTATAATACTTCCAATACCAGTAAAAAAAAAAGAATCACTTCAAATTCATGTGCTCTCCTAAAGTTTTAAGTAACCAGAAATTCAAGTTGTTAACATTAAATGGACTTGTGAATCGACACTCGTTATCTTCATTGGGTCGATCCCAGCTTCCATTCCTTCAGGCAGTGGGCGGGGAACAAACAGAACTGGTTGAAAGTCAATCGCAAGGCAACATTCACTGCTTCATTACTTTAAATGAAGTACTCATATTATCCGAAGTCACAGAGAGCCGCGGCAAAAGAATATTTTTTGGTCATTTGTATGTATGGATCCCCATTAGTTGATACAGAGGTAGTAACTAGTCTTCCTGGGGTCCATTACTTAAAAATACAAAATCCATATATGAGATTAAATGATAAAATGATGAATCAAAAAAATCAAAAAAAGACACTGTTGATTAGCAATAAAGAGACATATACATATAAATAAAATTCAACAATGTATGCTACATACATTAAAAAATGCTCAAAGTACCTGTTTTACTGAAGTCTGAGTCATAAAAAAAGCACGTCCTTTAACAACTGACAAAGCCCTGTTCATTTTGGTCACAATCTTATTTATATAACTGGACCAATTCGGTTGTCCGTTTATAGTTATTCCAAATAGACATAAGTCATGCACTCGCTCTAAAGGAAGGAAGTTTAAGGGGAACAACAAAGGCTTAGCCTTCTTTAACGATACAGTATATTAGAGCCAAGAATTCAATATTTGGTTTTGTTAATGTTTAAAACGAATTGGTTATCATCTACTCAGTTTGATAGTTGATTTCATTCTGCAGTGTCTTCTTTATGTCACTGAGACTTTCAGCTGAATTATATGATGTTGAGTCATCAGCGTACAATGTCATAGAAGCACTGCTTAAGACTACAGGGAGCTCGTTTGTAAAAATAGAGAAAAGCAAAGGACCGAGTCAACTGCCTTGGGGGACACCACACTCTAAGCCTTCACTTGTGGAAAAGATGCCATTAAAATATATAAATTAATCATTTTTCTTAGGTAGCTCTCCATCCATTTTCCATCCACTCAGATTATAAATGTGGGAGAGCTAAATGTGGTTGAACTAAATGTAAAAGTGCAGTTTTTGTCTCGCATTATGATTTTTTTGATCAAGTTGAATCAATGAATGTCATTGACAGATTTGTTTTGTCGTGCCTTATTTTTGTTATATTTTTCCTGATAACTCTTATCTTATTGATGAAAAGGTTATTTCAGTTATTAGCAATATCAACGGGACTGGTAATAAAAGACCCATCAATTTCTATCATATATGGGTCATTTTTATTGGCTCTACCAAGAATATTATTAATTGTACGCCAAAGCCTTTTGCCATCACTTATTTCCTTGGGTTCATTTGATTCTTGTTATAAGCTTTTTTCTTTTGTTTGTTCATTTTAGTTTCTTAATTTTCTTAATTTTCAATACTTTTCTCATATGAATCATCTGCCTTATACTGCATGGTGTGTTTTTTTTGTTTTTTGTTCTTGCAGGTGTGATAAGCGCAACACTCTTACTCATCTGTGTGATTGTGGCATTTGTGCTGTGGCGTTGGTGCAGAAATAAGGGCTCTTACGTCACCCATGAGATGGACAACCAGGATGATGATGATGAAGCTGATGATGACTCAATTTGTTCTGACACGGTGCTCCAAAACAAAACACCTCTTGAGATTAGTCTGGATGATTAGAGCTGGAATGTGTGGACATTTTACATGAATATTGTAAAACAAGTGTAGTACATGTTTACACCTTTCTCAAAGCAGATTTGAGGGGAAGAAAAAACCTCTCTAAAAGTTGTCAAACTGAAACTCTTAAAACATTGGAGGATTTGTCATTTAAAAAAATGTTAGCGGGTGTCTACAAATGTTGTGCTCACACAGACTGGTATTTGGGACTGTTCATAATTCCATCTACGTTAAGGCCTACGTTCCAGATGAAGAAAACCAACCACAAAGCATGATGCTGCCACCACCATGCTGTTGTGCTCGCACCAAACGTAACTTTTGTAATGATTCACGTCCCTTCAGTGTTTTTCTTCGTAAGAAACATTTTTTATTCGTCCTACCCAACTCCAAAATCCAGAAATATTAAGAAGATGGGAGAAGGTTGTCACATCTGCTAGACAGCCCATACTTGCTATAAATTGTTGCAGCTTCTTTAGTGATACTATCAGCGTCTCAGCTGCCTCCTGGACAAATTAACTTCACGTTTATTCATAAAAAAAAATTCAGGTCTGTTTAGTTCATTGGAATGGCTCTGTTGTGGCTTTTTTTTTCCACATGAAGATGACTGTATTCAAAAATATTGTTATAGGATTCCCCTTTGAATGATGACGTGTCTAATTCTATGGAAGGTGTCTGCAGACAACAATTTATACCCTATGATGGTCCTACAAAAATATCAGGAAGAGCATACTTCAACATCTGAACTTTAAATTGGGTTAATTGGAGGCTCTTAAATATTGGCAGGTGTGTACCTACTCTCATTTAATACGAGTTCCCTTTTCATAAAAGGGTGTGCACACTTATGTAATTACAGTCTCTCAGTTTATTATACAGTATATATATATATATATATATATATATATATATATATATATATATATATATATATATATATATATATATATATATATATATATATATATATATATATATATATATTTTTTTTTTTTTTTTTTTTTTTTACATTTTCTCTCTCTTATTTTTCTATTAAATTGTACAGATATTGGTCGACTTAATGGTTTGGAAAACGTTTTGAATGTTTTACAAACTTTGCAAACTTTTTATATCCAATTGAAAGATACTCTATAAGTCTAGTGAATACACTCATATATACATATAGCTATTATATAATCAATATGTGAGAATGAATAATTGCCATTACTCCAAACTTGGAGAGATATTTTGGTTTTGTCATTTTGAGCTGTTCATGTTTTTTTTACGTGTAGAATGAAAATGGGAACAGCACCATCCTGTGGTCGTTCTATTTTATTTTATTTTATTTTTTCCTGAAAACAAATGTTGAGGAATTGTGCAATTTCACGATCCAGTACTTTTCTTTGGGTAGATGGAATTGACATTTGACCTTGTTAATGTTTTGTGGGTTAACAGACATGTGCAATGAATGTAAAAATGTGTGTGTGACATAACTGTGAGGCTTAGGTTACCTTCCAGCAGTCTTTTTCAAATAGAGGGGGGTCACCTGGGGGGCGCGAAGTGATGCCTGTGTGGGGGGAGGTCATGTAAAGTGTAATTGCAATAAAGTAAGGATCACCATCATTTTGTATTTTATTTTTTTAATTACAGGCATTTTGATATTTTTTTGTTATTTTTTTTCGGCTTTTCTTCCCTGGACTGGCTTTGCAAAAAAATATAATAATTAAGAAGCAATTCTTTATAGCAACCCGCACATGGGTGTAACACTTTTCTATTGCAGGAGTTCTAAGATGCCCTGTTCAATGTGGTCATCCAATACAAAAGCCCTTTCAACCATCATCTACTTTCTCTCTCACTGAACTGGCAGCATCTAATTCCCCCTAATAAACATTGTTAATGTCCGTATTATTAGGTCCATAAAAGTACTTCCAAACATTCAGTGAGCCAATGCACATCTCACAACAAACCACCTAAAAAACATCACGCGAAGTGTTAAACAGGTATCTGAATTGATGAGTAACCAAACTATTTATCCATCCATCCAGTCAGCCAGCTGCATAACCTCACTAGGGCCCCAACTACTGGTGCCTATCCCAGCTGACTTGGGGCAGTAGGCGGGGGAAACCTTGAACCAGCCAATTGCAGGGCATGTTACATACTATTTCACTTGGGTAATATTTTGTTGTCTTGTGATGCAAAATTTAGCAGTTTAGCAATCACGTATTTGTACTCGAGTGGCAACTTAAATAGTCGTATGAAAATCCTGTTAAAACAAGTAAATGGTAAATGGAGTGGACGATCATTTTCCTATTTTTATAGTAGCAATTAAGTGATCTTAATTTACACTGCCAAATTAATTCATTCAAGCTGTTCATTAAATTACAGTCAAAGGCAGGTACAGAATTATTTCTATACGTTTTTAAAAATCCGAATTCCTAATAGCTGCAGTCTTAGACAATAAAAACATGCATGCTCCCATTGCATTCAAATCACTTGTGTCGTGAGCAAAATTAAACAAATAAAAAACCTGTTGCAGCTGAAAATTTTGGACAGTAGATATTTAATGTACTTGTTGTTTTCTCAATAAAAATGGTTAATTTTCTTGCAGTTTGCTCAATAAAACGACACGATTGTGAGCAACCGACAATTTATTTTATGCATTATTCTAGACAACAAACTTGGCTGGCCAGTCAATTTAAGGCCTGCTATTATTCTCTCTTGTTTTTCTTCTTATAATGCACATAATACATAGCTGCGTGTATGTGTTTATTACTTATCTCATAATCAAAAACAAACCCTAACCCTAACACGACAAATGAGCTGGTCTACCGGCGTGAAGATCAGACGTGTTCGATGTGTGTTGAAGTTTGACTTTTCCTAAAATAAGTCGTTTTGCTTTCGAGCAACTGGAATGACGAATCGTAAGCCCACTTTACTTAAATTGAAACATATCCGCGGTTTAAACCACAAGTCACATTTAAGCGCTTAGCTAGGGTTCATCCACTTCTGTGAAGCAACTGTGCAAGCTGAGTGGCGACACTCGAGCGATCTTGACGAATTGACACTTTAACAAAAGAGTGCAGTGGAACTTTGTGGGCGGTTACGAGGTGAGTTTGTCAAGTTGGGGCAGTCTCTTGACTTCTGATGGGCGTTTCGTCGGAAAGAAACGAAAACAAAAAAAAACAGCTTTTCACATTAGAAAGTTGAATTTATTCTCTTCCTTTCCTCGGGGATGTGATTCAACTTGCTGCGCCCGGACCCATACTTTGTTCTTAAACCACGTTTGTGACTGTGGGTTCGGATCTCACCATGCATGGGGCGAGCAATGCGATTTACGCCGGCAAGAAACGGAAGAAGCCGCTCCAAAAAGTGTAAGCTGAATAAGTCATTTCTCCGATCACATCGTCTGCTTCTTTCTCACGATGTAATAGCATATGTGCCATACTCATTATACGTTTGTCCAGTAGTGCAACAATGGATTTAAATGGTGTATCATTCACCGCAGAAGTGGTAAAAGTATGAACAGTAATGACGTATTTGTACTCGAGTGGCAACTTAAATAGTCGTATGAAAATCCTGTTAAAACAAGTAAATGGTAAATGGAGTGGACTATCATTTTCCTATTATTATTATTATTATTATTATTATTATTATTATTATTATTATTATTATTAAACTTTTAGTAAAAGGACAAAGTTGACTGATATGTACTACAAAAGCAGAAAGGGAAAAGAAGTAAAACATGTAACTGAAAAAATGAATACCTCTTTTGATAATTTGCCCTAACTGAAAAAGTGGACATAGAATATCTTCTCCATCAAAATTCTGACAGAATAATCAGCACTTACTTTATAACTCTACCGCATATATGAAATACTTTTGTAAGAAAACAGAGCGAAACGTAGAAAAACTTCAACAAAACAAACGAAGAAAACAAACGAAGAAAACAAAAGATATTTCAGTGGATGACAAGAGAATAAACAAGACACAACACACTGGCCACTAATTATTATTGTGCACAAGAAGATAACAAAAATCTTAAATAATACCAGAATGAATAATGTCTTCAGTCTCTGAATTGGTTGTGTTTTTGTTATTTTCCCTGGTTCAGGTTAATCCATGCTGCTGCTGTGCTGTTTTTCTGCATTATACGAGGGAAATAAAAGAGACATGTAACAAGTTATTTTTCAGCTAGGAGTACAGGGAAGATATCTGCTTTTCAAATGTGGTCATTAAAGGTGAAGTCAGAAAAAAATAATATTCATGTACAGATGACCTAGCAAATCTAGTTCCAATTACTGATTTGATCCATATTATAGAATACTGTACTTCATGCTATGATACTCAGCACCTTCACAGTGAGATTGTGCGTTGTGATTGCTGTTGCATGCACATGTAATAGACATGATTAAATATGTGTAGGTTTGTGTTTCTGTGCTATCCTTTTAGAAAAATACTGTATAGTCCAATTAAAGCCCTTCACTATACTGTAGCAGATTGTTAATATTCAGCCTTTCACCATAGAAGACATCATACCCTCTTGGTGGTTATGCATTATGCAATATGAGTAGACTGAGTGCAGGCCCAACCAGTCCACAACTGTTGCTATACCATGCTCATAGTCCCATTGGGACATCCCATTTTGAGGTGTGCACTTTGAAGCCTTTCTTTTTTGGAGGTTATGGAAAGCTTGCATGAGTAAAAAGAAAGTCTCAAGGTCGCTATCGAGTTACTGATCCTTTGCTAAATAACATGATTACTCCTGCATTGATTCAGCCAGCGTCCTCAAAGTTGGATACGTCCATCAGTTAGGGTTTGCACGGTTTGTTCAAGACCCATTTTAAATAGTTCAAGGAAGTTAGAGGTACATTCTTGGTCTCTGTAAAGTAACAACATAAATGATCTCCTTCGCACCTACACGAGAATGATACGCAGCCAGTCCAAGCTACTTCAGTAAACTTCAGTATCCTCAGAATAGGAAGACACAGAACATGCATGCTTAGCATTATGAAAGGCAAAGGTTTTACATAGCGCTTGCGTGGCTCCTGCAGTTTGTTTCACCACAAAGCAAGAGGGTGACCAGCTATTGCTTCTCGACTAGCTTGTTTGTTAGCAATAAGTTGCGCTACAATCACATGCTGTTTTCATACTTGCCAAATAAAGGATGACTGGACAATTTTGACCCTGTATCAAACACGCCTGTTTTCCCTGCTATCTGTGGACATGAGTGGTAAATCTTGCACCACATTTAAGTGTGTGTCAAGCCACGGAACATCTTCCGCTCAGGCTCAGTTGTCATGTATGAAATTACGTAGGTGCAAGCGAGTTGGGTGGGAAGGCGAGGCGATAAAAATGGGATTGCCAGTCCGTGGGCCTCCTCGCTCCGGCGGGACCCTCGTTCCGTCGGCTCATGCTTGGCATACTTTGTTCCATAACCGTTTGGAGCCTTTGGCGGACGCTTCATTCTCAGTTAAGCAACTCCATGTGTTTAGATGTGAAACAAAGTCCAAAATTTATATCAGAAAAAGCGATACCAAAGTGCTTATTTCGAGCCTTGACATCATATTCATTGACATTGCACAATTGCTGTATGCAGTTTGAAATGACTCTACATTAGCAAATTTCATCATGCTGCACCTCCTCAAATAAGTGTGTGACCAAATCCTGTGTGGTGTAGACAACTGAAAAATTTGGCAGCAAAAGTTTTACGGGTGCGAAAATTTGTCTAGCACCCCGCTGCCTTGCCTTTACCCGTGTAAGAAGTCTCGTGTCAAAACTCAATTGGCTTTCTCGTTCAGAAAAGCTGTCTCTTCCTCCCAAAACAAGGCACCTTTGTGCGATTGCAAGGGAATGTTTTCTCAAGTCACTTGATTCCATATTGCTCTGACAGACACACCCCTCGTGTGGCCGATGTGCCAGATAGTGCCAGAGGCCACTTATTGTTCTCGCTGGGAGTCCTACCTTCAGTTATATGTCGATTTCGCCTTCATTTCAAATCTGCCGTATTCTACAGGATTATTGTAAGCAGATGATTATTTTTACTGGAAAGAGGGAAAGAATGTCTGCATTCAATTCTTTAATGCTACGGAATGTACTAGTTCAATCAGAACTGACATTGACATCATTTTCTACCACTCTGCATCAAGCTGTTCACATTTTGACATCATGAGACCAAGATCAACAAAACCGTGCCATCAAACAGTGTGTTTGCAGATGGACGTGGCCACTGACCTAAAAGTCGAGTTCCCTGAAGTTCAAATTAAGTTCAGCTGTAAAGGTTATCACGCATTTTACATTAATCCTGGAATGTTATCTAAAAACGTAGTCGCTAAAAGCAAAGCTGCTGTATTAGACTTATTGTACATGCTCCATGAGGTATTAAAGGGCCAACTTATGAGGCACTATTTGGCATTTATATGAGTATGCATGTAAATAAATGTGTCCTGTTTATGAACACACTAAAATTACCCCAGAATAAAACGTGGAGTAAGTGAGAAGACAGTAATATGGTTGTTGTTTTGGGAGGAATCAGCATAATTCCAGACGAGAA
Source organism: Hippichthys cyanospilos (assembly GCF_059441005.1). NCBI lineage: Eukaryota > Metazoa > Chordata > Actinopteri > Syngnathiformes > Syngnathidae > Hippichthys > Hippichthys cyanospilos. Next base: position 27,251,993 of record NC_142370.1, on the reverse strand, counting down.
CAGTGAAGGGAGCTGGCAAGCATGACATTGGTTCTTGGCTTGGTTTGTCACATTCAATCGTTATCTGAAACGGTGAGCAAGTATCTGCAAAATTCATATGCACATTCCTGTTCTTGTCCACTTCAACCTGTCACCACTATAAAAACAATTGGCACAATATTTTTTTATTTATTTGACAGCAAATGTGATCTCAGGTAAAGAAAAAACATTTATCATGTGACAAAATAAAACATATTGTGATAGTTTTTATATTTTTAACATTGAAGTGGACAGGTGATGGAATACGCGGGTGAATTTTGGTGACGATTGGTCGTAGTTTTCAGACGTTCAGCAACACATGGGTTTTTACTACAGCCGGCCAGCAGCTCTCCGACATATCTGCCAACTCCTGCGGCTAACTAGCTAGTACAGCTAATTTCTGAATACAACCCATACGATCAAAGTTCACGGGATTAAATTGTCTTCTTAAAAGAGCCAAGCCAAAGAGCCACTTCCTTGCCTCTCTGGCAAGGAAGTGCACGTTTGCAGGTCAGAACAACATGCTCTCGTTAATTGGCTGTTTGTGAGAGGCCAAGTCTGGATAGGAAGCTATGAAAAGACAGTTGTGAAAAATCCAGGATTACAGCACATTACCCCAATGACAATGCATGGACTTTTATAAAAATGGATGCACAGACAGACTTCTAAAAATATGGACCATCAGACTGCCATTGATGGACCCAACTCGACAGCTGAGTGTGGCTAAGACACTATTTTCAGGTAGTGCTGCTCATTCCCACTTCAATGTCTAAAAATATCCCAACTTTGTTCTCTGCTCATCCTTAGCGATGATAGCCAAAAACATAGTGAAAGTTGGTCCATCTTCTGAGACATGCATGTATGAAGCTAAGCCTGCGTAACAGCCTACTTCAGTTTTTCCTTACTGTCATAAAAGTCTGCCACAGAGAAGCTGATCATTGAGATCAAATTTTAAGAGGTTAAAGTGGCCTTTATTAGGGATGTCTGCATACATTTTTGATGCCAATTGATCTCCATATTTGGACATTATAAGTGATGTAAATACAATGATTTCTAATGGAGAACTTGTGTCTGTCCCTGCTCTGACTCCCATCAAGATGGGGCGTGGCCATATTGTCCATTTCTAGGAGGAGGCGTTTTTTGTAAGTTGTGAGTTATTTACCAATATTTCTTGAATTAATTGATAAAAAAAAAAAAAAAGATCAAATTAAAAAATGCAAACTATTACATATAGTGACTCCCTTCTTTTGGGCTATCCCGTAATTTGGAGTCGCTTCCAGTGAAGTTTGGACTCCACCAAAACTGCCCTTTGTCACATATTCCGTTCATAACTATTTTGGATATAATTTCTAGGCGCACCCGAAACATGGACCACCGGTTTGGTGGTCTCAGTTTTGTATTTCATCTTTTGTAGATGTGGTACTGTTTCACTGCATGGGTGTGCAGAATGAAGCAGTTGGAAAGAAAATCAGCACTTCTAAATCTGAGACCGGTGAGAGGGTGATGCCCTCTCAGGGTCGAAGATAAGATTGTGCCCCAAATGGAGGACTTTAAGTATTTTGAGGGTAGGATGGAGCAGGAGATAGGTTGATGGATTGGTGCAGCGTCTGCTGTTATGTGGACTCTGTATGGGTTTGTTTTGGTGAGAAAGACGCTGAGCTAAAAGGCAAAATTCTTGAATTTACCAATTCTGGGCTTGTCCAACTGGCAGGAACAGGACACGCTGGAGTCTTTTTCTCCCGACTGGCCTGTGAACCCCTTGGTATCCTGGATGAGTTGAAAGAGGTTTTTTGGGGAGACGGAGGTCTTGGCCTCCCTGCTAAATCTACATATACTGCCCTCACGACCTGAGAACCCACAATCTCCGAACTAAGGCGGAAGGGCTAACCAGTCAGCCACTGTACCACCATGATAATACTAATAATAATGCATTTTCTCATGTTCTCTTCCTTGTATGCACATTTAATTTCTGTACTCACATGCTCTAATCTGGTTTTCATGATTTGTCTTACAGAACCAAATTGCCACCTCCTGAAGGTGCCAAATCAAATCCATCCAAACGGCACCGCGACCGGCTTAATAGTGAACTGGACAAATTAACCAGTCTGCTCCCCTTCACTGAAGATGTTCGTGCTCGTTTGGATAAGTTGTCTGTTCTACGGCTCGGTGTGGGTTACCTGAAGGTTAAGAGTTTCTTTAAAGGTGAGAAGACCTCAAAGCTACAGTGTTGTGTTCGATTCTTTCCACCTTGTGTTGAGTGCCTTCAGGAGTTTTGCTTCAACGTTTAATCTTTTATTGAAGTGTTTGTAGAGCAATTGTTTGCATGGGTGCACAAACAATCACTCAAAAGTAACGCTGGGATGAGATTATCAGGAAAAGTTCATACATTTTTAATACAAGAGTATGTATACACTGTTCATAGTACATCTGTGAGAACAAGATATGATGAGATTTTTGCCATATTCCGCCCACCCCAAAAAATTTCTAATTTAAATTTTCCAATTTGAAAATGATTTATTTTTACTGAGCAGGCTGCAATTAACAATCTAAAGATTTTCTAAATGCTGCTACAAAAACAAATGATACCGCTGAGCTCTCTCATCAACCTCGATACACTTCTAAGCCGTACCCTCCGAAAAATTCAAAAGGAAATGAATTTCATGGCGTGCTGGAACGAGAAATCTTATGGCGTTTGATCTATGTTCTCTAACCGGTGCACTCTTAATTAAATCAGCTGGAGACATAACTTTTATATCCTCCCTGTTTTAATAATATTCTGTGTGAACAAGAAAAAAAATCACAATTTTAAGTTATCGTTTATAGGCCGCACCTATTTTATTTTCATTCTTGCCTTTCTCCACCCTTAGCAATTGGACTGCAGAATGTCTGCATACCATTTGATGTTGATGATGATGATATCAAAGGGTCACCTTCCTTGAATGTTCCTAACAACACCGTTCTTTTTTGTTTTTTTGTTTGTTTGTTTTTTTTTTCAAATTTTAGTTGCCCGTTTAAAGTGGCTTTTAATAACCTCAGTGGGTATTTCTGTTGCCACGTGTTAAATAAAGACATTGCAGCACAAAGAGGTTGTCTGGCTGTGGAAAAGAGTTGTTTGTGGTCTTATAAGAGATTGTCCAAATCCTTCCTCCAATGGGCCTCAGGAAATACGTACACCCTTTTGAAGTAGCTCTGTACTTTGTCTTGAGCTGGACATTAAGACTTGTCTTGCTATGTCAACAAACACAAACCCTTCCCTACCCACCACCCTGTGAATAGAATTTCCAGATGTGTTTCTCGGCAGATCTAAGACTCCCTACCGATGAATTTTGCTGGAGATCCAACTTAACCCTTGGATAAATATCTCTAATGCAGAAAAAAAAGTGTCTCTCAAGTGAAAGCACTTGAATCTGGTAACTCAGTGAGATATTTATTTCCTCATTTGAAGTGTTGTAGATTATGCTTCGTGCTATTGTGTAGCACACACATATAACTTTTTAGAGGTTTACCTCTGTTACTACATCATACCGTTGATCCACTTATTGGAATTGCTCACATGCCGTATAACTGTCACCTGGTAGCAGATGGCCTTTATAATGGAGGGACAGCAAACTGAATAGGTGAATCGATTGCTGGCTGATAAAAATATACCGACTTTCGTCTTTCTGACACAGCCAAGTTCAAAAGAAAGTTTGACCTGGGATTGTGTAGTAAAAGCCCCAAAAAGTCTCTGGTACGTCAGCGTGATAGCATCATACCTGCAGAGCTTCTTGGGGGATTGCAGTCAAAACAGACCAGTCAAATGCTCATGTTACAACCTGCCCAAGCAACCACAACACAAAGTGTACGTGTGAAGCGCCGTTCTATTTCGGGATTTAAAGCATCAGCCCGATGCTGCTGAGCCAAAATTAAACCGGGTGAGAAGCAGAACCGTTCTAATGATTTACAGTATTACGGTATCCTACAAAAAGACTCAAACGCACTGTCATAGTGGATTAACAGTCACACTTAGTGCAGTGATATTTTCCAGTTCATATTTCCCAAATAATCAAAAGATATTGTCTCGCATTTGCTTGTTCATCACTAATGACTCAATGCTTACTTTCAAGCTTGTAATATACAAATAAATTAAAATTCCATTAAAATTCGCAATTAGACTGCAAATGAAATGAATCCTTCATTAATCAAGGCTTCGATTTATTATTCTCTGAGAAAATGGCCACATACTGATGGAATATCCCTGTCATTGACCCAGTCTGTTGATATGTGTTTCTTTTTACTGGCATATTTGCAGCCGTTTTGCACTTCGTTTTGGAGTTATATGCTCTTCATACACCACCTGACCTGAAACCACATCAAATCATGTGAGCAACATTGTCACATGCCTAGATATAAAAACAGGTTTCCTTGTCTCATTGTTGAGGTTCAGATTCTTTCATGCTGTTTGTCTTGTTTACATACTTTGGCTCAGGCAGATGAAAGAGGAGCTGATTCTTCCTTACAGCTGGTTCAGACATGTCTGCAAATTGGTCTTTTTCCCCATCTGGCCCCTACAACACAACAATGACTATTGCTTCTGTCGTGGCTCTGTGTTGAAAAGATTAAATACACTAGTAGTTTGACAGATTGTCATATGAGTTGTAACTGTGGAAAGCAAAATCATCTCTGATTTTGTGAAATTTTTGTCCAAACTGGTGAATTCCAGTGTCAGATGTTTGTGTCCCATTACATCTCTTTTCATTGTAACATCAAGCTCTCAAAGACACCGGTAAACTAATGTGCCTTATTCCTGTTCCAGTTTGGTTTTAGTCACATTGTGTTTATTTTTAATGCATCGGGTGTCATGTATTGGTGCATGTGTCAGGGTGACACACTATATATAGAAAAGACAACGTTGACTCAAGGAGCAGTCAAACGTGTATGTTGCATGACTGGAAACATTGGTGTAGCTGCACTGTAGCTCATGTGATGATATAAATTGCTATGTGTTGAAACACACAATAACACCATGATCATGAGTCGGAATTCTTTTGATATCAACAGTTGGGGGTCATTGGGAAAAGTGACGGAGCCATTTTTCAGATCTCCTTTTTCTCTCTAAAGCTGAGGCCATCGACCGGTCTGCGATCCACAGATCAAATGATATGGGGCTGCATGGGCCACACCCAAAATAAAGAACGCTTTCTGTTTCATGTATTATCAGAGTCTGGAAGCTATTTTATTTTGGAAAACCTTCTATTTTGAAAACTGGCCTGATACTCTTGGATTCATTTCGACCACTTCAGAGCCAAAATTCCACTCACAAATGAGTGAGATGAGTAAGGAACAGACACAGGCCCAGTCAGCAGACAGGTGAAGAGCCTACAATTTCAAACAATAAGAAAGTTCTTAAAAGGGCAATACCAGGAGTCCAACTTGAAATAATGACTTCTTGCGGTAAGGATTTCGAGTGCAAAAAAGACCCCTAAACTGACAAGGATTGGAACATCTACCTTACCGAGCAAGATGAGCTCACAAATGGTGGCAGCCTCAAAAGTATTTAACCCTAACCCTAACCCCGTGTAGCAATGCATTGTTTACATTCAGGCTAACATTTGTTTGAGAGGACAAAGTTAAGAATAGAGCACAGAAATGGATCAGTTTCGTTTCCACGAAGTGAATGCTTTTCACGGAGGTATCGACGAATGTTTTATGCTAAAAGCACTTCACAAGAGACTTTTAATGTATTTACGTGTTTGTCTCTTAAGGTTCATCATATATTTATGTCGCCAAGTATAAAAAGCGCACGTCTGTCCCGCAATTAAGATGCCCGGGTTCAATTCCAGCTTGCCGCGGCCTTCCTTGTTTGGATTTTGCATGTTCTCCCCGTGCTCGCGTAGGTCTTCTCTGGGCTCTCGGGTCTCCTCCCACATTCCAAAAACATGCATGGTAGGTATATTGGACACTCTAAATTGCTCTTAGGTGTGATCGTGAGTGTGACAAGTTGTTTGCCTTTGTGTACCCTGTGATTAGCTGGCAACCGGTTCTAGGTGAACGCTTCTGCACTTTTGGAGAGTACTCAATGATGTATGTCTGTACTGGCCCAGATCCATGGAAGTAAACCTGCTTCAGTTGGTGCCAAGTCCATGCATTTTTTTAAAGCGCATTTATTAAAAATTGGTAATAAATAGTATAGTAAGTGCGACTAGCATGATGGCGCTCACCGTGCTGCCATCTTCTGTTCGCTGAGGTAAACGGAGTAAGAACTTCACTGTGTGGTTTCGTGCTATGCATGCGACATTAATTCTCTACAGTTCTCTACCATGAATATGACTGTACTAAGACAAATCTACTTGCAAATTGTTTAGCAGAGTACCATTTGCACTCCAACTGCATCAGAAAACATGACAAGCGTGAACTCAACCTGAGGGGGAGGAAAAAAGAAAAATGAGTAAAAGGAAGTACTCAGACATGATCAAACACAAACTGCACATGACAGATTTGCTCCAGATAATTCAAACGGATTAACCAGATACAATTTTCTCCTTTGCACACTTATTGACACAAGTATACATGAATACAGTTCAAATTGTATTTATTTCCTTATTTATTGTTCTTTCAGGAGGTCTTCATGGGGCTGGTTTGCAAATCAGTGACTTAGTATGAAGAGCATGTTCACATATACTGTATATATATATATATATATATATATATATATATATATATATATATATATATATATATATATATATATATATATATATATATATATATGTACATACACAGTGGGCCCCCGTGTTACAAACTTAATCCGTTCAGCAGCTACGCTCATAACTCGAATTGCTCGTATGACGGGCAATCCAAACCTATGTTAATTAGTGAATGCGTGCAACGCGTGCAAAAACCTTAGGTAAAAACATCACTACTTTATACACATATTAAAAATTAGTAACATATACATCTACTGTACAGTTAAATTAAATAACATAAATATACAAAGGAAAAATGACATTTACTTTTGGGGCGACGTGACTTGAGCTGGGTGGAGGCGGAGGGGAGCAGAGACCAACCCACATAATTTATTTATTTATTTTCTTAAACGGGAACTTTTCTCAAACTAGAACATATCACCGGCGATTTCCTTCTCTTTAATCCATAATAGAAGAAGCCTCTCCATTTTGTTGTTGACCGAGGTCCGTCCCATGGCAAGGAAAGTCTTGCCCTTAGAAGATTGCCAAGCGGTTACGGCCATACTCACGAGCAAGGGTAACTATGCGTGCGCCTTCTTTCTTATTTTTTTTTATTATCTCCTGCTTCGTTTCTATTGTCATCTTCCTCTTACTTCTTCCTTTACCGCCATTAGCAATTTTAGAAGCCATGTCTAACAGATAAAGTTTGCAAAGTCTTCACAACATTCCTTCCTCCCGTTTTTCACTTCTTTTCTCTCCTTCCTTCAATCTCGACCAGCTGTGCCATCAAGCTAGATGAAGTCGTTCGGCCAATAGCATATCGGCATTTCTGTGATTGACGTGACGACGGCCAATAGCATATCCGCATCTCCGTGAGTGAGACCGGGACTGTGACCTTAATCGACCAATAGCATATCCGCATCTCCGTGAGTGAGACCGGGACTGTGACCTTAATCGACCAATAGCATATCCGCATCTCCGTGACTGACTCTGTGACTGACACCGTGACTGAGACAGTGACTGTGACATTGTAAGAGCAATAGCGTTCAGCGTTACCATGACAAGCGTGAACAATTGATTTCGTTGATGCAGCAAAGCGAAAATAATTGTATGAACACATTGACTGACTGCCATGTTTGATTGTTCGTAAGACGAGAGGTTTGTGCGTAAGAAGGGGACAAAAAAACGCCGCGGTCCACGTTGGTAAGACAAAAAGTTTGTAAAAGAGGGCGTTCGTAAATAGCAATTAGCATGGCCTCTCTGTCTTTTCTTCTCATTCCCTTATGAAAATTAGCCACGAATGTAGATTATTTACCACCGCCGAGGCAATTGTTAAAATATTAGTGTCTTGGGAGTAACTCTGCAATGTGTTTAGGTGCACCAGTAGCCAGTCAAAGGTTTTTGCTAGCTCTTTGGTGTGGCGTAAATAGTACAGGCGATCTTCCCTTGACTACTGAGCAGCCGCTGTAGGTGACTTGAGCCCAGTGGCACTTTTTGGAACCGTCTCAATGGCCTTTCTTTCTTTTGACAGTTGACTCAATGGTTGATTCTCAATGTTGCGCTTCTGAGCATTTCCAATTGGTGTGCCGCAAAATGGAAATCCCTCCGCGCAAACTGTGATGAGAAAGCTAACTTCAAGTCTTGCACATGCAAACACTTACAAAACGCCGCTGCATAGGTTTACCTATCTTGTCTTGTGCATAAGTCGGAAATATGGATGAGCAACGTTTTAATGTTTTGTATGCTCATACTGCGTGCAGTGTACACACTTAGCGTGAATAAGGCAGAGAACTCTTGTCCAACAGATCATGAATTCCAGCAAGAGGGAGGCTACTTCCCACTCTGCTACAGAAACGATCCCTCAGGTCTCAACAAAACGTCTTTGAACACCCCCCAGCCCCCATCACACACCCACATTCACGCTCTGTCTAAATAAATAAACTCTTTACACGCAACTCTGCTGGCAGGCAGCCCAGCTTGTCTGCGGGCACAGCACCTGTCAATCATCAGTCAGGGTTGCCGCTTGCTGCTAACAGTATGCTTCCAGTAAGCAGGCTTCAATCACTGACCTAATACTGACTAATCAATTTATGGATTGATGCTGTATTTGCTTTGTACATTGTGCCTACATACATGTATGAGGAAAAATTATGGCATGGTGTCTCAAAAGTGTCTTCTCCATATTGGGCCCAATAACTAACTTACACTCCCCAGTGTGACGTGACTGTGATATTAGAGCTTAGGGGTGAATGGCGAGCAGTCTGTACAGTAATAATGTTGAACCATTTTCATGGAGGAGAACATTTTATTAGACAAGCTAGTTAAATCTTCTCAGCAATTCACTGGTGGGGGTGGGTGTTATTAGTTATTGGGCCCAATAACTAACTTACACTCCCCAGTGTGACGTGACTGTGATATTAGAGCTTAGGGGTGAATGGCGAGCAGTCTGTACAGTAATAATGTTGAACCATTTTCATGGAGGAGAACATTTTATTAGACAAGCTAGTTAAATCTTCTCAGCAATTCACTGGTGGGGGTGGGTGGGGGTGGGAAGGGCGTGAGTTTGTGCTCACGCTAAAGATTGTCCATCTATCTTTTTGTCTTTTCCACCATCAGGCTCCTTCCTCTCCTTTCTCCACTCAGGATGCTGGAGGTTGAAAGTTCGCACGCGAGGCTTTGTTTGTGTATGTGTGTGCGCATGTGTGTGTATTTGTGCTTGTGTCAATGTTTGTCTGTGTTTTCTTGCTTTTGAGAGTGTTTAGGGAAAAGGAGACATAAACAGCAACTAGAGCAAATTAGCCATATTTCCATCAGCTGTTTTGAAACAATTTAAGGCACCTTTCTAATCATATAATTGATTTCTTCCGTATTCTTTGATACATCTTAAGAAAGCATATGGTTGCCCTCTGTAAAAATAACATAGAGATCTTTTGGCAATGGGAAAATATATTCTATGCTGCCCAGTCCTAATTACTGGTCATATGTTCATCTAACTTCTGAACTTCCATTCATCCAATTTCTTCTCCATTTATCATGAGTATCTCAGGAAGGTGGAGCCTATGGTGTCTTTACCTGATCGCACACCATTAGCCATTCCATCCGCACTTTCTTGTTAACTTTCACAACATATGCTTTTCTATTTGTGTTTTCCATGACGATGGCGATGCTAAATGACAATTCAAACTCAAGTACAATACTACCTGTAGTGTCTTCTTCTCTCACTTTTGCGTTTGCTAGTGTAGAGTGCCTTCTTGTGACGACTTAATATTCCGGTTCAAACTCAAATAGAACACTGTACAGTGGTACCTCGGTCCTCGAACGCCTCTATACTCGACCAAATCGGTGCTCGACCAAAAAAATCAAGTAGGTAATGCATCGGACCTCGATCAGATTTTTGGTGCTCGACTAGCCGAGCCTAGCCGAGCCGAGCCGACCCGACCCGAACGCGCTCCTCGGCCCTTCTCGGCCAGCGGGTAAGCGCCAGTTCAACTCAGACCGCCAGCGGAGTAAGACGTTTGTTCGAGTATTTCTTCCCGGATTTAAACTTTTTCGTGTTGCTCTAGCCCTTAATAATGGGTCCAAAGAAAGACAGTGATAAGGGGAAGGCAAAGAGGGAAACAATGAGGACCACTATTGAACCGAAAAAGGAAATTATAGCAAAATATGAACGCGGTGTACCTCGCGTTGCAGTTAGCTAGCGTCATCATGGAAGGAGTAACTCCCTCCCGTCCTCTCCACATCCATTCCTGTATGCCATCAACCACTCTCCAAAACGTAAGTAAATTATACAAAATGGTTTATAATGCTTTATTTATCTTTATCTTTATCATGTACTGCTTGTGCACATTTACTTGTGCACACATACTTTCCATTATTTCTTATGGGAAAATTGCTTTCGGTGTTCGAACAAATCGGTGCTCGACCACCACCTCAGAACGGATTATGGTCGAGTACCGAGGTACCACTGTATTTAGGTAGCGTCTTCTTCCGTCTCCCTTTGTTAACCGGTGGATTGCCCCCTGGTGGCTAGTAAAAAACTGCAGTTATGCCACGCCGTTCTACAAGCCGCAGGGCTCTAATTGTGATAAAAAAAAAAAAAAAAGTGGAAGCTTATAGTCCGAAAAATATGGTAAGTAATCAAGTCAAAATGATCCCAAAATCTATATTATTGCTCCTTTGGACTTGTAAATGATGCTTCGATCACTGGAAATGTAAAAATTAAAATGTACAAATGAAACCACCTAACATCTCACCAACAAACCCGCAACATCTCAAGGCAAACAATTTGAACTGCAATCATATGGTCAACTATTGCAACTAATGATTAATATAAAGCTGGGGTCCCCTACCTTTTTCATCCGAGGGAGATGGGAAGCCAGGTCAGTTCGTACCCCCCCGAAATGAGGGGAGCGCTCAAACTACCAAGGTACATCAGGAAATTCCTGATTTGGTTCCCGCGGTCTGAAAGGCACTCATATCAACAGACCTCTGGCCTTATCTAGAGTTGCCGCCCTAACTTAATATAAAAAGTTTTGTTAAATTCAGTTGGAAGACAAAACCGCCAAATTAGATTTTTTATTAAGATTGTATGCGGACATAAAGTGCACTATGGATTAGGGCTTATTAATTGCATTTGCAAGATGATTGCAATGTGATAAAACACAATTTGAATGCTCAAAATGAGGAGGGGCAGACAGGGGGGAAGCATGTAGAGACGTCGCTGTAAGTAAAGCCGACGAGCAGATTTTGGTGAGTTTTCTGTTATTGTGACCTTATGGTGTGTCTCCAACTTGTTCCATTTTTTTCTTTTTAGTCTCACAAAGTTGTACAACAAAAAAATAAACTTGAACATGCTGCAGTCCTGATTCACCTATGTAAATTGGAATCGATGTGCGGAAATGGGTAGTAAATATATAAGTGTCTCACATGTTATGTGAGCAACCACAACTGTCTGATGTGTGCTGCATATGTATGCATGTTGTATTTATTTATCATTGTAGATAAGTTCAGTTTTAAAGTGGAGTCCACTCATTTATATTGTATCTGATATGTTACATGCAACATGTGAAGTAGTAAAACCATAAATTCATTTTGCTTTATCGTTATAATTTGCACTTTTGTTTGTTTGATGTCTTAGTAATGTACTGTAAAGTGTAGCGTTCACACAGTAATAAATTTATATCACACTTAAGTGGCAGTTATCAAAATATTCAACACTGCAATAGCCATTTTTGGAGGAAAGCCACATTTAGATTTTTTTCCATTATCGTTCAGCCCTAGTATATATGACTTCATGTTTATGGATAGCAGGCTAGGTTATTAACAACAAAAACATCACCACTATCAATTTTTAGAAAGACTTTATTGATAGAATGTTATCACATACATGTGTGTAAAATAGGCTTGGTTGTACGGCAAAGAATGCAACGTGACTCGTTGTAGTCACTGGAGCTCTACGATATCGTATCTGGCAGTGATTTTCTCTTTTCGCTCTTCGTGTCCAAACCTGCCTGACGAGAATTAGAAGCAGAAATAGCATGGCCAAGAGTGAAAGGGGGTGATGGCGATAGTCATCTCCATGTCTGCCTTCCACCTCAAAAAAAAAAAAAAAAAGCACACACAATACTCTTCCCGAAATCCAAAAGGTCAAAGAACAATAGCACTATTCAGCTCTTGGGTTTCAAATTATAAAGAAACCACCAAGTGCCCAATTGTTTGGGAACAGCAAGGGGGCATTTTGAGCCAGAAAGGTTTACGTGTTTCATTTACTGATTTGATTTCCTATGGAGTAGTACAGTACCTATCATTTTTTAATATAGGAACCCCTCTTTAGAACCATCATTAAATCCCTCATCTATTGAAAATGTCCATGACCATGGATAGTTTTTCCTGTATCTTAGTTAGAATTTGCAGTTTTCCAGTTTCAAGATCAGTGTCCTTATTCCTTATTCCCACTGCTGGATTCAAACCAATGTCCATAGTGCTGGCCGATTGTCTGCCAGGGAATTGTTCAAATCAGTCACGGCCCGCACACAGCTTACATTCCAAACCATTTGAGGTCATTGAGTTTTCTTTCCGATTGTTGCGGGCTTGAAACTAGTGTTCGAAGTAATGCTCAAAACGCCATCTCTTGTACATTTTTTACGAGACGTTGTTATGTCCCAGTCTAGGGGCCTAGGACACAACATGGGCAAAGGGCCCCGCCTTCCCCAACTCCCAAGCAGCCAGCCAACGAACCAGGTGTTTGGAAAACAAAAGATATATTTATTTACATGAAAAAAGGGTTACTGAAAGATAGGAGCAATCGACTCAGGGTGAACCAAGGCCAAAACAACAAACAAAACAATCTGTCTGTGCAATAACCAAACTAACCTAACAAACAAAACAACCAAAAGACAATAGGCTTACCTCCCTAGCTCCAAAAACAGGAGGAAAGAAAATGTACAACAAAAACGGCGGTTCACCCCTACTGCTCGGTTTCCACAAATATCAGTACAAATGTGTGGCTGGTTGGGAGCGAAGGAGGACGAAAGAGATGAGTGCCATCTTGGCTCAATATATAGCAGGTGTGTGATCCAGAGTAGCCAATCATGGGCCTTCCTGGTTCCAACCAATCCTGGCGTCGCTGGGGCACACCTTAAAAAAAAAAGCAAACACAGGGGAAAAAGCAGGCCGGTACCGGAGAGCAAGACCCCTGAGTGAACCCACCCGTAACAATGTTAATAATGAAACGGAAATATTGACTCTTTCTATACCTATAAGACGCACGAGCCATTTAAGCAGCATCCCAGTTCAAATAGGTTCGTCCTGTCCCCTCATTCGTCACCAAAACCGTGAGGCCAACAGATAATTATACGGTTGTTCTCATTATCAGCATTTGATTCACAATTATAAGGTGGTGAGATCTCTTTTTGTTGGTTCTATCAGTATCAACACGGAGAATCCTGCTTGTTCTTGTCTATCCGTTCTTATATTCAAACTTTCCAAAATCACCTGCTTCCTCTGTAAGAGGATATTTTAAGGTACCCAGTCTTGTTTCCTGACAGTGATTAGTGCTGCTTGATAAGCTCCTGAGTAGGAAGAGAGGGACTTGTTGAGTGACACTGTTGTAAGACAACAGGAAACAGTTGGTAGCTCCACCCTGATTGCAGGCAATTCACTTCTGCTCTCTTCATTTCACAACACAGTCAATCAAGGCTGTATTGCTAAATCGTTTTATATTGGTAATCTACCGCAGCTTCTCCTCAGTAAGCTGAGTTGTTAAAATATTGAAGTTCCTCCTAGTTTTTTTTTTTTTTTTTTTTTTAGCTGTAAAAAAAAAAAAAAAGTCTAACTTGGGCCTCAAAGATGTCAAAAATGCACACAAATTTGCCATGGGACTGCAATGTTCCGAGGGAATGTAGAAAATATTTGCCATTAGCGTGATGGAAATTGAGGGTAAAATGATGGAAAAGTATATTCATGCATAAGTTAAACCAAGGGTCACCAACGTGGTCCCCTCGACCAGGTAGCCCCCAAAGATCACACAAGTAGCCCACAGGCCTGTTCTGCAAACAGCTTAAAAGTGAAAGAACATTGGTGATTTTCTCTGAATTTCACAAACAATTATAGATGTTTTACATTACATATTACACTTGATTTACATATTTACTCCAGCTGTTCCTTAATTATTGTGAAATATCATTAACATGATCGGTGTCTTCACATAAACCGGTAGCCCATCGTATTTCTGAGTACCAAAGGAGTAGCTCTCGGTTTCAAAAAGGTTGGTGACCCCTGAATCAAACACATTTCCGTTACCTTTCAGCTGCAACAATCCTAAGTATCATCAAACTTCCAAATGAAGAATCAGCCCCTTTATTGGAAAACTAGAACACGGATGTCGAATTATTATTCACTACCCTGACCAACCCATTGAAAAATCCCCTCTCCCTCAAAAATTGTTTCAGTCAAAATGCGAAGTAAAAGCTATTTCTTTGCAGTTTTTACAAAAGCCTCAGGCACTTTGATTTTGTTTGGCTCATTTTGTCACTATTATTATTACACTGTTACTATGAAAAAAAAAAAAAACAACCTTTAGTTTTATAAATGTATGTTTTTTCCTATGAATTCTGATTAATTCAATGGAAAGTTTCAACTTTGAAAAGCCACCAAATGTTGCTACAGTTAAGCTAACCGTTGTTCTTGCTCTCATAATAGCCACCCTCAAGAATAGACAGAATGAGTACAGCAATCAAAGTCCCATGTTTGCTGGTGATGTCCAGAATGCACCTCCCAGGACCTCCCAGGTCTCCTCAGTTGATGGAGTCAGCTTCTCGGAGGGAGACCTTTTCCTCCAGGTGAGGTCTGACAGATCATTAACAAAGAAAGTGTCGCGTGTCATCAAATCAAGCTGGTTTTGTTTTTATAGGCATTGAATGGCTTTGTGTTAGTAGTGACCACCGAAGGTTATGTCTTCTATGCATCGCCCACCATACAGGACTTCTTGGGCTTCCACCAGGTAGGAACAACTTCTCAGTGCTCTCCCAGAAGAAAATGCTCTGTGCTCAACAATTGGCTCTATGGAAGTCAGATTTTTACTTAAAAGACAGCCAATGACTGTTGTGTTGTTGCAAGATGTGTCGTGTACCCCGCTGTACCTTGACTTGTAAGTTTAATTAGTTCCATCACCATCTTGCTACTGTTACAGTCTGACATCATCCATCAGAGCGTGTTTGAGTTGATCCACGCTGATGACCGAGCTCTTTTCAGACGCCAACTTCACTTCGCTTTCAGTCCGCATTCCAGCCAGCATGATGGCGTTGCAGAGGACACCCGTAAGTCATCCTTGCATCATCCAAATCCGGTTTGACCCGGGGCACAGATGTATCCCACGACCGTTCGTATTTACCCTCTTTCATGTAGACGAACAGAGCAGCAACCTGAGAACTTACGACCCACAGGTCGTTCCTCCAGAAAACTCATCTTTCCTGGAGAGAAGTTTCTCTTGCCGCTTCCGATGCTTGCTTGACACCTCATCTGGCTTTGTGGTAGAAAGAAAATAATCAGAGCTGTTGACATAAGCTATGTCTGATGTTATGTTATCTGCCTCATTGGTCTCCAGGCACTGAACTTTTGTGGACGCCTGAAATTTCTCCACGGTCAGAACCGGGTATCGGAGCTTGGGGAGCCGGTTCCCCCGCAGCTGGCTCTGTTTGCCATTGCCACACCCCTGCAGCCGCCATCCATCTTGGAGATCCGCACCAAGACGCTAATATTCCAGACCAAGCACAAGCTGGACTTCACGCCACTGGGCATTGACACCAGGTAGACAGTCGGATTTGTGATTAAACAAACTCAACTCAAATACATAGTTATGCTGGTACACAATGAGCCAGTTTTTTTTTTGTTTGTTTTTCCATTCTTTTCAGGGGAAAGGTGGTCCTTGGTTACAGTGAGGTGGAACTCTGCATGAAGGGTTCGGGTTACAACTTCATCCATGCTGCGGACATGATGTATTGTGCAGACAACCACGTCAAGAGTGAGTCACGCTCTCCTTTTGCATGCTTAAATACACTTTAAGGTATGTCTCGGACCTAAATCTCCGTGTGTGCCCAGTGATGAAAACAGGAGAAAGTGGTTTTACCGTCTTCAGGCTGCTGACGAAAAAGGGGGTGTGGCTCTGGGTCCAGTCCAACGCCAGACTGGTCCTCAAGGAAGGGAAGCCAGATTTTATTGTGGCCCGGCAGAGAGCTTTGACGTAAGTTGTGAGAAGTAGTTTTTCATCAATCCATCGTGTCTGGCAGAGGGTGGGGCCTTTGTCGAGCCAAGTTGAACAAAATGGAATAAAGTCAGGGTGATTTGAAAACTCTTGTAATGGGGGACTTTTGCACTGCCTGGCTATCAGTATCAACTAATAACTTGACTCTTTGAATGGGTTTTGTCTAGTTTGCTTAAAACAATACAGCATGTCATTTGCGGTCTTTCTTGGCAGAAAACAAGTATGGTCATTACCATATACGTTTAGGCTCTTGTTAGCCCTGATTTTGTTGCGGATGCTTGTAAGTTGCAATATGATCAGTAAGACTTGCTCCAAACATGTCACTGAGATTGCCACTGCGTTGATCTTTTTATCGGCTGCAGAAATGAAGAAGGGGAAGAGAACCTGCGCCTACATCGGCAGCAGCAGTCGTTTGGCTTAACCACTGGTGAGGCGCTGTTGTACGATATTTCGCCAACCATCAACATGCCTGACACTTGCCCCCCCGCAAAGCAAAGAAAACTGGATAACTACTCGGTCAGACCACACTCGCTCCTGGGCTGCATGCTGAATCAGGATCCGTCAGTATACTGCCAGCACAACAGTGCCAATCCACTAAATAGCCTTCATGACACTGCCTTTAAGGAAACCCATGCCACAGTCAATGTTCCTGGAGATATCTGGCACCCCCTTTGTCCCAAAGATAATGTTGAAAGCATGATCAAGTCTGAGGACACAATCCAGGAGATGATGGAGACTCTGGAGCAGATCCTGGGTGAGAGTGACCTCTTGGACACAGTCGACGTGACACCCGACGAGCTCAAGAGCTGGGAAAGCACTCTGCTGAAGGTTAAGACCGACAGCTGTGACCTGGGCGATGACTTGAATGATTTTATCATTGAGGACATCCTAATATACGCAAAGGAGCAACTCCAAAAAGAGGAGATGCCGAAGATGCCCGACCATCTGGAATCCTGCGTCCCAACTTTGAACTTCCCAAACCAGGGTTCTATTCAACAAGGTATGGGACAGGACCTAAACTGGTCTCAAGCACCCGAGAGCCAATTATCACCCAGTAGTGGGCAAATGACTGAACAACCATCTGCAGTTGTGGGGATGATGAAATTGACCCATATTGATCTTCCACACCCGAGTTCTCCTTGTCTGAAGGGTTCGGCAGCAGAGCCAATTTCTTCACAGCAAACATTGTCTCTTCCTACTCACCTCCGTAGTGATCAGGGCCACGCAGGTAGACCTCCAAAGATCTTTGACTCCGGTTTAGTGGACTCTAGTGCCAAGATACAAAAATCGAGGAGCACACAGGTAAATTTCAAGGACAATAAACAAGGCGTTTTCTTGTTCAAGCAACCCAGTCAGATTCATGGCAACCAAATAGTTCAACCAAACCGGTGCTTCAAAGACCAGAGGGCACCTAACCTGGCTGCGGACCATCATGCACAAAGACAGTCCAAGTCCCAAAGTTGTCAGAGGAACTCAAACCACAATGTCTCTCAAAATGTTTCCAATGGGCCAGTGATCACAGAAGCTCCTACAGCATCTAGCTGCATGCACGGTCACTTTGTTCTTCCTGCTCAAGGCGGACAGAACCAGAGTCGGTCTTGGCAGCTAGAGCAGCCACCACAACAACAGCTCATTTCAAATGAAACTTTGAGAATTAAGCAGTTGGCAGAATTTCAGCCGATTCCAGCTGTTGGCATGAACCATAACCCTGCCCTGGACAGGGAAATATTCAGGTCTCCATTTCCTGTTCCGCATGGCATTGAGACTGCCGCGGCTTCAAGTTGCTCTATGTTCAAAAACACCACCGCCCCTGTGCCTGTCAACATAGAGCACCCTTCCTGTTTTTATCAGGGCGAGGGAAGATCTATGTTCCGTTCGAATATGGAGCCACTTTCTTGCCATATCGCTCCAATTAATGTGAACCTGTACAACCCGCCGATTCAACAACAGCCATACCTGAACCTCGGTGACCAGGTAAAAGACCTCTCCTGTTTTTGAAAACCATCTTGACTGTTTAATTTGGATTTGTCCTTATATTTACTCTTTTTGACAGCTCACCGGCCACTCCTCATACCACAACGGAAACATGAACTGAGCGACAACTGTCTCGAAAAGCAGAGATTTGCTTCAAAAAGGACAAAAAGCTCAAGATAATCAACCATGAGAAGAAGAAAGATTTCATTTGTGCTTTTAAACATAGATCATCTCAGAAAGTTTCAAGTTGTGCATTGAGGTAGTTCCTAAAAAAGTCAGGGCTCCTAATTTAATGCAGATGAAGAATCGTCACAACTTTTTAGACCATACTTAGAGTGAAATGTTTTTTGTTTTTTTGGTTTTGTTACAATTTCAAATTTGGAACTCTGAATGGCTAGAAATGCCTCAAATTTTAAATTGACCTCACACCAATTAGACAGTTTCTTTTATTTGTCATTCACTTTTGACCAGTGGGATATAGCTTCATGTGTTTGATGATGCTCCTTTCAATCTCAGCCTGCGGCCAACTTGACCAGAAAAACGCACAAAACAGACTCCCTATGAGATCAAAGAAGGATAAAATGATTGTATGCTTTTTTTCTGACTTTTTTTTTTAATCACAACATGAATTTATTCATTTCAAGCCCTCATGAGGGTCATGTGCACAAGGTTCATTCAGCAGACATGAGATGAACTGTATAATATTGTATTTTATAGTAGAACACTTTGTCATTCTCCTGTTGACAAGCGGTGCTTCTCAAATAGTGGGGGGTGGATTACCCCCGGGAAAAGGATTTGTTTTTGTCATGTCATACACGTGATTATTTTTTTCTATTATAAACTAAGTTGTACATGTGGGGGAGGGCGGTACAGTGTGAGCAGATTCATGAGGGAATGACACCACAGGCTGGGCCTGGCCCTTTCAGTAAACTTGCATTGTTAGGAATGGGAGTGTTGTTGGGAATGTAGTTCTTGCGGATGCGGGGAGAGTTAGGGGCCACTCTCTGATGAATTGTGTGTTGTAAAAGAAAGATTTGTGCTCAGAACACTTAGTTTGTAGATGAAGAAAGATAGGGAAGGTTTTATTGAACACATACTTTATCTATGTACGCACAATGTCCATGGATGGCGGGGGTGTGTGGGTTGGGTTCCTTATTAACTGTAAAAAACAAGGGAACACCGAATTTATCAAGTTGAACAGAAAACTGCGATGAATCTAATAGTCCATCTGACAATTACTGAAAAGTGAACCCTTATCATTTTGCAGCAAACATCCGTCCTCTTCGTCATTCCTCTGTACTTCTGTTTTGTGGTTAATTTATGGTTCGCCACATAAGTAAATGACAAAGGTAGCTATTTCCTATTTTAAATTAGTCGGGGAACTGCTTTAAATTATTCTTCATAAGTATCAATGACATTCAGTCCTGTGGTGCAAACAGCGGGAGATTTTAGTAGTATAGTAACTGTTATCAGCTCTCTGACAAATTTGACTTTCCCCCAGTTATAAATGTGGCAACAGAAAATACTGTTCATAAGCATACACCTCCCATAATTTATATCATAGATGTTTGAAGTGTCCTGTCCAGTCTCCTGAGGCATTCTACCCGTTTTGAATATGTAAAATACTGAATGTCGCTTAAGTGTGTATACAGCATTTATTGTATTTTTGTAAATGTGCTCTGTACTTTGTATATGTACACTGTATAAAAGTAGCCTATATTTACAAAAAGGCATGAATGAATACAAAGGTACTTTAAAAAAAAAAAAAAAAAAAAAAAAAAAAAAAATATATATATATATATATATATATATATATATATATATATATATATATATATATATATATATATATATATATATACACACACACAGTGTGTGCGTGTGCGTGTGCATCAACACATATCCCTGTAAGAATTATTTGTTATACAATCGTTTCATGGTGGACACAATAAATATTGGTCTGATGGCACAGTGATTGTTGGATAAGTACCTTTGTGTTCATTCATGCCTTTTTGTAATGTTTGTGACAGAGAAAAAAAAACAAAACACTGATTTCTAAGTGAGGTCAAAATGACGCCTGGGTTTGGTAGGGTTGGAGCTTTTTGCGATATGTTTGGAATTTTTTTTAATTTTATATTTTCTATTCTTATAAAATGTACATACTATATAATTATATAATGTATATAAAATGTTGTCTTTCACCTGAATCTTTTTGGACTTTGATTTCTTTTTGGAAATGTTCTAATTTTTAAATTAATGTAATTTGTCATTATGCTGCCAAACTTTTTCATACGTGCGGTCAAACGACCAAAGCAGATTGTGTGGAATTTCAAAGATTAATCCCCACAATTAAGTTTTATCAACTGTGACAATTTGCCAGGTTTATATTTACCGTCAAGCCAAATATCTAATCCCAGCAGTATGACTGTGGCAAAGGTTATGTTTTTTTCACTAACCAAACATAAATGCAATGATTATCTGCATTCTACCCGTCCTGATATACATATGATGGTTTAAAATACGAACTTTTTACTGATTTTCCTCATCCATGAGTTTTGTGGCAACATCAAAGACAGGAAGATAAAATATATCATTGTTCCCGTTAATGCAACTGATTGACATTGAGCTTTAGCCGCAGCTAGCCTCAATTGATTTAAATGAGATTTACTTTTTTGTCAATGCTAAAAATATGTGCTATCAATACAGAACGTGTGAAAAGAAAGACAAGCAAAAGTTTCGACTACCATTATTGTAACTATATGCAGCACATGGTGGGTATGCCATTCAAAAAGATTGTGTCCTTTGTCTACTGTTCTTGTCATTTGCAAACGACTATGCATTCATTTACGTATACTTGCCAATTAATCTAACTCTTGCCAACATCATAGTTTTTGTTGTGCACAGAAACAGACACTCACTATCTTACTCACAGATACCTGTAATAAAATACAGTACTATATAACCCATGACGCTTATTGCAGGCCTTCTTCAGTTTTACTCTACTGATTACTTAGTATGTGTGTGTCTATCCGTGTATTATTGCATGTGCTTGCGCAAGTAGTGCTTGAGCAACCTGTTGTCAGGCCAGGGTCACAAACATCAGCTCCTCCTTTTGAAAAACAATATGAGACTAGTATGACACTAGTGATGGGATGTTCGTCTCTTTTCAGTGATCCAGTTCATTTGGATCGGCTCAGTGAAAAGAGACGGCTCTTTTTGGCTCTCAAACGGCTCTTTTAACTTTAGCTAGGTCTTTCAGTTATTTATGACAAATTTAGCATACATTTTGATAAATGACCTGGTGAACTAAATATTGCACTCTACTGACTGCAAATAGCAACAATTATCAAGCAAAGAACAGGATTTTTACTATTTTTGTTGAACATTAAAAAGGCTCCAAGCAATAAACGAGCAACAAAATTAAACTTCAACCAACAATCAAACATGCTGCATCATAACAAAAATAGTAAGTAGTGACTGCAACAGCAGCAGCGAATAAAACAAACATAAGATACTTCTTGCTTAATTTTAACAAACATAAGCTACTCCTTGCTTTATTTTAAATTTGCATTCAACAAAATTAAACCCCTAGTGGCCCCCCATCCCCATGCCAAACTACTATTACTTCACTTGACCAAACTGTAATCAAATTCATCACAAACCACCACGAGAAAAAGTGAATTTTACTTGTATAAAACGCATTCATTTTAATTACTTAGGGTCGGTATTGTTAGGTCATGTATCTAAAGCTTAATTAACTAAACTAAATCAATTAATTGTAGAAATAACAGGGAAGTTTCTGGAACGGCCTGCTCGTTCTCGGGATGGCAGTGCTCAACACTGTCCACTTGATGTCAGTATAATCCCCTGGATTTTTTATTTTGATTAGACGCAGGTTGCTGATTTAATCAGCATGCATTTGAATACGATGAGCCGACTTGAATATTTTTTAGAGTAGCTTGTGTAGACACTGTCAGGTGAGGCCGTCGTAGTGAAACAGGCAGTAAAGCTGTTATTTTAACTCCTGGTACTGTTCTTCGGAAAGACTTTTTTTTTTTCAAATAGGTTTACTTTGTATAACTGCACACTTGTTAGATGACCACTACGTCTGATCTGTAGTGTCCTACAACTATGAGGTGAGGGAGGTGATGGAGAGGGTTGGGGAGATATGGAATTAGGTGCTAAGGAGAAGAAGGACGAAAGGGGACAGGGGGATGTGTTGAACTGATGAGATGGTGCGGGGTTTCGGGATGATGTGGTGAGAGAACGATGGTGGTGATGCGATGGGGAACAGGAGGAGACTGGAGTCTGCCCCGCCCCGCCTTGTGTCCTCCTTCGCCCACTTCAACTGAGTCCACTTGAGCCGGTTGCTCAGTGCGACCAGGTCAACTATCTCAGGAGTTGGGTCAAGGAGGTGGACGGTGGAACCATTGCTTCCTCTGGGACAGCAGACAGGAGCGCGGCTGCAATGTAGTCAAATGACAGCAGTTCAATCAGGTTGTAGCCGTCGGCTGTTTGTGTCCTCATGCTTGCTAAAGATCGCCTAACATCGATCGCGTACTGATAGTCTATTGGGCGGTAGCCAATTCACATGGTGGGACACTAAACCTCCGACTGGCTTGAATTCGACCTGGTGAATGTGCCACTCGACTGGGGCTGGACTGGAACCAACATGTACGCTGGACGGAAGAGAAGAAAACCGCCCCAGAACGGGTATTGTGATTTTTACAGTCATTTCATTTACGCTGTCTGGATTTTAGGCAAAATATAGATCACTGTTTAACAATTTTACTGCCCAAGGCACGCATTTTACTTTGCTATTTTTTTAAACCTTCAAACAAATAAAAATAACACAAAAGTGGGTACACGTGTTGATTTTATTCTTTGCTCCTACTAGAATTGCCTGTTCTAATCGTTGGGGTGAAATTGAACAATTTCCCATTGCATTTGTAATAATCAAACACAAAGAACATTTCACTTAGAAATTACACATATTTTTTCTCTTGAATAACGCACTATTCCTGAATGTTTTGATTTTATTTTATTTTATTAAGAATCAACACAACGAATTGTAGTCGGTATGTCTTAGTCACGATTTAAATTTCTTGGTGTCCTCTAACTCACATCCAGAACCAAACTGACGGCAACTGAAGGTGGAAAGTCCAACCCGTCCAAACGGCATCGGGACCGTCTGAATTTGGAGCTCGACAGACTGGCTGGCTTGCTGCCCTTCCCTGAGGATGTCATCTCCAGCCTGGACAAACTGTCGATCCTTAGGCTTAGTGTCAGCTACATCCGGACCAAGAGATTCTTTTCAGGTAGGAAGCTATGCCTTCCATTTGTTTTTAATCCTTCACAACATGTATTTTACTTGAATTATTATTTAAATAGTTCTTTTTCTAAAGGCAATAGTAAGTAACACAAGTTTTTGACAAGTTTTTTTTAGTTCTTAGCAAAGGCTAAGCAGAGCTGCAATAAATTTTGTCATTGGTAATGTTGATGGATGATGGATGGATGGATGGATGGATGGATGGATGGATGGATGGATGGATGGATGGATGGACGGACACGGATGGAATTATTCGAATTGCGTAATAGTGCAAGCCTCTGACAGGTAGCATTTTTTGACTGTCTGTTGAAGTTGATGCAGTTGGGGTGGTGTGAGAATATTGCATTTGGCAAGGTGTAGGCTGTGTGTGTGTCTGTGTGTGTGTGTGTGTGGGGGGGGGGGGGGTACACAAACAGTAAAACTAATCATGTAGTTAATTCATTTAGGTACAACACTTTCAGGTTAAAAAAATGTATGAAAACAGGAGACCTGATAAAATTGGATTAAAACAGTAGGCATCAAATATGATGCAGTCCATGTTGATAGTTGATATTTTTTCAGTGCTGTGTTCATCACCCCGTCCGCCTGACAGTCGTTTTGTTGATTTCTAGCCTTCTCTTCAATTAGGTCATCATATATTGTTGGCTCATACCACCATAACTGTCGCGAATCTGCTACAACTACTGCAAACAGCCAACGCACTGCATACATGCCCACGGTAAAATAGATAGTATTCACGTGACGTCACTGACTCAACCCGGCGGCCATATTGTGTGGCAAACAAACACTTGCCGGGGTTCAGTGAGTAGACACAAATGCCGAGGAGATCCCGCGAAAGGTACTTGTCAATGGGAAACACCTGCGTCATTCGCAGGTACAACAATAGGGCAAACAACACTTTTAAAAGCAGCTTCGTCAGAATACTGTACCCGTTGTCAGACATCACGAATGCGAACAAACGAAAGAACTCAGTGAGCAGAGAAGAAACTCATGGATTGCGAGGAATACACACTAAAGTGTGTTCTGACCATTTTGTTGAAGATTGCTAAAATACATTTCACCGTTATGTGATCGTAATATATTATGCTGATTTCTATCTTACAAGTGTGTTAAATGCTGGATTCTATAACGAAATCCGCATAATAACTCTCAGGCGGCCATCACTGAGGTAATACTTCAACGTAAACACCATTTGTATTTTCGCTAAACTTTTTAAAGAGTTTAAAACTATAGAGATGATACTTAGGAACGCCCTTTTAATATATTGGCATTCGTCTATTTGTGTTTTACGACCTACAGTGCCGTATATATTTGGTGTAAAACACAGCTACTTTTGCATACAAATGCATTTAAATTTCGTTATTTGTTGTGTATTACTCATAATTAGTTACCAGCTCTAGTGTTACCTAGTCTTGTGGCTTTCTGATATTGTTTGTCCATTTTCCGGTTTAATTTTTGATAAATGTGTATTGTAAATCGTTAGTAGGAGCGAGGTTCTAACTCAGGTAAAACATATGAGATCATGTTTGTTTTATCTATCAAACTGAGACACTCTTATTAACTGTCATAGGTGCTATCTGTCATAGCCCATGAGGCAATATTATTTGTTTTACTCCATTTGGAAATGGTATATCTTTACAACAGTTGATATTAAACATTTTATATTCCAACTTGTGTTTCTCCCACTTTCGTATCTGGTTAAAAAACATGCCACAAATCAGACAACATGGCTGTCATTTTTCAAGCTGGGCAGTTGCGCGCTGTTTAAGACTGATTAACCCAAAAATTTATTTCCAGCGATCCCTCGTTTTTCACGGTTAATTTCTTTTTTAATTTTGTAAATGTGGAAAGTTCATTCTATGCATATTATTTAAGACAAGACATTTACTGCAGTACTGTACACATATTTACTTAAATGTTGAATGATTAAACCTTATACACTAATTGAACAGTAGCTACCACTTTCCATCTTTTGATCTCTCGCGAGCAGCTGCCCGGACATTGAGTGAAAGTGAAGCCTCTTATATCATAACAATACACTTGAAATTCAATTTATTACAAATGAAATCTAGGTAAAAGTCAGATTTCCAAAGCTGTGCATTTCTCCGGTGCTCTCTATGTAGGCACACAGACGGGTGTGTGCGTTTGCCCTTGGCACGCCTATGAGTCACGTGATCGCCTCCCAGAGACCAAGCTGTCAATCAATGTGGTTACTAGCACGTTCGTAACCTGTGTGTGTGTGTGTGTGTGTGTGTGCTGAGCTAAGCGCACACAGGAGGTTACAGGAGAGACGAAAGCGAGCTTTTGGATCCTCTTGCCTTTTGTAATAAATTGGAATTTTAAGTGTAAACTCTGCATTTTAATCATGTTTGGTAAGCTTCTTGTTACTCACTTTAGTCGGACGTCCTAGGAAGTGCAAAACGTATAGGCACGTGACTAGACACGAAAAACACGGAAAAGAGAGGGCATATCATTACATTTACGGTATAAGGTTTAATCATTTAAGATTAAAGTAAATTTGTGTACTGCAGTAGTACTTCGACTTCCAAGGAGTGCCAGTGACAAGTGAATTTACAGATAACTTGCCTATCTGGCACGTCTCTTCGCAGTATAATTTTTTTTTTCCCCCAAAAAAATGGGCATGAAGTAGCGAGGGATCACTGTACTTCAAAACAGTACAAAATGGTTTTGTTTATATTCAATCATATGTCATTTTAAATTTTGTGTAATTGATACTATAAAACCTAGTACCACAAGATAAAGTATAACTAAACCAAATAACCCTAACTTGCCATCCATCCATTAACTACTGCTTTAGTAGGCCACGACCTGAAGAAGCCTACAGCACCACACAATCAGCAAATAGCAGCGATGCAATGCCGAGGCCTCCAAGACGGACCCCCTCAGCGCTTCGGCTGCACCTAGAAATTCCGTTCATAAAAATAATAAACAGAATCGATGACAAAGGTCTAGTCTTGGAGTCCAAGCCTCACTGAAAATGAATTTGACTTTCTGCCAGCAATGCCAATCAAACTCTGACATAAGTGGAATATCCCTAATCATGGGGTTTGGTAACCCCCGCTTCCTGAAGCACTTATCCACAGGACACCGCCACAACTCCGGTCAGCCGCCTCCACAGTGGATGTGTGGACCATGGTCCCACTCAGACCTAATGCCCCCCGCCTCACCCGGGATGTAGAAAAAATTCTGCCGAAGGTGGAAGTAGAAACTCCTTGTAACAGGGAACTGCATTTCCAATTTCTCAGTCCTTACAGACGAGTCACCTCCGGTTCCTATACACGCCATCTTTATTCATAGTACTGTACAGTTACTTAAAGTGATTCATTACTCAGGTATCGATTGTAGAGTGGTTCACTTGTCTGACTTACAATCAGGATGCTTGGATTCACTTCCCATTTAACGATGGTGTGTCCTTTGGTTGACTGGCAACCATTCCAGCTTGTCCACTACCTTTTGCACAATGTTGGCTTGTAGGATGACATGTCCCTCAATGGGTATAGACCAGGGGTCCCCAAACTTTTTCCTGTGAGGGCCACATAACTTTTCCCTTCTCTGATGGGGGGCCGGTGTCAGTTTGTAACAGAAAAAGTGTGACGATCGTAGGGGAGCTTAAAAATTTTATTGTTTTCCAGAAAGCCACACATAACCAAATAACCCTTTCCAGGTTCTTTACAGAAAAAAAGTAAGGAAACAAATAATAACACTATTAATGAAATAAATAATAACTGAATAACCCTCTCTGAGTTCTTCACAGAAAAAACAGGAAATAAATAATAACTAAATAACTCTCTCTGGGTTCTTCATAGAAAAAAAAGCCATGGAACATTAACTTTCTGTTGTGCCATGCACAATCTTAACAGAAAAAAGTTCAGCTCAGTTGTGAAATAAATAATGACTGAATAACCCTCTCTGAGTTCTTCACAGAAAAAACAGGAAATAAATAATAACTAAATAACTCTCTCTGGGTTCTTCATAGAAAAAAAAGCCATGGAACATTAACTTTCTGTTGTGCCATGCACAATCTTAACAGAAAAAAGTTCAGCTCAGTTGTGAAATAAATAATGACTGAATAACCCTCTCTGAGTTCTTCACAGAAAAAACAGGAAATAAATAATAACTAAATAACTCTCTCTGGGTTCTTCATAGAAAAAAAAGCCATGGAACATTAACTTTCTGTTGTGCCATGCACAATCTTAACAGATAAAAGTTCAGCTCAGTTTTCAGAGCACCGCTCTTTGCAGCTCTCTTATCAACTTGCCTGTGAAAACCACAAAGGAAGCAGATTGAGAAACTGAACTAAGTGCACCTACACAGCACAATACATTTCACTACCAGTATGGTTTTAAAGATGGATTTTATCCCAGTAGATTTTATTATGATTATATTTGTTTATGCTCAGAATGACTCAAGTCAGAAAAGTGAGCTTACCTATGTGTGTTCATTAGTGTGAACTGTGGGCCTGCATCTGGCTGGTGAGAAGTTGAATATCAGGTTCCATTCTAGTTGCAGACAGTCTCAAGCACTGATGCAAATGTTCATCTGTCAATCTTGATCTCATCGGAGTTTTCAGCAGTTTCATGCGAGAAAAGGTTTTCTCGCAGATATACGTGCTGCCAAAAACTGTGGACATTTTCATTGCGTGTTTTTTGATGTTTGGATATGTGTCATTTGGGAGGGCGGCATAGAAGTCAATGAGACTGTTCGGCTTGAATGCGTCTTTCAGAACATCACAGTTCTGTAACTCAGCCAACTCAAACTGATATGAAGGCTGGGCTTCATCAATGTCGGCAACAAAGGGGTTCTGAAAAAGACTGATTTCTTTTGCATGAACATCTAGTTCACTGAATCGCACACCGAACTCCGCCTTCAGCATTTCCAGTGCTTCCATGCACTTTTCAGCTGGGAACGGGACCGCTGGGTTCTCTGTCGACAGGTTTTGGGGTATCAGGAAGATGGACGAAGTTGCGCTTTTTCACTTGTTCCAAAAGCAGCGCTAATTTCACCTCAAATGCTTTTATGTGTGAATACATGTCGCAAATGAGTTTCCCCTCGCCTTGTAGCTGCAAGTTAAGGCTGTTAAGTATTTCTGTCACGTCTGTTAAAAATGCGAGGTGCCATTTCCATTCTGGGTCGATCAACTCTCGGACCGATTTGTCTTTTAAATGAAGAAATGCGTTAATTTCGGGTAGCGGCTCGTAAAAACGCCTCAACACTCTGCCCCGGCTCAGCCATCGGACCTCTGTGTAGTACAGCACATCTCCGTGCGTAGACTCCAGTTCAGACAGGAATTCTTGGAACTGCCTGTGTTTAAGTCCCTTTGCTCTGATGAAGTTTATGCACGACACCACAACCTTCATTACAGAATCCCACGTCAACACTTTGCAGCACAGTGCTTGCTGGTGAATTAGGCAGTGGACTCGTAGCGGGGCGGCCTGCATTCTGAATCAATTTTTCTCTTACTTAACCTTTTCGCCATTATTCCGTTCTCTCTTTGACGGGGCCGGGCCTAGGATTTTTTTTCTGGAGGCCAAAAAGGAAAAAAAATCAGATAGCGTCTCTGGTATTGTTCAGAGGGCCGGGCCAAATGTGCTGACGGGCCGTATCTGGCCCGCGGGCCGTAGTTTGGTGACCATTGGTAT
This sequence comes from Hippichthys cyanospilos, assembly GCF_059441005.1. Lineage (NCBI taxonomy): Eukaryota > Metazoa > Chordata > Actinopteri > Syngnathiformes > Syngnathidae > Hippichthys > Hippichthys cyanospilos. Next base: position 27,222,587 of record NC_142370.1, on the reverse strand, counting down.
AGACGGTAAACAGTTGGACCGGTGGATTTGAACTAACCAACAGAGATTTCCACGAAAATCCGTGGAAAGGTGTGCCATTGGCCTAGAAACGATGATGCTGATTCTGAGAGCTTTTAATACTTGATGTATTTCATAGAAGCAAGTCCTAATGAATGAAAGGCAAACCAGTAGGAGGTCAAGCCCCCATTTCTGGCTTTCTCCAGAACAAGCACATCACCCCTGCATAACCCCTAGTTCATCACAGTGACTGAATGCACACTTTAATGGATTGTAGTAGGTCAGCCCGTTAGCCTGTGGCCATGAGATGACCCTCCTTCCCTCCCTCCCTCCCTCCCTCCCTCCCTCCGTACCAAAAGTCACAGACACACAGTAATGTAGGTCTGAGGAGGTGGGAGGAGGAGATGAAAGCTCTAGGGAATAAAAACACTGCAGGATAATCCACTTACACCACTTTACAGACTTTGTGAAAGGGGGTGGGGGCGCAGGTGCCCACGTTTCAACTTTTGACACCAAACCAAATCAGCTGACACTCTTTTGTTGCGATGGCTGAAGTGATATGTCTAGACAAGAGGTTTTCAATGGTCCACTTTTTTTGCTGCCTGCGGCATATACTAAAAATAAAATTTGACATGGGCTGTGGTGCTATTAGAAATTAGGGGGGCATGAAAATGTTCAGAATGTTGAAATAGCGCTGTGCATTACAGAAAAAAAATGGAAGCGCTCCTGTAGTAGACACAAGGGCTTGTTTTTGCATTTTTGTCATCTGGTTGCTTGTCTGCAGACAGGGTGACAAACCAGTGGGTGCTGAAACACCCACAACTGACTGTCTCCATAGATGATCAAAATTCAGATTAAAATGAGCTGAGAAATGCTGAACTGATAGGGCTCAGTTAGTGTCATGCTCCTAAATAACGGAGAACAAAAGCAAATACATCCCTTGAGTGGGTGAGATGTAGGCATGGGATGATAACCGCATTGACAAGATATGTTTTTCAAAGTTGCGGTTATTTAAAACCGTCCAAGTCTGTTAAAACCGTTATTCTTTTTTGTCTGATCAGCATTTATTTTGAGTTACGCTGTGCATATCTAAAACACCTCTTTTGTTTGTTTGTCTTACACCTAGCTGCATCAGAGACGGGCTCAAGAACGCGGTCTGTAGATGCCTAGCATGGACCAATCTTTAGTTTAAAAAGCGGGTTATATTTGCCGTTTTATGTTTTCAGATGTCGTCAACTCAGAGGTTAGGAGGCATAAAAAGTGGCATTCCAAACGGCATACTACACAACACATAACCAACGCAGATTATTATTCAGGAGCTCGTTTTTGTGTGTGCGTGCGCACATGCGTGTGTGTTGGCAAATAGTCAATAGTCACATAGTGTATTATGGTAGTAATAATAGTATAGTCACATAGCAGTGAGTGATTTATTTGATCATTTTTAAAATATTGTTTTTATTTTATACTAAATGTCCACATTTCAGTTAAAATTGCGTGTTTTCAATCAGGAAGATTTCATGTATATGTTTATTGGTGAGTGAAACCGTGTTGCTCATTGAAGGTTTGATCGTATTTACATATTTTAATTCACACTTCCTGTGTGGGGTTTGCATGTTCTCCACGAGCCTGTGCGTTCTCTACGGGCCCACCGGCTTTCTCTCACACTCCAAAAATATGCATGGCAGGTGTATTGGACATACTAAATTGTCCTTAGGTGTGATTGGGGGCGTGGATGGTTGTTCATCTCTGTGTCGGCTTTCAAGCAGTTCAGTGTGTCCCCTGCCTACTGCCTGAATTCAACTGGGATAGGCACCAGCAAGCCTGCGACCCTTGTGACGATAAGCGGCTCTGGAAAATGGATGGATTATCTTAAATTGAGTGAGCCTGCTCATTTTAGCCTTACATCTCTAATCAGTTATGGACATCAAATTTAATGTCCCCTCATCTTTCAATTTTACCTGTTTTTCTTCTTCTCGAAGCTCTTTGTTTCCTACATATTCAACTTGCTTATATCCATTTCATCCCTGCTGCGCCTGCTCATTTTAGTCTCATCTCTCATCAATTATGGGCATCAAATTTAAGATCTCTTCACCTTTCAATTTTAACTTTTTTTTTACCTTTATTTTATATTATTTTTATTTCTAAAAGCTCTTTGTTTCCGCATATCCAACTTGCTTAACCCCATCTCATCCCTTGGCCCGGAGGCATATTGTTTTCCTAAGTGGTTTTGCCTTTGAGGTCCGAGGTCAGCTAACTAGCCCCTGTAAGAGGTTTACCCTGCTTCGCTATACACGAAAATATGACTTGAATTGAAACAACAGTGTTTGCTGTTTCTGCTCATGAGAATTGGCTCCTCAAACTGTTTTTATCTTCCTTCCACGTTATTTTTTTGCCTGTTACTACATGCTGTTCCCCGATTAAATGAACATGATGTTCACGCTGTATCCATTCATTATGTTTATCTAAGTGATGGAATAACACTCAACTTTCTACCTCTGTTCTCTTTTCTGAAGTGGCATTGAAAAAGCATGTCTCCAATGGTGTTAGCAAAAATACTGACCAGTGTGATGGCCTGGTGGCCGAGCAGACAGCCCAATTTGTGCCAGAAGGGGAACTGCTGCTTCAGGTAAATATATTTCAATATGCATTGGTACCTTGTTTTACAAGTGCCCCAAAATACCGGTTTGTCGAGTTACCATCCGTGTTTGGTCATTTTTTTCCTTTCTGTTTTGAAATGAAGTACACATTGATGGGTGCACTTTTAGTCATTTACTAAATGAGGCAAGCAGCCAAATATAAAAGGGAAACACTATCAGGCATACAGAAGACCTCAATCAGTTAGCATTGGAACTACCCTCCTGTCGTCCTCAAAACAATTTGAAAGAGCATACATAAAAAACATAGAATCGACAAAAGAAGGAAGCATCCATCCATTCATTTTCTATAGCTGCTTAACCTCACTATGTTCATATCCCAGCTGTCTTTGGGCAGTAGGCGGGGACACCCTGGACTGGTTGCCGGCCAATTGCAGGTCACGCAGGGACAAATAACCATTCACGCTTACATTCACAATAAAGGGCAATTTTGTGTCTCCATTACACTTGCGATGCATGTTTTTGAAATGTGGAAGGAGACCAGAGAAGACCCACATGAGCACGGAGAAAACTCAAAACCGGAAAGCCAGGCTTGAATTGAATCTGGGACACCTGAAGTGTGAGGCACACGTGTTAACCTATAAAGAAGGAACAGAAGCCTGAGGCCCAGGACTGCCAGGCTTGCAAACAGCTTCTACCCACAAGCCATCCGGATTCTCAACAAATCTCTCATGCCTTGATCTGCCTCTAACTACATGCATAAATAATATTTTGCACTGCATGATATTTGCACTATATTATTATCACCATTGTTTCTGTTGTTGTTGTATTGTTTATTGTATTATTATTTATTGTTTGTGTTTTATTATATATCTATGTATTTATTGCTCAAATATGGAAGGTAGTCTGCAACTCGGGGAATGAATGGAATAAGACTTTCATTTTGTTGTATAATAATACTACACATCTAACACTCTTGAATTACAATACAAAAAAGGTTGTTTTCAACATTTATCTATTTAGGATTCAGAAGTCGATTGAAGGCGCAGGTAGCTGCCACTGACTGCTCTTGCTTATAAGTATTGATTTGAAAGTAGTTCATACAAGCAGAAATGCTTCCATAATCAGGTGCAGAGCCCATGAAAATCAAATATTGAAAGTCGTTTGGATGTTTCTCACATGGAAGTGACAGCAAATCCATTTTTACAGCATTTTGTGAGCAGTGTTCAAGGTCACAGGTGACCTGCAACCTGACAAAAAAATTGGGTTGGTTTCTGATGGAAACTGATTTCTAATGGTTGTCATTTGTTAATTTATTTGCTCCACACAAAATCAGAAGATGCCTTTTTTTTATTTGACATTTTATATTGCATAACATCTGGTGTTAGCACAGTCAAAAATCACAAATTCGCCAGGTGACCCAAAATGTCATGTTTTCTCTAATAGTGTCAAATGTTGTTGTTTCTCCAGGCTCTGAGTGGATTTGTCCTAGTGACCACAGCAGAAGGAATCATCTTTTACTGCTCTCATACCATCCAAGACTATCTGGGCTTCCATCAGGTAGGTGAAATTGTGTGTGTGTGTGTGTGTGTGGGGGGGGGGGGCTTTATTGTTTAAGTGCAATAAAGCAACAAATTAATACCCACACGACACAAAATATCTAGGTTAGGCCAAAAGTAGTGTTACAGTTACTTTATCCGTTTCACTTTAACAATCATATTCAAATGTAAACTATAGGAAATAATACTGAACCTTTATTCTTTGCTACTTGGCCATGTCTCAGAATGTCTGGTATGTAAACATAGTGTATATGAATAAATGTCTGTTCTCCAATAAATATGTTATAAACGGGTGCACATATTTTTTTTGCGCGTGGGTTTCTACATGAGTACCAAGACGTACACACCCTTTCTTTTATTAAAACCCATCTTTCTCAGTGCCCTTCACATTATCAGCACACCATCTGTGTGTGCATACAGCCATCCAGTTGAATTAGCCCAAGGAAGTCAGAGGTAAATTCTCCGTCAACTGTAAAGTGACAACGTACATGATTGCTTTTACACAAAAACAATATGCAGCCCCGACAGCCAGTCCAAGCCACTTCAATAAACAAACATCCTCAGAATCAAAACAAATGGGACACGCGTGCTTAGCTGGATGAAAGGCAAGGAGAAAACTACTAAATAGATTATTCCTGCACTTTGTCTTGCCACCTCGCAGGAGGGCGATCCATACAGTATAATACATGTGTGACTCGTGAACTACTGCACATCATACACACACATGCCATTTTTCCCATTCTGTTCAAAAATAGAGAGTTAAATTTTCTTTTGGTGCTTTTGCTGTCAGACGGACGTGATGCACCACAGCGTGTTGGAGCTGATTCACAATGAAGACCAGCAAGAGTTCAAGAGGAACCTGCACTGGGCTCATAACCCTCCTGATAGTCTTGGATCTTCTTTGGACACTGTCGCAGGTCTTGTACACTATGTTTGACTCAGTCGGGTCTGTGCGACCAGCTCAGTTCAGTTGTATTTATATATTGCTAATCACAACAGAAGATGTCTTAAGACATTTCACACATGGAGCAAATCTACAAACACTCTCGTCTCTCAATTAAGAGACCAACATCAACCTACATGAGCTACCACTAGTTTTATTGATGCAAATGACACCCCAAAAACCGCCCCAAAAAATCCAAAACACATTCAAGGTTTTGCTGTTTTGTGCTGTTGTTTGCTTTCGATCTTCTTGAGGAGTCTCTTAGCAGTTCATAAGAGACATAAGCGCAAACCTCTGGAGATGCTACACATGTGAACACCCACACTCTGTCTTCCTGCAGACATGTCACTTACATTTATGATCACCTCGGCAGCTGATGCACACATACAGGTCAAGGGCAATCTATTTAGCACCTTCTATTTTGTATTGATACATTTACACAAATAGATGGCGACATCTCCTACCTGGTGAGGTACAGCCCTGATGAGATTCCTCCTGAAAACTCCTCCTTCTTTGAGAGAAGCTTTGTTTGCCGCTTCCGCTGCCTGCTGGACAATTCTTCTGGCTTCTTGGTAAGATTTTAAGAACAAATGTTACTTTCATTGTCTTTTAATGAAAGCATCGCTGTATTATCAGGCCACTTAGTAATAGCGCTAGTGTGCTACCTCAGAGTCTCCGATGGGTCAGAAGCTGCCATTTCCTTCTCTAATTTGCCACTGTAAGGGTGAGGTCCATAATTCTCCCATTTCTGAGAGAATTCGTGGTCACAGTTAGAACTTGCTTTTTTTCTAGTCTCTTAGCACAGATGCTGACTTGTACTTGCAGAGAAAAGAACGGAAATGGGTGCAATTGGGTACTTATTACAGTACATTATTGGCGTGGAACTGTGGGTATAAATGTATTCAACAGGACTAAAGCTATGTTGTGAAAATGGGAAAAAAATACCATCTCCATAATTCTCATTCTGTAATAAAATCACAAGCAAGTAATAGAGCTTGGAGCTTCGTGATCATGGCTCACAAGAGGGACTCATACTTGAATCTCTCCTCCCTCCCAAAGTGTTTGCGTGAGCAGTAAGCCCGGTTTCTGCTTGTATCTCCTGGTCACTTTGGCTTTGTTTTCATAATCCCCCCTGCTATTCAGGAACAGATTCCTGACTTCACGACGGCCCTTAAACCCACCTAGGTCAATTAAGCAGTTAACAGTGGAGGGGGCTCGTCACACCGGGCATTGTGTGCTTGTGTCGAGTAGAGAATGAGGAGTTCCCGTGGGTATCAAGCAGGAGAAAGTGTTTTCAGTCATTGAAAAACTCCCAATGGACAGTATAACTGAAAACATGTGGTACCCATGGTTAAAATTAAATAAAAAAATCAAAAATATTAGTGAGATCTAGTTCAGAGATTGTTGCAATGATTGATTGTCTTTATCTAAAACGAACTGATGCTGCGCTTCTTTACGTGAAGTGTTTCAGAATGTCCCGCTGTGGTTCTTTCACATAATGTGTGAATGTCACTTCAGTGTGAATCGCTAGTTTTAAACCAGCTTTCAACTGCCATTATTTGCTTCACTCAGACGACCTTTTGCAATTTGAAACCATATTATTTAATTTGACTTTTTTTTTTATCAATGAGCCTCATTTGCATTGAGAAGAACATTTTTTGCCAAGTATATACGTACATATAAGCTCATTCAAATGCGTGCTGAAACAACCGCACAGCGAAAAAAATTCATATTGATATCTCAGTTAGTGACACATTTCACCATCAGCGTTTGCTTTGAGAATTTGGCACTATCAGTATGCTTCATTTTTACCAGTTACTCCTTTAAGTAAATCTGTTCTTGAGTTTCTTGAAGATGGTGCTTTTCATTGGCCCCAAATACTATGTCTTGGTACTCACGTGAGTAACCAAAGACCTTTTTCTGTCATTATTTATCAAAAAAGTACCATACTGGAAGGGGACAAAAGAATTACCATCTACGGAAACCTGGGTACATCATAGATGGCATGCCACCGGTCTTGGTGGCAGGGAAACTTAAACAGAACAGAAAATCAGAAGCGGCTTTCACATTCGTACACCTCTATTTCCTACCTGCAACTCTGGAAATTTATGTTGAGATGGTGTCCAGTGTGCTACACAAAAAATTAGGACCAAAAATCAGGGTAGCACACAGTAAAGTGACAACCAAAAAGACATCAATTACAAACGCCGCAGATAGGGGCAGGTTCGAAGGGGAAACACGGAAGTGAAATTAACGGAGACAAAAGGACTTAACTTAGCGACGTCAGGCACCCCGGGCATGGACTTGGACAAAGAGCAAAAACATTGACGTGTGACATAGACAAAGACCCTACAACCAACTGAATGCAAACTCTGACTTAAATAGACTAGAGACTCAACAAGGAAACGCAACTGTGGAAACAAATCATGCTAATGACGTCCGACGTAAGGGAAACCAAATGGGAACCAGACCCAAGAACTAAAACGAAACCCACAACTTGAAAATACCAAAATCCCCCAAACCAGACAAACCAACCTGAATCCACAACAGAAACATGACAAACAGCATCAGTCAAAGGAGTTGGTTTTACAGTGTTGTGAGAAGATATTTTCCTTTGAAGTTCCCATCAGTAAAAGTCAGAATAATGTTTCTAAACAGTGCGAAAGAAAATATGATAAAAATCCTAAAGATAGACGGTTGTCTCCCCTTCTTTCAGGCGTTGAACATCCAAGGTCGACTGAAATTCCTCCACGGACAAAGTGGATGGCTGGGTGCCAGGGAGCCAGGTAGTCCGCTTCAACTCGCCTTGTTTGCCATCGCCACACCACTGCAGTCACCAGCTATCCTGGAAATCAGAACTAAGAATATGATCTTCAGAACCAAGCACAAGCTTGACTTCACTCCCATGGCCTGCGATGCAAAGTATGCTTCCGTGCTGACAATTCCATGCTGTAAAGTTAGCCGAGTCGGCATCACCTTTGTGTTTTTCAGGGGGAAAATTGTATTGGGTTACACAGAGGCAGAGCTGCGTGTCCGAGGTTCGGGATACCAGTTCATTCATGCCGCTGACATGCTGCACTGTGCTGAAAACCACGTCAGAAGTAAGTTAGTAATTAATTAACTTCATCTCGCTCTCGTCGAGCCAAAATCTCACGAGTCACAATGTGATAAATTCAATGGTTTTCAAAAATCTATACTCTTGTATAGTTCTAACATGTGGTCGTTACGTCAACAAGATAGTGACAAATCTAAAGAGATGATAATTGCTCGCTCTCTTTGACGGTGCAATCTTAAAGGTTAAGTAAATATGTGTACTGCAGTAGTTGGCTGTCCATGGAATGTCCGTGGCAAGCGCATTAAGTGCATTTATAGTTACCTTGCCTGTCTGTCATGCAAAAAACCTTTATAGCGCGTCCATTGGCAATATAGCTTTTTATTGTATTAGGTTTTATTTTTTTTATTAAAAAAGAAATCCGCAATACACTGAGGGCGCGATAGCCGAGGCGCGATATAGCGAGAGATCACTGTATACAATCATAAATAAAATCATATATACTGTGTACTGTATAGAACATTTACATGTCACAAATTTAACCAAAATTTTATACATTCTCTTATTCAATTTAGACATTTATTTTTTTAATAATACATTTTTAAAACTCTTTGAGCACAGCCATTGATTAACATCTTTTCAGTTCTATTTCATAGTTTTTCCATAAATTGAAACCTGGCAGACTACAAAAAAAGTTAAATAAATAAATAAAAATAACAGATAAGCCGCACTGGACTGTTAGCGAAGCGGCAGGGCTCAAATCGTGAGGAAAAAGTTGCGACTTATAGGCCGAAAACTACAGTAAATATCATCATCATAAATTAAAATTATATAAAGGATTCATTTATTTATTTCAGTGTCTTTCATTCACTTCATCGTCTTCATTGATATTGATTGTCCTTATCTGATGTGATACTAGTGATAAAGACTGGAGAGAGTGGCCTAACCGTCTTCCGGTTGCTCACAAAGGACAACAGATGGAAATGGGTCCAAGCCAATGCCCGCCTTGTCTACAAGAATGGAAAACCCGACTACATTATCGCCACCCAGAGGCCTCTGGTGTAAGTGGGGGATGCTAAGCTTGTGATTACACTTGCCTGGATTTTTTGAATAATACTTACCTTCAAATACCTTCAATAGTGACGAGGAAGGAGGAGAGCACCTAAAGAAACGCTCCATGCACCTCCCTTTCACTTTCGCCACTGGCGAGGCATTACTTTATCAGACTGGTTACCCCCTATATGGCTTTCCCGACACTCTCCGGGGCAAAGCCAAATGCAAGAAGGGAAAAATGGAGAGCTTCTCAGACGATGTGCATCCAAAGTCCTTACTGGAAGCACTGATGAGCCAAGATCACTCTGTTTATGTCTGCCAACCAGATTCACAGGCACACAGGTCCTATACTTGCAGCACTTTTACCAAACAGCAAGGGGAGACTGATGGATTTGGTGATGGCTGGCAGATGACGGCAAGACGCAACAGGGAGAATTCCGTGTGTGATCCACTACTAGCCACCCTGGACTCCCTTTCGCTGGATGGCGATGAAACTTGCTCCAACGGCGAGCTACTCAGTGCTTTGGAGAACCTCGGCTTGAATGCTGAAGACCTGGAACTTTTGCTGATGGAGGAGAAAATGATCCACGTAGAGATGGATTCCAGTCATATCTCCACACTTGATGAGCTCAGCAACAATGAAATCTTGTCCTACATTCATGGGTCAATGGAGATGGCATCTAATAGACAAGAACAAAACAACAAAGATGGAGTGGGAATCTATGACTTTACTCCAGATTCTGCCCAAAGTTCCACTCAGCAGCTGCAGGCACACCATGCAGCCACAACTCCTGCCTCTCCATCTGCCAGAAGGCATGTGCAGCAGCTACCCATCAACGGAGGTGGGTTTCCGTCTGGAAGTGTAGATGCCAGCAAACTCGCTGATAAAAACCGGTGGATGTTTGTGGCTGAGAAAGACCATCAACATGACAACGCCACTCCTCACCAACCCCCTGTCAATGAGGAGAACAAGGACAATAGTCAATTTTGGCCGCAGGGAAACAGTCAGACTTTGTTACCTGACCAGATCCTGGATGGAACCTTTTGGCCCAATAAACATGCCACTATTCTTCATAATGTACTGGTTGACCCTGTTGTCTCAAGCACTTCACATGTGAGCAGCTCAACACTGATTGGTCCAAATGCTTGTCACGACGAACGTTTGGTGGATACCGTGCAGCCACTGCTGGCTCCGCAATCTGACAAACCTCAGGGCCCAGCTCTGCATCCAGATGTGGCTCAATGTCCTTCACATAGTGCTGCTCTGGAGCTGGAGCATCTTTTGGCTGTATCGCAGCCTTCAGTCGAGGCCTACAGTCTGTCGAACGCCACGCAGGTTGCCCACAGCCAGGTAAGACTCAAACAAGTGATCTTTAGTGCTCATCGTGCATGACTTGTAAAGTTATCTACAAAGTTTCAATGAAAAAAAGAGCTGTGAATACAAATGCAAATAACTATGGAAACTGGTCAGACATTGTATAATGCCTTAGGCCAAGTAAAATGAGTTTTATGTCTTGTTTATTTACAAATATGGTAATAATTACTTCTTCCGCATACACTGCATACAATGAATGTGCAGAAGTTGTGTCTTTCCTCAAATTCTGGCATTTTGGTAAATATAGTGTTTTGCACTTAGTTTCTTTTACATGCTATGATTTGATCAGGCCGCTTGAAATTTTATCCGCAAGTGAGTCATCTGCTCTTAACTTTAAAATAACAACAATGGAGTTAGTGTATTCTCATTTGACAAGGTCTGATGTGTTGCCTGGACATGTCAACAAAAGTAATGATTGTAGAATGCATCAACTCTACGCCGAGCTCTTTTGCTGTCATAGAAAGTCAACACATAGAAGCTTCAGGCCTGAAGCTCAGTGAAAACGGTGATGATGTGACCAGACAAACTATGTAAATAAGAGAAAGTCCTATATTTCGATGTTGCCTGTCTCATGTGCATGCGAAAAATCTTTCAGACAATTGTGACATCTCCGACTGCCCCATCCGCTGTATATAACTGTACTGTTGGTTTTGCTTGATTTGATTTTGATGTGAGTTTATTAAAGAGCCACATTAGCCTAGTGCTAAGCCTCTCGCTAGTCTTCCTGGGGTCCAACAACATATATACAATACTGTACAAACAAAAGAATAAACATAACACTAAAAGCTGTAACCATTATTACCACTAAAAACATTACAGCATATCACAAACTAAAAACAATAAATAATAATAAAAACAGCAAAGAGATTAAAATACAAAAAGAGCACCAATATAAAAGAGAAGGCCTCACTTAGTCTACCAGAGTTCCAAATACTTTTTTAAAGTTAATATTTTCTCAATGATGAGGAGTTTGCTTGGTAAATTTTTCCACCTGAATAAAGCTCTACACGGAACAACCAGCTGCCTATACTTGGTATTTCTTGTATAATGACAGTGAACAGAATTACAGTACACATTCTGGTCATATAAATAGACAGGAACATTATTGGAAATAACTGATTTTAACGCCTGAACTGAAATAAAAGACAACCTCTTCTGAACTGCCAGCCAGGAGAGACTGTCATGCATCAGCATTACATTAGTTCGCATAGAGCGGCGCAGCACCAATCTTGCAGCTCTACAGTATTTCGAACTACCTGGAGTTTCATTAGCTCCTCGCCATTTGCGGATGGCCAAATTGCGAGGCAATTATAATCCAGGTGACGCAATGCAAGTCTATGAACAAATTAACATAATGGGGATGTGTTGGCATATACAAAATGAATAAAGATCCAAAGAGAAAAGTAGAGGCCATTCTTAGACTGTCTACAATAAAAAAATGATGGCATAATGTACATCCATTCACAAGCCTCTGGTGTTATTTTTCATGGTCACTGAATGTCACATTGCTGAGCTATTATTTGCCTCTCAATCGTTTTCTTCATGATTGGATGAGAAATCTGGCTTGTTAGGGTGAATAATTCACATTCTAAGGATAGATGTAGTATGATTATTTGATTGGATTGGGTCATAACGGCTACAGACAGTACATGCATGAGATTAAGGTTACAAGGACTGAACGTAGCCAATAGAGACTGATCTTGTTCTTATCTAAATGAGTAAGTTCTGTTTAATAACCTGAATTTCAGAGACAAACTGGGAGCAGTCATCTTCTGCGCTGACCTGTTGAAAAATTCACTTGACATTTTGTGCGTACATCAAGTACATGGCTGGATATAAACACCGTTTACAATGAATGAATTCATGTCAAATGCATTTCTCCAACACCAAACTAGGACTGTGTTTGTCTTTAAATGCAGAGACATTTCACTGGCACTCTATATTGGTCGTTGTTACATATGACCACTTGTTTGTGCTTTTCAGCTGGAGAATGGGTGCCTCCTTGACGTCGCCAATGCCACCTTCATCCGAACCTGTCTAATGTCCAACGGAAACAAAGAGGTGACAGGCAAAGTTCCAGTGTCCTGCCCTGATGGACTAACAGACGCTCAGAAGTCAGACTTTATTCTCTGACATGAAGGTACCAAATTCCAAGTACAAAAAAAAGAGCGACAGAGATTCTGTCAAGCAAAGCATTTACCACCATTCGTCACTCCTCATGAACTAGTCGGTTTGGTGTGAAAAAGCCTGGGACACTGTTTTGTAATGTTCACCTCATACCGAATCAAATCTGCTTTTCATAAGCAGGTCAGATATGTTTACTTTTTACTGCTGAAATGTAAGCAGTGCACACTAATCTTTACGTAGACTCTTTATTGAAACGGCTCGGTGACACGAAACATCCTCTTGGAAGTTTCGGGTTCTACTTAACGTTCACTGAAGACAATTCACATGGCTGTAGTTCCTTTTTATACTGAACAGAATACTGCTGTAACACTATAAAGAAAAAAAAGGACTCACTCTCCTGAAATTACACCAAATGTATTCTGCAGTCATTTAAAAATGTATTGTAAAACAATATGTTCAAACTTATGACATTTTTTAACAATGATAATGAACCCTTCCTTGCCCTCCTAGCTGTTCTACGTTATTCAGTAGAAGCTCATGGCTTTATAAAATTCTTCTCAATGTACGCTTATTGATATAGTAGCAATAAAAAGTCTAAACATTCCTGTTCATATGCCAGGTTGAAAGTCAAATGCAATATATCCCCCCCCCATCGTTTAAAATGTCCTATAAATTGTATAAGTTTACAGTTTGTATGAATATTGCATCTCGATTTGACATGAAAAGGTATTGTTGCGTTGATACTCATGCTCTTTTGTGTGTGTATGTGTGTGTGTGGCAGCAAATATGCCTCTTCAGCAGCATATCACCTATATGTCATTTTGTGGCTGGTCCATCACACAGTATGTTGACACGGAAAGCATTTGTTTCCTTCTCCTTTACTTGTTGCTGCCAAGCACGCCAACACACAGCAGGATCATGACATAAATCATCACGCTGCATTTGTGCCTCCGAGGACTGCGACCATGTTGTGCACTTAACATAATCAGGACAGCTCTGTTATGTCACAAGAAAAGCATTTTAGTTTCTCGATTGAAGATGTTGCTGCCTTGTTGTTGCTGTTTTATACGTAATGTACGTAGATGGTCAAACATGATTCCAGTTAGAGGTTCCCTTAACTCAAAGGGATGACAAAGACAAGTTTTCATTTTTTGTTTGAGCCTTCTTTACTGCTCCTAACCAGAATTATACACTGAAAAACATGAAGAAGCTAACAGGTACCAACTGGCCAAGCGGAGTGCGGCTTTGGCAGTCACAGACTCAAAAACTCGGGTGTGGGAGTATTTCGAAGTGGCCATGGAAAACGCCTTACAGACAGCTTTGAGGAAATTTTGGTTCATCATCCGGGGTCTCAGGGGGCGAAAGCGGTGCATCATTAACACCGTGTACAGTTGAGATGGTGTGCTGCCAACCTCAGCTAGGGACGTCGTGAGTCGGTGGGCAGAATACTTCAAAGACCTCCTCAATTCTACTGACAGGTCTCCCTTTGAGGAAGCAGAGTATGGAAGCTCAGAGATGTCAAAACTCAGATTCAGGGGAAGCAGTGTGGTTTTCATCTCGGCCGTGGAACAGTGGACCAGATCTACACACTCAGCAGAATCCCGGTGCAGGGGAATTCGCCCAAACAGTCTACATGTGCTTTGTCCACCTTATCTCTTGGGGAGCCCTGTGGGCAGTGCTTTGGGAGTACTGGATGCCGAACCCCCTGATCCGGGCCACTGACCATTCAAGAAGCCGGAGGTTTTTGACTTTCTGGAACATGAAGTGATAGTTGTGTCTTAATGGTACAACTCATAACTCCAACCCCGCCCAACTCGCCCCACTTTCCTGTAAAAGGGCACATTTGAGAGTGGCCCTTTTAGGTTGGGCATCTTAACCTACTCCTTAATGCCCCCCCCCCCCCCCCCCCCAATAATTAAGCAAAATTGGCTGTATATATGGAAAGTCTTAAATGTTTCTACTCACATGAAATGGAAGCAAATGCAAAACTGTCGCGTTCATGTATTGGTTCAATACATTGTACACTGACAATATTATGATGTAATGTGTCTTGGAAGGGTTTTTTTTTCTATCCTCATTGAAGAGCATACAGTGAATAACCGACATTTAGCATTTAGCACAAAATTCAAACCAAATGTGAAATACTGTATGTAAGAAGTGGCTCTTTGTTGAATGTCGCAAAGTGCTTTTTGGAGTTGTTTTTGTTTTATGTAAATGTTTTTTAAACAAGTGTGAATTGAGACACTTATCAATTCACTTAAAAAAAATTGTGCATTGCATGCATATATGTTGTTTTGTAAACCCCTTCTTAAAAATATCACAGAGCACTTTTGTTGTCTAATAACAACTGTTATATTGTATAATTCAGTGTTGTACTGTATGTGTATTGTTATTCATCATGATAATGAATTACCACAGTGGTGAGATGTGAACCACCGTCACTCCCCCGCTAAATGACAGCTTTGTAAAGCGTTGAGTCCTTATTCCTGTAACAGGATCACTGCTTATCATTTTTGTCTCAATAAATGGCAGGATCTACATTTCTCAAACGTGTTGTGGGAAGAAACATTTTGGTGCAATTCAATTAAACACCTCTACAGTCATCTTTGAAATGCTGTGTCCTCAGAAATGTTCCTGCAAGCCAGCGTAGCCAACTTCCATTTTGGACTTGATGGGTGGGAGGTGCCAATAGAGAGATTTGGCTTGACCAGATACAGCACTGGACAGTTGTGTGTAGAACTAATACACAAGTATGTTGGGCCAGCGGTTCTGTCAATGATCACATTTCTGGTTGACTTCTTTACACTCCTAGATTTACAATTCGACATGTGCTGAAGTGATGCACGCCACCATTAACCTTTGGATGCTTTTAGCACGAGCAGACAACACCTCCGATCTCAAGACTTTTTTCACCAATGCAAGTGTGAACTCAAAACCATCACCAAAACAAACAAAGACACCGATACTCGAGACAGCAGCTTCAGCTGCCCCCAAATGCCACGTTTCATCGCTCTTATTAAAAAAATATGAAGTGACTTTCAGGGGCAAGCTGGAAGCTTCTGCAAACTACTGAGTGCACAACGCTGCTGGCGTTACATCTTTAATGACCCACCCGGAATCATTTATGAGAGTTTTCTTTCTCCCGCAGCCTTCAGACGGTTAACTTTGTGCGCTTGTGACATGATCAATCATCCAAGCAAGATGTTGTGTGTCCCACTTTAGCTTTGTGGGGTTGCCGTCTCCTGCAGTCGGAAAGGCCGAGAGCAAATATGTTCATGTGGCGAATGAGATCGTTTAAATCATTTCTATAGCAACAGCCAAAATCTATCTGAGTCGGGACATTTTTGTTGGTTCATTGGCTGTGTTGTATTTGTACTTATGGATCTAGGTGAGTTTTGTGACAGGCCACTCTTTTTTTTAACACCTTGATTACAACTGTGTTTATGCATCCTTTGCTGCATAAGCAAAATATAAAATATTAAATCACCTCCTAGAACCATTCATGGAGAACCTCACCAGTTTCTGAGTAAAGAGGCCTCCATCCATTCATTCCTTTCTAAAAGCTAGCTAGCATTTCCCAACTGATGACCATAGCCCCAAATTTGGATGTACTAACTCTAATTCCAAACTCTTAACACCCGGTGTGGGACAAGACCTTGTACGACAAGGTCCCGCAAGATCAGAATGCCACCAGATTTCTCGTTCATACACATTTTCTTTTGGCTGTTGTTATTGTCATGAGGTGTACAGGAGAATGTGTTTGCCTGTTGATGCTCTACATGACAGTAAAACATTGCCATATCAAATAGTATAATGGCACAAAAAAAGGACTTAATTACACAGAATGTTATTGTGTGTCACCGGTTGTCAGCGTATAGTGCAGTGTCTAGCATAAATTAGCCACGAGCTAGCAGTGCTCGAGTATTTCATATCATCTGGCAAAACCAGTTGGATTCCCTTTCAAAG
Organism: Hippichthys cyanospilos; assembly: GCF_059441005.1. Lineage (NCBI taxonomy): Eukaryota > Metazoa > Chordata > Actinopteri > Syngnathiformes > Syngnathidae > Hippichthys > Hippichthys cyanospilos. The sequence goes on along the minus strand of NC_142370.1, from coordinate 27,205,921 downwards.
GCAGTTTAAGATACAAAAATGACTGCGTTCTTTGATGCTGACAGCTTGACAGTTAACGTTTGTGCTGATCACTTTAGAACAAACGTGTTTTGCAGTCGTCAGCTCATTTCATTGGCCAATAATGTTGGTGAAAGAGTTGTCTAAAATCTTAGTTTATATGTATGTAATATAGACCCCTGTGAGGATGAGCGGCTATAGAAAATGGATGGATGGAGAGACATTTTGATCGTTAAAAATGTATATATATATATATATATATATATATATATATATATATATATATATATACACATATATATACATATACACACACACATATATATATATATATATATATATATATATATATATATACACACACACATATATATATATATATATATATATATATATATATATATATATATATATATATATATATACATATACACACACACACATATACATATACACACACACACACACATTATATATATATATATATATATATATATATATATATATATATATATATATATATATATATATACACACACATAGACTGGTCATTCATTATTAATTGTAAATGTGTTATTGGGACTTTCAAGTCACCTTTGTGGTGATATTTTGCCTTTGCTGTTGAAGATCACGATTGTAAAATATAGGCAAATAAGACACAGTTTGTCTCTTTCTATGTTTATATTTGAATGCTAATTATGTTTACATTTGCATGCTGGTTAATTTTTTTGTCTGCTCAGTAAAAAGAAAAATTTTTGATGGATGGAACATTTACAGTATATAAGGTATTACTTTACAGTATATTACAAATTTTGCAAAAATATTGTATACTAAATCTGGTATTGAAGAAACATTGAAAATATGCAGGATACAGGCTCCCTAGGAGCTAAGTTTGACTCTTGTGATCGATAGCACTTTCAGCTTGCTTTTCTTCAGCTCCAACACCGTCTTCAACACCATCATCTGGCTAGCAATAGAGAGGAATGCCAAACATTTTCACAACCACTAAATAATCATTTGTATAGAATACCTTCTCAGACTTGCTTGGGTAAGAGTTGTGGCAAGATGACCGCCTAGGCAGAACGAACCCCTCTGGCAAAGCCCCTGGCTGCGGCCAGGCTCTCACAGTGAAATGGTTTGGAACCGCTACACATTCTCTCCGCAGGCTATGAATACAGAGCAAACAGACCTGATTGTGCTGCCAACTGCTCTATACACTCAAACACATAAAACCCTGGCATTGGTCTATCCATGTAGCCCTTTTGAACAATCCAGGAATTGTTCCTACTTTTAACCTTCACATTAGGTTTTTTTTTAAAATCAGGAATTGCTTTGTTTTTGTTCACCGTAAGTGTGAATAATCTTATTCCTCCTGTACATATGGAAAGCTCTTGGGAAACTTCACTTTTTGTTATGCGAAATAAAGACAGATTCATTTAATTTGAAATCTTTATGACCAGAATCTACATGGTAATCATAATATTTGTTCAATTTGACGAATGGGGGAAAGAAATGAAGCATTTTCCGTCCTGCGACTGCACACACTCTGTCGGCACCCGTCGACATGTCAGTGTGCATTACATCCAAGCCAGCCAACAGCTCCTGCTGCACTGCCAGCGTTTGGCAAGGGACAGGAAAAGAGTGCCCTATTTGTGGTTGTACTTTACATCACCTTCCAAAGTGTTGAACAAGTCCAAAATGGGGCGTCGGATCTTCTGATTCCTTTTTATTTATCGCCGTGTCCACCTCTAAATTGAGTTGAGTGACTCGGAAAGGTCGAAACGGTGGCGCGCAGAACTGTGTGCGCTGTCATAAAGCTTTAAACACAGCACTATTCGGCAGCGTGAATAAGCTGGGAGGCTTTTAGGCCAGAAGCACCCCCACCACCTCCACTCCACCCCACCCGTCACTGTAACCCACATATTGTATGAGCTTTGACCTCCTGCTAGTTGCACATAGAACCCCTGCAGGAATTAAATACAGTAATCCAGTAATACAGTAAGATGCTTCAGCGATGATTTGCAAATTCACATTTTTTTCTGTGGAGCCATTTTGTGTGCCTAATGAAAACACCTAAGATGCCACCAGAGGCTTCCAAAGCTGTGTCTAAATAGGATACTGTCATGGCTATCGTTACACAATAACTTGTGTCAAGGAAGTTGCTGAAAGTGACTAATGTTGGGTGAGGAATTTGTATGCTTTGGAGGAACTATTTTTAACTTACATTATTGAAGTGACGGATAGTCGTCACAGAATTTGCGTAAGCATGCCTAGTTTTTAGCGTAGTTTTTAACCAAATAAATCCTCAGGAGTCATTTATTTTAAAGGCTAAAGTCATGTGAAGAACTGGCAAATCCAATAGGAAGGATGATGGCATAATGATTTTAGAATGGCAGTAAGGGAAGGAGATTTTGACAAAAAGAGTGTTGTGCATTAGTATACTTAAAAACAGAGTGGAGAAACATACACAGACTCACAGTGCAATCCACAACCTGTGCCTTTTTTCCTCAGCTTGTCCACAAGCTGTCTCCTCTCCTCAGCTTGTCCACAAGCTGTCTCCTCTCCTCAGTCATATTCAAAGTCCACGGTGGATAACCTTGAAAGGCCTTTTTAACCTTAAGAATTGAATTGACAATGATCAAGCATTTTCTTGGAATGTGAATGTGATGTGGTATTAGTACTACGATAAAGCACTCTGTGATATGTTAAGAGTGTAATCTGGAAATGATTTTGGCAGGAATTTTGTTTGACAGGAAAGCATGTTTGTGTTTTCTTCCATGTGATGCTTCACTGAGCACCTTCTCCTTCATAGATTGACCTTCAACCCCTCCCACATATAAACTCCTGCCGGTCATATGCAATGCGGCGGCTACCTTTACCTTGTTCATCCGTGTCAACATGTCACAACAGTTTGGATCAGAGCAGTTGTTGGGTTGGCCGCAGCAGATGGGGGCTTGTCACATACGTATGCAAGCCGACACGGGGATCCGTTGTCAAATAGCCATGATGCATTGGTTATGTCTCATTACTGATTAGCAACTGATAAAAACGAAGAGCAGCAATGACAAAAAGTTTGTCGATTGATCAAATGAGACTAACTAGATCAAGAAGCACACAGACAACAAGCAAGCATACACTAACAGTATTTCTGCCTCAAACAGGAGAGGTATCAAATAGGTTGAAGTCATGATGTGTGGCAAACCAGAATGACGGCAAAAAGCACGGGCACATGTAAAACAGACACAATACCTGATTGCACACATTGCTGTCAGGTGCAGCAAGAAGACTCCGCCCACTAATGTACCAGACGACTGCAGAAAGACGGAAGTCACCACCAGAGAAAGGCAAAAATACTTTAAATAGGAATGTATGGCAACAAACACAAATGAATTATTATTTAAAGATTTACTTTAAATAGGGAACATATGTATATGTATTTTTTTAAACTAAAATGTCTTAGTCAGGTTTCCATTACATACTACATACAGTACATATTAACCTCAGCAGTTACTCACCACAATTTCCATTTAAAGTTTCCACTTTTGTAACATCTCCAAAATCCGCCGAAATGTATTGCCATGGAAATTCACAGGAAATCTTAACCCTTCTTTTCAACACTAATCAAGTATAATTTCAAGTCTTCAAGGGACCAACAGGTATGTAGACACCAAAATGTGTCTTTTGTCTCATACTATTGAAAGATGTTCTTTGTTTTGTCAACGTTGGTGCAATGTTAAAGATATTAATAATTCATTATTCTATGTCATATACAATACAATGTATACAATAATTCAAGTGTTTTCTTTTTCTCTGCGTGCTTTCCTGCCACCTGCTCCAATCTCTCTGAAGCTGCCGAAGTGCTCTCATCCATCTGATCTAAAAGCTCTGACATCTCACAGGGTGATCACACACTGAGCTGACAAAATTCCTGCTCTTGTTTATCTGTGTGTTCCTCTGTGACACCACCTTGACCTAGATGCTGAACAAAGAAGGTGTGGGGGAGGACTGTGGTATGGTAATAACACAGCATTATTCTCGTTGTCATACTGTAGTTTTAGTTGGTGCTGCTACTGCATTGTGATGTCATTTGTTTACAAATCTAACAAGCACCACCCACCTTAACTACTACGAAGTAACCTAAAACTTTATATGAATCAGTCCGTCTGATCCAAGGGTCAGTAACTGCGGTCCTCAAGAGCACCTATCCAGCATGTTTTCTGAGCAGCCCTTCTCAGGTGTACCTGATTTATATGATGAGCTCATCAGGAGGCTTTGCAGGAGCCTGATTATGCTCCCGATCATTTGAATATAGTGCAATGGAGGAGATTTACACTAGCTAAATGCTCGATAGGTTCCCTGGCGGACCAGCGTTCTTGACCCCTGCTTGAATAATGCAACCTTAAGGTCATACGCATTATTCAATAAATACAGAGATCCCACTTTTACTTTTGTGTTTTGCCATTTGAATCATTGTGTGTAGGTGGATGTTGTCAAAGAGTTGTTAAAGGGACACCGTAAGATTTGACAGTTTTTCATTACGGACAGTAGGAGGTGCTGCAATTACCATAGTACATAGTTATAAAAAACATGGCGGCCTCCTAGTAGTGCCACCCCCAATGAAATATCATTTAATGATAACTAGACCTACGATTTTATTTAAAACATACTGTTGGTTGTTAAGAACACATTTATTTGCAAGTTTTTGAAATTTATAATCATATTGTCTAACTGTTACATAGTGTCCCTTTAAAATGCGCACACTGTCACACAATATCAATCAATTTACTATTCTTACAGAAAATGTATATATATTTGATAAACAGGACACAGTCAGCTTTCTAAATTAATCACGTAGCACAGGTCCCTCGTGTTCATAGAATGCTAGCATAGACCAAAAATGTCCATCTTATCATTCCTCCGCCATTAGAAATCTCAAGTTTTGTTGTTTGTACAATACAAAGCTTGTTGTATACCCAAATTCATTTCCAACTGGATTTCCAGCCCACAGTGATGGAGACCCATGCAACTGTGAGCTTCTTATGTTAATAAGTCATTGATGCAAGGTTGGACCTGAGGAGAGACATCGAGGTGGCGTCAAGGAGCCACCACGCTGCGCAGCTGTCCGCTCCATTAACACCTCTGTCTATCACATGCACAGATACCTCCAGGGGTACACAATCCATTCGTCTTAATGCTCTCTTGCTGTACTTAAAGAGCCTGTGGATTTAGAACTTAGTTTCTTTATAATAGGCTCCAAGGGACATTTCTGAAGATAAATGCTGAAAATGTGCCAATACTGACACCCACTGTCTATTGTACTTGACTGTGGAGCTGTAGCAAGAATTTTACCATTTTTGGCGAGGAGCCCCGGAAGTCTGATAGCTTGCATGCTAATCAGCGCCTTGTGCCTCTCGTATTTCAATGGCAAACTGAATTAATATAAAAGCAAATACACGCCATCAGGTGTGTTGCCTACCTGAATTGCATCTGCGGGGTGGCCACGGTGACATGCATAGGAGACATGCATGCGTGCGTGCATCATTATTCATCATCCCCTGTACAGTTAGGGTTTCATATAATTTTTTTGATATAAATGTAACTATGCATTTATAATATAAACCACTTGTGGCAGGTGTAGAGGAATCTAAGAATATTGCATGCGTATAGGAATGACAGAAAAATCATAAAAATTAAAATTACCCATTACCCAACAACCCCCACCCCCTCCACTTTTTCTTTTAAATTAAGGTTTTTTTTTTTTGTTTTTTGTTTTTTAATCTCTGGCGCTTTCAGCTCTCAACGTTCCGCGTTTTTTAACAGGTCTTTTGCATCCCCTGGTGGCTACTACGAGCCGTCACAATGCTCTGAGTATATTAGAAAAGGTGAGCGTGGATTATTGTAATAATGACGCTACGTTGTGGCAGTATTTTTGATATTTTCCAGAAAATGTGTGCAGACACAATAAACATGAGACCTTTGCAATCGAATATGACATAAAAAGACTTTTTGGTGACCCTTGACGATTTTGTGTTTTCTGTATTCCGGATGTTATCTGCATGCAGTTAGCTGCAGCATGGTATCAGTTTTCGTAACCGCCAAACCCGAGGGGAGAAATGCCAAAGCCTTATCAATATTGCAACACTGCAATAGTGCAACTCGATTCAGATTTTCCTTTTCTTTTATCACAATATATGATGGCATTACAACTGTGATCAAAGCCATTCACATTTTTACTGAACAGTTGAAAGTTACTGAACGCGTTGAGGTGTACTTCAGTGGGAAGCAGCAAATAGAAAGTTCCACCCAGATGGAATGTCGAACTGATGTAGATTAAGATATATAGAATAGAATGTTCCAAAGCATAAGAACATTGATCTAATCCTACGTGTGGATTAGTCTTCATTCTGTTTCTCCTTTAATCCCTCTGGAAACATGAGGCACGATGTACTCAGCAATTTAAAATACTTGTCTCTTTTCTTTATTTGTTACATTGTGATATATAGCCTTTTTTTTTTTTAATATACAAGAGCCACAGTTCCCAAGTGACCCAAATGCAGAAACAGAGTGGAATGTGTTTTTTGGTTTGTGTTACCGGAAAACAGTAGCTGTCTGGCAGGTGACTAGAGGATTGATATTGTGCTCATTGTATTCTAGTTGACTGTGAAATTGGAAGCCTGCAGACACCCAATAGCTTCTGCTATGGGAAACCTACTTCCTTTTCCTCATTGCAAACAGGTAACTACCAAAAGTATTTTTTGTGGGGAAGGTGGAAAGAGAACTATGGAGTCCAAGTTGTACAGAAATTGCTTGTGATTGCTAAATCTTGAAAAGCCCTGTATAATGTGAGAATTAAAGTTAGAATGTGTGAATTGGTCAAGAAATGTGGAAGAAAGGAGTCAATATGTAAAATATGTACTGTATATGTTTGGAATTTGATTGGAACTTTCTGGCAATGTCAAAAATAGTTCCCGGGCCTGAATGAGTTCAACAGAAGTTGGAATAATGGGAATCGCACGAGAAATGTGAAAACAGGAGTTTAGTTTATGTTCATTTGGGAATTGTATCATGAAAAGTGTCAAAATTTGAGTGTGGGAATTTTTTCAATGTGGAAATATGTCTAACATTTTCGAAATGAGCAAGATGGAATGGAAATAAAGACGAACTTGTTTGGTGAACGTCTTATTTATCTCAATGGGTTTTATGTGTGTGTCGAAAAAGTGACGATTTAGGGAAAGTGAGAGTAGTTGCATGGAGGACCTGGGATGAGGTGTGAAAGTTTGAATCAGTACTGAAACGGCAAGCATAAAATGGTGGAATAATAGTGAAGTGTATTGTAGAATAACAGTCCATGATTATATTGAAAACCAACAGGTCATCCTGGTTTCATCAGACGTTAAAATAGTTCAGGTGCTAGCTAAAGGCTAAAGTGAACATGTGTTCAAGTACGACATGACTCTACATGGCGATGAATGTTTTATCTAGTCCATGGATTTGGGTGGTATTAATGTAATCTTTCTCTCGGTGACCAACAGGTCTGCTCGCAATTTATCTGATACATCCCGCCTTATCCGACAGATGAGAGTAAACAAATTGACATCTGGCCCCGCAGCCAAGGGCGTCAAGTTCCGAACATTTGGAGTGCTAGGTAGCTGGAGTACCCAGAGAAAGCCGGTGCAAGGAGCACGGAGGACATGAAAACCGGCACAATGGAACGTTAGAGCCCAGAATCAAACACTAAGGACAGGTCACCAGTCAATATACACAAACAACCCTTAAATTCACACTCATGGACAATTTATGCCAGTAGTGTCTAAATTGCAGCTTGTGGTCCGTTTCCAGGTCGCTGTTCATGACATAAATGTTTTTCATTCTTTGTTTTTGTTTTTTTTTTTTTTTGGGGGGGGGCTGCATCTATTGGAATGCTTGTTTGAAGCTACACAAGGACAAATGAATCATGCAAACGCCACACTGGAGCGAAATCTCTGCACATGCAGGACTTTATATATACATCAATTGAAATCAATTTGAAAAGGCCTTCCCATTCTGCTCTGTGGCCTACTTACCCTTCAATTGCTTAACACCCACCCCCAGCTCGGCCCGCCTTCTCATGGCCTGGTAAATAATTGACAAGCTCTCCGCCCCTCACTGTTGTGTGCATGTCCATCCTCTTTGTATCTGTCTCTCATTAGGTTTTCCATCCTTGTGACCGCCCACCTCACTCATTTCCAGCATGTCTAGTTTCCACCTGCTGCCTGCTAAATGTCGACCGCGGTCGGATGAAGACGAGGTGCTGCTCGTAAGACAAAAACTTCTGTCCTACATATTGTACAAATATTACTGCAACATAGACTGAGAGAGATATCTTGACACATCTTGAAAGTTATCTTGCTTGAATATTGCTTTCTTCAGCTAGTTTGAGTGTGCTGAGCCATGGGGGTGTTCATCTTCCTCCTCCTGGCTGTATCAGCTGTGTCCTCCCGGTCTCACAGCAACTGGTGTGAACTGGGTTGCGACTGTCATGGGGATCTGAGGTTCGCCATCTGTTCACGAGCATTCTTCACCGAGCTGCCTGGCAGACTCCCGTCCACTACTGAACTGTTGGACTTGTCCCACAACCGCATCGCCGTCATCCCTGAGCGCTCGCTCAGCAAGAACCGCAAGTTGCGCGTGCTCCTGTTGCAGAACAACAACATCAGTGTGGTGCAGGACGGTGCCTTTTCACAGCTGGAGTTCCTGCAGAAGTTGGACCTAAGCTGGAACCACATCTCCACACTGGGCAAGGGTTTCTCATTGGGCTTGGTCTTCCTGCGGGAGCTGAAGTTGGCTCACAACTCACTAAGCAGCCTGGACAGCAGCAGCTTCATGCACCTGGACAGCTTGCAAAAGTTGAACCTTAGCAGCAACAGCATCCACAACATCCAGGTCAGATCATTCGCCTCAATGAGCAGCTTGCGACATCTGCACTTGGACAGCAACCGGCTGACATCTCTAAAAAGCGGAATCTTCTCCATGCTGCGCTCGTTGGAGCTCCTTAACTTGGCTGGCAACCACATCAACGAGACACATGTGGGTATCTTCAAACCGCTAACCAGCATGACCCTCCTCAACCTGGCCAACAACCGGCTGACCAGCATATACTTCAAGGCCTTCCTGAGCATACACACCTATGGCACTCACATCTTGCTGGAGGGAAACCCCTGGAATTGTGACTGTGACCTGCAGAGAGTTTTCCGGAAGCTGAGGAGCATCCAAAGACTCTTTCTGGATGACTACTACAACTTGACTTGTGGGGAGCCTTCAGTGCTGCGCAACTATCGTCTGACACAGGTAGACACGGAACTGTGCATTGCCGAGACTGTCACCGTGCTCATTATCACCGTGACCGTTGTCATAACGGTGCTGGCCGCCATGTTGATGGGGGAAAGGAAGAGGAAAAGGAAGAAGAGTAAGAAGCACTGGACGCAGCAGGGAGAACTGTCGGATGATTCCGACTACTGACATTGTTGCTTTTCATTAACCTTAGAGTCAGACTTGACTGAAGAGTGCCTCAGCTGAGAGTGTGTTTTTTTTTTTCCTTTTTCCTATCCTTTGAGTGAAATTTGAAATACAAGCAAGCTTCAGATATGCCATCACACCATTGAAGTGGGGAAAAAAAAATGTTTTGCAGTTGTTCTAGTCACAGTTCATTGTTCCTGTGCTTTTAGCAATAGTGGTGACACTAATGTTGACTTTCGGAGCTGACAGCATTGCATTTACTTGAGTGCTGTTTGCAGTAATGGTAGCACGGTGCAAATCGTGTAAAAAATACTTATAGTAAAATTAAAATTAACTGCTTGCTATATAGAAGGAGTTGATCTGTCAAAGAGTGAACAAAGAAGTCCTACCTGTAGCTGAATTGCTATTTGAACGATATCCATCACGTTATGGTATTGGAATGAACCGAAGAATTTGATACAACACCAAAAGGTAAACAGATGAATGGTATTTCATTAAATTTCAGGAGAGGAAATACATATACATCGATGCATAAATAAATATAAAAGAAATAAATATAGATTGATGCCTAAATGTTTGAGAGATAACATGAGTCTTTCAAAATACAAGCCGTCGCTATATATTTTGTCCATCATCGGGCACGTTGATTTAATGTTAAAATGTTTAAAATTCACAAGCTGCAATTTGGCAACCAGTCAACAGTTCTTCAATGAGGCCAAGAACCAATTATACACTCATTCTTGCCACTCCCAGTCGAAACTAAACTAAAACAAAATGTAACACAAAGATATTTACATGGTGTGCATTCAACAAATTCATATCATTTCCCCTTACAAGCATCTACAAACTTCATGCTAACAAGCCGCCAACGCAGTGTAAAATGCTTTAGCTGGATGAGAAAAAAAAAGCATAGATGGCGTTGTAAACCTTTAAACAATGTATATTTGCAAACAATCTGTGCAGAAACACATGGATAGAATTTGACAGTGGTCTATGGCCTATATTACCGCACCTATAGTCTTCTTCACATTCCACCATCAAGCTGTGTATTCGACTTCCTCTAGTGGTCCAGAAAAAGTAGGCCGACGCCCATTGAAGCAAAGCATGAAACGTTCATGCGCAGAAACTGTCTAAGTATTTACTTTGTTTAATTAAGTCGTGTATTACTGTGCTTTTATGAGATGATAATGTAGTGTTTTGTTTTGTTTTGACATATGTTAAGTTACAAAAAAATGTTTTGTTTGTATGTTTGCGTGTTTTTTTAATCTCAATTGAATTATTTTTCAATAATGAAAGAGAATAGGGATATGACTGAATTGATCACTGAGTCAAGATACTACTGTACTGGCATGGTTTTGTAATGTTGCACCAAGCGTTGGTTTACGGCTTCCCTAGAAAATATGTTAGACAGTTTTGATTTGCTTCACTGAAGTTAATCGTTCTAATTTGACACCCTCAGTTTTTTGAGGGGTAGCACGGGCGATGATTTATTCATTTTATTGCACTGAATAAAAGCTCTTCCTGTTGTTTGAAAAAATATATTGTATAAAGTAAATGTGTGATGTCAACCTTTGCCTTCTTGTTTGCTCTATGAAAAACAGTTCCAGTGATGTCAACGGGAAATGTGGTCAAAGTTTGTCTCCCTCTGCAGGTCAAAGGGTGTAACGCAGTCATGATGTAATGTATCGGCTTGGAGAATATTATTGACGTTATATTTTAAACTATGTGTGTACTCTAAGAAAAGTTTTCGTTTTTTATTGTTTCATTTAAATTATTGTAATGTAATCAAACTGAATACGCTCACCTTGTGTTTATCATGAACCTGCAGGTTTTTGTTGTTGTCTAGACGTTGTGATGGTGTGTTGATTTATACTTTGAATCTTAAAATCCTAAAAAGAAGAGGAGGAATCTAAACAAGTCCGCGTGGAGCGCCCAGCCCATAGACATGTGGTCGAGCCAGAGTCTCCGGTCTCGGCCAGCATTGTTAATTTATTAATGGCTTTGGGAGGATCCCTCTGAAGCTGGTTGTCAGAGCCTATTCATCGGATTTGCCCAGTATGCATCCCGGATGTAGAAAACAATAAAGACCGACATAGTTACAGCAGTTCAAATTTAACGATTGGTCGAGTTAAATTATCCTAGATGCAAAAAAAAAGTAGACGTACATAGAATCCATTCATATTACAATTAACATGGGAGGCACTAGGCACGGTTGCTTAACCTAATACAGCCTTGTAATTTATTTTGAAAGAAAATTACGGAAGTTTATTCTATCCACCATAGCTGACTAGACGCTGATGTCGGTGCAGGACAGGTGGGAACTCCGGTCCGACGAGCTGACACGAATGAGACAAACGAACCGGCGACAAATAGATACTCGTACCAAATTTACACAAAACTACGACTTGCATGAGATTAAAGGGATAAACGCAGAAATTTGATAGAATTTCGCGAGTGAAATGTTCTACCAAAGAGCGAATGAAAGAGAAAGTGCAAAATAATAGGTTGACGTGAATGGGATCGGTGACCTAAGCAGGTAAGCCTTTGACAATAATTTCTTTCTACGTTCGTATTTGCATTTGCATGGTGAATTTCCTAGTTTTCATTGTTATTTGCTGTAATAGAGCGTCTTTAGTTTATTAAATATGGCTTTATTTACAAATAGCCGTTATTTGTGTTTATTCTCAAAGCGCTTTGGATTTATATGACGTACACTTGTATCTTTAGAAGGTTTGTTTAAGAACGGAAGCACTTCCGCATTGAAGCGACTGACGGATGGGTTTTCAACTGCGGCGTTCTGGTCACTTGGTGTCTTTTAAAGGGTCGCCTGCATGCCATATGCCAACATTCAAAATTATTGATAGCGAAAAAAAATTAAACATTTAAAATTATTGATAGCTTGAAAATGAACACTGAGCTGAATTTTAATCAAATGGGGAAACATTCACAAATAATATTTCAGTTAGATTAAAAATTGAACCTAAAAACTTTAAAAACAAAACACTTTGTAAAGAGTAAATGCATATAATTTGTGCTTTAAAGTAATGCCGTTAAAGCGTAGTCATTTAACGTACCACTAACACCACAGTGATAATCATAGAACATTTAAGCTGTTGTTGCAGTCACCAGGGTTCATTTACCACACGAGTAGATAAATGTTTGTTTCTTTTCATGTTTATTGGGTGTGTTTTGTTTTTGTGGGGTTGAGTGTTTGTCCCATTGAACGATCAAAAGGGTTTAAAGTGCATCTGCAAATGTTGTATTCCTTTCCTTGAAGTTTGCTTGAAAGTACAATTTTGGCTCATAACACAAGGCAAAAACCAAACAATGATTTGTAACTGGAAAACATTACAAGTTTATCCACATTTTAGTCAATGTATTTCAAGTGGCAATTTCAAGATCCTGATGTTGGCATTTCATATTTCTCCAGATATGCCAGCTGATGACAAGGTTTTTATCTTGACCGACGATGAAGAGGATCCTGAGGACAAATCTGTGCCTGAGGGGGCGTTCAACAAACTATCGTTGCAGCAGAGGAGCGTTCCCGTTCCTACTCCTCTCTCTGCCAGCACCTCAGACGAGGTGCCGGTGACCTTGCAGTCTCGCTCCTTGAACTGCTGTGAGACGATTTTCCACCGTGTCAACACTCACCTCCTCATCTCCAAAATCTTCTATTTCTTCTTCTATGCCGCCTACGGCTCACTGCACCCGCTGCTTGCGGTCTATTACAAGCAGCTGGGCATGTCTGCCAGTCGCAGCGGTCTCCTGGTCGGCATCCGCTACTTCATCGAGTTCTGCAGCGCACCATTCTGGGGCATTGTGGCCGACCGCTTCAAGAAGGGGAAGGCGGTGTTGCTGTTCTCTGTCTTCTGCTGGTTGGTGTTCAACTGCGGCATCGGTTTTGTGAAACCAGCCGACATGAAATGCGTCGAGAAGGGTGCCGATTTGATGACGACGTTGACCCCCACTCTCCCACCTGGAAACTTCACACAGGAGAATAACTCCAGCGAGCGTATCCGCCGCAGCTTCATTGACCTCCGCTGGCCCACTGACTTTGCATTCCCCCGAACCAAACGAAGCAGCAATGATACAAACCTCACTACCAGCACCACCACCACCACAACAATTACCCCTGTTCCCACGGTCAGTAACAAAGAGCACCAAATTGTCTATGACAATTCCCAAGTGGAGAACATCTTTTTGATCATTTTACTGCTTATCATCGTGGGCGAGTTCTTCAGCGCGCCGGCCGTCACCATCGTGGACACGGTCACACTCCAGTACCTCGGCAAGGCCCGCGACCGCTATGGCCTGCAAAGGATGTGGGGCTCTTTAGGCTGGGGGCTTGCCATGCTGCTGGTGGGCATCTGGATCGACCACACGCATGTTAGCGTCACGGTCGACGGCCTTGGCTGCATCCTGCCAGACTTCCGCCTGCGCAATTATCAGATCGCCTTCATTGTCTTCGGTGTGCTTATGGGTGTGGCCTTTGTTGTTGCCACGCAATTCTACTTTGAAAAGGGTGGTGAATATCGGCAAGAGATTCCAGAGGGCGTGGCAGAAGAACCGGACAGCCCACAGGCGCCGTCCAACTCTGATCCGACCAGCAGTAGCACTGTTGTCAACCAGGAATTCAGCTACAGCGACCTTCTGAAGCTGCTTTGCAGCGTGCGCTACAGCTCGGTTCTGTTCGTGGCCTGGTTCATGGGCTTTGGCTACGGCTTCGTCTTCAGCTTCCTCTATTGGCACCTGGAGGACCTCGATGGCACGTACACACTCTTTGGCATCTGCTCTGTCCTGAGTCACGTCTCCGAGCTTGCCGCCTATTTCACCAGCCACAAGTTCATCGAGTTGGTGGGACACATCAGGTGAGATCTTGGATGTGTCTCGGAAAATACACAGTTTTCATTTGGATGGAAAGACGATCGATTCCGTGTGTCCAACTCAAGCCTTTAGGTCCGATCTGGCCCACTGCCTCATTTAGAAGCCCTTCCTGCGGAATGCAAAATTATAGATTTGTTTCTGAATACAAATTTGAAGAATACCACAAGTCTGAAAGCATGTGCAAAGAGAAAAGAGAAGCGCGAACAATATTGCAGTCTTAATTTAAGATGAAGTGATTAAAGAAAGAATTCATAATTGGATTTTTGGGGGGAAAAAAATCAAAACTTTGCGCAAATAATTTTTTCACACCGCCTAATGTTACTGCAGTTCCATGCACCACTCTTTGGAGACAAACTAACAGGTTAGCCTGTTAACTAACTCTACACTCTCATTTCACTTATACCCACCCATGTTACTCACCAGGCCAGGCCCTGCTTTCAAAACCATACACACTCAAAGTCACAGATACTGTCAAACATGAGGATGCTGAACCCAAAGGAACTATAGAATACTTTATGCGTTTTACTGTCTTTAAAGGTAAAGCCAAGTTAAAAATGTATATTTGTCCATCCGTCAGTCCTCCTCACAATCATCGTAGGCTTGCTGGTGCCTATCCCAGCTGACTTCGGACAGCAGGTGGGGGACACCCCTAACTGTTGCCAGCCAACTGCAGGGCACACAGCAACAAACAACCATTCACGCACTCAATCACACCTAAGGACAACTTAGTATGACCAAAACACCTTCCATGCAGGTTTTTTGAGTGTGGGAGGAAGCCGGAGAGAACTCATACGTGCTTGGGGAGAACAGCCTTCACCATCGTTGGATTTTAGGCGGATGTGCTAACCACTGCGCCACCAAGCCGTCAATATATATTTGTAATGGTGTTATATATGTACCTCGGTCGTCTTAACACAGCATAGCATTCTGATCAATATAATGTTTGTGGAATATAAATTAAGTCACCACTTGCGTAATGCATGCGTCATTCACAGGGTGTAGACTGTTACATGGGCAACTCATTTTCAGTCAACAAGAAGTGGCAAAATGGCTCCCTTGTGACTTCTGTCCAAAAAATGGTCATTCAAAAGTTTACTTCACCTTTAGTAATACTGTACTTGAAAAATATAACCTTTGAGAAACTGATGGCAAAGGCCCCTATTTTATTTCATCGGCTATTCATTCCCAGAACATTTACATGATTGCCATGGACACTCCATAGTGCTCACTGTATGTCAAAATGTACGGTAGTGTTTGACATTTAGGTTGAACAGAGTGTGATTCCAGCAAATTCGGTGGACACACCCACAGAGAATGCAGAGTACAATGATTTAATATTTCACTATTTTGAAGTCTCATGTTACATACTTAGCAATTTCTTGAATATTGAAAAGCGGCTATAGAAGATGGATGGATGAAAATTTGGCAAGTTCTTTAATAACATTCCTCTTGGAGTTGTTTAAAATGTACACGCTACATTAAGTTTAGTTTAGTTTTGTTTTTTTCCAAATACAATTTCGCTTTTGTAAGTGGGAGAAGCAGAGGTGTTAAACTCTTGGTGCTTTGGGGGTTCTGTTTTGTGTTCAGGGGCACTAACATCTCTACAACCATTCCCAATTCACTATTGATCCGTCTGTCATCGTTGTTGTAGTGAATTTGCAGTCAGCTGCAACCTTTTTGAGCAAACATTAGATGTCCTTCTGCCAGCCCTTCGCATTCTTTGCGGATGCCACCAAAGAGAGATTACACGACAGAATTCTCTGCCTGGTTGGTTGCCATGAAAAGGACACATACTGTAGCTACATTGAAGCGCTGCAGTGACATTCTATTCCAAAGGCCGCACCTGGGTGTCATGTGTCTCAATGTGCGTGTCTGCAAACATGTTGTGTGTGTTCTGGGCAAACGCTATTATCCAGACTTGTGATGAACTTGTGCTCGAAGGGCGTGTCATGTTTAGATTGTGTTCTCATGTCGGACAATAATGACTTTTCAGACAGATTACCGCCTAGATACCTAAAAGATGATGTGTTTTTGGCCTCAGGGTGCTCTACATTGGCTTGGGATGCAACACTGCACGCTACCTCTACATTTCGTACCTGCAAAATGCCTGGACTGTGCTGCCAATGGAGGTCCTCCAAGGTAACATAAAGTACATAAATGCTATAAGGGCACAACTCGAGGCTTGGAGTCTAGACCACACCCACATTGTCATTTTATGTGGCTTGTCAAGAAAATCATGATCATCTGCTTAATTTTTCTTGTGAACCTATGCCAGAACTTTTGACTTTTTTTTTTTTAATAACACTTAAATATATCAAATTCGGACCTAAAATCTCCCATCGTGACAACTTTAGAATCTCTTTTCTTCATTTCTTCCTTTTTTTGCAGTTTTTCCGCAGTTAACTTCAGACCCTGTTGATGAAGCTTGTTATTTATGGTCTTTAAAGGAACACTGTGTAAGACATAGACCATTTTTCATTAAAAAGGCAAACCTAAGTGATTCCAAATTTCAAAAACTTGCAAATAAATGTTTATTCTGCAATAAATGACTAGCAATTTGTTTAAATATAATCGTAGGTCTAGTTACCATTAAATTATATTACACGGGTGGTGGCACTCCTCTGGAGGCTGCCATGTTTGTTATAGCTGTAAAGTATAGGAATCCACTCACATAGGCTACATACATTACTTGCTCCTATGCGCATACTTCCACACACAATCACACCCATGAAAGATGCAGTCAAAAGAAGTCAAATGTGTTTTGTTTCTTCCCGACCAGCAAAGAAATGAACGCTCCAGAATGTCATGTGACCTGTTACTGTGTTGCAGGTGTGACTCACGCCTCCGTTTGGGCCGCTTGTATTTCCTTCTTGAGCGCTGCTGTCCCACCGGCTCACAGGACGTCCGCCCAGGGCATTCTGCAGGGTCTTCACCTTGGGCTGGGCCGCGGCTGTGGGGCCATGGTGGGAGGACTGCTGGTTGGTTATTTTGGTATGGTGCCCTAATCCAGTTGTGCACATTTAATCTTCATTTTATTTTCCATGATGACCCTTCATAGTTTATATAAATCTTGAGGGCTATAGCAAAAGACTAATATAAATATGCAATATACGCAAACTGTCAAATATCATTACCAGTTTATTCGGCACAAGAACAATTGATATTGTGTCATAAATGTTACGCGGTGTGCAATAGTCAGAAGCTCCTTGATACAAGATATCAGCAAATAGGGTCCAAAGAGGGGAAAGTATCCAATAAATCACCACTAGAATTAAACTTTGGGAATTTGAAAATATTTCAAATGAAGTTTTCCATTGGAATTAACTGAGAATTGAACATAGTTTCAAGCATGATGTTTTGTTTGTTTTGTCAGAAAGCAGACATCAATGCAAAATAGTATGTGCGGAGCATTCTTTGCAGTACCGTTTAATGTTTTTTAATGTGGCGTCTCATCTGATGCGGCTTGTTCCCCAGATTTTGCGTCTTGACACATAGCAAGAAAATCCTTTAGTTGTGGCACTTGTAAGTCAAGGTACCACTACTTTAATGAATCGTGGGTGTCAAGGTTATGCTAAAATATATTTATGTTACATTACATTACGTTAAAAAATACATGTGTTAAAAACTAATCTTCAATATTGCAAATTTTTTGGTTCATTCCGCTACATTCCCATGAATTACCAAGAAAGGTGTCCGAATTTGAAAAATTCCGGAACTGAGCAACACAAGTATCACCAATTTGAAAGAAAGAAACAAAAAGAAAACACATTGACACATACATTTTGAAAGATCCTTGTCCTGTATTCCCCAGATTATGGTGTCATGTACGTATGAGAACAACACGATGAAACAAAAGAACTATTGTCACTGTTTACAATTGTTGCAGGCGCCGCCGTGTCATTTCGGGGGATCGGCATGGCTTCTCTGGTCATACTCCTCATCTTCATCCTCATTCAGTGTCTGACAAGCAAATCGAAGGGAAACGGTGGGTGACTTCCTGCTTTCCAAACTTTAATGGTGTGCCAGGCTGTTAGTGGGCATATACAGAATGGGCCTGCCTGTTTTTGAAGGTCCTGACATAGCAAAATAAAGGTTTGAAGTGTTATGGGAACAATACAAACGTTCTCTCAGTTGTCATTCGTTGAAGAGTCCACTCCAAATAGTCCTCTTGTGAGTATGTGTGCAAACTGCTGTTTGCCAATACATTATATGCCCTGCGATTGTCAGGTGACCAGTTCAGTTTGTAACCTGCCACTGACGCAGTCAACAGGGAAAACTCCCAACTCACCCACAACCCTCTTGAGGAAAAGTGTTTTTAAAATTGGGATGGATCGTTATAGTTACTGTCATTCCGATACCTAATGTATTAGTGATCGACTCTGCTACGTTCCGACACTGGCATAAATCTAGGTTACGTTCATGCCACGGAATGTAACTCGGTCGTAGGCAATTTGAAACCCCCATCTCAAAACTGTGCCAATTGCAAAGCCAACCTGTTCCACTCTAACATTGAGGTTTTCTTTCTTTTCCGATTTAGAGGACAAAATGCTGGCAGAGAACATTCCAGTCCCCTCCAGCCCTGTTCCCATTGCCACCATTGACTTGGTAGAGAGCCACAGCATCAGCGGGAGCCCCACCCTCAACCACCAGGTCGTCCCTCTTCCTGTGAAGAAGACCAAATACCAAGAGGAACAGGAGGACATAGCCCGGCCGGCATGGGTGCTCTCAGGTGCCCCCTGGGTCACCATTGCCTTCGCAATTGTCCAGATCAAAGAGATGGTCAACATGGTGAAGAGTGCACAGCTGCCACGTGACGCTCAGCATATTCAGGTGAGCAAAGTCACTTTCACAAACTACGTCAATGCATATTTTCATGTTTGTAACCTGCACAAGATACAGCCTCCGAAACCAAACAAAACTGCAACCTGTTGTTGAGAAGGATAAATTGAGTTGATTTTGTTAATAGTTGGACCCAAAAGTGGGTAAGACAGAGTAGCTGGCGACTTCTAAAGATACAAAGTGGAGACCAAATATCTGTCGCTGTATTTGTAGAAAGTATTTTCTCACCGGTATTTATCCAATGAATTTTACTGTGAGTAATTAATTTAGTCAAATATAATGCCCAGCTTTCTTGCTAACGTGACCTCTGTGACCTCCGATCCATTTCGGAGTCAAAAGAGTACATCTGTACGTCTTTTAATGCAAGTGAAGAAAAGTCACTTAGTTGGCCAGTCCTTCTGTGATCATGGAATTTGTAGTTTTGGACCAACGCCTTCAAATCCATGCTCTTAGGACTAAGGTCATAGGTTTGGCATTTGTTTTTGCAAAATAATTTTGGTTTACACCGCTTCCCAGAACCCACACCTTGTCGCACTTTATATGTCTCAGTAATTAGGTGTGTTTGTCCAAGGTGTAGCCGCAGCCATCACTTTTGAACTGCATCCGGTTTGAGAATATTTGTCATACCGATCCTTGTTTTTCGCTTAAAAGATAAGTCGTTGGTGCTTTAAGGACATTTTTTCACCACTAAATCCAAAGAAACTCACCAGCGATCCTTCTTGATTTGGCTTCCATCAGACAGTCGGACTGCTTAACAGTCGGACTGCTTAAACACCTGGAAGCACGAAGGCCAGTTGGGTCACACCTACAGGGCCTGGATTTGCCTCACACCAACTCATTTGTTGAAATGTAAATTATAGCCTGTGTTCTGCCTTTAGCCTGTGTTCCGTCAATTTATATCAGTTTTTCAACTGACAATTCACATTCACATTAAAAGCACGGCGGTAGAGTTCGCCTGTATTGTCAATGGCTCCGTCAAATGACATGCAGAGCTTTTGTTTGCCAGTAATGCCATTGGCAAACGCGTCGTCTTTTTCCACCCGGGACGTAGTTGCGTGTGACACCATGTTCAATAGGTCTGCAGCCGTGGACTCTTAATTTAACGTGGACTGATAGATGGGTTCTGTTTTTACACTTATTTCCTGCGCGATGATACTAATCTTCTGACTTGATGCTTCCTCTTCTTTCTTCTGGCGCCTTTCACTGCAGAGAGGTGAGACATTTTGTGACCTCTGTTTGTGCTTGTGCACGTGTGCTATCGGGCTCTCTATATTGCGCTAGTTAGGTATATATTTATTCGTTCAGGTATTTTACCTAGCTATTTATTTGTGCTATTAGGCATATAGTATGTAAGTGCTGTTCAAGCACATAATTCAGAATTAGCTCTCGTACTAGTGGGATGCTCTTATACACAAACACTTCCATTATTACATTACGGAATTAGTTTTTACCCACACTCTTCTAAATCACTCTCATAGCCACTACAGTAGTGCCTAATGTAATGTGTATAGGTGTTGGGCAAGAAAAGTCATGTGAATGACCGCCTTTAAGTAGTGTGCGAGAAAGAATATTTTCAGGCTCCTGAAAGCTTATTGTGAATTTTGTGGTATTTGTGGGAACGTTTCAGAAGTGTGTACAAAAGTGCACATAAAAGCATTTCAGTTACGGTAGCATTCTGCTACTCTCATGCACTCGAACGCTTGCGAGTCTCCAGTCGCAGTGCTCTCGTTTGCATGATGTTGGCGTGACCGAGTAAGCATAAACATGGATGACGTACTGACTATCAGCTGTCTCATCTTCACGGCCAGGTTCCTAACGACGGAGCGGGGGAGGTGACGCAAAGACCTGCTGCTGACTGCGACAGCGTACCCACAGTCGGATCAAGCCCCACCCCCTCAACGCCTACAGACTGTAACAAAGGGCAGGAGACGCCGGGTGACTTCCGGCCTGCGCATGAAAAAACTAACTTCAAATTTCATTAGTTGAACTTCCTGTGACTTTGAGACTGTAAACCCTTTCACTGATGACAAAGTGCCTCTTTTGTATGTCGTCCCGTATGACGGTGATTTAATTTAAGCTTAATTTAAGAGTTGCGTCTATTTTAGGGCTTTTCTGAGCTAGAGGCGTTTGTTTTATGTAAAACCAGTTTTTACGTTGACATTTCTGTTTGCTTGACAAAAGTCAAGTCTTACTCGCCTTATCTTCCACATTCCCAGCGAAGCACTATATGCTCGAAACAGTATTTAAAGCTATCTTTGCAGCCATTTCAGATTGGAATGATTAGAGATATGGTGATTGCAGGTTGGGAAAGAATCATGCCGTTAGACTCTTCAGCTCACCGAAAGTGACTATTTTAAGTAAAACGCCAAAGAATTTACAATCCTGTACAAGTGTTGCTGAAGGATGGTTTCGTCTGTCTGATCCTGACATAAAACAATACAATACTTCGGTCCTGCAGAATGTTTTTGAAATTATATCATTGACCGCTTGATGGCAGTAGCGCGTGGAAAGAAATGACTTTCAAGGCCCCTGTGTGTTGCGTATGGAGGGTTATTGAGGTCGTGTTGCGCCAAACAAATGATTGGCGTGTGTGGGAGGACAAGTATTAAGCTTCCTCAAAAAGTACAATGTCGTGTTAAAAAAAAAAAAAAAAAGTCCGTTAATTTGTTTGTGTAATGTGTGTTGCTTCCCAACTCACGACCATAATCTAAAGACCGTGCCTTTGCAGACTTTTGCAGCCTTGCAGGTTTTCTAGGACCCTGCGTGTGCGTCATGCAGTCAGAAAGCCCCATAACATGAGGCCCCATCAAATGTACTGAACTCATTTGTATTGATAAATCGTGCTTGAAATTTCGATTCCCTTATCCTGACGTGTTGTTGCAGTGTCTCAAGAGGGGTTTCCAGTTGTGTTGTTAATGTGGACCAATATCAGCCGTGTTACAGCAAGGCAGGGGGGATTTCCAACGTTATACTGTAGTTGAAGTGTCTAAACGGCACCCTTATTTTATCAGTGATGTTGTCCAATGTCTGCAGGCTCCCCTCCAGCTCGGGGCAACGGGCCGCTGCCTTGTCTGTCTGCTCTTGAAGCATCTGGCAACGAGGTCAGCATTTGAGCCTCCACTTGTATTGTTGATATTTTCCATGATTGCCAATTCTACATGAAACGGAATTCCGGGTGAGTGAAGACATGCCTAGCTAAGCACTTGTGACTGATAAGCTCCATCTTTTTGATATATTGAACATATAAACAATACACAGGGAATCGAAAAGAATACAATTAAAATAGAAAGCATCAACAATTGATAAGAGTGGTTCAGCAGTTTACGTGTTCAAAAAGAATAGAAGGAAATTCAAGAATTTGTTGGGTCCTAACCCTTGTTTTTGCTAAATTATTACATGATATTCAGATCCTAGGTCAATTATATATATTATTATAATGCAATTCATCAGGACAAATATACCTCTTAATTTACACTTTTCTACAGAATATGTTTCACATGTGATTCGTGTATTTAAATAACAGTCTTGTTAAACCTTTCTTTAAAAACCGTAAGTGATTCAGATGTTTCAGATTCATTCTGCTTCTGGTTGGTTCTTAACATGGATTTTTCAAGCATCACTTGTGTCCCCCAGGCTATAACATTCCTCTCAATTTGAGGAAGATGCTTCACATATACTAATCGATACAATCCCTTGTGATGCTTTTAACATTTTTCAGCCTATTACATGGTGTATTTAACCTTCAAATTTAAGCAAATTATAAGCATCTGCACTGTCATATTCTCTTAGTATAATCACGTTTGGAAATTACATGCATGAGGCAAGATATCAGGAGAGACTATCAACAATTGTGGCCAATCTTTCTATCTTTGAATTTCAGGAGGTCTACAACAAGCACTTTTTTGGCACACTATCCATTGTTTTTAAGTAGGAGTCCACGCTCGACGCTAACAAAACATGTTTCAAAAGAATTTGTAAAGTTACTGAAAAAAATAGCTAATTTCAAAACACCTTAATTGCATGCTAGAGTCTGGTGGTTTAGGCAGTCACAAGAGGAAACTCATTGCTACAATTTATACTTGTATCAGACTTCATTAAACAATCCTCCTCAACCCTCTGTAAAACCCTTGCTGCACAATATAAACAAATGTCCTCTGATTGTTCTACCATGCAAAGAAAAAAAATGTCACCAAGTGGTGGGTTAATCTACTACATGTGTGAAAACAGCCACACTAAGGCAAATTATGTTTACTGTTTGTTTTGTTTGTTTTGTTTTTTGTTTTTTTTAACCAGCAGTCTTTTCTGCAGCATTTGGCATTGCTTTGAAGAATAATGACGCAGAGCATTTTGGAGGCATAGATGTAGCCAGCTAACGTCGTGCTGCTGTTGTAAAAATGGAGCTAGTAATATTAAAGCAACTTGCAACTGTGCCAAATAACTACAATGTAAGTGAAGGTACTTAATTTTTTCATTAGCTGGTGAGGAAAAAAATTGTGCTCGAGGGCAAAAAAATAAATAAATTAAATTGAGCGTTGTATTCTTCAGTTGGCCAATCAGGTTTTTGGCCAAGGAAAACTGCACTTGAATGGCTATAAAGGTACAGTGTGTAAAATGTGTTTATGTCTTGAGTGCGTTCAAGCAAGTTTCCGGTTTGTATGCCAATTGCGAATAAAAAGGGAAAAAATGGGGGATGAAGCAGGTTTGTATGCCACTCGTAAATAATAGGAGAAGAAAGGGATTGGAGGGAAATATATATACTTATATACTGGGGAAATATATACTTGCGCAGCACGCACGTAAGTATCACGATGGACACAATCAGCTTGGGAGTTGGAATGACTGCAGTGATTCTACGCATACACCCGCTAAACACAAAGGAAAATGCCAGCAAAGACCACAATACAACAAGAATTTATCTTTCAGGAGACAGCCTGAAAAGAGCAGCGATTTTGACTTCCTTGTGTGGCGGGCGGCCCGCTCCGTGCCCGCGTTCTTGCCTGTTAATCCTCGTTTGCCTGAATGGTTATATGCATTCGACTTGACTGGCAAGAGTGCATTTGTGTTTGCGTTTAGCAAACGCGTAGAAAGCGTTGATTTTGCAAGCAAGTCCGTACTGCGCAGCGCGTCCTCATTCGTTGGCGACATACCTACCTGACTGTGGCGTCCTTGTTTTTGTCCACGGTTGACATATATGTGCCTAAGCTTTTTAGATTCCGTGTTATCGCGCACTGAAATAATTATTTGCTAGCGCTCTCGTGCACGTGCTGCAACCTTCTAAATATTACACACTGCGGCTTTAATGACATTTTTGTCAAGTGTCTAAGGCAGGAAATGCAGCGCACCATTGTATGTAGTGCTGCTGACCTCGACTCGGGACATTGTGAGTCGGTGGAGCGAATACTTTAAAGACCTCGATTCTACCGACACGTCAGTAGAAAATGCACAGACGGTGATGAACTCAACTCACTTCACATCCAGCAGAGATTTGGTAGCTAGAACAATTCTGCCACCCCCCATGTAATATCATTAATGATAACTAGACCTATAATTATATTTAAAACGTTTTGTTGGTCGTTAAGAACAGATTCATTTGCATGTTTTTGAAATTGACAATTTTTTAATGTATTCCTTATAATAAAAAAAAAAAAAACGGTCTAAATCTTACACACTGTTCCTTCAAGAAAGGAGTGTCAAATTTGTTCAAATCTATTCCCAATGGGCCTGACCAATAAAATCACGGTACATATATTTTTTGTAACTTTAACCTACAACCTACAAAATCATTTCACAAGCCGGATTATACCCGTTCATGGGCCAGAACCCAAGCATATAAACATACAACGTGTTGCACATTTAATGTAATGACGTCCACGACTGCTTCAATTGAATCGTTCTGCGTTCAACTTGACAAGCCAAAAAATAAAGCGGATGTCTTCAAATGGTTATCTTGCCTGTCATCTTTCTCAACAAAATAATTTCAACATAGTTGCCACGATTGGCAGGGCAAAATGGTGGCTGCTGTTTGGCGAGGATGCAGGTGGCATTAATTAATGCGAGCTTTTAAAACCTCTCACTTTACCTTCGTATTGTGGCTGCTGTTGTCTTTGTTGTTCATCCGAAGCCATGGGTAAAGTTTCGACTTTCCAAAACTTTTTAGTCGTTAAGTATTTGCCTTAGGATGTGAGTGTGAACTGCTCGCTGTGAAGTTTAAGGTCAAAATATCCCACGTGAGTCCAGACAGTCACAACTTGATGGGAAAAGGTGGTCTGAAATAATCCTCCCAGCTTTATTTTCCTTTGTTTATTACCTCTTGTTTAGATTGAAAGTCCGCATTGGCCAATGTTATCAGTTTGTAATCTGGTGTGATTTTTTTTGTTTTTGTTTTTTAAACGCCAGTCTGTAGTTTGACCTGAGAACATATCGTGAGTTATTGCGCCACCTGCCTGTGACTGTATGTGCTTGAACTGAGAGAACGGCCCGAATATAAACGCTTTGTTGTGCAACATTGCTCACATAGTATTTGTGTGCTCGTGCACCATGCCAAGGTGCAGCGCATGCCCCCGCCTCCTCTTGAGATGCGATCTGTAATTAAAGGTGTTTGTGCGTGGACTGCTCCCCTTTGCATGAATGTCACCGACTGCGCGCTCATTGTGCTGGCAGTGAGGTGGGTGGAGCCGCATGTGGGTACTTGTGTGCCAGGAAGTTGCAGAGGTTTATTTCTAATTGAGTCAGGGACTTGTGCTGGAGAGGTAGGCGTGCGCGTGGGGGGAGGCGGCGGCTCTAATCTCAGGATGCTGCCGCCGCTGTTGTTGCTGCCTGCTGGCTGCACATCAAAAAGTTCACAGCAGTAATCATGCAAATCATGCCAGCGCCTGCATTCTTTCAATAGTAGCGCCGTGTCATCCTTCTCATCAGTCTGATAGCTGCTGCGAATTTCAACACAGTGGAGACCAAAGGTGCCCAAACTGTGGTCAGTTGTAAACCACCGGCTATTTATTTCAACAAAATCAATTGACGTGGCCGCTTCTTTGGATTTGTCACTCCTCACCAAAAGAACGACCGCTACGGTTAATACAATTGTTTTGAAACTACTGTAATGGCTTGACATCAGCATAGTTTTAAATAGGAGAGAAATATTCAACTTTTCGCTTTGCCGGAGGGAGGAAAATACCAACGTAGGAAGTTGGGCAAACTTAGGCCCCTCCCACGCAGACAAAGCCTTTACGCATGGGTGTCCAACCCCAGTCCTCCAGGGCCGGTATCCTGTATGTTTTCAAATGATCTCTCCGCAACACACCTGGCTGGTCACATGATTATCTTATCAGCAAGCTGATAATGCTTGATCCTAATCATTTGCATCAGGTGTACTTGCGAGATGGGTTTGGAAATCAGCCCTCGAGGACGGGAGTTGGACACCTGTGCCTTACAGTATATGCGTGGTGTAAACAGAGAAATTATGTGTCGCGATTGTGACAGACATTTGCGGAGGGAATGGGGTATACCGTCTAAAAAAAAATGAATCCATGAATAAATGATAAAATAATACAGAATTTTATTTCTTTTTAGAAAAATTCTATTCGTCAAAGTCACTATTTCGTTTGAGAAGGTTTTTTCCCCCCACACAAATTCCTTGTCTTTTTTTTTTTTTCACTTTTTGTTGAAAAAAATGAATCCAGTATTTTTCCTAAGACCAACCCCATGTTACACTGTTTATTCCGGAACAACAGGACAAGCGAAAAACTTCAGTTTAAAGAAAAGAATGTACTTTCTTTGTCGGTTCCCCTAATGCTTCTGTTGTCAAAAGACACAATATATTCTGCAGGTTTTAACAAAGCAGCCAAAATGCTACCTACATACCTAGTGCTAATTCCTGCCCTTTTACTTTCATTTTAAGAGCCCCGTGTTTGACTTTCTTTTTTCGCATGCCGGTTAGGGATATTACACATGAAACGGCCTGTTTTGTTTTATTTAAGCCTGTCGCCTTGTACCTCCAAAAATAGCCACTTTTCAGAGAACCCCAGAAAGGACATGCTTGTCCACCCCTGGCATTGCGTTGCCATTTTCAGGAGGTTTTAGCCTGATGTCAGAGAGACACTTATTTGGACCACAATGGTTGTGGCCTCGCTTGTCCTTCCGAGTTTCAGCCAGCCTTTCATTTGAGGGCCCAAGGTGATTGGCCCGCTCGCCTGCTCTGGTTGCGGCGTCTCTGGGTGTGACGCAGGCTGCTATGCATGTTCGCCACGGTCATTTACACTTTCCACTTTGAGTCAAGGCAGATTTTCACACTGCAGACGCCCATTGAATGTCACAGGCACCCGCACACATACTGCTGTCTCTGTCTGTATGTCACATAACCTCCGCCTGCACATGCTACGCCCACACACATCCTTGCCCAAAATGTCCGCACACACAGTTAGTGTCCTCAACTACACACACTCACATCTACATTACTCCTATGCACACACTTCCCGCCCACACAAGCGCACACGTGTTCAGTCAGACATAAGCCGCTCATGCATCCCACACTCAGCAGACACAAAGTAGGAGCCTTTTAAATACACGCACGCACGCACACACACACACACACACACACACACACAAAGAAATGCGCTTAATAAAAAAGCCGCTACTTTAAGACCAGACGTCTTTGTGTTTTTCCCGGCGGCATCCACGCCCGTCTACAAACTTGAGGAACCAGGATGGCTCAAATGAAGGGGGACATTTGTTTCCCTCCCCTTATCTTGCACACCCCCCACTCCTCTCCCCTCCAGTTGAAGTTGGATTAAAAGAGCTGCTGGAGTGCTGAGGATGTGGGCTGTCTGGGAGCGGCGTGGGTGCTCTGACAGGGCGAGGGGCTGACAGGCCCAGGCGTGGGCGTGTCATTGAAATGGCTTTCTCCTCCGGGGGGCCAAACAGAGGAAGGAGAAGAAGAAGAAGGAGAAATAAAAGGCAAAAGAGGGAGCGGCGAGCTGCCGCACAAACCAGAAGTAAGATTTGACGAGGCTGCCTGCCAAATGAGGCGCATGCACTATCAGCAGGTGGGAGGGCGGACGCCAACAGACACAAATAAATTAAAAGTCACGCCTACGCTTGAAAATGATTGACAGGAGTGTGAAAACCTTGGAAGCTGCTTCCTTCCATGCTTTGCAAATTCCCACTAAATTCAACTTCCCCAATTTCAACTCGTTCAGTGGAATGTTCACATCAACGCCATATATCGATAACGCCATATATCGATAACGCAATATGAAAAAAAGATGGCAAGAGAGAGAAGTGAAGTCAAGCAACATTGAAATCTTAAGGGGCCAGTAGGTAAAACTGCTAGCAAGGGTAAATGTGTAGCCTCACTTCTTCCCCCCCCCCCTTTTTGATGAAGGATTCTGAAACGCAACTTCAACAAAATGGCAGATTAAAGTCACAAAATTAGGGCCAAAATTAACCCAGTTTCCCATCCAAGTCATTTTACACTCGGATTACTATCATGTTATACTTAGTTTTAACAAAAATGACAAAAAGTGATTTTTTTTCTTGTAAACCTCTTATCCGGTCTATTAATTGTCCATTTACTTGCGTGGGTAAAGAGGGACAGCAGGGAAATGGAGAAACATAAACCAGGAAGCATTAGTGATGATGTCAAAAGATTTAGAGATGCAAGATATTTCCCTGCTATTCCCTTTGAGAATTGCTAATGTTGCTAGCTACATCAGTGGTTATCAACCTTTTTTTTTTTTTCAGCAAATAATCCCCCTAATCAACGCAGAGCGTTTTCGGAGGTTCAAAATAACAAAACAGTGCTGTGCCATGCGTGTCGTATTTATTAAAATTTGGAACTCATTTTGAGCGGTATCTCGATACATATCTCATTCAACAACCCCTAGCTCGTGTAACATCTCATTTCTTGTTGCTTGGCATCACTTGTGACAAAAAGTGGTTCAAATATAACAAAACAAAAGCATAAGCTGTCTGGTAAAGATAGATAGATAGATAGATAGATAGATAGATAGATAGATAGATAGATAGATAGATAGATAGATAGATAGATAGATAGATAGATAGATAGATAGATAGATAGATAGATAGATAGATAGATAGATAGATAGATAGATAGATAGATAGATAGATAGATAGATAGATAGATACTTTATTCATCCCCGTAGGGAAATTCACATTTCCAGCAGTATCCTCAAGTCGAGATATAAAATATGAGAAATAAAATACACAAAGATACACATAAGTCCAGTACAGAAGTATACTTAAGGTGCTTGTTAACAGTGTAAACAGAATAGTGTGAATCTGCAAAGTTGCAATAAGTTGCTTCGTGTTGCTCTATGTTGCAGTTAATTTGCTCTTCATTTGAAAAGAAAAATGCGCTGCTCCATTCACGGAATTAAAAAGCATTAAATCAGTTAGGTCGACATCATTGCTATTTTTCTTCTTCTTTTGTCCCCTAATTTTTGATTTCCAATAGTGTCAGAGCTACTGGAACATGTTTGTAAATGATTGACTAAACTTGCAGAGTGCAACTTTAGACGCTGTTTCCTTTAATACATGCAAATTCCCTCTGTTTGAATCAGTATAGTGCATGGGTGTCAAACTCTTTGACTTTGAAGTCAAATAAATTTTAAGTGCGTTCATCACACACTTACCAAAATCAGAGACCGGCAAAAACTGTACGGTAATGCTTGGTGGGTTTTTTTCTTCCCAAATTCTTTGAAAGTCGGAGGCGACTTGCAAGTTTGGTATTTTAGTCGGAAATTTGAAGTCAAATCCGCATTTGGAGGGCCACATAAAATGACATGGCGGGCCGGATCTGGCGCCCGAGCCTTGAGTTTGACACCTGCGGTTTAGTGGAATGTTTACATCAGCAAGCCACCAATGTTGATGTACATGACACAGATGATTCTTTCCAAAGAAGCACAAGGATGTTTGTGAAAAAAAGGACTTGTGGGAACAAGCAGGCCCAGTGTTGACCCACCTTGCTGCGTGGGTGTATGGACTTCTTATTTGCCGCTGGCTCTTTAATTTGTTTGCTCCTAATTCTGTTCTGCTGTGCGCGCGTGCATGTGTGTGCACACGTATGTGTGAAGTGGGTGAAGAAGGCGGTCAAAACAAGATGATTTTCCTTTGCTGTCTCCTCTAAGTTTTGATCCTGTCTGCCTCACTCATCAGTGGCAAAAGTATGTGGGAAGGTCATATCAAAATACTAACGCACGCACACACAAAAAACTTCAGATAAGGATTTAGATGTGAAGGTGGGCGGGGAAAAAATCTAACCAGTTCATGTGTGCATTTAGAGAGAAAAATATGCTAATAACTAAAAATGCTAATGACTATATATTTCACTTGAAAATGGAGGCAAATGTTAGGGGGGCAAAGACGGGGGAAATATATAATGCTGAGGGGTGTAAAAGAAAAAAAAAATCAAGAAAATGCACATTCTTGGGTGCTGGACTACGAGTATGCAGGGTCAACTGTAGTTTTAAGTTGAAATATTATCATTATCATTATCAGACATGGCTGATATAGGCGGTCTGGACAATTTAAGATTTGGCAGCTTCCCGCAGCTACCATACGGATTGCCTAAAGGTGATCACATGATTTTAACAGACATTTTGTAGCCCATCCCTATCAGTCAGTGTTGCTCACTTAACTCAATTTTCATCAGTCTTTTTTCATTTAATGGGGGAACAAAAATGCAAATTGACGCTCCACAGTTCCCCGTGACCCTGAGAGACAGAAAATATGGGCAGAGTGCGTCCCCAGAATGGTACAACACCAAATAACAACGCTTATATTTGCCATGTAAGTTTTTTTGTCGCTTATTCTTTTTGTCGGTAAGAAACAATGAATGAAAATACAGTGGGCCCCCGGTTTATGAGCTTAATCCATTCCGTAATGGCAAAGAAGGAAGGTTGCAAAGTTTTGGTGTGAACAGTGGGAATGAATGAGGAAGTATGGGTATTAATATTAAAATAGTTATGAATTATTGGAATGTGTGAATATTAGTAATGAGGAAAATGTGAAAGGAATGAATTGAATGATGTATGTGTGAAAAGGGGAAGCTTCAAATGTGAAATGTGAAATATGCCATTGGGAATGAATTATGAATTATTGTTTTAGGTGAAAAATATGGAATGATGGGAAATTTTAATATTTATGAAACATTGGAACAATGGAAATGGTCCCTAAGGTGAAATGAATTAGTTAAATGTTGTGAATGTGTAATGGAAAAGCTCAAAGTGTGAAATGTTAAATCTCCCATTGGATATGAAAATGGGAATATTGAAGTTAAAATATGGAATTATGGAAAATATTAAAATATATGAATGTAAAAAATGTATGAATGTAAAAAATATGAAAATATATATATTATTGGAATGATGGAAATGATCCATGAAATGAAATGAAAGAGTTAAATATTATGAATGTGAAATGGGAAAGCTCAAAAAGAGAAATGTTAATCCATCCATTGGGAATGAATGTGGAATCCTCCAATTGAAAATGAATTGTGAAATATTAAAGGGTGAAAAATTATGGAAAAAATATTGGAATGTATGAATTACTTGAACGATCGGAAGGATCCCTAAGGCAAGATGAATGAGCTAAATAGTTAAAATATGACATGTGAAAGCTGTAAATATGAAATTTAAAATCACAAAATGTTAAGTCAATGGGATTTGTGGGAAAACAGAGAATTGTGGGAAAACTGTAAATAATTGTAATAAGAATAATGGAAGCGGTCGTCGCATGAATAATCGGAATAATATGAAATTGGAATAGTGTAAATTGGATGAACTGGAAATGAATTGAAAAGCGTCAATAAATGGGCAGAATAAAAAAAGAGGAATAACATATGTGTGAAAGCTTTTGCCTTCACACAATTAAGCACTCACAGGCGAACAAACCTTTAACATTCTGCCATTTTGGGAAAAGTGACGCCGACCAATAGCAAACCAGGATTTTAGTGTTTCCGGAACGCCGGCCAATAGTAGACCAGCATCTTAGGGAGTCGTGGCGCCGACCAATAGCAGACCAGCATTGTAGTGGCGTAATCAGTGACGCATGTATAGACATATGAGCGCGGATTGATTCGCAGTCACGCACGCACACTGACCGCCATGTTTGAGGCATCAAGGTGAAATAAATTGCGTAAAGAGGGGACAAAAAAAAAAAAAAACCCAGCACGGTCTTCGTCGTAAGTTGAAAAAAACGTAAAGCGGGGCGTTGTAAACCAGGGGTCCACTGTAGTTTAATTAGCGAAGACAGATTTTGTTGGTTTATCCATCGGGCACCCTAGTCCCATCGTATGATGCTTCAAACAGTCTGCATCCCTTTCAGGCGACAGAAAATTCTTTACTGCATGCTTGCATTTCCTGCATTTGCAGAAAATGACAGTCAAATGAAGGCAACGTCCCAAGATGTCAAAGCAGACGGCCAACTTGGCTGTAAACCAACGGCAATTAGATCTCCAGTTAAAAATGTGAAGTGATAAGTGTTGAAAGTGGGACAGAATAAAGCACTGATGTTTACCCTGCCATTCGCTAGGTATTGCTTCAAACGGTTCGCTCTAAACCAGCGGCGAGATTGCCTTGCAGTCCATATTCCCAGCAGTTTACATGATGAAACCCTGATTGGGGTTAGGGTTAAGGTGTACAAAAGAAAATCAGGTCGACAATGTGTGATAGGTGTGTATCAGCTGAACAGGCCATGCAGGCTGGGCTGCAAAAAAAAGAGCCATGTCAACCGAATTGGCCCAACTCTTTTTATGTAAGGTCTTAAGCGGCCCTGTAACTACGAGAGTATCTTGACATGGATTATGCGCATATGAACGTTTCGGTAATGTGTGAGTTAAAAGAATAAGTTTCCTTTGTGAGCATTATTGCAATAGCTGTGAACACATTTTCGCGTAAGGTATGAACAAAAAAATCAGATGCACGTGAGACAATTTCATAAATGTATGGGAGTGTTTCAGCAGTGTACGAATCCATGTTGAATCTACAGTTATAGTAGCTACAGTACTGTATATGTCTCTGCGACCTCCTCGACCTTTTCACCTTTTTCTGCCATTTATCTTTTGGAGCCACGGTATTATCCGTGCTTTTGCAGTGAAGATGTTCAAAATGCAATGGGGATGCATGACGTCGAAAATAACTTTGAGCGAGTCGGCTCGCAAAAGTCTTATTGCGTCCGTGGGCGTGTAACCTGCTCGTGTTTGGTATTCCGTGCAGAAAGCCTCCCACGCCCGGTGAGTCCACCCACGCGCGGATTTGCGTCACGCGGGGAGCAGCGTGGGCGAGAGGCGCACAGAAGACTTGAAGGCGTGGAGAGAGAGGCACGGAATATC
This sequence comes from Hippichthys cyanospilos, assembly GCF_059441005.1. Classification (NCBI taxonomy): domain Eukaryota; kingdom Metazoa; phylum Chordata; class Actinopteri; order Syngnathiformes; family Syngnathidae; genus Hippichthys; species Hippichthys cyanospilos. The sequence continues at coordinate 27,172,362 of NC_142370.1, read as the reverse complement.
CCCCACTAGTAAAGTTCACGGTGTGCAGCGTAACAAAACAGGAAATGCTGAGGAAAAATAACAGTCAAGAAAAATAACAGTCTAAAGTTGCATGTATTTTTAAAACAACCATTGTAATATTACAGTTTAGTTTAATGATGTAAGAAACAAAGAGAGACAACTTTATCCTCGTATTATGTTTGATTTTGAAACAAAAAACAATTGTTTACAAAATAAATGCATTTTTGAAAGAACATCCCCTACATGTTCAAAACTTGGCTTTAAGCCTACAATATAAGGCATTTCATTACCAAAAACAAAACGATAAATAGAGGGGGAAAAAAAAAACATTCAGTGGGGAGACTTATAATGTTACATAATACATTTCAATCATATCAAGCATCTGATTGGCCCAAAGCTCAGATATTGAAGAGAAATTGGTTTAATATGTTAGTTTTGTTGGCCTCTGCACTGTGAGACCAACATGCTGACCAGTCTTTCCCCCGGCCGCCACTGCACATTATGCATTGTAATAATTGATAAACGTGGCTATTGTTTGCCAACTTATAGACGCATTGTGGAAAATTTAGAGTTGCCACTTACTGGTGTTACATGAATGCAGCATGCACATTATGGTGTCACTTTGGAAGCATACGCCAAGAGAGCAAGAGTATAATAGTGCGGAGCTTACAAAACCTGTGCAAATGTGTGTGTATACAGTACTGGCCAAAGTTTTCCTCCTTCACTTTTCCTAGTTGAAAGAAACGGGACTGACCCCATCTGAGCGGGACTCTCCATGTAATATAAAGAGCAATTTTTAGATTTATTAATATATACTGCATATAAAAAATATGTTGGTAGGATAGCATACATTTATTTACACCTTACTGAAATGTATAATGAATTTTCCAAATGAATAACGGTACACGTCAATTAAAAGAAAAGAAGGTTGGCTTCCCTGAGGTTGATGCTGTAAATCAATGAGGAAGTCTTATTTTTCTTGCTATTGTTGATTTAATACCCAATGTCAGTTATTTTGGACCACATAGAGACTATCATAAATTATTAGCTCCAGGCAAAACAATGAAATGCTCTTTCACTAGATAGCAGGACCACTAAAACTTGCATATCCGTTTTGTGCTATCCATAAAACATAACAATTGCCTTATGCTTGCTTAAACAGGCCACGTTTTACACTGAGTATTTGAGATGTCATATTGATGTTGCATTAATAATTAATTTATGATCTCCTGAGTTTGAATCCGAGAGCCCGGAGCTTTTATTTGCTTAATACAGCGGAAGTGCTTGTGTTTGAGCAAGTGCGTATTTGCTGTATGTTTTAACTCTGCTGGGGGAGTAGCGAGACTGGAGAAGACTCAACCACTTATTTCACGCGCAACACACACTTTAAGCAACGTCGAAGAACGTCGGAAGTCTTTTTACCGATCTTCTGCGCTTTTTTGACAACAGTAAAAAGTTTGCTTTGGTTGCTCCAATTCACGAGAGTCTCTCCGCTTGAGCCAACAAATAAATCATCCTTCGTTATTTTTTTTATTTTTATTTTTTTCGTCCATCAGTAAATTATCAGCAATTTCTTTCCATTGGCGTCCGTGGCTTCTCCGACGCTGTGGGATCGTTTGTTTGCGAGCTTTCTCCTTGCAGTCTGGCACCCGTCCTCGGTATTAAGGGAGAGGAACCGCCACACGAGAGCATCAGAGCGGCCCGGAACAGCCAGTAAGCGAAACTCCGGTGCACGAGATCGCGTGCTCCACTATTGTATTGTGCACTTCACGATGTGCTATACGTATTGTCATTAACACATATGCAGTCGCGTATGCGTACGATGTCAAATATATGAATATCAGACTTTGAATGAATTCAAAGTTTATATATTTAAAAAACAAAAATCTTCATTGTACTCTCATATTCTTAAATACGGTAGGAATGTTTAGTTTAATACAAAGCTATTGTTGTGTAATATTAACAGTTACACTGGTTATTTTGACAGGATCGCCAAACAGGATTTCATTGCCTGTCATTACACGTCGCTGACATAGATGCATTGTTTGCTGTGAACAAACGGCACTATTTAGAGTTATTAACTCTAATTAAGTATTTTCCCTTAGCATAACTGATGAGCTCATGGCACACTACCACCAAAGAGTGGCTGGGAATCATTAAATAAATGTAGTGTCTTATATATTGTTTCATCTAATAATGTTTGACCACAAATTAGGAAAACTATTTATTGATGCTGGGCAGCACGGTGAAGAATAGCATGTCCACTTCTCAGTACAAAGGTACCAAGTTCAAGTCCAGCTCACTCTGGCCTTCCTGTGTGGCGCTTCCTTGTTCTTCCCGTGCCTGCACGGGCTGTCTTCGGGCACTTGGGCTTCCCCCCACACTCCAAAAACATGCATGGTAGTTATATTGGACACTCTCAATTACCTTTAGGTGTGACTTGCAGGCAACCAGTTCAGGGTGTCCCCCGCCTACTGCCCAAAAGCAGCTGGGGTGCGCACCAGCAAGCCTTTGACCCTACTCAGGATATGCAGCGTTAGAAAATGGATGGATGGATTTGTAGACGCTCATGTCAGTGTGCTCACCTGGAATCTTGCCTCTATGGCAAAGTGTTAGTTGTCACCATGGTGATGTGGTTCCTTGTGCGTGATGGGAATTTCTCGTGAATCAGTGGATCCCATGTGTGTCTGTGTGCGTGAATAGCGGCTGGAAATGTGTTGATAAAGAGTATACAAATACTCAGACACACACAGACAGGAGTTCTGACATGGAGAGTGATGAGCAAATAACAGCTTCTGGTAGACACAGTGTTCATGATATTTTCTTCTCTGTCTGCATATTTATGTATAGTTTATGGACTGAAAAGTAAAAATCAAGAACAATACAATGAACATTTTGTGTCTTGCAGAACTCAAGATTTATCACAGTAGTGGTTACCACTTTGCAGTCGGGCCTGGCCTTTTCAAACCCCTTGACCAGATTGTGCCGCTGTCTTGTTTCAGACAGCTTTTGTGCGTTTCCCACCCTGGGCCCCTGCTCTGGCCTATTCTAGGCGAGGCGAGCCCGCCACCTACACATCCTGCAGGGGTGGAGAGAGGCATGTGGTCCTCCCAGTAACTGTGCCGATTGGTGATCTCTCCACTTCTGGGCTGACAGCAATCCTCTCCTAGGATTTGACAAAACTGATTCTTGCACACATAGGGTCAATTCTTTGCATACCCGTGGCATAGTCTAAAATTAACAGATGACACGCCTCATGCAGGTTCGCCTGCATTATTCACCACTTTATTTCAGGGGTCGTCAACTTTTTTTCTTCTGTGACCTACTTAAACACAAATGCCTGAGAGCTTCATGTTTAGTAAAATTTAATACCGATGCTCATTTCCCTAGCAGAAGTGAATGAAAGCTTGTTTTGCGCGCACACATTAAAATGGAATTAAAGGACTGTAAGTAAAATTTTTAAAAAAATCATTCACACATATTAAATATAAACAAAAATACAAAAACAAAACAACAAACCTATATGTATGCATTCCAAAAATATATATTTATTTTAAATAAAAGAACATTTCCTATGTGTTAATATTCATCAACAGGAATAAATATATACAGTAAATGTTAAATAGCTTTATGGGGATTGGAATGCTTGAAAAACAGACACAGTCCTAAAACGCCAATATTCACCAATAAAACAAGTTGCATTTTGAGCTCTTTTAAACATGAAGGACCAGTTACTACTGTTTGGTTCTGAATGTGGTGATGGGATTCTGCTGCTGCTGCTGCTCAGTACATCAGTGGAATAATTCTAGTTGAATAATATACAGCTGTGCAGCATGGAAGTCCTCGATACATACAGTACAGTATATATAAACAATGGCCATAATGCAGTCCTTGAGTGCTGTTCGATACCAATATTGATCCGACTCGATACCATGCAGAATTGTACGTACTGTACTTTTTTTTTTTTTGTATAAAATGTTACAAGAGACTTGATCGAGTAATACGATTCAAACAAAGAACTACAGACTCTATCAGTAGGTCTGAGAAAATATAACCATATTTTGGATCGATGGGCCGGAGCTGGAATGAACCGTTTACGTATGAGCGGTAATATCAGGGATTTTGGGTGGAGACCACTTTAATCAGATTGTGCTGTTTTGGCTGTCGGACCGATATCCAATATCATTCATTATCGGGTCGATATAGCCATGCAATATATGCCAATACATTGGGTGTGTTTTTTTAAGTAAAGATGTCATCTCTCCTCTCTTCAGTCATGGCGGCGGTGTTGCCCAGAACGCTGGGTGAGCTGCAGCTCTACCGAATCCTCCAGCGAGCCAACCTGCTGTATTACTACGAAGCCTTCATCCAGCAGGGCGGAGACGATGTGCAACAGCTGTGCGAAGCCGGTGAGGAGGAGTTCCTGGAAATCATGGCGCTGGTCGGCATGGCCAGCAAGCCACTTCACGTACGCCGCCTGCAGAAGGCGCTGCGCGACTGGGTCACCAACCCGGCCATCTTCAACCAGCCTCTCACCTCGCTGCCGGTCTGCAGCATTCCTGTCTACAAACTGCCCGAAGGCTCACCCACACTGTTGGGCTCCCAGGACCGGGCTAACACATCCAGCATCAAGATGCCTAAAGCGGTCGCGACCTGCTCCGACATGGGAAAGCCGGACGTGACTCGGGACAAAGCATCTGCGGGCTCGCCCCTACAGGGCAACGCCGAAGCCCGCTTCTGGTCGGGACACAGCAACGATAGCGAGCACAGCCTGTCGCCGTCCGACCTGGGCTCCCCGTCCTCTCCCAGGGATGTTATGGAGGCTCTGGATGCGGCTGCCGTGCAGTCGGTCCTGGAGTGTGTGGACAGGATGGCGCCGGGGCTCACCAAGGCCGATCTCGCCGAGGTCAAAGAGCAGCTCAAGAGCAACAAGAAACTGGCGAAGATGATCGGACACATCTTTGAGCTTAGCGACGATGACCCGCGAAGGGAGGAGGAGATTCGCAAGTACAGCGCCATATATGGACGCTTTGACTCCAAAAGGAGGGATGGCAAACATTTGACGCTCCACGAGGTGGGACCACGTTGCCCGAGCCCAGAAACAATACGGCGAATTATGGGACAATTGTGGCCTCATACCTTGTCCTCGTTTTTCTGCAGCTGACGGTGAACGAGGCGGCAGCGCAGCTCTGCATGAGGGACACGGCCCTGCTTACCCGTAGAGACGAGCTGTTCGGACTCGCCCGGCAGATATCCAGAGAGGTCACGTATAAATACACCTACCGCACCAGCAAGTAAGACTCTCTGCTCTGCGCGGTCAATTTGGCTTCACGACGAAGCTTGCTAATTTCGACGTTTGTCTTCAGGTCTCGCTGCGGGGAACGGGATGAGCCCTCCCCCAAAAGGATTAAAACCGAGGTGAGTTTTCTGCTTGACTTTTGGGCGAGCGCGGCCAGGACAAAATTAGGTTTGAAGTGATGGTAATGGATGTGTTTGAAGTGGCAAACAAACCAGCGACCTCAATATTGCACATTTTATTGTATCTGTGCATCCTGCGTCACGTTGAAATCAAAGTGGCACCGCAACGTAGTAAAATGCAGTTTTTAAAGTGGCAAGCCTAGTAATTTGGAAAAATAAATAAATAAAACATTAACATGCAGTACATATGTATATCTGTATTCTATATACTTTGATAAGTGAACATTTAAAAAACTGAAAGTTTGTAGTAGGTTACCAACTCAAGTTGAAATTGGTAACTCTTTCACATTGAAAACAATGCTAAATTGGAAAAGAACTTTGAAAAATTAATTGCACATGTAATCGTCATTAACATTTTGAGTCAAAAAGCATTACGATTTGATCATTCTTCTAAATTGTTTAGCTCTATGTAATAGTTGAGCTATTTTGATGAGAAATGACACTGTCTTGTTCCTGGCCAAGAGGTCGGACCTGAGGTCATTCAGAAGCTCCATAATTGCCTCCATCACAGGTGTGCCTGGTCAGTAGATGAGGCTTCACATCTTTTTGCCTTAGCACACTTTTGCCAATTGTTGCATGTGCAAACCTTTAGTCAAGCGGGCCCAAAGTCTTGAGAGATGAACTGTCTCATTGAATCAATCTCTTTTGTGCCTCTTCAGGAGAACTTCTTTGACATCCAGGAGGCGCTGCAGGCCATCCACATGAGGCAGGAAATGCTAAGGGAGCAGCTGGCCTGCGCCAAGTCCAAAGGAGATGAAAGCATCGGACGGAATCTGCAGGTACAAAGGTCATCACCCGGCAAAATCTGATTTGGCTTCAGTTAGTCACGCTCCGTCTTTGGCCTCGGTGACGCCGATCAAAGTGGATGTTAAGTGGCAGCGCCGATGTTGGTTATTGATGAACTTGTTCCTCATCAAAGCGCCAATGTAAGAGGTCCACTCATTGCAATATGGAAACACGCCTCTTTATGCGCGCGACTTCCTGTGTCAGCGTGTAGCGTGCACGTCTAAGCTAATGTGATTTTCCAAAATGTTATTCAGAGAAGGAAGAGATTTCATGGCTCATTCATAGCGCCATCCCTGCGGAGGACGTGAGATTTTAACGTTCTAATTTAAAGTGACAGTGACATGAGCGCTGATGATCGTTTCACTTCTAGCGAGACGTTTGTTGGCACTTAACGGATGGGCAGCTGTGACAAGTAAAAAAGATACTTGAGTATTGTTTTTCCGACATTTTACTTTTACGCCCTACATTTGAAAACAGATTTCTACCCTTTCTACTCCTTACTTTGGCAAAATACACGTTACTTTTTTCAGCTATTACGCATGAAAACACAGATGTAGCGTTTGTCAAACTCAACCACGATTGAAGTATTGATTGATATTTTAAGTTGAGAAAAAGGAGACCGCAGGCAACATGGAGCAAAATGAGCAAGGGAGCAGCAAAAACAATGGAAAAAAAATTGGAGATGCAAGAAATTACCCAAGCATGGGCCTATTTAAAAGGCTCCTAGAATAATTAATGTGCTGAAAAAAAAACATTAAAACAAACAAAATCCTCTGTCTAATCTTAAAGATCCCATAAGCTGAATTCAGTGATTTGCTAGGTTTAAAAAAAAAAGGAACTTGACAATCAGCATGTGGTCTGGCTTGGTGCTCTGCATCTGCTTGGCTGCATTAGAGTGCCTCATTGTAAGCTTTAAGTGCATGTAAGGATAGGAGGCAGAATAGCTGTTGAGAAAATAAAAGTCTGATGTGACAACAAACAAGTGTGGCTCGGGGGTTTCTCGCTGGCTTTCTCGTTGGCTTTTCTTCTTTGGAGTGCCTCGTTGTCGCGGCATGGATAATTGCGGCGCTAACCTAGTGGGATATACTCCAGCCATTGAAGCTTCTAACAGGGTATATTGTCATGGCTAAAACATATGTAGACATTCATGCTGCATAAAGTTAATATCCGGTTTTATCCGTAAATATCCGTTTTATTGGCAGTTGAGTGGGACACATATTCAGTGGACACACCTTTAGTGTCTATGAATGGGGACAATGTTTTTTTTGAAACCTCAGTTAGTACACTTGGGAAGGTTACTACAAGTTCTCTGCTCTGCTTTAAAAAGTACATACTATATTTGAAGTGGGGTTTTTTTGTGTTGTTTTTTTTGTCAGATGCCAAAATTAGCGGATTACAGTCAGTAGAAAAATACAATCACAAAAATCCGGTGTTTGACCAGGGGTGTGCGGAATTTTTAATCCACTCTTCGTACAGAGAGGGGGTACGCTAGCCACTAGTGCTGTTGGGTCAACTTTCCACTGAGGGACCGTGATTCCAGAGCCACACGTTCTTTTTTGTGGCATCAGTTGCAGCTCGAGCGTCTGCTGGCGAGACAGATGGAAATCCTGCAGGACGCCGCAGTCCAGGAGCGACTGCAGGCTCTGGACTGGAGGATCCCCCCTGCTGCCTTGAAGTACCTCACCAACGCTCAGAACGCAAACGGGGCTACCAGTGACTCCAGCAAGGAGAATCAAGGTGAATGAAATCAATATGCATTTCCTCTCCGGGGTTCATATTAAACTCTGTGAGCATGAAAACCGCTTGGCCTGATTTTGTTTGTTTCGTCTTCTGGAAAATAAAATCAGGGGTGTTCAAGTTTTGTCTTCTGGGCTCATCTCTTTTTCCGACATCACCCGCTCTGACAGCTTCTTCTATCACTCTTCCCACGAATCCCACAATGCACCTGTAATTAAGCCGCCCACACCTTTACCCCGAGCCAGTTGCCCAGAGGGTGTGTCTCGCTCTCGCTCTCGATCTCGCTCTCGCTCTCGCTCTCTCTCTGTCTCCCTCTCACTGTCTGTCCCACTCAGCCTCCTCTCTCCCATTTCCTTTTTTGATTGAACTTTGTCATTGATTTCCAACGGCATTCTGTGCAGCAGCCGGTGCATTGTTACTGCTAAAACGACCCGGGCCTCATCACTTCTCACCCGTCTGTTCTCCAGATGAGCGACCCATAAACCTGCGGGTCGTGAGCCAAAGCATGCAAGAAGGTGACCTCCCGTTAGGCAAACAGCTGGCCAACGAGTTGAAGCGTCACCACAACCACAACAGCAGCAGCACAGATGAGACCAAAACACCAGCGTCAGGTCAGTGCGGAATGATTTAATTGGCTGCTCTTCTTTTTTATTTTTGCTCTAGCTAGCCTATATGATCTGATATGCTGTTTACGTTCTTAGAAAACGGGGTGTCACAGCGAGCAGCCGGCAACAAGGAAAAAAAGACCATCAAGTCAGAACCCGAGGACTCCGCATAGTGCCTCCCGCTCGGTCTTGTGGTAGTATGCAGTTTATCAGCCCTCACTAGAAACTAAGCAAGCACAGCCACAGTAGAGCCTTAACAACCAATGTTGCCTCATAAAGAGCATTTATTTTCCTTGATTTCATCTTTGTGTCAGTGCCAAAGCATCAAGAGAGCATGAAGACATGCCCCACCGTGCTTGGCGGGTCCTATCTCTACTAGTAATACATTTGCTTTCTTACCTCTGAACAGTTCTTTTGTTGTTGTTTTTTTGCCAATGTTCACGCTGGGCCCGAATCTGAACTCTGCCTCCATCATTCTCCCAATTCAACCTTAGCGAGCGTAAGCAAATGGGTCGGTACCGTCAGGAGCCTGAGTTTGGAGCCGGTCCCAGTATCAGGTTCCATTTCTTTAGTTATGGGGATGACACTGCCTCTCCTCCCGCTTGTCCTACGTATGAGAGATCATTTGAGAAGAAGCGTTTCTGAGCAACAGCAGGGGACCTGTTTTACGGTCAGGCTTGCCAAGTACATTTATTGCATCATGTCACACTGCTGGTGAAATCCAGAACCGCAAATCTGCTGACAGAAAACTCCAGGACTGAAGCTGTGGCGTTGCACTAGGGCTCCCCTTCAGGTGTGTGTCCTTGCAGAGTGTAAATAGTTCTGTGATAACAAATTGTTTTAGCCTAATCTCAACCAGGGTTCTGCTATGTCAAGTGTAACTTTGCTGTAAATGTTTGTGTCAATAGTGTTCACGTGCATAACAAAAAAATTCACAGAGAAAAAAAAAAGTGGGAAAGTGGGCCTTATGACACCTGCTTTTCACGAGGACTATGATGATGTTGACTAGCTACTATCTCTTAATGCATATTTCATGCGTGTTGCTGTTTATCTGTAGAAACATTCCAAGAGTTCTGTGTGTCTTGACAAATTGGTTCGACTCCTCCCCCCTGCAGGTAGTTCACCCAGTGGCAGACCAATGCAATATCTATGTGACTAACATCTATGGACTGTTGTGATTGTATGTTTGTCCTCCATCGATGCTAATGTTGTCTTTAAGTGCGGCACACTGTATTTGTATTTAAATATTTTTCATTGAATTCATTGTTTCGTCTCATGAAACTAGTGAGGACTTACAATGACGTTGTGCTGTGGAGCTCCCGGCCTGAAGCCTTGTCGGCATCTCCTCACAGTGGTAGATTAGGATCCACCTAGTTATGCACCTGTTTTTTGTTTTTTTTTTAAACACTAATATATTTTATTTGTTATACAGCACATAACATTAAACTTTATTTTTTTGAACCCATTTGTGGTGAATGCTCTCTAGTCAGTGGCTGCTTTCTCTATAGCCCATTTTATGGGTTTCATCGGATTCCTTTCTTTGCTGTTGCTGGAACTAGAGGTTGATATGCTAATACAGGTGTGCCAAACAGAGATGCACCAGTCTTAAATCCGGCCTGCAGAATGAACTTGGAAATGCAAAAAAAATTGTTGGGGACCCTGCAGTTTTGTTTTGTCAAGAGTTCTGTAATTTGGGCAAAGGTTGCACAATAATCGTAAAAATTGTCACTGTGAAAATAGCAAACGCAATATTGGTATATCGCAAAGACATGCATTAAGTTTCACATTGAACCTTATCAAAGTTTTATCTCACCTTGGCCCCTCAAATGCAACCTTGAATACACATCACCACCCACTAGATAAAAAGTATAGAGAGGAATTACTCATGTAAAAAAACACAAAGACCAGCAAGTTATTAGCTCCAAATATACTTAGCCTTCTTATTTTTTTCATTAGATAATAAAAATGTCATTCATAGGTAAATGTCAAATGTTAGATTGTTGTTAGATATTGCAATAAAATCTCCATCACAACATTTAACACTTATAGTGCATACTGCAGGTTTTTCCAATATCGCAAAGCCCTCATTTTAGGGTTTGAGATGAGTATTCATGGAATGAAAATAGTTTCAAGCATCAAATTAATTTGATCATTTGCTCTAAGAGCAAGGTTTTTGTTGCCAATAAGAATAATAGTAATAACAACAATAATAATAATAACAGTGTGCCTGTAAAGTGAGTTGTAAACCTGAAGGATGAAAGGATGAAAACTGAAGGAAATTGCGTATATACACACACTCGTCCCATTTGGAATAAAAGTAGGTAGTATGTGATCACGTGCACGCTTCACAGCAAGGACATGGAAAGGCTTCATCAGTCCAACCAGGTCACAGAACCGACTCCGGTGTAAGTGACAATTCTCAGTTGGTTGTGGTTGAATCCCCGCGTCGGCTATTTTGCATTCACGTCACATCAAGACATTGTGAAACTAGCAGATGACTCACTCTGACGCAGGTTCTGTTCACATAGTTCCCATCTTTTTCTTGCGCGCACACACATACACAGACACACGCACACGCACGCAGACTTTCTCTGGAGAATCGCTCAGCTCATGCACGCCCACGCCCGCTGCTGTTCAGAGGCAGCCCTGTTCTGCACGGCCACCCCTCCCTTCCATGTCCTCCTCCCTGTCCTCCTCCAGCTCAAGTCAGTGATGATGATGATGGTGGTGACGATGATGATGATGGGTTGCCGTGGCAATGGTTGGAAGTGGGCGGCTCCACGGTCCTGTTGGTGGGCGGCAGCCAGCCACTAAGCAACGTGGGCGTGATCTGCAGAGCGCACCCATCACCCTCGCTTTGAAAGCTGTAGAAATTGTGTGGGTGTAGAAAAGATGTGATCCCATGTGGAGGGAATTTTTACACAATTATGAACTTTGGGAGGTGAGAAAAGTGGCACTTTTCTTGACAATTTTCACATCACTCATTCGAGTGCTAAAATTAGCAAAACCACGTGCCCGTTTTATTGTCTACGTTGTTTCTCATTTACCATAAACGCATTTTTTGCAGAGATTGGTTACCTGCCGAAAAAAGCATTTCCATTTACAATACAAACCAGGAGACCATGACTGTTTAGCAAAGAGTACCACATTTTGTTATAAAGCAATATTTGATGAGTCATATATATTTAGAAATGACGTTGCTGTGGGAATTGCACGTTTGGCAGAAGCTCCCGCTTTAAAAATAGCCCAAAATGTCTCAACAGTGTCTGACCAGAAGATGGTGCTGTGCATACCGTGCTGAATATGGATGTAGCGTTTATATTCGTCTGTATGTTGTGCAGTACCAAAAATAGTTTACATCATAACACTGCAGTGCAGTACTGTACATCTTATTTATTCATCATGATGGGGAAGCTATTAAGTTGTTGTTGTTGTTTTGTTTGTTTTTTTACCACTGCTTCCAATGTTGCATCAGCGTCTCGAATTTGACGCATATGCAACAGATGCATTGAAAGCAATCGTTATATTTTATTAGGATCATATTCACTTTTTATTGGTCATCACTCATCCGATCATTTTTATCTTTGTTTAAATACCTGAAATACGCCCTGATTACTGTTGCCCCTTATTCCGTAGCCAATTGTATTGGGAGATGCTCAGATGATCGACGGCGAATCTGACCAATCGCATTGAGAAAGTAACATTTTTAACCAATCAAAATCAGTTTATTTCTATTGGGTTGAATAAAGAACTCGATGTCAAAATCGCCGGCTTCTCCATTACTCCATTAGTCTACTTAGCGTTTTTTCCCGCGAACCTCTTCCACGGGACGGTTTATTTGTTCGCTGTATTCGCCCGGGTTTACGTTTTGTCGACGAGATAGAAATGTTCCATTTACGGCCGACGGCAATGCTCAAGGAGGTATTTCAGAGGCAGCTAAAAAGACATTTGGCCGGCGGAGTCCACGCTCCACCAGCAGCCGGCTACTGGAACCGCTCGCCGGCCACGGCGACTGAGAAGCACGCCGCCAGACTCTTTTGTTCCAAAGCAGATGGACACAATGAGGCCACCAAAGATTCTTCAACAGACAAGTGAGTAAAGCGATGCGCGTCGAGTGCTGAACCAGCCATACCTAACACAGGGGGGGAAAAGCGCGATTAAATTTAATTAGTGATTACATGTGTGACTAAATTCATTGTGGTAACGTCTATGGAAAAGTGGTTTGGTCTGCACACAGTTCGTACTCTACGTTTTATTAGCGAGGCCTCTGGAAATGTTTGGAGAGCCAGTGGTGAGCTAATGTAGCTTGAGAATGTTGTGATGAAGAGTATCCAAGTACAAATACTTAGTTACTCTACTGAATACAATTAGAATTATCGCCTGTTCTTGACTTGAGTACGCTCGTGCAATGAGACCGTTTTAATTCGTCTTGTGAACATAATTTCAAAATTTATCAATCCATGTTTTCCTGGGAAAATGAATGAAAAATTCTTCAGTTCCGTCCGGCCTCTCCCAAATCCCAACAAAAACCTTTGGAATGCTTCTTCAACACGTTAAAAGGCACTTTATTATCGTTTACTGTACAAATATAATAAATAGTGTGCAAAGTGAACATCAAAACACTTTTTTTTAGAACAGTAAAGTTAACTGGACATTGTGCTGCTCCTTCTTTGCATGGAAAATCCAATCATTTAATACCAAATCGCTATATTGACCAAATAGTTCAATGGCAGCATTCTCTGTTAAAAGATGTTGCAATATCAGAGTTCACTTTTCCGCTATAGAATCCACAAAAGAGCCCATTGAGACAATGACGTTGTGTGCAGTCATTTTCTGCGTTAATCTTCACATTCCTGCTTCTCTTATCCTTTTCGAAACCTCACTACAAGTGCCTCAATCAATGTGTGAGTTTTTGTAATTACAGAACCATCGCCTGGTCCTTTTTTTCTTTTTCTTTTTCTTAAACTGGGCAAATGGTCCAACACAATTACGAAAGGCATGTACAATTCTCACTAAAAGCATGAACCTAACAATGAAATAACCATGAAGAAAACTAGGGATGATCGATACCACTCTTTTTTTCAGACCGATTCTATTGCGAGTACTCAACTCTTAAGTAGTCATCTGTACTGATACCACAAATACCTTTTATGCAAAATATTTCTCCTAAATGTGGGTTAAAAACAATTGTTGAATTTATATACAGCCATCATTTTTCAACACTTGCACTGGCAAAATCTGCTTGTAGGCACACTGCCCGGTGCGCAGCACTCCGGATTTTAGGCCGTGACATTAGCAGCAGATGAGTCATTCCCAGATTGATTTCGCGTATGCTGCCATGTGGATGTCTTCTTTTACTAAAGGCCCATCTATCGTGATCGCAGCACCAACACCAGTCCAGTAACCATCACTCGGATTGAGAGTAACTGAGCTGTAAAAGTGCTAATGAGTCTGCTAATGAGACTGCTCCAGATGTTACAAATGTTCCACCTCTAATCTTAGCACAAGCGTCCTTAAGGATACAAAGTTGTTTGATTTGGGACAGAAACAAATTGATGTTCCGTGGTATGTTTGTGCGCCGTTTCACAGAACGGTAACTAATGACTACATGTATTTACATTAAGTGCATCTTGTACTGTAAGTTTGGAATGAAATGATATGAGATTGGTGAATGATGGTCTGTCCATTTACAGGACCGTGCAAAATTCTTAGCCAAACACCATTAGATTTGTTGTTGCAATCATTTTGCTGTGGATAGACCTCATGCCAATATGATGGGCTTGATTGTGATCAAACTATATTTGGCATTTTACGCAAAACCGGTGATCGACTGTAATATCATTATTTGTCATTGATTGGTTCTGCAAAATATATGTTGTATAAATGCAACATTATGCGTTTATTTGCATCTCTGTGACTGTTCATTTTCTTGAGTTACAGAAATGATTGCTGTAGAAGACTGCAGTAAAGGAACTGCCTTTATTGCAGTCTTTACGTGATACTGTAAACTAATTTAATAACAATGTATTCAGTTATTGACTGTCAGCTGTTACTTCCATTATTTCGGTCTGATTGTTTTTGTTTTACCTGACTAAACTTTTGCTTCATGTCTAGCTAGTTTTTGAATGTCTTCTAGATGTCATTGATGTTTTTAGCTGTGGATTTTGGCAAAGGCTGTTAAACCATAGCAAAAAAAAAGCCTTATTTTTCAAATATTATTTAAATTTTTGTGTTGATACTCTATAAACAGTATGCAAGTTCATGCTGTACATAAACAAGTTGTTCAAATAGAATAAAAAAAAAAGAATAGAAAAAAAATTGTGCAGATGACGTTTGTTTGCCCATCTCTCTGTTAGTCCTTCCTGGTTTGTGGAGTTTCGCTACAGAATTCCATGGAGGTGTCTGATTAATTTTTTTGAGTGATTCTGTTGTTAAGATGATAACTGTGAAAATGATGTTTAAACTACAACAGCAAAGCCAGAGGTGGCCTAAAATATTTGCACACTCCTGTACGCTACGTAGATTTTTGTAAATTGTGCCTGTTGTATTAGTCATTGTCACAAATTCATTAATATTTCCTCTGCACATTCTCTTCCTTATGTTGATCTGCTTGCTTTGCTTTGTAAGTATATTTCTACTTTAATTTGACTTTTAATGTGTTTTCCATCAATAGAAGTAGCACCCCTCCTTTTCCCACCGCACCCATTAAATTATTCTAGAGAATTAAAGAAGCTGCTCGTCTCCTTTACCTTGTCTACCTCCTCCGCCTTATCCACCCGACACATCCATCCTTCCGATCGCTCCTCCTCTATTCTTTCTTCATTATTTTCTTCGCTCCGGAAGTAAACATGTCTCAAAGTGTTCAAATTGTAACCAGCCTGTGAGCGGACAGCGTTGTCCAAATACCAATCGGCCTTGGATTTGAATAATAGCCGAGTGACCCCGCGTCCTCCTCAGCACTGACCAAACTAACTCGCTTTGCTGCTGAGAGTACCAGCCAGATCCAGGCTTTATTGCAATCATTCATCTCTGCGGGAACGTTTCCCATTCACTATTTCATTCACTATTATGTGTTGTTTTGATTTGACCTTCAAACATAAAATCCCAACTGCAACTGCTGCACTGATACAGACTCTGTAATCGATTGGAAAACTGTGATGAGAATCACTGACGCACTCTGGCTGGTAGTCTAACAATAACATTTTGGTGCACATGCAATAAATCAGCTCTACTTGTGACATAATGCACAGTGGGTTGGTGAAGTTCTCTTTAAATGTCTACAGTCTCATCTCACCCGTCCATCCGTCTTTCTGCCTCATGCAGGAGAAGAAAGGCAGGTATTCTACCCAGCCTGGAAGATTTGCTCTTCTACACCATAGCTGAAGGCCAAGACAAGATCCCAGCACACAAATTCACCACAGTGAGTCCATTTTCAACGTTGGGACATTTTTGGTGGGAATTTACGGAAAAAACGGCAACAAACCAGGATTTTACAAAATTAAATGTTGGCTATTAATAGCTGGGAGGGCAGAATTCTAATCTCATGTAATCCTGACTAGAACAAGCAGATTTTGTGCATGTACCGTATAGTTGAACACGAAGAACCCATTGCATGGGAGACCTTTGTAATTTTTATTTAAAAATAAAGAGTCTAGGCCCTGGAAGGTTGAGGGAAGATTCTCTTTTCACCTAATAATTTAAGCGAGATTTTATTGGTATTTTTGGATGTGGCACAAAGATTTTTTGGGGGGTGGTTTTGTTCATTTTAAAATGGGATTTGTCAGCATAGTGATTAATGTTCAACACGACATTCATGTTTTTGTTTAAGAATTGTTAGTGAATTTTCACATCTTGAATTAAATATGTTGAAATAGCATGCTTGTTCTTCGTAATTATACATGGTAAATACACATGCCTTATTATGTAATACTTCCAAACTTTCCCAGGTTAAGTTCCCTTTAAAATTTGCTAGAAATTTTCCTGGCCTTTTCAACCCGTGTTTTGATCAAGGAAATGTTTGTGCATTGCTTTTTGGAGTTTTTACCTACTCACATGAATTATTTACTCTGCCATTCTGTCTTCCCTTCACAGGCTCTCAAAGCCACGGGACTTCGCACAGGAGACCCCAGGCTAAAAGAATGTATGGAGATGCTGAAGGTGACCATGAAAACAACGTCAGATGGAGCCCTTGATCGACACCTTTTCAAGAAGTATGTTCTTTAACGACTACAGTACAACTGACTTTTCTATCGTAGAAGCAAATATCAAGCTGCTGAGGCTTCATTCAGCTAGCAGGCACATCTGATTCTTTTTGGATCCCTCTTCAAATTTGATTTTTAGGGATATTTTTATTTATTTTTATTATTTTAGGGATATTTTTATCCACATTGTTTTTAGCAAGTGTTCAAATCCGATCCAGTCCTGTTCAGACCGGGCCACGTTATTGACCCATCCAAATGGTTGCTGTAGAAACGAGATCGACAACGGGCTCTCGTCCAGCACGTGTGGTGCTTGACGTCACGTAATGGTGACAGCGACGGTTCTTTTTTTTTTTTTTTTTTTCCCCCATCTTTCGCTTTGTTTAGCGGGCGGCTCGGTGGCGCAGTGAATAGCCCGTCTGCCTCACGGACGCGTTCGAATCCACCTCGCTCTATACATGTTCTCCTCGAGTGGCTCTTTCTCCCACACACCAAAACTCGTCTTTAGGTGTGATTGGGTGCGCGAATGGTTGTGTGTCTCCGTGTGCCCTGCCATTGGCCGGCAACCAGTTCAGGGTGTCCGCCACCTACTGTCCAAAACCAGCTGGGATAGGCACCAGAAACCCTGCGACCCTAGTGCAGATAAGCGCCTCTGGAAAATGGATGGATGGCTTTGTTGAGCCACACTCGAGCTGGCTAAAAAGATTGTGTTCTACCTCGAGCGATGTCACATGAAACGCTCTGTGAAAGTAGCATATCCGTTCCCGTTCCGTCCCAAAGACAGGGGACACGAGGGTAGTCCTCCTTTCATGACCGGAGTTGCCCTTGGGATGTACAGCCCTGCAACCTGTAGTACCAGGATGAAACCCAAGCAGGCACAGAGAGAGCACGCAAACTCCACTCAGTAAGTTCGTACTTGGAAACAAACTTTGAAAGAACTTTTCATATGCATGCATTAGATTTTTTTTTTACCATAAAAATGGTCATTAAAAGGCAACTCAAGTGTCAAGTGTCTGCCAAATGCGAGTGAGAACTTTTTTTTTT
Source organism: Hippichthys cyanospilos (assembly GCF_059441005.1). Classification (NCBI taxonomy): domain Eukaryota; kingdom Metazoa; phylum Chordata; class Actinopteri; order Syngnathiformes; family Syngnathidae; genus Hippichthys; species Hippichthys cyanospilos. Next base: position 27,154,514 of record NC_142370.1, on the reverse strand, counting down.
TTTTTGCTTCTCCACAATAAGCACAAAACACACAACAGTGTGTTCCTCATATCTTTAATGAAAACAAGCGCAGTACAGTTGAACAGCTTTCACTCTTCAAATGAATGCGTGCGGCTGTGTGTGCTGTGTTGTGTAGAGTGATACAACAGACTGTCAAATCCAATCTGTGTGTTTGGAGCAGTTTAGACTGAGACACATTCTGTCAAGTTTGCATATGAAACCATAAAACGCGCCCTCAATGAACTACCTTCTAATTTTCAATTCATAATTTCTCCCAGGCCCAAATTCCAGTTGAAGAAAAGCCACCCCAAAGTAATATGCTGCTGCCACTATACTTCTGTTGGGATGCTGTTCTTTATATAATATGTAGTGTTATTTTTGCTACAAATATTTGCTCTTTTTGGAAAAAAGTTCAACCTTGGTCTCACGTGACGTAAGAACATTTCACAAACTTGGAGAAATGTAGATTTTGTGACACTCCGGATTGGAAAGACAAATGCAATTCAAGAAAGAAAAGAATTCATTGTCCTCCTAATGTAAAAGCTATTGGATGAGGTGATCCGGGGGTTGCTGTCTTGTGGTTGAACAGTTCACCATGCTCAGGCGCAAATCAGGTTTGGTATGAAGTATGCCCATGATGCCAACCCGACAGACGATGTTGGCTTGCCGCGCTAGGACGGCTCATGGCCGTGATCCACTGCGTTGTCTTCCGGGGCTTATTTATAGAGCTTAGCCTCATGCAGGAAGCACGTGAGCAGCCGGTAGAGTGCTGCATGTTTTCACCACGGGGATTCCATGCTACTGGGATTACAGCGAGTGATTCCAGAGAGATAGCTAAGAGACAAATCCCAGCTTGGTGAAGCGCTTCCACACCCCGGTCTTGTTTTGTTTTTAATGGCAGAAACAACAACAAGCTGAGGGAAAAAATATTAAGTGGGTCTTCTCCGGTCTCCTCCCACATTCCAAAAACATGAAATGTCGGCACGTGAGATACTCCAAACTGCCCTTAGGTGTGATTGGGAGTATGAATGGTTGTTTGTTTCTGTGTGCCCTGCGACTGGCTGGCTGGCAACCGGTCCAGGATGTCCCCTGACTACTGCCCAAAGACTGTTGGGATAGGAACCAGCAGGCCAGCGACCCTCGTGATAAAGAAAATGGATGGATGGTTATGAGGTTGGAAATGAATAAGATGCAATGATTTGCTTTTTTGAAGAAAAAATGTTGTTAAACGTATCGTAACATATATTAAACGATCGCCGAAGATCATCTTAATTCATCGCGGCAGCCAATATCGTGATCGTGTTTAACATTTGATTAATTGTGCAGCCCTGCTTCACCCCTATATCATATATGAAAAATCAATTGCCTTGACTTTGTAATAGACAAAGTGGGGTTAGCAATTGCAAATACAGTATACATTGTACAGGACCATACCCCCAATACAAGAACATCTCAAAACATGTCAAATGAGCTTTTTAATTCTTGATGCTAGTGGGTCGCATTTGACAAAAGCTAATTTCAGTCATAAAAAAGCCTACTTGAATCGAGTGTGTTTTACTTTATGTGCAGATGTGTGCAGAGCAACATTGTGCTGCTCACTCAAGCCTTTCGAAAGAAATTTGTCATCCCGGACTTCCAACCGTTTTGCCGCCACATGGACGAGCTTTACGAAAATGCAAAGAACATGTCTGGAGGCCAGGTGAGTGACAATACAGACACAGGACTGAATGCGTTATCGAGACATTTTTCTGCAGGTGGCGGACTACATTCCCCAGCTTGCTCGCTTCAGCCCAGACTTGTGGGCCGTCTCCCTGTGCACCGTCGATGGTCAGAGGTACAATGTCACTCTGGAACGGACATGGCAGTACAGTGAACCCTGGGGGAAATATACATTACAAGCACTCGTGCATTAGGTGAAAATAAGAGCATCTGAATGACTTTTCGCTGTTTGTTTGACACCTCCCGCACACTTGAACACATTTATGAAATAGCACTTTTAAAGTATTCTTTTGTGACTAATCTCACTCCCACTGTACAGAAAAGGAATAGGTGACTATCATATAACAGTACTTTATTTAAAAGTCACAATCCCTCAAATTCCAGGCTGTTGAAGCCTATTGTAAAACTGACACATAAAAAGAGATTCAACATTGAATATGCAGACCACAACAGTTGCAACCAAACCATACAATTGTATCAAAACGACCTTCATTCGAACAGAATCTGAAAACAAAGCTATATTTGTTATTAAGTGTCAAAGAACCGTGACTGTAACACGCAGAGAAGCAATATACAGAAAGAGAACGCTGTTATCTGAATTTAGTTGTGGATCTTTACGGCTGTTCCTACTTCTCTTAGTTTAGCTGCATGTCTTTGAGTATGGCTCAGTGGTGCCTGGCAGCACAATGACAGTAGGTCTTTTGGAGGTGGACATCTCCAAAACACAACTCGTCCTGAAGAGCGGGGGTTCACTGTACAGTACAATAAAGTACCTGGAATGACTAACTGCTCATGACTGCGGGCCGCCATTCATTTGAGTCTTTGTTCCAGGCACACGGTCGGTGACACCAAAGTGCCCTTTTGTCTGCAGTCTTGCGTGAAGCCGCTGAAATACGCCATCGCTGTTCACGACCACGGCACCGAATATGTGCACCGATTCATTGGCAAAGAGCCCAGCGGCCTGCGCTTCAACAAGCTTTTCTTGAATGAGGATGGTACGAAAACACACTCGCTCGCCTCGGACTTTTGGAGCTGAGCGAAAGAGGAGCTGGTTCTCCAAGCGGGATGAATTATTGATTAGGGTTGCACTGCCGGGAGCTCTGTGAAGGAGTGGTTAGCACATCCCACCTCACGGTCCCTTCGTGGCGTTTGCATCTTCTCCCCGCGCATATAAGGATTCTCCACCTTTAGCCCTCGTTACAAAAACAAGCACGTTAGTTTCGGTGAAGACTCCAAATTGTTCATAGGTGTGAGAGTGAATGCGCATTGCTGTTTGTCTGCCTCTGGCCAAAAGCCGGAATTCAACTGCAATATCAGAATGGGCTTGGTGAGACAAGGGTAAGATTCAAGTTTCTGCTAAAGTTTCATGGGCAATTTTGGAAATAAAAAGCGCAAATGTATATATTTGCCATAAACGTGCAGTCATACAAAATAGTACAGTTAACCAATGTAGAATTACAACGTTTGTAAGTGTAACTTCAACCTACACTGAAGTAGAACTGGAGGGAACAATGTATAGGGTTTGTAGCATTTTTTTTCTCTTTAAAGATGAAAATGTTGTTAAATGTGAATCACTTCCAACACAAGATCTTAAGAACACAACAACAGAAATTCCCCCCACCTTATCCACAGATACCCCCAAAAAGTAAACATGCAAATAAGGCATCTTCTCTCAAGCTTTTCAAGTCTAGCCTCTACATTTTCTCTTTAAAGACGAAAATGTTGTTAAATATGAATCACCTCCAACACGAGATCTTAAGAACACAACAGAAATTCCCCCCACCTTAACCAAAAATACCCCCAAAAAGTAAACATGCAAATAATAACGCGTCTTCTTTCCAAGTCTTTTCAAGTCTAGCCTCTACATTTTTGCTGAAGCCTTTTAGTCCCTGTCCCATGTGCGCTGTACTTGCATGAAATCTTTGCATGAAACTGTGTGAACATTCCCAGAATTTTGTGAGGAGATCTCTTGAGTACTCAGTACTCTGTTTTTCTGAAAAATCAGTGGTCAACTTCTGTTTTGTTTTTTTTTCCCCCCTTTTACTTCTGTATTGCGCTCAAGCTGTTTTGCTCTTTAAATGTGCAAATCTATGGTCACTTATTCAAGAGATGCAATCTCTCTAACGTAGTCTTTAACTGTGTGTCACAGACAAACCTCACAACCCCATGGTGAATGCCGGGGCCATCGTCTGCACTTCTCTCATCAAGGTAACATGACAGACAAGTGCAAAGTCAAGTAGGCTATCTTTATTAACCCAATGTTCATTCAAATTGGGTTAGCTTGGTAAATCTTCCGAAATGTCAGATTTGTGCACTAGGGCAGATTAAGGTTATAATCATGCTGAAAGGGGATTTGCCGGAGAGCAACCGAACCGGATGTGTGCACGCACAAACTATCAGGTCACACCTTCGGTTACACACTCGAGAGTGCCCCCTGCAGTACAATATATGAGTGACTTGTAGCTTGTATAGATGAAGAAATAGCTTCGCATATATTCTCGTATGCGATTGAGGAAAATTGTGAATGGGGTTTATTGTGTTTCACAGCAAGGAGCCAGCAATGCTGAAAAGTTTGATTATGTGAGTATCACCGACCTCAGCTCTCATACAAGCGGCACTTAACAAGAAATAACTTCAACTTTTGCAAACAACAAATACAATAGTTGGTGGTACCTTGACTCCCCCTCACTTCTCTGAAGTGGAAGCAGATCTGAAAGTCACTCGTTCCTCAAATGTTTGCTTGTAGCACAAAGAAAAACTGAGAAAAAAACAGTAAATCGAGCCATGACTCTTACCCCAAAAAAGAAAAAAAAAAAAAACTCGTAAATTGGGTATGTCCAGGTACCACCGTACACGACTTCCGCATCCTGATGACTTTTGAGGGCTAACTCTGCAGGTCATGAACTTCATGAACAAACTGGCGGGAAACGAGTACGTTGGCTTCAGCAACGCCACGTAAGTTGAACAGCGCTTCAAAAATCTTGAGCTGAGAATCCCATGAAGGTAATCCAGCGTCCATGTTTCAGGTTCCAGTCGGAGCGTGAATCCGGAGACAGAAACTTTGCCATCGGCTATTACTTGAAGGAAAAGAAGGTCAGATAGAACTTCTCCATAGGAGGCCAGTCACGCATAAAACCCATCTGCCCGCTTTCCCCTCCTCTTGCCCTTCTCCCCGAGCAAACGTGCCTCAGCTCTTCAGATACTAGTCACAAACTGCCTTGCTCATTGGCTTATTAGGTTCCAGTTGTCCACAACTCTTGCGTTCTCATGACATATTTGACTATCATGTCACTGACCACTTTTACAAGATTTTGCTCCTCACTTTCAAAGCCACCACTAATAATGACTGTACTACAGAAGTATTGACCACACTTTATTTGCATCAGTGGGTCCTATAAAATCTTGCGGCAGGCCAAATGTGCCCCACAGGCCCTGCGTTTGACTCTTGTGACCACGAATGACATGAAATGCACCCAAAATAGTGTGTGCGATATGTCCGCCGGTGGGCCATCGTTTCTTCTCCCACCATCTCCAGAAATAAGCTGAGTCACTTTATCTGTTTTGAACTTTCCAGTGTTTTCCAGAAGGAACAGACATGACATCCATCCTGGACTTCTATTTCCAGGTACAATGTAATCAGCTAACTAAGCTGTGGCATAACGACCTCTGGATATACGGACGATATGATTTTTTTTTCTTGCCAGCTGTGCTCCATTGAGGTGACCTGTGAGAGTGCCAGCGTAATGGCAGCAACCCTCGCCAACGGTGGCTTCTGTCCCATCACAGGAGAGCGTGTACTGAGCCCGGAGGCAGTGCGCAACACTCTCAGCCTGATGCACTCGTGTGGAATGTATGATTTCTCTGGACAGTTTGCTTTCCACGTAAGTATGGGCGTCCCGCTGGGGCAGGGGCGTCAAACTCCCTTTCGTCTCTGGCTGCCGTTATGTACGTACCTCAAGTCCCAACGGGCACGGAGAAATAGAATGGCTTTAGTGTCGTGGCAAAAAATAAGACTCCCATCTTTGAGAAAAAAAAAACACTTCAAACCACTTGTTGGTAGCGCCTTTAATCGCGCATCATTTGCGCCATCTTAACAGCCTATTCACCAACAGTATCGCGACATGTGAGCTTCCACTAAGTGTACTTTTACATCAGCTTTGACCTCCAATATGCCCTTTGCTCTTTCCGTCAGTGCCATTGAACTCATTGAGCCTCATTTGCATCCTGGCACTTTTTCCACCGGATTTATACATGGGAGTTTTTTTCAATATCGGTGCACCGAGAAGCAATGGACTTGGCCGCGCGGTTAGAGACGCATTTCACCATTTGCGCTTGCTTTGCGAATTTGACGCCGATTGATCGCTCCAATTTTACCAGTTTGCACCGTGCCAAAACCTCGCAATCCTTTGTGAATTTGGCCCTATGGTTTATACAGCTCAAAATCACCCTGTCTCCAAATGATTTCAGGTGGGCCTCCCGGCTAAATCTGGGGTAGCAGGTGGGATTCTGCTCGTGGTTCCGAATGTCATGGGCGTCATGTGTTGGTCCCCTCCTCTCGACAAGCTGGGCAACAGCGTGCGAGGCATCCAGTTCTGCACGGTAAACCAGCAGCGGGCAGAGATATTTTTGCTACATCTCGAAAACCGTCAATTTTGAGGAGAGAAAGAAATAGAGAAGAATAGTCAACACTGGACTTGTCATTAAGTTGTAAAGATAAAAACGCCACACGCGGACTAAAAGTGTCTAAAAAAAAAGAAAAAAAAAAAGACCTGAACTCAATTTGGAGAGATGAAGAGGTTTCAGGCCCATGCCAGTGATATATATTGGCAAGCTGCGACCAACTTTATGTTCAAACCGGCAGGAAAAGGCAGACTACTTCTTTTTGAAGCAGCACCTAGCTTGCGCCATGCGGCCGGTGACCCCGCTCCGTTGTCATGCCTCAATGTCCATCTGTCATCTTGTCACAGGACTTGGTTTCCCTCTTTAACTTTCACAACTATGATAATCTGAGACACTTTGCAAAGAAGCTGGATCCTCGCAGGGAGGGCGGCGACCAAAGGGTGAGTGTTGACACCAGCTCGCGTGCCGCCCGGTGGAAAACCTTCCAATTCTCTTGACTCTGGGCTGCTTGCTCAATCTGCCTCTCGGGGTGCTTTCAGGTTAAGTCTGTCATCAATCTGTTGTTTGCTGCCTATACTGGAGACGTGTCAGCCCTGAGGAGGTACAGGATCGTATCAGAAACGTTCAACACAAGGTTGGCCGGGTTCTTCATGTTGCATCCCTCTCGGGCTGTGTTTTTCCTGCGCAGGTTTGCCTTGTCATCCATGGACATGGAGCAGAGGGACTATGATTCCAGGACAGCTCTGCACGTGGCTGCAGCTGAAGGTGAGGCTCTGAAAACATTTGGTCTGAAAGTAAGCTTGCTTCGTTTATTCATTTGATAGCTTACGCGTTTCTTATCTGTTCGGCTTTCAGGTCACGCTGAGGTGGTTCGCTTTTTGCTAGAAGCCTGCAAGGTCAACCCGGTCCCCAGGGACAGGTAACTTGACATTCAGCCAGTTGTTGCGTTGTCACTTTCACCGTATGGACGAGTACTGAGCAGTACGCTTGCGTTGCAGGTGGGGCAACACACCCATGGATGAGGCGGTTCACTTCGGCCACCATGATGTGGTGACCATCCTGCGCGATTACCACAATCTGTACAGTCCTCCGGAGAGCCCGGCGACAAAGGAGAACGCAGAGAAGAACCTGGACAGCATGCTGTGATTTATACGGGGGAAACCACATGGCCCTTGCACAGAACTTACATACTGTACGCTATACTTAATTCACTGTTCTGATGGCCGCAAACGTCGGCGTCTACGAAGAAGCACTTAATCATCTTGTTAGCCGGTGTAGTACTTTCTGTGTACAGTATGTTGGAGTAGTTTTGCTGGGATTTCTATTCCATTCCGTCATCCTTTTATTTGTAGTCTCTTACGGGATGTTACCAGCCAAAAGCTGAATGCTGGCTTCATTTGGTGGCGGCTGGCGCACTATTTTAGAACAGGTGTCGTACACCGGGCCTCTGTATTTTCGACGTTGCCGTGTGGTGGAATGTATTGTCTCCTCACACTTGGTGTGCTTGTGTGTGTCAGTAGGTATTTAATATTTATTTGTGTATTTAAGATGAAACATTGTCTGTGTAGAAGTAGGTTCACCATGTGGTACTGTGGTGGACTAAGACTTGACCAAAATGTCATTCCCAATATGACTGTAAAATGTTTTTGTTCTGTACGGTCACCAAAATGTGTTTTTTCTTCCGCTTTGCTGATTATGGAGAAAAAAAAGTCAACATTCAGCCTAAGTTCATGAATTACTCGTGACAGAACAAACAAGTATAACTTTTGTCCCATTCACGGAACACGAAGCTTTTTGCTAAAGTTCTATGTCTTTATTTTTTGTTGTGACAGTTTTACATATTTGTAGTTAGGTAATAACCTTGCTCCTCCGAGACTCAGGAATGTGTTGGCGATATTAGAAAACGTCAAACCACGGTGATGTGTTTTGGATGTTTGAAAACATCACAGAAAAAAAAAGAATTAAAATATAAACAATATATCTGACACATTAAGCTGGGCATGCGGACTTGAGCTGATACCTGCCTGTGTTAGTCGTTCCTGCTGTGACTGGATGTATTGATTTTAGAAAACGTTCTGGCTGAATAAATATGTATCGAACACCATGGCTGTCCTCAACGTTGACTGTTCCTTTCATTTGTTAAGAAGAAGGAAAAAAAAACCCACAGATATGGGTTTAGTAGGTTAGGGCAATTAGTCACAAGTGATCTAATCAAAGCACTAAGGTGGAGGCAAAAAGTTAAAATCTATATTTAACACTGGCTAAAGGTATGTGGCGGATGAGAGTTGGCCTGACCAACATCTGTGACAAACCAATAAACTTCTATTTTTGGACAATCTTTGGCATCAACAGCACTATCTTTAGGCAGTGGAACCGTCCCACCGACAGGCTGAGGAAACTCAATGTTCAGCAATGAACCATGTAAGAAGTATGACCTAATAGAATCAATACGACCATGAGGTGCCTTTGAGCATGAATCAGAGAACTTCAAAGCTCTTCGTATTAAGCAAAGGTGATAAATGCAAACTGATCAAGCCGTTTGGAGAAAGACAAAATATTTGTCGTCACGCGACGGAAAACAACAGGGTTTCTCAAAGTGACGTTACGTCATGAAGACAGGGTGGACGGACTATTTGCAAATGTTTAATATGAATGATCAATAAGACAACATACACGTAACGAATGTTTTGGACGTAGTGACATTTACCTAATTATCACACTCCACAGCATACACGGGATATGCAGACATGACGTAACAAATGGCAAAATTAAGTAAACGCATTTTTGGTACCTACAAATATTTTGCCTCTTAAAACACGGTATCATGATTCTGCTACATTTCAGAGTTAACCGAGTGATTCCCACGAGGGCGCCGGTCACTTCGGAATGACGTCCAAAAAAACAACAAGTTATCGCCACATTTAAGAAGCGCGTTTAAAAAACAAAAAACAATAAATGAGTCCGGTAGCCTTAAGTTGATACTGTGCTGTGAAGATCAAAACATTGGATAGCCAATGTAGCGCCCGAGGCCAGAGTTTATTTGTGGACTCTTACCAGATGACTTGCTAACAAGAAAAGTAGAATTTTTAATTTTTAATAACTGCACGGTTGACTATATAAAATGCAACATGTTCATCATTTTTGTCCCGTTTTGCTCCAACTGTTAAACAAGATTTGAGCTGGACTTTAGTCACTGATCAAGCAATGTTTTTTGCGCCTCTTTTCATTTGAAGAATTTCGTATATTGACAGTTCAATTCCTTGTAAAAGTCACTGGCGATGATTTGCGTTAGCTACACCGGCACTTGGTTTGAAAGCTTTGATCTACAAACATAACGTGAGGAAATGTTACTGTAGTAACAGAAACATGCACACATTTTTAACTTCTGACATACCTTGGTTCTACTCATGTTTCACTTTTTTTCACAACAAATAAACGTTAAACATTTTGGGACCAAAAACGTTATCCTTTCGAATCGTGGCGCTCGATTACACAATCGTTTTCATCACATGCCATTCGTACTAAAAGAATAATAAACGTAGAAAGATATAGCAACTTAGACTGGACGTACGTCGCCGCTCACCCTGACTAGAAATGCTGATTTCATATGAACGAATTTTCCTCCTGTGCACTTATTTGTTTACGATATGTTACAGTATTTAAAATCTTAACTCCTCTTTCCTTTGGACTTGAAATTCACAGTTTACCCAGCAAAAATGATTCGTTTGGAAATAATTACATTGAAGGTGAATTTTCACCAAGAGTCTGCGACGCCCTTAGCGTCTGCCTACATCATGAGGCAGCCGGCCCTGATTGTGGGCTGTCCAGTCTGTCCATGTGAATGTCAATCAGTCAATTAATCACGCCGAAGACAGTGAGACAGACAACCTCGTGCGGTGGGAAATGAAACCATGCGGCCTGCATCAAAGCCAAGTGCGTCAGGCCACACCATTCACTCATTATTACGATTAATGAGAATGAAACTTGTGTTCAACGTGTTAACAGTTGTTGCCACTCTCCGCTGATCTTTTCTGGATCCTGACAGCGTCTCAGCCGCATGAGTACATTCGCTCCTTTTCAATCACATGTTCTCACATCTTTGCACATATTCCCGATGACTTTGAGAAATGAATCAGGACAAGGCAGCTCAGTTTTGATCCTCAAAGTCTGCCGTCATCTGGGAAGACGTGGACAAGGAATACGTTTTTATCTTTTTGTTTTTTTATAGGTAAAGCGTAACGTCTTCATTCTGAGGTTACTTTCGGCTCACCGCATCAAGGTCTGTGGGACTGACCGACTGCTCCAAATACCTGTAGACCTCCGGCGACATGGGCATCATTTTCTCCTGCAGCCTGGCCGGATGTCTGCAACGCGAGGACGCAAGTCATCATCGTCGGTCAGGCGCTCGGCGATGGAAGAAACCCGTCATTTGAAAACGCGGCTTACACTTCTGAGACGGATATGAGCTCGGTCTTCATGTAGCCGCTCTTCCCTGTGCTCTCCACGTCCATGGGTTCCGGAGCTGGATGCCAATTTGACACGGGTTACGCGCAAGAACAACGACGACGAAAATAGACCAGGGGTCGGCAACGTTCGCATTCAAAGAGCCATTTTGATCCAGTTTCAACAGCGGCTTTCCCGAAGGTTTAGTATGAAGGAAAAAAAAAGTCACATCTTACAGTCTGAGTTTTTGGCATAGTACTTCTTAAAGGCCTCGTCTTTCGGGACGTCAGGATAGAGGAAACGGAGGGGGTTATCCGGGATGTCATCGGTCGCCATCACCTTGTAAGTGCGAATGATGTCGGGCAGCGAGACGGCGGTCAGATCTTTCTTTGTGTACGGCTCCACTGAGTGGTAGATGGGCTGGTCTGCGGGGGGGAGTCATGTCAGAATCAAAATAAGTCATCAGTTAGGTGACAAAGTACTCTAGCAATAAATGACTTTAGTTAATTAATAATGACTTTGAGTAATAAGTACGTAGATACGTAGGTTGACTACTGTGGGTACTTAAGTAATCCATGATTATGAGCACTAAAGCACTAAAAACAGTAATAGGTTTCTTTAGTACTTTAGAAATCATAACTAAAAAAACAAATGAATACTTTAGTACTTTTGTATCTAAAGTAATCAATTACTTTCATACTCATTCAGCACCAAACATTTTAGTCTCTCCTTTTAGCCAAACACTCGAAAAAAAACCCAAAAAAAACTCCAAAAAAAAAAAACCAAAAAAACAATAAGTACATACAATTGAACGTCCGGATTCATCAAAATGAGTTAAAGACGCAAAAATACGTCTTTGGCATCGGACGAGTTAACACACGTGAGCAGGCCTTGCTTAAAATGAATCAATACACACACAGTCAAACCCTCAGTCACTGGATTTGTTTTGCCGCTGCTGTTTTGCATGAAAACACAAAAGTATGCGTGTCTACGCCGTGAACAAAATGAAGAGGAGATGCTGTGCCCACTGTGCATGTCATGCTCGATCCATGTGAAGGTGATAGCCCCGTCTTTGTTGCTCTCGCTGAACCTGAGCAAGAAGGTCCCTGGGCATTTGTCACTCAGCAGGGTCTTTTCACGCTCCTTACTGATGAAGCCCATGATGAAGCTGCACGCACACAGGAGGGACCGAGTCAAGTCAGGTGCATTTTATTCATGAACACAAAACAAGTCAAAGGTTTGGAAACACCCTCGCGTCATAAAGCTGACCGAGATGTGCAAAGCTCTCCTCTTGGAAAAAGGCTTTGAGACTTGGAGGACTGGAAAATCTCAAGCATACTTTTGGTTTGACCAACATTTTGAACTTTAGTAAATGATTCCTCACAAGTCTTGCTGTACAGATTGAACGAATGACTTACTGTACGATGTAGAAAAAAAAAAAAAAAGAAAACATTGACTTTTAAGTAGCACCCAATTGTGACATTTCATAACATGGGTTGTACGAGGGCACTTTATTTTCATTTGTATAGCAAATACTATGCATATTAAAATATGTACTGTGAACATACGGTCCATATTTCCACCTCCAAACAAACACTTCGATTATGAGCCAGGGTTTGTTGGAAGCCGATTCAGATTGCGCGCAAGAAGCATTCCAAAGTGGAAGAACTCACCCATCGTTCCAGAGGAAAAGCAAGTGTCTCTTGATCAGATCTAGGATGCCTTCAATCCACAACCAGAAGGGAAAGCCTTTGTCGTTGTTATTTTGTTGCTACACAAAAGCAACGGTTGCCTTAGCGGAGACACAATCAGATCGTGGAATTTCTATGTGATCGATTCTGTTAGTCACCTTGCAGAACTTGTTCCAGGAAATTTGCCCTTCCGGGTCCCTCTGCGCTTTGGGACCTGCAGAGAGTCACAGCCTTCTTATCAACCCAAGAGGCCATTGAAGGATTGTGTCCTATACTTGACATGTTCACGCCATGGCGCTCGATGCGGCGGTTCTGACCCAGCAGCTTGTCAGCCAGCATGTTGAGCTGCTCCTGGCTCAGGCCTCGTTTGGTGACCGAGGAGAACTGCCAGCTGAGAACCTCCGAGAGCTGAGACCACTTAGCTGGCGGGGGAGAGAGGAAGAACTGCAGGTTCTGGGAGGGAGACCAAAGAGCACGTGCTTAAAGGCCTCGCAAAAAGGCAAGGGGAGAAAAATCCTTTGGAGGGAAATTCCAACAAGACCCTAAAGTCCACCGCAACTTTTATTCAAGTTTTATTTAAGATTCGACTGTGATCAATCACCTTGGGTTCACTGGTCAGCATGTTGTACCACAGAATAGAAGCCCATCCGCTGGGCAGCTGGCACACATTGGAGATCACCACCACGGGCAGAGACAACGCCTGAGCCAGAAGACAATTATCAGTCATTTATTGTGGCATTTATCCTCCGCGACTTGCGCGCTCTCACCTCCAGCTTAACTTTGTTCCCAGACTGGCTGAGCTGCAGCTCCGACTCAAAGCTCAGAGAGTGTAGCTCCTTTGTGACGATCAACGGACCCTAGAGAACGCCAACACACCTGTGTCTGTATATTATGCGGCATGACCCAAGAGGTAGAAACCAGAAAAAAAGGAAGCAACAATCTTACTTCGCTGGTTCGGTTTCCTGCGAGTTTCTGCTCTTTTAATTGCTGTGCGCGAGGGAAAAAAAAGAAACTCTTAATGAACTCTCAAAGAAGTACCGGCTCCATACAAAGTCTCAGAAAGACTTAAGAGTGAAATCTAAAACCAAACTACAACTTTCCCAGGTGAACTTATTTTGACTTTCTGAATTTTCGATTGCACGCCCAACTGGTCAAACTGAGTTTTTTTTTCCTACAAAATTTGCCGTTTGCTGTCAAGAGCTGAATGAAAAGCCGGTCCACTCCTTTACCTTACTTTCTATGACACTTCTAGTCTCTCGTCGTAGCTTGACTTGCAGGCTGCTGATGACATTCGGGAAGCCTCAAAGCGCAAAGCTAAGTTTAGTAAAGTTAGTCAATAGAGCTTGGACTCATCACGTCAAAATTACAGCCAGGGTGATAGGCCATTTTTTTCCCCACAAACTATAACTTTCCAACAGAGGGAACCACCTCCCTGCTCCTTGTGAACGTTTTCATATCGCGAACATTTGATCAAAATGATGAAAAGACGATTGCAATTGCAGCAGGGAATGTTTGCCGATTCATGGATTTAACACCTGTTGTCAATTTCACAAGTTGAGCAGGCTGTGGAACAAGCGCTGCAGACCCGAAATCAGCTGTGATCTTTGATTGGAATCGAACATAGATTGAACTGGCCATGAAGACGCGAAGAAATGACTTGCCAGATGTCGGAACTCTGCCGCCAGGCTGCCATTGGACTCCTCCATGTTCATGACTTTGGTGTTCGTTCCCAAGATGTTGAACCTACGGAACCTAAAACGCACATGCGGATCTCTCGCTGCCATCCGGCATGAAGAATGTACTCGACTTGCTCATTGTGTAAAGTGTTGGAAGACATACCCCTTCTTGTCCGTCACATCCCTAAAACGGTCAAAATGGCGCATTAAAGATGCGTTCACATGATATATTGGCGTACGTGTGGCAGCGCGAGATCGTACTTGTCGAACAGCGCCTTGACTTTGAGCTGGTAGTTGAACTCGGGGAGCTTCACCAGGAACCTGAGCGCAGATGGCCAGAACTTTTGAGCACGGCATCCATACGGTACGTCTTATTTGCCGACTGTGTTGGACAGAGCTTCTACGCACCGCAGTTTTACGGTGAACTGAATGCCGGTTTTCAGCACCAGTGGCCTCTGGGGGTGGGTGGGCATGCAGGGCTGCCTCTCCACGACCAAAGCGCTACACGCAGAAGACATCGTGATCACCAAAGCGAAGGGATGATTCATTAGCCCGGAGAGGATCGCGACGTTACTTGGAGAGGAGGTTCTTGAGCAGATCTAGGGCTCGGGCGTCCAGAAAATCTTTCTTCAGTTTGATGGGGTCGCTTTCGTACGTGAGGTTCTGCTCCAGCTCGTGCAGCTTCTTTAGATGCTGGCGAAACTGTTGAAGAGTCTCTGCTACTGTGGTGAACCTGCAAGGGGATGAGGTGGTGGGAGTAAAAAAAAAAAAAAAATCTTTCAAGACACAACCTCTTTCCCTCTATGTGGAAAATGCATGTTACAGCAGTAAACAGCAGATGGCTTTAATAAGCACAAATAACACATTAATCTTGTAACTTTCCATTTGGCCCAACATACTAAATAAAAACGTGTTCATTGCATTACTGTATTTTCTCTTTAATTATGGTTTAGATACCATAGAGTGCTAAATTTGAAAACTAGAGCCAAGGATTTTTAATCTCCAACCAAATATTGTTAAACAATCAAATGTTTTACCCATACTTCGTGTCATTGCTGTTGTCAGTGTAAAATTATGATGAATTTGTCATTCTATACATCTTTTTAATTGATTGGCCGTTTTCTCAGTTATCAGAATTGTATCCTGCCAACTACCGGAATCGGCATTGTTAGAATAATTATTGTTAGAATAATTATAGATATAGTGATTATACATTTGCTACAAAATATTAATGCTCGCAATGAAGAAATGCTTTGCTGCGTGAATGAATAAACACATACTGAATGATAATAATGAATGAATAAACTGGTGATGTACTGCTAGGTATGTTGATGGTACGCTGGGAGAATGAGTGCACTGTTTGTGGGAAAAGAACTGTCTCGTCATTGTTTTCTTTCAAGCAGAAGGAAGGCCGCTCAAGCCTGCCAGTCGGAGCGTTCCCACACCTGCGACTCTTATCGATGTTATTGCTATGCATTATCAGAATGTTTCGCTACGTATTTTTTCATACATGCATTAGTTTCTCACCCACATGCTCACACATAGAAGGACAAGTACACAAGGTCCCGGCCATAGACTTGCGTTTTTCCCTGCCCCTTGAGGGCCGGGACCTTCATGTAGTTAGGGATCTCTGTAACAAATAAAAGTAAGGGGAGTCGGAGAGATTGGCAGAGCGCAGTAGAATTGTCCTTGGCCGGTTCCTCTTCGCTCCCCTCATGCATGAGTTGGGAAGATTGCCTTGTCTCCTTTTTTGTGTACAATTTCTTACAAATGTCTGACAAATGAACCTGACAGGCATCAACCCCAAAAGAAATTCATATTGTTGAGCTTTATTCAAAAACGTAAGAAGTGAGGCGTATTTTTGTGGTTGGAACGGATTCATGGTATTTTAGTTCATTCCAGGGGAGAATATCTATTTGATATACAGCTATGAGTACAATGAATTAAGTGCATAGCCACAGGACAAAACGGTAGTGAGGTTATCAGGATTTCGTCAAGAGCATTTGTACTGGTGCTCACCAGTTCTGCAGCTGATCCAGGCAGGCATTGGGCGGGCCGCCGATGCAGGCAATCTGCTGCCGCCGCTTCCATTCGGGTAGCTCCTCGGAGATCAGGTCCGCCAGTAAGGCTTGAGTCACGTTCAGGAGGTCGGTCAGCTGGACCATCACATCCTGATTACGCAAAGAGCTGCATCACGTATAGTTGGCCTTTTTGCCACGAGTAGCAATTACTCAACTTGGATCTTCTGGAGGCAGGAGGAACTAACCTGCCGTTTTGTTTTAAGATCCAGGCACATCTTGTTGATGGCCATCTTCTCCCTCTCCAGTTCCTTGGGCATCATATCAATGTGGTCATTCTCTACACAAACACACATGACCTCGTGTCACCTCCAATGATGCCGCGTTTACAGTTAATAGCTTAGCCCCGCAGACGGATTCCACCTCTGTTCCTCAGCGTGTTGAGCTTGAAGTCGTATTCTTCCTGCTGATCTTCCAGATTTTTGATGGTTTGATCCGCCATCTGAGACACAAATAAATGACTGAAATGAGAAAAAGTCAAACTTGACGGAGAGCACATCAAATATTGTAAATGTATCACCTGAGCTCTGTCCCTCATCTCCTTCACTTTGCCCCCCAGTTTCTGTTTCTCCACCACCATGGCTGAAGCCATTCCTTCGCCCTCCTGCAGTTTTACATGACAGTTTTTTTTTTACATTTATTCAAAGCCATCCTTTCAATAGTTGTTGCTGAAAGTTCAGGACAGTTTTACCATGGCGGTCTTTGCGCATGCGAGGATCATGCGCTCATCCTTTAGGTTTTTGGAAATGATCATAGCCATGTGCACCGGGTCATCCTGGAATTTATCCTGAATAATAAACATATCAATTAATAGAACAGACCACAACAGAATAGATTAGTTTCATTGTTAGTGTAACATGCACATGCACAGCGCAACAAAATTGTGAATAATAAAGCATGAAAATTATGAAATGAACAAAAAGTTCACCGTGTAAAGAACCCAAGCTAAAATACAGATCTACATTCATGAGCAGCTGGGGATAGAAGTCTGGGCTTTCCTGCTAAGGGTGCTGCTGCCCCAGCGACCCAATCCCGGATAATTGATCTTCAATCCAAAAACGTTGAAAAATGGATGGATCGATGGATTGATGGATGGATGGATGGATGGATGGATGATGGATGAGCAATCATCAGTTGCAGAATCTGCACTGTCAGAGAACTTATTTAGGAGTTAAGTTAGTTCTAGTGTACCTCTGGTGCTCAGAAAGAAAATTTTATTCGGTTTAAAAAAAAAATCTGCATCCAAAAATGTTTTTGTTTCACTGGTTATAGTAATGCAAACATTCATCCATCCATTTTCAACAGCCGCTTATCTTCACCAGGGTCGCTGGCTTGCTGGTGCCTATCCCAGCGATGGACAGTAGGCGGGGGAAACCGAACTGAACTGGATGCCAGCCAATCACAGGGCACACAGCCATTCACGCAAAACAGCCCCACATAAGTTTTTGCCGAGACAATTCCTCGTGCGATATAATAATACTATACATAAGATAATCAAAAACTCTTGAATCTTGTGTGAACGAGTGCATGAAATCATTGGATTTATTGTGAAGATAGCCTTCTATCCAGTCTATCTTCTCCAACTCGCCCCAACTCAGCAGTAAAGTGCGCAATCGAATATTTGCGGAGGTATTGATTAGTAGAGAAGAATGTTGAATGAAAAAAAAGTGTGGTGGAGCGCGCAGTCCGACCTGCAGGTTCCTCTTGATCTTGCGGCAGTTGTGTTGCTGGAGGAAGTTGTTCTCCAATGCAAAGCGGCTGTGCTGGTCATCCAACTGGGCCAGGAGGTCATGGAAGCGAACGATCGCTAACGATTCCTGACCGGCAACCGTGTCCCTGAGGATGCAAAGACATACAGCGGATGTTTTGATGATGATACAAAATATGTATAGTGGAATATTATACAGTAAAAAAAAAAATGTTAGGTATCTTTTCCCATTTGTTTCACTTAGCTCCACTTAGATAGTGATGCTGTAATTATAATTTTTGGTTATGCATGTTGCTCCACCCACCACGTGGATCCAAACATCAATTCAAATAGATTACTGAAGCTTACTGTGGCTTACTGTATCTCAGTGAATGTCGCTTGTGAGCATTTCCACACAAACACCCTCATCAAACTGAGGTGAGAACATTCTGAGTAGTCTCGGGTGGCAAACGTGCGCTCAAAATACTGTAAATGTTTGCTAAATGAATATTTTATGATCAGGATTCTTGTAAAGGTTGCAAAGATGTTCCCGATCAGTTTTTATTTGTGGCAAACAAACTGCCACACATTTCATGTTTTGCCCAGACTCTCAAATTAGCTGCTCAGTTTTTTACATAGTGTTTGGGTACAACAATTTCCTGTAAAATGACAATGTATCTTGTTCAACCGTTTTCATTTTTGTTTCATCTTATTTTATACTATAAAAGCAATATAATTTATAGCTCGCTTTAAACAGTAGCAGTTGTCTGTATGATATTTTGGGGGGAAAAGTTATGCTCCTTACAAATGAGTAAATGTAAAAAAAAAAAAAAATCACTTTCTGCTTTTGTCATTCTTGCATAGCACATGGTTGTATGATGATTCTTTGCACATCTATAGATTGAAGCAGACCCTGTACTGTTCTTGTCGCAATGTTCAACATTTCCTTAAAAAACTGTCTGGAGCCACAAAAACAAACAAACAAAAAAAAAGTCTTATATATGAAGGGAACACATGCTGTAAGTCTCCATATTAGCAGGCAATCTTTCCGCACTAGCATTGAACGCAAATGGTTCGGTCCAAGAACTCCAGAATCCTCTGTTCTCATCAGCTACGTTTCTCTTTTCCACAAATCAAACACCCATCTGTTTTTTGTTTTCGCAACAGCCACCTGCCGGTCAACACGCTGAGCTGAAAGAAATGTGCGTCGAGGACCATGATGTAAATCTCAGAGTCAAATCTTGTGTCATGTTTGTAAACCATATTACAACAAAAAATGTATTCCCCCCATCACTGCGGGTTCCTGACCCATGTTCCTATCCATCTGCACCGTGGCACATACAGTATTACCAAGATTAACCAGGTTAAATTCGCATGGGTTAGGCGGAGTCACCTACCCGAGGCAGAATAAGAGTAGGAACAAGTTTGTTAGAGATCAGACCTTCTTCTGCATCGAGCAGAATAAGCTTCCGCAGCTGTGTGCTCAATCTTTGGAGATCATACAGTCTTCTGGTCCTTATTATTTGCATTAAAGGGACACTGCGTAGGTTTTTCATTACAGACAGCGGGAGGTACTGCGTTTACCATTCTCCGTAGCTATAACAAACATGGCAGCGTCCGGAGAAGTGCCACCCCCATGTAATATCATTTAATGATAACTAGACCTATGGTTATATTCAAAACATACTGTTGGCCCTTAAGAACGAATTTATTTGCAAGTTTTTGAAATCTATAATCATTTAATTTATTCCTTTTTAATGAAAAACGGTCTAAATCATACACAGAGTCCCTTTAAAGATAAAAGCATGGGGCAACGATCACCAACGTCAGCATTACAGGTGCGATTTTTGTGGTAAAATGGTATAGCTACAGTATGTACACTGTTTGAGTGACCTCACCAGTCGATGCTCTCAATCCATTTGCTCAGGTAGTCTCTGATGTCCATGGGGAATGAGTCATCATACAGAAGATCCACCTGCTCAAGGTACTTGGAGTCCAGCATCTGAAGCTGGCACCACTGAGCCATTTCCTACGCAATTGGTAAATTCAACATTGAGCATTAATTCAACGACCAGCGCATCCTAGTCTGACATAAGACAACAAATTTGCCACTACAGCTACTTATGTTTTTAAAAAAAAAATCATTGAATTATTTTTCTTTCCTTATCTCAATACTGATTCATAAAACCATAAATGGATCTTTAACCTATATGAACAATGTGAAAGTCATACAAAATAAAGATGAACTCGCCCATATTGTTGTGTATTGAGTTGTTTGCTTGTTATGGCAATAGCATACTGTATATTGAAAGTAAGGAACTGTTTTCCACAGAATCAGCCCATGTTAAGCACCAGCAAGCAAGGCCTCTGTTTACAAGGAGCCTTAATAGTAAAGGGGCTATATCAAGGAAGTTCAACTTTTTGGAGATTTTAACCCTGTTACAATACTGATTTCTCACCGTAAACACACCCAAAGCGTTATTTCACTTCATTGATGCATTTCTAAGCATTCCTTGCTTATTCTGTGACCTTGGCAGTAAACCCAAGCAGATAAACATGACATGCGTGAGGCCAGATGACGATAGCAAGTCCTCGTATCACACGTGCAAGAGTAGATACACATCAACCTTATTGGTGTCTTTTAATTTTGTTTTGGTGTTGCAGTTGACGAGGAGAGATTTTGTAGGTAAACAGCAATGTTTCATTAATTAGTTATAACATTCAAACTGGTGTAAATGTGTGTTTGGGAGCACACAGTTGGACAATCAATGTCATTAGTAGATAGTTCACCTGTGAGTGTCACTATTGTTATGAATACTCGTTTCCCATGGGACTGATTTGATAGAAAGAACGGCTCTTAGTGATTTCAGACTCTTGGCACTGTTTTGCATTTAAATGTCCTTAAAACCCCTATTTTGGTTCCTTCGTTCACGCCGCGGGGGTAGTCTCTTGCGGTATGCAAACCCTCATAAGGATACGCGGGCAAGATGGTGGATGGATGGATGAATGGATGGATGATGGATGGATGGATGGATGGATGGATGGATGGATGGATGGATGGATGGATGGAGGACGGACGGATGGATGGACAGACGGATGGATGTTTTGTGGCCAGCTGGCATTGAACGACATCATAAGAGGCGCAGCTTCAGTAAAGAAGATGTTTCACTTCCTGGTTAGAAATATCGGTACCATAAAACTCACATTTATGAAGAAATTAAATCACCAATGTGCCAGATGAAATTTATATGCATATATACGGCTAAAAAAAAAGGTTAATACTTGGAGCTATATTGAGCTGTTTAAGTGTTCCTTCATTCATTTTTTAAGCAGTAGAATTCACTGTGGGGCGGCAAGGTGGAAGAGTGATTTGCCTCACAGTTCTGTGGTTCTGTGGCCTTTCGGTGTGAAGTATGCATGTTCCTCTCATGCTTTCGTGGGATTTCTCCGGGTACTCCGGTTTCCTCCCACAATCCCAAAAACAAGCATTGCAGGGTAGGTATATAGGACAGTTGTAATTGCCCTTAAGTGTGTTTGTGAGTGTGTATTGTTCATCTCTGTGTGCCCTGCAATTGGTGAGCAATCAGTTCAGGGTGTATCCTGCCTACTGCCAAACGGTATCTGGGATAGACATCAGCAAGCCCGCAAGCATTGTGAGAACAAGCTGTTGCATGGATTTCATTGTGGAAAGTTCAAAATATCATGATATGGACCCTTTAAAACCAATCTGAGTTTTACACTTGTTTAACTTCATTTTGATATTTTGTATCATATTTTGTTGTGATATATAACTAGAAAAAGATACTAATCGCTGATTAGCATTAGGCTAACGCTAATCATGAGTAGCTAACCACTATGCTAGCACATATATTGCATGAAGTACTTTATGAACATACGTCATTTATTTTATTTAAATAACATCTAAAAATGAGTTATTTGAAAGTGTTTAATTGGGTTAGTAAAACACAGAATGTGAAATGAGAACGTACGTGTGTGATTTCATCGCAAAAAGAGGTGGTCTCGTCGACAGACGCTGCAGATGTTTTTTTTGTTTGTTTTGTTTTTTGTAAACATAATACATCAATGCAACGTGACGACATTCTCCAGAATTAGTCAAACGAAGACTCGAAGAATGCATTGGACAATCAAAATCGATTCCGCACACTCCAAACTGTTTGTGAGTGTGAAGTTTGGTTGTCTCTTTGTGCCCTTCAATTGGCTGACAACTAGTTGAGAGTGTACAGTACCCTGCCGACTGCACGAAAACAGGGTCACCCCCGACCTCCCCAGCTCGGTGGCATGCGCCATTCAGACATTTCACGTAACATAGGTTACTACTATTAAAAAAAAAAAACGATTTCATCACTATTTAACAGACAATACAATTATTACATTACTTGATACCTTTACAGCAAAACGCGTTTTATAACGCTGCTTATGTGTTCGATTTAGTAACCTCCACAATTAAGCGAGTTTGCACAACATTCCAAGGGCTGAGGTAAAAATATATATGAACAAATATTGAAATTTACCTTATATAAACAGGGGATTGACCTCTTGTTTCCTACTGTGGCGTACTTGTTCCTTGTTTTCTGACAACGATTTTGACACACAACTTGGTATGCGACACACTAGTGGTAACCAATCACCGCCAAGATTGTCTGGCAGTGGTCCGCCCATTTTCCTAACAGCCAATCAAATGGTTGAAAAGCAGCTGTTCCGTCGTGTAGGAGGTGCCCCTGTAATACTAGTGGTTCTAAGTCAACTTTTCAAGTCAAGATTTCTTGTTACGGCACAAGACTTGGCTTTTACATGTGAGAATTACTTTACAGTTTTTCTCTTGTAGATATACTCGCATCATATATATTTTTTGCTTTAGATAAATTAAACAACTAAAGATACGTTGGGGGGGTAGGCTCAATTACGAGAACAGCCACAATCAAAACCACGTGTTTTCGGAGAAAGCGAAAGGAACTGTGAAATCTAGGGAAATCGAAACCCACTTTTATAGTTCCTGTCACTTAGGCTGTTAAAATGTTTACTGTCCGCTTTGGAAAACACAACTTAATGGGACTTAACTCCATCTCACATAAGACAGTTAAGATGTTTTGTACTGAAACTTTGCAAATTGAACGTTTCACGTGATACTTGATTAATGAACGCGGTGACGTTGTTATAACTACAGGCTCCTACTCAGATATTAGGAAAATATGTTGTTCAGTGTGTGGAACAGACAATCGTCACGCATTTCATAAAGGGAAAGTTCCTTTGAATGTGGGCAATTAGTGGCTCAAAAGACTCAATTTTATTTATCTTAAGTGAAGCTAAAGTACTGTATAATGTATAGGCTATTATGAAAACATTTGACCATAAATTGGTCGTCTTCAAAAACAAAAAATCCCTTTTGTGCCCTCAAGGTGCAGTTTTAGACATTACTTTTTGAAGAGACAAGTGAAAAAGAGCAAAGTGAAGAGAGTGTATATCTTCTCGCAGCCGTTTTCTCTTTTTTTCCATTCAAGACCCTAACTTGTATAAAATTCAACATATGTCCTATTCTTAAATCCAACATTAGTACGATTATTAAAAAAAAATACTGGGTCGCAGAGTAATGGCAAATTTGAAGTAAAAAAAATCCACTCTGGCAGAATTTAAAATTGAATTACAGATTTTTTTGAAGGCTGGATCTAAACCAACACAAGTTCTTGAGTCTTAAACATTTTATTTTCCAAATATAATGTTAACCCCCCTCAAAAATGAAGCCCTATTCATTGTAAAAAAAAAAGAAAAAAGTCAAGAATGATCTATATTTGTTATGAATGGGTTAATGAAGTAACAATCATTTTCTACAGCTGCTTATCCTCGCTAGGGTCGCTGGCTTGCTGGTGCCTATCCCAGCTGTCTTCGGTCAGAAGGTGGGGGACCCCCTGGGCTGGTTGCCAGCCAATCGCAGAGGTGTAGTTCCAACTTTAGTAAAAGTATAAGACATAATTGCTGTGAATAGCCATTTCGAGACATGAACCTACTAAGTTCATTTGTGGACACTGTGTTCCAGCAGAGTGTTTAGGTCACAAATCCCCATGAAGTACAATAACAGCCAGGACATCTGCACACAGCATCAAATCAAGATGACGCCTCCCATGGAGATAATTTTTTTAATGTCTTCTTGGTTTAATTCTTGCAGCCACAGGCCCAAAGTGCTACATACATTTCCCACATTTTCACCAATTGCATAAAAACCTCAACTCGTTTCACTTTTTCGTTGGAAAATCCAACACCAAGTTAAGGTAAAATAGCATGAGATCGGTGCAATTCCAATATGTGTTTTCAAGTTCTTCTGTGTCTTGAAAGTGCTGTTTCAAATATTTTTGGTAGATCTATAAAGTAGTTCAAAATTGTGCACAGCCTCACTAAATGTCCTGATTAATTAATGGCGTATGAATCTCAGCATGTGGTTTTCAAGCATGCAAGGGGAAGAAAATGTACTCAGTTCATTGTTTATCAAATAAAGGCACATGCTTGACATCCTGCAGGCTTTTTTTTTGGCTAAAGCTCAAGTCAGAGTTAAAGGCACAAAGCAGCTGGGAGCCAAACATATCTTTGTATCAGTGTAAGTCCAGTGGTACCTTACCTTACAAGTGTATTGTGACAAAGTTTGTAACTCAGGTTACTTATTGTATCAATTTTCTCCATGAAATGTAAGTAAAGAAGCAATTCATAATAACCAATACAAAGAAATAAACTGGTGTTATTAAAGGTAAAGTTAATATAGAGTTTGCCGAACTAAAATGAACAACAAAATGACCTGACAGTAGAATGTAGAAATAATCTTTTGGAAAATCTCCCTGCTCTGCTCCCATATTATGCCTCAGACATCTCAGAAAGGAGAATGATAGTTTCTCGGCTGGTTATTTAATTCTTGTCATCAACAAAATTTAAAAAGGACTCACTACTTCATATCGAGGTGTATAAGGCAAGTATTTTAGCAGTGACTCAAATGATCGTTCCCTCTGAGTTCTCACCTCTTGCTTATGTTTTAGTTGTAGAGTCCAAGAAATACAACACCAAACATGTCATTTTTCAATTTTGACAATTAAGTCATGCGAGCAAAGGACTGTTGTAGGTTTGCCTGTTTGTTAGTGGGCTGGGAGCGCTACTTTGGGCAGATTCAAGTGTATTTACCGGTCGCTGGGACAAGCCACCGGTGTGCGTGAACACAACGTGTACTTATTCAAGCTGCCGATCAATTACTCTCAACAGTAAACGGTTAACCAACAAATTCACGGATAGCTCTGAGCTGGAGGCCAGCAGCTAGCAGCTCGGAACACCGGTCGCCTCAGGCTAGCAGCACAACATTTCAGGGTCAACAGACACCCAACTCAGAATGACCCATATCATACTTAGATACTAGAACTGCAGCGACATTTACAGCAAAATATGTGTTTGTCTTTTTTTTTTTAACTTCCCTCAAGCGGCGGCGCTGTTTACATCACTTGTTAAGTCGATATTTTTCTTGCAATGCAAGGCACAATCATCCATCAATCCCTCGTACAGTAAGTTAAGGTACCACTGTGGAATAAAACAGTACGGTACTGCTGATGTTCTAGATCTTTTTTTTTTTTTTTTAACTCTAAAAGTGCTACAATTTCACAGATGTAACTAATGGTGGCATGTAATGCTTCTTCCATACTGTCCTTCTGTGTGTATCAGGAGCAACCGCAGTGGTCCACCACCATGGACGGGATCTTTCCGTAGATGATCTGTTCCTTGCGGTTGAAGTAGAGCATGTTAATGGGCGACATCTTTGTGGGTGTGCAGCAGGGTCCCGCCGTGCCGCGCGGATTGGCCTTGTTTACCAGGTGTGCGTGTGGGTACTGCTGCAGGTGCAAGAACTCGCACTCTCCTGAGCAGTAGTTGGCCCGATAGCGCTTGGGTGCGATGATCCAGTCCCAACCGAACTCCTCAAAGTCCACGGTGAGCGGGTAACGGCAGCACCGCGTCTCAGCTGACTCTTCATCGCAGTTTAGACCAGAGTCCCGACGAGATCTCTTTGGACTGTCCAGGATTTTGACTTCAATGAATGGTTGCTAGAAATTAATCAGTTGTAGCGTTAACATTTATTCGATGGAATTTCCTTTCAGGGCACACGGTTCTTATATTGGGGGTCGGTTTCTGTATATTTCTTATTATAAATTTGTCGAATTTCTTATTATAAATTTGTCGATTGCAGCAGTTCACCGCAGGCGGTTCCACTATATATCGCCTAAAATCATCAGAAAGTGAGTTGTGCTTTTAATGAGACCGTATCTTTCTCACAACATCAACAAGGCGACGTTTATGCGCGGTCCGAAACTGCAGTTGGACACCGTCCAAGATTTTCCAGCAGCAATATTGTCCGATAATGGTACACGCCAACGCGGGATAAATATGCACATTTTAAACATGTTCTAACATAGATTTGAACCCGAGCCTCCTGACTGTGGCAGACATGCTAATCAAGCTGCGTCATTGGGCCTATATGGATTTTCAACAAAGTTTCCAATCCCTGACACAGGGGCCTGAGAGCTGGTCTAAGAAAAGCATGCAAGGTGCTCTCACCAGGCCCTCCTCTCCAGGCTCTGCAGATGTGACTGCCAGGTCTTCCCCATGAGGATCGAAGGCATTGATGTCAATAGCATAGGTGCTATCTGGCTGACGCAGCCATGCCTGCAGCAGAGACTTGATGTCTATGCTCTGCCAAGAACCGGCACCAGCATCAGCGTCCACCTTTAAAGAGCGCACTCTGACCCGCGTGTTATTTCCCTCCCTGTCGGGTCTGAGTCGTGAGATCTGCAGGAAGACAGTTGTGACCTTGTGGACTGGCCGCAGATGAACCCACAGCTGAGCACTCAGGATGTTCTCCGTGTGGATCTTTGGACTGAGGCTGAACAAACAGTAGGACAGCCTTCCATTTGCAATGGAGTCTGCTGGAAGACATAATTCACAGCAAATGTTTAACTGGATATCAAACAACATCCAAGTTCATTATCGTGGGCATTTAGGGCCCTCAAAGGAAACCTCTATCAGACAATACAGAAAGATTTACCAGTTGATCTTAGACAAACAATACTTTGCTCTTCAGGTAGTAATCCAAAGGGTCCGTCAAAAACAATCAGCGCTCCCAAAATGTTTATTATTGTCACCCACTTGAACCTTATGCCCATCTTGCACTTGAAGGGGCCATATCTTGGGAGTTCAATTTTTTGAAGATTATAAACCTGTCGATTTCTCACCCTAAACACTCCCAAAGTGGTACAGTATTTCACTTTTTTGATGGATTTCTAATAATTCCTTGCTTATTCTGCGCTCTCAACGTTGACCCCGCCAGAGCAGATAAAAATGACTTGCGAGAGGCTCGATGACGACAGTAAGCCCTCCTACTGCTCGTGCAAGAAAGAATAGTGTATGGACACTGTTTTCCTTTTGAATATAAGTAAATTTCCTGTTGTGGTCCTTTTATTCCCTCTGCTGGGAAAGGCTCCAGCACCCATGATCCTGATGAGGACGAATGATCAAAACCTTGGATGGATACATCTTTTGTGGCCACCGGCATTGAACCACGTCATGAAGGAGACAAGGCAGAAACATGGTGAGAGGTGTGCCTTCCATTCACAAGGCATTTCACTTCCTGGTTAGAAATATCGGTACAAAAAACCTCATATTTCATAAAAAAATCAAAATACCAATGTGCTGTATGTAATTCATATGCATTTATTTCACAGCGGAAAGTTTAAAATATGATGATAGGGGCCCTTGAAATCCAAACTAAGAATTTCCCTAAACCTTGAGACGTTGCCACTATTTTTTATCTACTATATTCATCCATGTGAGACCAATATAATTATCAATAAACATTTTAACCTCTGCTCTAAACCTCCATCCATTTATCATCAATATAATGAAAATAAGTTGAAATGTGTATGTTTACATTGCAATTTAAATTTGTGATTACATGTGCCTCTAAAGTTTTTTTAACGGAGACATCAAAATTTCAGGTCCACTGTGGCCCTAAAAAAAGCCTGAAACTCTGTAAATATTGGAAAACTAACGAAAAATGTAATTGGTTCAATTAAAACACGTATAACAGTTTGATTAATGCCTTAAAAAAAAAAATATATATATATATATATATATATATATATATATATATATATGTCCCCTGCCTATTGCCCGAAGACAGCGGGGATGGACACCAGTAAGCCTGCGAGCCTAGTGAGGATAAGCGCCGATAGAAAATGGATGGATGGATAAAAATATTGCAAAGATTATATGTAACTGAAATGCACTTGCACTGTAGTGTACGAAAAGTTAGAAAAAAAAACAACAGATTAAAAAAACTGTATCCACCGAATCCACTGTAACAATACAGTGTGTGAACAATATATGTAAATAATCATTCAATTGAAAAGTATGGCATATAAATTAAATGAAAATGACCTAAATAAACATCTTAGTGGATTTGATTAGATTTGTAAAATATTTTATATATTTTTTTCTTTTGGTGTTAATGCAAATCTTTTGCCAATCACGAGGAGGAGCAGTGGTACGTGTACCTCACTTTGAGCACATAATGATCATCTTGCTATGTTAAGCTTAAGGTGCTACTTTCTGTTTCATGTTCAAGTGCATCCGTTCATTTTGAACAATTAAAAGAAATTAAAAGAAATGAAAGCGTTTGATTAGTTACACTTGGTTGCCATGGTGATGATGGTTTCAGTGGTGGCGTGGTCCTCATCTTCCACCCGTGGGTCGTACTGGTCCAGGAGCTGGGTAAGAGGCGGTGCTTTGGGGAGCAGTTGCTGGATCATGTCCCTGCTAATGTTGGGTGCCTGTTCCAGCCGGAGGATGCTGAGTATCTGGGACTTGATGCTGTAGAGCCTCATCTGCTTGCTGTGCTCCCGGAACTCGCAGGCCGAGCACGCTTCCATGCCTTCTGTCATCAACCCGGAGGTCTGGTTCAGCTCCTTGGAGAAGCCCGCGGACAGAAAGGCAGCCACACCAAACAAGAGGAGCATCTTGGACACAAGTGCGTGGCGGGGAGACGCCTCTCATCTCATCTCATGAACTGTTGTCTCTGCCCTCACTCCTCAATGATTGGCTGTTTAAGATTTAAAGAGGTAGCACTGTTTTTTCTGTTTGTTTGTTTAAATGCTGCCTGAGGATAGCCGTGACCTCTTTTTTTTTTAAATACAGGAGTGTCATAACTAACACATTGATGGAAATTGTTCATCAAAGACACACTCAAAAACACACAAATTCTGAAATTTCCAAGTAGTTCAGCGGGTCGATTAAACAAATTTACCTAATCTAAAAATGCAACATTGTAAATCTATTCATTCAAATAATTTCTATTACCAAAGAAATTGACATGGTTAAAAAAAAAAAAAAAAAGAACTGCAATTGTTAGCCCACGGCTCCAGCATTGTCATTTTTTTAAGAAAGTGATGACGGGCTTATTTGCAGATAAAAATCAGAGATTGAACTTCATTTGTGGTGATGTCAATTTAGAGGTTTTGAATACCAGCAAGCATAAACAGACTAAAGAGTTCTATCAAACATTTAGTATGAGTCTCTTTCCCAATGGTGGGTCGTCGGAGCCAGCAAGGCTCTGCCAGCAAGACGATATTGAAATGAACACAAGTTCAATGTTTTTGAGAGCAGTTAATGATATAGAAGTCATAGATTTGATCAAATCATGATGTCGACCTTCGAACAGCTATGACACTAATGGAGTTGACAGAAGAATTACCTAACTCTATTGACAATAAGGAATACAGTAGCTATGTTGTAGCAGTATTGATAGACTTGAAAAATGTTTTGATCCCATTGATCATAACATACTGTATTATTGGGAAAAATGGAACGATATCTGATGAGGGTTGTCGCATTGAGTGGATTAAAAAGTTACATCAGAAGTAAAAAACAGTATGTTAAGATGGGTCATCAATACAGTATATCATCATACCTAGACATTTCCTGTGGAGTCCCACAGAGGTCAGTGTTGAGCCACAATTTATTTATTTTGTACATACATTATACAGGTCCTGTATTTGTAAAATGTGAACTATTTTTCAAATAATGCATTGTTTTTGCGGGAGACACCAACATCTTCTTTTCTGGAACAAACCTAAAAAAAAAAACTCCCTGAGATGATTACAAATGAACTGTCCAAGTTAAAAATACGGTTTGACAATATATTATCATTGAATGTGGAAAAAAAAATGGTATTTGGAAATCGTAAAATAGACACACCGGTGCAAGTAACAATAAAGAATGTCTATATTGAACAAATTCAAGATTTATTTTTTATTGTCATATGTATAGTATTATTATCCCACACAATTAAATTCTTATTCTGTTCACTTCCCTGAGCAGCTGACTACATTCCATAATCGAGCAAATAAATAGCAATAAAAATAGCACGAAATAGCAATAAAACAACAAACGAAAACAATGGTGCTAATAACATAGTGCAAAAAATCATGCAGTGCAAAATATTAGTGCAAAATATTATTGAACAATGCAGTAAGAGGCAGATTAGTGCGTGAGGGATTTGTTGAAAATATGAATATATGAGATCTTTTTTACGATTAATTTTAGTCAATAAATTCTGCTGGAAACCTCATATAAAATACGTTAGAACTAAAGTAGCACGAAGTATTGCATTACTGTGCAGTGCAAAACATGTCCTGAAGGAGAGAATGTTTTGCACTCTATATCGTTGTCTTGAATTACCATATTTGACATACTGTGTGGAAATATTGAGGTGTACAGGCACTGGCACTCTAAAACCATGACTTATACTGCAGAAAGAAAGCTATGAGATTTGTACACAACGTCAGATTTCGAGACCAATCAAATCACCATTTTTGAAAATCAAACGTCTTAAAGCTAATGGACTTCAAATTTAAACAGGCACAGTTATGGAGCAAAGACTCACTTTTGTTTGCTCATTACGCTGTCACTATTATATGAATATGTTCAAGAAGTTTAAATCTAAAGCTTTAAAAAAAAAAAAAAAACGCTGGAGATACTGCTGTAAAAACATTGCACATCAGGCCTTCACCCTTGGTGTGTGATGATCACCACGGTGAAGAATCAGACCGTCACACGCGGTTTCCGACTGAGCGCGTCAGAAGTTGCAGATGCCCTTGGGTTGCAGAACTCAATTTTTGTTCAAATCTCTCTGTTTGTTCATT
This sequence comes from Hippichthys cyanospilos, assembly GCF_059441005.1. Taxonomy (NCBI): domain Eukaryota; kingdom Metazoa; phylum Chordata; class Actinopteri; order Syngnathiformes; family Syngnathidae; genus Hippichthys; species Hippichthys cyanospilos. The sequence goes on along the minus strand of NC_142370.1, from coordinate 27,123,365 downwards.
AATGATGGGATGGAACGTCCTTGTATATGTCAAACAGGCTAAAGACCAGAACATTTTAGTGTTATTTTCTGTCCTCTAGGTCCCGGTAATCTTGAAGGGTTAATGATGGCAACTGGACTCGACTTGCATGTTCAAGATGTTTCACCTTTAATCCAAAAGGCTTCTTCAATTTTAAATTTCAAAAGTGGCGTCTTCCTTTATATGAATGATGAGTGACATCTTGTGACACTGCTCATGTGATTGTTGATGCTGTTGATCTGGTTCTTGCCAGGCATGGGTGAAAATGAGCATGTTCTCCTGCGTGCTGGCCAAACAGCTCCTGGTCATCCCTCATGTGAATTCGGAGGATTTCTGTGGGAGAAGATGGCAGGAAATTGCTGTAAACAGACAATAAGTGATGGAACAAGTGGTGTGAAAGATACCATTGTTTGTCAAACAACAAACGCCTTCTCAAAACAGAGGAGGCGGGCCGTACGTTTTGATTAGTTCCACTGTGTTCAGGATTTTAATTGACTCAAAGTAGGCCCCAGTTCACATGTGACTTTTATCAGGTATGGTAATCGAAAAAGGAAGGAAGGATGCTTTAACCGAGTCAATGAAACTACTTAACAGCATGATTCATGTTTGCAAAAGTTTTAAGTTTATGTCCATTTCATTGTCCATAATCCAATAAGGATTAATAATGATTTTGGAAGACTTTCTCATCTTACAATATTACGATTTTTTACTAATTTTACTTCATTTTTTCTTAGTTTTAAATGAGTTTAGTTTTAGTTTGAACTTTCTCTTGTAATTTGGGGGCATCTTACTTGGAAAAAAAGAGAGCATGCTAAGTTTTATGTGATAAAAACCCAATAAATCATTGGCCGTCCTTTATACGAAATGATTCAATACAGCGGTTTCGGCACAGCTCAAATAGATTTCAAATCTACCCAAACGCTTACCATTTCCATTAAATACATTTACAAACACTTAACAAACTATATTTTCTCTGTAATAGTAGTTTGTCAATAAAGCGAGTCATTTGTCATTTATTAAACCTTATCCTTTCAGTTAATGAGAAAGTTTTTTTTCTTTTCCTTGTTCCTTGGTAAATTTTCAACAATATTGGCTTTTTTTTTTTTAGATTGAAAATATTTTTTAAAAATTCAAAATTATAATGAACAAAATAATGTGTGCTGTTGCATCAGTATAAAACACTCTTTTCTGATAAAGCAGGCAACCATTTTTTCCTGTGTTTGACTCTCTTGCACTCGGACATCTTTCAGAGTAAGGCTGATTAGTGTGGTGACGATTGAATCCAATTATGAGTTGCAAAGCCACTACTAGTTGGCCTACAACTTTTGAGGGGTGGGTTAGGAGGTTGGAGAGGGTTGAGGGGATGCCGTTTGCAGGATCTACTCACCAGGAGAGACAAATGGACTTGCTGTCCTGACCACATTGATGACAAGTCAGGTAATGGAAAGATTTAGAGCCAGCCAAATTTGTGTTTGGTGTTGCCTTCATGTGTTTGTGTGTCTCTAAGCATCCTCCCCTGTTGCATTAGGATGGTACGTCCCACGTTACCAAGGTGAGCGGACTGCTTAGTGGTAGAGGCCATATCAGCACAGCTCATTATTTTCACACAGAGTGGCCACTTTGAACATTCCAGTGACAGGTACTTCCTCTTTCCCTCCATATGCTGCCCTTCTTTCTTCTGATCTAATAAAATCATGTACTTTGAAGAGAAGAGGGATTAGATCAGATAGTAGAGTGTGAGTTCGAGATAATAACCGCTAGATAACGCATGAAAGTTCAGAATGGCTGATTGGTGTTTTGTTCTACGCTTTGTGTTTGTAAGTGTATAGACGCACGTTTGTCAAGTTTGACAGATGTGTTTAGGACTTGTGTTTGTCGCTCTCATGCTTAATTTCCTGGTACAAGCAATGGCACCCAGTTAAGCCCAGCCATGATGACTGTGACAGTTTGCTTTGTGTTGTTCTGTTTGTCAATGAGTGGGGCCCCTCAGCCTCATAGGCTGCTTGTTTGGGTCCTGTTATCGGCAGGCTGTTGAATCAAATGTCCTTTCCCAGGTAATGTTGTGTGACAGGAAGGTGCAGTGCCTCGTGTCAAGGGTGTAGATGATGAATGACATTCCCGATGATGGAGCTCAAGCGGAAATTGTTTGCTGTCTCCATGGGGCAAACATTCCTGTTTGGCTGCACCTATCAGCCCACAAGGCCTTAGAATGAGATGAAAAACATAACTCTGGACTGTGAAATGCATATGTTCTGGACTACATCTCAGTAAATCTCCATAGGATCCAGCCTTCAAGTACACACATGTTTATATACATTTATTTCATGACAGTCTTATTGCCTTTGATTGAGTGTGAACTCCATTCCAAAATCCTAGATTACAGCGAGGACACTGAGCTGGACAATAACTCCTCCCCTTCCCACAAATCCCCCTTTATAATCCCTGCAGAGATCTGCCAGCAGCATAAGGTGTGTTGCACTTGTCTGTACCATGTCATAGACTCGTATCACATTGGTGTGAAAGTAAAACTTCTTTCCGGACGTCGCTGAAAGGAAAGTGACATGATTGCGTGTCTGACCCAAGTCTACAGCACACGAAAACTATCCGTGCATTAGGTGAGTTTTATTTTTTCTTTTATCACCATTTGATATGCCAGGCCTTCTAATGCGATTCCAAGTTTTTATCACGCTGAGCTCTTTTACACTCTAGCTCTGTGTTTGAGTTAGTTCTGTGAGAAACGAAAGGATGTGCTTTTTTTTTTGGAGTTGTGTCTCAAATGAGCAATTCATGTCCAGCATCTCATCCATGACATTAGACAGAACCACTTATTTGCATTTGTGGACCAGCTTGTTGAGAAGGCAACACAACTCTTACTTTGTGTGCCACACTGATGTTCGATTGTCAAAGTACCCTTTTATGATGCAATCCTCTGCCACAATTCGTCAATACCAACTCTTTGCCTCCTGGAAGCTGCAGAAGAAACTTATCTGTTCACATCATACACATTCATATTATCACCGGTTTTCCCCAACACTTAATTCATGTTACCTTCTGGATGGTGCTCATTAACATGTTAGCCGGATCACTTTAACACTGGCACAGCTAAGCGCTTTTTCACACGAAGCCAGTGCATGACAGGAAAGGAAAATACCTCCCTGCATTCCACAGTGGAAAGAATGTGCTTCCATCACAGCCTGGCAGTGTCAAACGTTAGGGCAGGATTGTATAATTATTACACCAAATTTCGGACCGCAATAACCAAAACAATTATAATCGCAATGTAAAATTGGTGAAAAAGAGAAATGTAATTAGTTTTTTACTCGTTCAGCGTAAACTGATGACTTCAAGGTTGACTAAAAGCTTCACGGAGTTCGTGACTAACTTGCTCTTGCGTTTCCGCTTCAAAGGTTGATCGGGACATAACCAGAGGCACAACCAGGGGAATTTGTTACTGTGGGCTCATGTCTATTGTGAGCGCTCTCAAATCAACTTGGTTCCAAATAAGAAGGGTAGGCCTTTGATAATTCTCTTCTTTTCCCCTTTCTCTTCCCTTTGCTCGCCATTATCAAGGCTGAAATGGTTGATTATGTATCACCAAACACCATGCCATCAGAAAGTGAAGTTCTTGCTTTCTAACCAAGATTCTGCAAAACTCTATGAGGTACAATTACGTAGCGAGCTCCATCTGATCAATAGTGCTCAGGGCTGGAGAATGGAGGATGTATTCTCCATTGTTCTGCCTCACTAGAATTGATACTTACCTGATTGTGACCTGTGTGTCATGATTTCTTGGCAAGTGATATAGATTTAGTTCTTTTACACGCAAAAATGAATAAGCGTTGTTTCTTGCCAACTGACATGCCAATCAGGAAGAATCGCTTCAAGGGGTATGTCTGTTCAAATTAGTGTGAGTGGTATCCATGACTAAATCACTCCGAGCCCAGTTAAAATGAACCTCTGACATCCATAACCATTAACGTCAAGAGTTAAGTGTTAGGTGAAATACTTTACATTTGTCAATTTAATCCATATTTTTCTGATTCTGCTCTGCAAGCCTATCTAGAGACAAAAGTTCACGTTCCATAGTTCCACCTTGAAGTAGTACACTCTTCTATTTACAGCAGTGAAAGCATTTATAAAAAGTTGATTCTTTGTTTTTATTTTTGTTTTTGTTTATTTTCTCTGCTGAACAGGAAAAATGAACTAAGCTAGTCTTCATTTCTGGCACTCCTCCAAGCTGAGAGTGGAAAAGCCTGAACCCCTTGGGGAAGAAACCACTTCAGTGTCAGTGTGGCAACAAAAGGAAACAAGGTGGGCCTGGCAAGTTTCATTGCTTAGTTTCTTTCAAAATGACAACAACTCAAAGTAATTGTTATAAACTGTAATGGCGGATGAATGAATGGTGCTCTAACCTTAAATATTCATCTGACCTTCCAAACTAGGCTGGGGGAGTCATTCTACCAAACAGGCCAGAATAACTGGGATCTACTAACAATGAGCAACATGGAGAAGTTGGTGCACCCTGTTCATGCTTTCTCACCAGATCGTGCTTCTCAGATTAAATGCATGACCCTCAGTGAGCCTCCCGGTGACTCAGAAGGCAGAGAAGACACATTCAGCTGTTTTTCCACTGGATCCAATCCTCTGCTTCTGGACTCAAGTTCACTTGGCGAGAAGGGAACCAGTGCGGAAAACATTTTTTTCAAGGGTCTTCAGGATGAAGGTCCCTTGAGAATGGAGCGGACTCCTCGCCAGCAAGGGCCATTGTTGGATGAGCAGCACTCCTCTTGGATATCAAGTAGATTTTGGCCCAGCGTTGGTTCAGTATGGCAGGTACCTGAAAAAAAGAAGTCCAAGTCTCCCCCTCCAACGTCCCTAATGCGCAAAGATGGACGTATTGCTTCTTGCATTTACCCTGAGGGATCTACAAAAAATCCAACCCAAAAAATCCAAAAATCCAACATTCAGAAAACTCACCGCAGGTCAGTTGAAAGGCTGGCTCAAGGTAACAATTTTCAGGCAGAAAAAAACACCAAGTCTAGAAATAGTGTCACATCACTGTCAGACAAGGACTTGTTCCATCCCTGCAGAGCAAGTGAACACATCCAACTACTTCCAAACAAACATTTCTCCTTGTCTAGCACTGATGTCAGACACCCTCATTATGCCAGCATACCCGCCCAGCACAAACAAAACAGTGACGAGAACCAATTGTATCCCCAGGCATGCTTAACCCATCCTACAAAAATTCAGAGTGTTGGGAGTTACTATCGCAGTTTACAGGACCTGCCCATGAAGGTCTCAAGCCATAAATTTGTCTGGTGCTCCTCAGAAGCTATGGCTGCCACAAACCAAGAACATGAAAGATACACGAATTTGGTAAACAAAAAGCAGAACCATCAGATGACTCACACAGAAAACAAGTGGCACAATGGTCTTCTGAAAAGTGTTCCTCCTCTTGATTCCCAAATTTCCGAAGGCTCTCACTGGCGTCAGCCACGGGATGTCACAAAGAGAAGTGAAGGACACATTAACAATATGAAAAGAATTTTCCCAGCTCATCAAAGTAGCAATCACAAGGTTAGGCTTTCAAGGCCCAATGATCCCTGGGTGCCACAAGAAGACCACAGAATATCTCATTTGGAAACACCGTTGCTTCATTCACTAGCGCAGGAAAGTAGAATGGAGGTTACACCAACAAGTATGGTGTCATCCCAGAATCCGTATGATGCCACGGTTTCCAAAGGCGCGAATGCCCATTGGCGCCGTGACCGTTATGCCAGTACACTATGGAATGAAGTGCAACAGAAGCGAGCCCAACTGCAAAAAAGCTGTAGTGCTGCAACATTGACGTGCGACGTCCAGGATGAGGGCCCTGAAGAGTGGAAATATGCAGAGCCTTCTTTCCTATGTAGCGTATCCTCCTCAAACACCTACAAAGACAATCTGAAAGAGGCGCAAGCCAGGGTGCTTCAGGCTACCTCTTTTCAGAGACGTGATCTTGAACCTCTTGGAGCAGAGGCACCAGGCCCTAAAGCTTCTAATGGACGCATTAGAGGAAGTAAACGTTCCCCTTCAGCCAAACGTATGCATTCCTTTTCAGAACCTGACAAGATAGATCAAGTGGGAGTGGATAGAGCGCAGCGAGATGGAGCTTTTGACCAAATGAGATTCTCTGAGGCTAAGCAAGCATTTTCCAAAACGGTTAAACTAGTATCTACATCCAATATAGAGTTGAACCCAAGTCAAGATACTTCACTTGAAACCAAAGGGAGAAGGATGTCAGGGGAGGCTCAGGAGACTCATTCATCTGTAAAAAATAGCTGCCTCAGCTCCCCAGGAGGAATTGTCCTACAAGAGCAACAGAAACTCGAATCCTTTGCTGAGTACCAGGCCACGTGGAATGAACAGAAGAGAACAGCTCAGGCCAAGATGCAAGGCAGGTATTACTCAGCAGAGAACATTTTGGATACCAGAGTTGACGAGAAGGCAGCAGGCTTCCATGAAAGGTCCAGATCTTCTCCTTCCTCGGACTTTTGCACTAAGGTGAGAAAGGATGTAGTTTTGTGTGGTTGATTCTTTTTTGAATGCACACTTCCATTTAAAATTTTGAATATGTTTTATTTATTTTTAGAATATTTCATCCCTGTGGAGAGATCATCAAGAAAATATGACCTACAATGACGCTTCAAGGTGAAATTAGCGAGTACCTTAATTGCAGACTAGATGAGATGCACCAGTTTATAAACCGCAGCAGCAAAATTTGAACAAATAACTAACTAACTAACTAACTAACTAACTAACTAACTAAATAAAATGTCACAATAAGCCGCACCAGACTATAAGATCCAGGTCATAACATCAGATCTATATTGATTATTATTTATTTACAGCCTAAGCCTAAGCACATTATATAATTATGACAATACTATTATTGTTGCTAATAATAATAATACTAATATATATATTAGTATTATATGTTAATATATATATATATATATATTAATATATATATATATATATATATATATATATATATATATATATATATATATATATATATATATATATATATATATATATATATATATATATAAATTGTAGTTTATACTTTTAATACTTTATTTTTAAACTCTTTTTGAGCACAGCCATTGATACACATCTTTTCAGTTCATAAACTAGAACTGAAAAGATATGCATCAATGGCTGTTGTTGTTTCATTAATTGACACTTTGAACAGGTACACACATTTGCTTGACTTGCCCCCTGGTGGCGAGTAAAATAAAAAACTATCGGACTATCAGCCGAAGGGCTCAAATCATGAGAAAAAAGTTGCAGTTTATAGTCCAAAATTTACGGTATTTATTTTGTGAGTATAAAGGAAGAACCGAAAAGTATATTTGGACTTGTGGGAGAAAGCTGTAAAACCAAGAGAAAAAATAAGCGAGGCATAAAAGGCATATAATTTTAACAATAGATTAATATGGTTATTAGTCCATGAAGTATGCATTTCAATAATTCTTGGAACAAATACATTTGGAAAAACTATATTTGCAATCATTTTGCATGGTGGGACAAAAAGGACAGAGAAGAGAGTGTCCAGAGCAATATGCCAAATGTCTGTTTTACACGGTATTTCACCAATAGAAATGAGGCCCCAGTCCTAGGCATCACTGTCCACCAGGCCAGCCGAGATACGGTCAAGCAAGATGCTGTTGAGGTCTCCTCCGGTCCTTGTAGCCTGAGTCCTGTCCTTGACTCCCAGAAACCAGCCCAGACTCCACAAGGCAATACAGTCTCAGCCCGCAGTTGCCATTTAGGTCCGGAAGCAACTTGCTCGTCTCATGATTTACTCTCAGCGGTCCTTGCAGATCCAGGGGTGCGTCAGCCATTTTCCCATTTGGACATCACTGCAAAGAGTCCCACTCCACCTGGCTCACCTCGGCTTTGCAGGAAACCTCAATCTTCAGGCGATGCAGAGAGCAAGAAGGAGCAGTCAGCATTTTCTTGCTGCTTGTCTGCTCTCGCAAAGAGCAACCCTCACTTTTCCTCGCCACATATTCCACTTTTGAGGCTGATGGACAAACAGTCAGATATGTCTGTACAGCAGGCTTCATCTCCTTGGTAAGCGGTTTGTTTAATTGCTTCCATTGTGCATCATCTCCTGGCTTTCTTATTATGTAATGTTTGCTGTTCTTGTCATACCAACTTAAGTATTTAAATTCAAATGAAATATTGTTCAGCACCAATTTACTTTTGCTTTTTGAAAATCTTGGGGTTGTGTTTGTTTTCAGGCCTGAAAATGACTTCATGCTCTCTGAAGATGTGATGAACGTGAAAAGTTCAGGGACAAAAGTTCTTGGTGCAGTCTCAACCTACTCACCTCATAGCAGAAACACCTCTGGCATCTCGAATCCATGCTCAAAAATCAACTCAGTGAATGCCAACAAGACCCCGTGGCCCTCCTCGGCATTCAATGTTTGCATACTGCGGTCTACAAATGTTCTGGGATGTGAATTGGAGCAGCTCAGAGTAAAAGACAGTATTCTTGACTCTAACCGAAAGGGGGAAAAAGATGGCAAGACGGAGTATCCGGTAAGAGAGATCATGTGCGAAGACAATTCCTTGGTGGAGGTCTTAGATAAGACTGGAAGGAGGACCTCGATGGATGTGAAGGAAAAGGAGATCCTGGACGATTCCCAGCAACGCAGAAGAACCTCAAGTGGCTCCAGGCTGCTCTCCGCAAGCAGGTTTGTCATAAATCCACCACAAATAGAGACATTTGACAAGCTCTGACAGAATTATTTGACTACATTTATAACTTCCGATGTACCTGAAGCTAAAAACCAAAGTATATGGCATCTCTGTCACTGAAATGCATGTTGAATGGAGTTAAATCTGTGATAACAAACAACCTCACAAATACCCACAATCTCTCTGTCAAATTTAATCGTCTACCGGATGATTTGCAATCTGAAGATGAGCAATGTGATTTTTCCTTGGTAATAGCACCAACACCAATATCACTAACCTCTCCGGCTCACAGTTTGGAGGGTATAGGTTCATATCCAGTCTGGTCTTCCTTTGTGGAGTTTGTAGGATTTCCCTGTGCTTGTGTGGGTGTTCTGTATATACGTACTCTTGTTTCCAAGCATATTTCAAGAAACATGCATGGTAGATTGGCTCTTGACAATCTGTAGGTGTGAATAGTTCTTGTATTCCCTGAGATTGGCTGGCAACCCGCTCAGGGTTTACTATGTCTCATGCTTGGCAGTCAGCTAGGATTGGCTCCAGCACACCTGCCACGCCAGGAAGGAGAAACAATTACAAACAATGAATGCATGAATGGCTTAATGTTGTTTATCCATCCATCCATCCATTATTTACCGCCTCATCCAAGGTCCAAGAGCAGCAGCTTGAGCAGGGAATCCCAGACTTCCCTCTCCCCAGCCAAGTCTGTGTCACGTTCTGCCTGATTTTCGTTCTGCTATGGGTTTAGTTGTAGAATTTTTGGGTTGTTTGTTTAGCCATTTAGTTTCAATAGTTTCTTCCCCGCGTCTGCCTCGCCTCCCTGTCTACTAGTTTGATTTTGTCCACCTGTCGCCTGTGTGTTCCTGCCCTTGCGTGTCACCCAATCAGCTTCTCCCAGCTGTTTCGCATTGTTTTGTAATTAGCCTTGTGGATTTAAGTTGCAGCCTTGTCACTGTTAGTCGTCGGATTATTGTTATGGGCACCCTCACGTCCTCGCTCCCTCGTCCACAGTGCTCTCCGATCCATCGATTGCCCTCCCCCGTAAGTTTAGTTTTGCGTCTTCTCGTTCCTTTTGTACTTTGCCAAATGCTGATATGACTTCAGGTTTCTAGCTAACTTATCAAACTTGCAAGTTGTCATCAACTTTAAATTTTAGGGAAAAAAAAGTTGTTTTTTTTTCATTCCCAATCTCCCTTTTGAGAGTGAGTCGCCGACTGTACTTTTCTCAGAATCTTCCAATTCTGTCTATTTCACTTTGTATGGGGTGGGATTTTAACAGAATACAGTAATCGCATCAGATTTTATTGGTTCATTAATGTACTTTTGCGGATATGAAAAACTCACTTTTTCTGACTTTTACGATAACAGAAATGCAGAGTGATTACCTTTGTCTCAGAAGTGTGTGTTTGTGTGTGTATGTGTGTGTGCGTGTGTGTGTGTGTGTTTGCACATATGCCTTTGCGTCCACGCTATTAGGAGCGTTGTGGATGATGTTCCTGCAGTGGGTTTGCTGGTTTCCAACTCCTCGTACTACAACACATCAGCACCCAAAGCCGAGCTCCTCATCAAGATGAAGGACATGCAGGAACAACCTCTGGAACAAGACTCTGAAAATGAGCTGGATGTAGACTTAGCCAGTAAAAAGGTATGACATCCCTAAAATTCATGTCATTGAAGCAATTTTTTCACCCTTTATTGATCCATGGCATTTAACATTAGAAAATGATCTCAGCACACCACAGAGCACAAATGTCACAAAAAACTAACAGATATGTCAATTATGTATTTGTCATCTGGTGAAAGAGAACAAATAGTTGACCAAATAGACAATGTTTCCAGTAAATATTTTTTTTTCCAATTAGGCCTAATTGTTTGGCAATCACTCCTTTGAAGAAGTTCGCTTCGAGTGAATTCTCTCTGGAATCTCTCCAGCAGGAGCTGATCTCAAGCCTGGCCAAGAAGCTGGAAGTGCTACGAGAGGCACGGCAAAGCCTGCAAGAGGACATAGAAGACAACGAGGCTTTGGGCAGTGAGGTGGAGACCATCGTGCAGCGCTTTTGCCTGCCCAACCAGCTGGACAGGTTCCGGATGTTTGTGGGCGACCTGGACAAAGTCGTGAGCTTGCTGCTGTCACTTTCTGGTCGGCTGGCACGAGTAGAAAACGCTCTTGACAGTCTGGAAGATGGAGCGCCCCCGGAAGAGAAGGTACTTCCTCGTACACAGTACCTGAAGGGGATAATGTAGTTATCATGAGAGAATTCAACTGTATTTAATTTGGGTATCAAATTCGTCTTCTGATTTCAAAAGTACTTTCGAATATTTGTAAAAAGTACGAATTTAGAAGTGTTTTATTTGTTTTTCTTGAGTATATTTTAATGAAACACTGCGGTTAAAGCACAGCGTGCTGGCTAACGAGTCAAGAACTAGCACACTTTTGCCTGGCCATCATATCAACCATATGCCGGATTAAAATCATCATAACTTAAAGAACATAAACGTTTTGACTTCACCACACCAGTGTACTGCAGGTCCATCAATATAAATCTCTCATGCCATTATTTTTTTTCTAGTTTTACGCAAAGGTCAGGTTGAAATTAGTCTGTTTAAGTTTGACATCCTTGAAACGTTAAGGCAAACAAAATAAATGGATCTTAATTTGGTGTCACTGCAGTTCCGTCATTACTGAAGTACCCGCCCGAATTTCTATGGCTCTCACAACAACCTATATGTGTTGAGAAGAGGGCCATGTAGTTTTGCTAATGATATAGGCCTCTGTCGGCGTGGCTCTGGTCCACTTAAAGCTCTTGGATTCAGGCTACTGTGGTTACTATTATGATTTTGTCTAATTTACCATATTGAGATGATTGAGATGCGCTTCTCTCTAGCGCACCTTGACTGAAAAACGCAAACTGCTCATGCGGCAAAATGAGGATGCCAAGGAGCTGAAGGAGAACTTGGACCGGCGGGAGCGTCTGGTGTCCTCTATCATGGAGGCCCACTTGGACCCTGAGCGCCTGGATGACTATCGACATTTTGTCAAGATGAAATCTGCTCTCATCATCGAACAGCGCAACCTGGAGGACAAAATTAAGCTGGGCGAGGAGCAGCTCAAGTGCCTATTGGACAGTATGCCACTGGAGCAGAGGTCGTAGGTTAAACCCCGGAGGCAGCTCTCCACCAGTTTATGGACTTTTTTCACTCCTCAAACTGGCTACAGTGTCGCTTGCCCTGTATTTTATGTAGGTTTTCTTTTTTGCATGATCTCCTGTTATGTGACAGAGCTCACCATTACAGAATCCATGCACTTAGAATCCTGTCATTTTAATGAGATTAATGACGTAAATAACTTTTGACCATCACTCAAGATGAATTTGTGGATGGAAAACTCTCAGAAAACTGGAAATGTTCCCCAAAATCAGATTTCAGTCGGATGATGACTGAGGTCTCACAGATGCACTCTTGTTTTTCATCCCCCAGGTATTTGATTTCATCTTTATATGGCATCGAGCTGGGAAAGCTCAGCAGAAATTGAATGTGTGTACCTTGAGAGAAAACCACCATAAAACAAACAGAAACAAACAAACAAAAAAGTTGATTTTTAACGACTGCAATTCAATTATGATATCCTTCCATCCATCATCCAAGCTGCTTATCCTCATGAGGATTGTGGGCATGTCGGAGTTCAGCTGTCTTCAGGCGACAGGTTGTATACACCTTCAGCTGGTTGCCAGCCAGTTGCAGGGCACATCAAGATGAACACCATTTGCATGCGCAAACACACCAAAAGACAAATTAGCATGTCCAAGACACTTACCCTGCATTGTTTTGGAACATGGAAAGGAACTACAGTAGAGAGCCCGGAGAAAACCCACGTGGGCATGGGGAGAGCATGCAAACTCTAGAACAGAAAGGTCGGAGAAAGAAGTGAACCCAAGACCTCTGGACTTTGAGGCAGACGAGCTAAGCGGTCTGCCACCCTGCTGCCTCAATCATGATTTAATTACCTCAATTTTAGAATCACTGGCTCTATGCATGTTTTGTACCTTGATGTCATTGTTTACATATTGTTTGAAGTTTCAATGGGAACACTCACAAAAATAGTCATTTTGAAATCTTTGTTGCTTATGCAAAAAGTGACATGTGATGTCGGTTGTTGAAGACATCAGACATCCGGGTGCAGGTTTTGGAAACAAACAGGTGTTGTGTGACGCTGATTAAAAAGTCCCTTGTCTGGTCACACCTCATGTGCATCCTTTTCTCCAGGGCAAATGCAATAAAACGATCTGGTGATCATTTCATTTTGTTTCCTTTTCTCAAGTTCACTCCACAGAAATATGTCTGTCAAATAATGTAGCACTGTGCAATACCGATAACAAGCTGATCAAAAGGACAACAACAGGAGGCAATGTAAACCATTTACAGTATAGCCAGCAGCATTATGGTGGGGGGAAAAAAAATCAGATATCCTGGAATGAGGATGAGCAAGTGAGATGATTTGATTTTCTGGAGATGTTCTACAGGGACCAAGAAAGCAAGCGTGTGACTCCAAAATAACCGACTGGTTGAATGTCCGTTTGGCCGTATATCCCACTCGTGCTATCCCCGCACTCGGCAGATTTCCATATTTTGAACCATTTGTACATCACTGTGTTAAAATGTTATCAAGCACAAGTCCTCATGCTCCTGTCTCTGCTGGTGGGCCTGGCAGAGAACAGAGGTGGTATTTACACCCTGATTAGGATTTACTTTGGCCTGGACAGGAATTTAGCCATCTTATTCTTGATCACCAGAACACTGTTCTTGTCAGCTTCTGGGATGTCACTCTTACACCTCGTATGGAGTCTGAGTTCAGTGCTGGCCAGTCAAAGCATTGTGTTTTCTTTTAGATTTAAGATGCCCCATGCCTTTGAGTCTCCGCATATAGGGTGCGGCTCTGCAGTGGGTATGGTGGGCATGGTCCTAATGGTATTATCTGGGCTTATTTTTGTAAACATGGGTTATGCCACTCAGTGAAACCATGATGCTCCCTCTAACACTGAAGCTCCAAAAATGCTTGGAACTCGATAGGCGGGTTCTTCTGAAGCAGCGCGCAGGAACTTTCTTCAGGTGACGTCACAGATGATGTTTGAACTACAGCACTGTTTTATTCCGGCCGGTTTGACAGGCGGAGCCTTGAGCCCTTGGCGTTTAACTCAGTTGTGTTTAAGACAGCTAAAACACTGCATCATCTTCTGCATGTATTTGGCGTTTTTAGAGTGATGGAGCCATCAAGAAAACGTTCGACTTTGGGAGCATTTTGATATGTTGGAGACGAAAACGACAGAGAAGTATCTGGATGAGGTCACTCCTGTCAGCGTGATCTCACACTAATACAGTGAGTAATACAGTTTCAGCTGCAAAAATGACGTACATTTACAAGTGATCATAACAGCGCTAGCATGTAGCACTTAACAGCTCCATATGATTTGTCCGACAGATTTTCACGAAGTTGGCAGCACCCATTTATAGTACAAACAGGAACCATGATAATTTATTAAGTGACACTGACTGGGCACTTCTACTGTGAAAAATGACTGTTGCTCAATGAAAATACCTGAGTTACACTGTACAAGCATTAGGTACACAATGTCACGTATGAAACACTGACTGCACTAGGACAAACATGAGACAAACAAATCTTTATCCCTTGATTTTCATTCTTTTTTATTGTTGCGTCATCAGTGGAATTTGTACAAGTAGCCATTTCATAAAGCACAGTTGCATTACAGCCATCCATCTATTCATTAGCTACCAGGGTCCAAATTCCGGGGTCGGGTCGTGGAAGCAGCAGTTTGAGCAAGGAAGCCCGGACTTTCTTCTCTCCAGCTGCTTTGCCCAGTTCCGCCCAAAGGATCCCCAGGTGTTCCCAGGCCAGCTGAGAGACATAGTCCCTCCAGCGTGTCCTACGTCAACCCCGGGGACTCCTCCTGGTGACACATGCTCAGAACACCTCCTCAGGGAAAAATCCGGGATGCATTCTAATCAGATCCTCAAGCCACCTCCACTGGATCCTTTCAACCTGGAGAAGCAGTGGCTTAACACTGAGTTCATTGGATTTGCGGATGACCAATCTTCTCGCCCTATCTCTGAGGGACAGGCTAGAAACCCTGCGGAGGAAACTCATTTCGGACGCTTGTATCCAGGATCTCGTTCTTTTGGGCAGGACCCCCAGGTCGTGGGTGAGGGGAGGAACGTGGATCGACCTGTAAACAGAGAGCTTTGCCTTTCTGCTCCGCTCTTTCTTCACCACGACAGACTGGTACAGCGGTTGCCGCACCGACCCACCTATCGATTTTCCATTCCATCCTACTCTCACTAATCAAACAAGGGCCCAAGATACTTGAACTCCCCCTCTTGGGGCAGGACTTCATCCCCGACCCGGAGAGGGCACTCCAACTTTTTCTGACTGAGTAACATGGTCTCGGATTGGGTGGCGCTGATCTTCATCCCAGCCGCTTCACACTCGGCTGCGAAGCGCTCCAGTGAGAGCTGGCGGTCACGGCATGAAAAACACAACAGAACCACATCATCTGCAAGGAGCAGAGATGCAGTGCTGAGACTCCCCAACCAGACCCCCTCAAACGCTTCGGCTGCGCTTAGAAATCCTGTGTATAAAAGTAATAAACAGAATTGGCCACAAAGGGCATCCTTGGTGGAGTCCAACTCTTACTGGAAACTGATTCGACTTACTGCCGGCAATGTGGACAAAACTTTTATATCAGTTGTACAGGGACCGAACAGCCATTATCAAGGGGCTGGAAAGCCCGTACTCCCAAAGCACCCTCTCAAAGGTGCTGAGACCATGGGAAGGGGGACCCATGTTACCGCTTTGGGCTGACCCCGGGCCGAACTCCTTGGATTCAGACCCGGCCATTCGGTGCTCTCTAGCAAGCCCCACGCGCAGGGCTCCAGAGGGGGTCCCAGTGACCCTCGTCCGGTAAAGGGAAACCTGACTCTATTTATGTTATTCATCATAAGAGGTCTATGAGCTGTGCTTAGTCCAGTCCCTCACCAAGGACCTGTTTTTCATGCATGACTTTACCGGGGGCATAAAGCCCCAGACAATTTATCTCCTCGGATTACCCAGACACGCAAAACCCACTACCAACATAAACTGGCGGCCGTCAGAAAGGTGCATTACAGCCATTTATCTAATAAGACAAAATGCATTAGAGCCATTTTTTTAGTTGCCACATTATAAATTGCTATGTTAATAAGTGTTATTATACACAAGAAGTGTGTCATATTTGCAGGGATTTCATTTAAAAGACGAATCCAAATGCACAATGATATCTATTGACACTAGATGTCACCCAAGGGTTCTGAATGAATCCTTGGGTAGTGAATCACATAATGACAGCGGTTCCGAATGGTTCAGATACTCAGAAAGCCTCATTTTGCCAACACTAGTGACAGATCCGTTAAAAAAAGATAACCCAGCATTTGAATTTGTTAAGGATATTTGACTAAAATTCAGACGATGACCGTGTTTCAAAAACTGTAGTTGTTTTCCAGTTTTTAAAGTCTCGGTACAATGTTGCAGCGGTAGAGGTAGCATAGACCCCCGAATGATCCACATTCCTAATCATTACTACCCAAATGAGTTGGCTTCATGTTTTTTTTCCTCCCTTCCTCAAACCCAAGGTGATCACCAAGTAGTCTTGAAAGCTTTAAAGACGACATCAAGATGACCATGGCAACAACGCTGTGTAGGAGTCTGGAAGAATCCATCGAGGAGTGCATTGACACATTTTTAAAGAATGCTGGTAAGGAGAAAGACTTGACGTGGCTAAATTGCAAGGTAATTGCGCAGCTCCCACAGAACTACATCAAACAGAAAAGAAAACATTGCCCTTTCATAAATATTTTATTTTGAAAATAATCAGAATGTCAAACCATCTGTATCAAGGATCCTCTGAAGAATTATTGGCATTTGGACTCCAAACCTTGCAAGCATTGTTGCACATAGCTCTGAGACGGGATCATCATCGCAAGACATTGCAGTTGGAGAAGCAGTTCAATATGATGGTTCACCTGGTCATCCCTGAGTGTGCAAACGTGATTCCCCCCCCAAGAAACGTCATATAACTGAATGTGGAAATCCAACAGTTACAAGTGGAGCACCCACCACAGCATTGCATGCCAACCAAGTGTGTCCAAACAGGTGCAGCAAGCAATTTATTTACAAGAAGAAATCTTGCAGTAGGAGCAGTAGACGACACAGAAAATAAACAGTTTGAACAAACACAAACTGAAAATGTACAAGCACAAGTATTTAAAAAAGATATTATTGCAATTATTTTAAAACCAATACCAAATAATCATTTGATGGTAAGGAGTTGCAAATATAAACAGCGGTCATTTCAACATCACTCTTCCAATAACAAACAGTAGGACTGTAAAATTCTGTACAAGGGAAATACGATGTTAAAAAAAATGTATGTTACTAAGGCTAGGTTCACACTGCAGGAATTCATGCTCGAGGCAGATTGTTTTTTTTTTCATTCACATTTCCAAACAAATACGACCTCTGTATGCAGGTTTAACAGCCCGGAACTGTCCCGCATTAGCATAGAGGACACCGTGACGTCACAGACAGCAGGTGTGCTTGGCGTGTTTACCGAAGTACAGTACCTGGCAAAGTTGAAATACCTCAATTATAGAATAGTTTCAATCTGTACAATTTAAGGATTAAATTAAGGAAGGGCTGAGTTTTTTTTTTTTTTTTTGTCATGGCATTTTGTGCAGTGCCAGCAATGTCTCTTGCTTACTCCGAGCGGGCGGATCATTCGCTCCGAGAGACAAAAATACAGCTTGCTCTCCCTTCATTAAGTTGCCTCTGCCTCATCTGCTATCGCTGTTTTGGTTTGTCCAATCTAGCCCTGCCTTTTTGAGTGCAGGATTGACATTTTTGCAAGTTGGATGAATGCGACCTGGCCGTTCAGACTGAAGTCGAATATCAAAAGATCAGATATGTATCCGATTTAGTACCACATACCCAAGTCACCCGGGTCACATTAAAAAAATAAAACTCTTATCTATGTCGTTCACACTGCCATCAAAAGATCATATGCAGGTCAGATAGTGACAAAAAAAAAAAATAAATCGCTTCAGGCAGTAGTATGAACTTAGCCTTAGTTACATGCTGCAATGATTAAAAACACCTTTGAGTATGAGACATTACAGGACATGGCTCCCTTGAGAGGGATGAAACCACAAAGACTCCCATACTGCACATCCCAAATACATTATAGTTGTGTCATGGCACGCTATACATGGTAAGCTTTAGCACCCTCCTGCTTCCCTCCCGAGGCCTCATCCTAAGGACGTATATAGTAACCTGGACTGCTAATGATGCTGTGTTACACGCTACAGCAAGAAGTGAAGTCAGTGGTGGTCATCTGACAATGTCAATTATTCAGGTGATCAATCTCTGCAGCGTTTCCGCGTTTATTACCATATCATCTTTACAGCATGGTCAGAACCATCGGGGTTGGGGGGGGGGGGGGGGGGGGTCGCTGCGAAATGTACTTTTCTTGAGTAAATCACCTTTTGCTATACCAAGATAATATATTCAGAATGGTCGATGCAGCCAGTGAAGTTCACGCACTACCAGTCTCTCTCTCTGATTTAATACAGGGATCCTGATGTGCTGATAAAAGTGAGGGAAAAAGGGACTAAGAGAAGTCATCTGCAACTGAGGCAATGCAAGATCGTATAAGACCTCGAGTCGTGAAAACTGAATGGCAGAACAGGTTATTATATACAACCATTGGTCATCTACACCTTTCTGTCTCAATGCATGGAAGCCCAGTTAGTTTTGATCCAGATGGTTTGAAAGTGAACAAAATGCATTCAATTAAAAAAACAAACAAACAAACAGAAAACTAAATATATAACAAAAAGTATGAATGAACGATGTTTAATCATTCAAAAGTCCACCTGTCTGTTCTTGATATACCTCAATGACGTCCTCATCTTCCATTCCTAACTGTAAGAGAAAGTCATACATTTCAGCAAGCCATCTTGAAAGAAAACTTAATATAAAAGTGTTTATCAACTTTAATGAATGTACTTCTTTTGGAGTTTGATTATCTGCAATTCTCTGTCCTTCAAAGAGAAACCTGAGTGTATTTGCTGGGACGCCCTGCAACACACAGACCAAACTTTGAGGTCCGGTTACAATCAATAGTTATTAAAAAAAACAAATAAGATAAATAACAGTAAAAACAATAAATAACAGTGCAAATGTCTTTTTTTTCTTTACACAGTACGTTGATGTGATTTGATATGTGATTTGTTTTGCTCTGTATTACTCCTTCAGGTCCAGACATACTGTGCGAGTCCTAACCTGTCTCTGACTGTAAGAGTCCTTCAGCTTTTTCAGATGCGTTGTCATTTTCACTTTAAAATGAATTTCACTGCTGTCCTGTAAAACCAAAGGTGGACACGTTAAACAATAAAGCTACCAGATGTTATTTGGTGAGCACATTACTGTTCCAATTACCTTGGAAGACAACTGAAACAACCACATTTGGACAAGACTTAAAAGAGATCCTACCTGACCGATCACCTTCAATTTGATGTACTCCCCATCCTTCTTATCACCACAGTCTTGGCTCGATGGTTTTGTCTCCTAAGAAAAATAAACGTATTACGTCAGTTGAGCGTAGTTATGGTAAAATGTAACACAATAGATCGCCTCGGAATAAGCGAGAGAGTATAAATAAGACGACTGATGGTTGCATTTCAAAAGCTCGACAAAAACACGTTACAAAAACAGCTATAGGAAAGCGCAAGCTCGAAGCTAAATCGGACAGTTGTTAAAAGAGTTCCTGGGGCCTCTGGCTAGTTACGTGAGCTAACAGTTAGCAATTCGGATCATCAGGCACAAAGT
The DNA here is from genome assembly GCF_059441005.1 of Hippichthys cyanospilos. Classification (NCBI taxonomy): domain Eukaryota; kingdom Metazoa; phylum Chordata; class Actinopteri; order Syngnathiformes; family Syngnathidae; genus Hippichthys; species Hippichthys cyanospilos. Next base: position 27,103,660 of record NC_142370.1, on the reverse strand, counting down.
AAGCCACCAAACTCTTTAGCGTCCGCTTTTGAGTTGCGCGCACGTGAAGAGCAATACGTGCTCGGTAATTTTTTCATCTCACCGTATCTGACATTTTTCCCTCGGTGAGCGATGGGGGGGAAAACGCAATAATAAAATTCGCACTGGCTAGCAAACACTGCTTTGCGCTCACATAAGCACACTTAGCTTATCTAAAACAAGACGTTGTTGTCACCGGAAACGGAAACACGTAGCCCGCTGTACTTTCAAAATAAAATGTTTTTGAAAGCAAACCACAGTACGTACACGCGCTAACGATACACGTTCAAAATAAAATACTGTACTCTACCGTATCACGCTTATCACGTATTTTTAGTCATGGCACCCTACGCGTGTGAAACTGCGTATTTTAAAACGCGGAATTTGAATGAATTAAGAAATGACATAACCGCAGTGCCAATTTAATTTTTTAAATTTGAAACGATTTTCATTCCGCACTTTGGGAACCGACACAACAGTTTCATATTTCAAGCGTGCAAATTGCACGTACTGTCTTATTTGGATTATTTCTAAAATTTTGTGTGTTGATACCTTCTCGCGAAAGGGTCGGAGGACTTGATATGCCAAGAGCACTGTAGTACTTCTACAAACGGATTTATTTTTTCCGGCTATACAAGAAATACCACGACACTGAAATCGACGTTTATTTTGTCAGTAAAATACAGCGACTTCCGACACCCACTGAAGCAATTGATGCTGTTAAGGCCACGGAAAGCAATAGCTATCGTCGTCAGCCAACATAGCGGAAAGTAGCGTCAAATCTCTGTTCCCTTATTTCGTGCTTTTTTTGTGAAATAATTCTACAGACTCAGGGGCTTCGTCGTTGGCTCAATGCTACTTACGACATTCGTTTTCCGGGGCAGACAGGGCTAAAGTGACAGCCCGAGGGCCTCGTCGTTGTGTCCCAACTCCAAGCAGCTCTCGAGCGAACTTGTCCGCTCGGTGCCAAACTTCGGCTCGCGGCGGTTCTCCGCGGGGCTCGGGGCGCCAGGCTCGAGCCCTGTGGATGAGGGGTGAATTCCATTCCTCCAGGTGAGAGATCTAAATATGTCCGCAGTATTGTAGTGTGGCAACCGCGTTTCCTGAAACGCTCGTGCAATGGGAGAGAGCGTTGAATTACTTCAGCGTTCGTCCACTTTAGCGCTAGCGTAGCTTGACAACTTGACTGGCCTAACTAGGCTAACTACACGCCGAGTGTCCCCTACGTTTCACCGCTAAGCTTTCTGGCCAGTCTCCAAGAACGTCGTCGTATGTCGTGAAATGACACCCCCGTTGAGCTGGAGACACTTTGTTTTGCAATTAGTTATTGATGAAAGTTGACGTGAAGCCTTGGTCAGTGCGGCTCATCAAGCCGTGCTAGTCGATAGCATAGAGGCTAATTTCCCGAAAGCAGGCCGTTTAATCACGGCAACAGTGGTTGTTTTGAGGACTAACAAGTAACGCGCTTCTTGTGTCTCGGGACCTTTAGTGTGCAAACGTGCGTAGTTTACATTTCAAATCCCGCAATCCAAATGTCACCAACAGCGCAGGTCAATTTAAATCTTCTGCCATCTAATGGATGAGCGCTTCATTGCCAATCGCTGGTGTAAATTGCGGATCAATGACGCTTTACTTGCAAATAATTTACCGACCAATTAAGTGAAATTGGGTACATTTCAATCGCACACTTGATGACAGTTCTTGCTGGTTGTTTACCATCACTGTTATGTCTATCGCCTCGCATAAAGTTGCATGGTCGCATTGATGGTCTTCTCTAATGTTGCATAACCTTTTATTGAGGCAAAACGAATAACACGTCATAGCACAACCCTAAACAAAACAAAAAACTATCCTGTAAAGTGGATACATAGGTTAATTGTGTTTACCTTGTGTCATCTAAGAACATTTAAGTGTATTACCTGCAAATTCCGATTGCTGGCATAAAAAATATTAACACATTTATTTAATCGCGATCACTTTGTACAAATACGTAAATCTTTACAGTAAAGTACATTAAAAGGCTCACAAACAAGAAAATTAAACATCTTGACAAAGGAGAATTACGAAGGTGGGGCAGTCACAGATGTGATTAGGGAGAGAGTTATTGAGTGACTTAGGGAGGGTGTTTTATTTGCAAATAAATAACAGGATCAATTAAGTAGAATCAGATACATTATTATTGGTGCTGGATATTGCAGCTTAAATGTGTATTGCGATACATTCTGTTGCAGCAAAGGCGTATTGTGATATGTATCACATTATATTGCACAATGTTTATTTAAAAAACAAAAACAAAAAAAACAAGACTTATGGCATATGTCAAAATCAAAATCAAAATCAATACACAATATACTGGAAACTGAACGTCACATTGCAATACACATATTGTGTCACTTCAAATTGCAAAATATCGACATACGTACTGAATTTGATATTATTTGAGATATTATATCTCAAAATATAAAATACGATGTGAACTTCTAATTCTTGTCATCCAATATGTACCTAGGTATGGACTGATAACCGGGTTCACAGTTTATTGTGGTGTTAAAAAGTCGAGGTTTCAATAACCGATATTACTGTCTATAACAGGTAGTGAGAGCTTTTTTTTCTTGCTTAACCCCCTTACAAAGGGGCCATTTAAACAGAGCAGAATATTATTGGCTGCTTGAAGAGTTGATCAACAAGCCGCCTCTTTGAAAATAATAGTAATCAGAGTTTTTTTTTTTTAAGCTTCTTGGTACGCACTGAGGATAAGGGGGAGGTCTTGTTTTTTAACACTTACAAGCTTATGAAGCTGCATGCTGAAGGTCCTGACAGTTCATGTATCTAAACCATTCATTATTTAGAAAAAAGTATTGATACAAATATTCATGACCGCCCACTTCTGTGAGGCGCTTTACCAATCTAAATTAAGTTGCGACGCTTGGCATGCCCTCTGTGCCTTTTTAGAGTTTACAAGACTCTCTAAGTGCGACTTCAAACAGGCAACTGGAAGTGCTCTTTTTTTTTTTTTAATTCATTCATTTATTTATTTAATCAGAAACAAATATTTATGCTCATTCTAGTCAAAAAAACATGCTTTCCGTCTGATTTTAAGGGTTATCAGTGATAACATTCAAAGTTATTGTAAAACTATATTACATTATTGTTTTATAAGACATGTTCAAAGTCTAGTGCGCCTCACGGTGGACATCCATGGAAATGGTACATTTCGGTGATGCGGTGTCACTCGTGCAACTCTGCAAGAGTTGACTCATGAATTAGATGGCAATCGCTGTGTTTGAAAAAAAAAATATCCCTTGGCCTGCATAGAGGATAAGGAGAGAAGGTCTGTCTGTCTTAAAAATAGCTTACCGGTGATGGGGCACTGTGACTTGCTAGGAACAATTGAAATACAAAAAGAATGTTAATATATGTATTAATTAATACAAAACACTGCACACATTTCTTAATATATCATAGATTCAGTATTTTGTTTAAAAACAAACTAGATAGGGTTCAATGAAACAAAAACAGAGCTGTCCTTTTTACATGTTGATATTTTTGCTCAAGCCCCTGGCTGGATGTACCTTATCAGCATTTTAATCCATGAAACGATGGCTCGTCAGTCAAAGAACACAGCGGTTGTTATAGAAAGATGGCTTGGTTGAGAGCAAGGAAGGAAAACGTTTGGGGATAATTTTGGTCTTTCCCAACATTATCATGTAGTCATTGCAGTACAGTATGTTAGTCAATCGTGTGTGTATAGCTTCCAAAAATACAAATGCAATGCAATATGTTAACACGATGCAGCATGTAGAAAAAATGCCCGAGTGTCAGTTGTGCTCATTTCTTGCTCTAACCTGTTTTACAGGAGGAAGGAATCCCTTTGTTGGGAAAATCCTCTATCCTGGGCTCTTGGGTCAAAAATTGTGCCATTATAATGGGTATGTATAAGAGTAGTTTACGTGACAACTTCTCATGCAGCTCTTACCCTAGTTCAAAGTTGGCATTCACAAGTCATCTCACAAGTCAGTAAATACATTTTTTGTGAACTGTCATTTTTTGCAGCATTTTAGCATAATCTCCTGCTGTATCACAGTTCAGGCTTTGTGGACCCGGCTTCTAATGGGAACACGTTCATTTGTATTTGCAAATTCCAAGGCTATACAGCAGCCTGCTACAACGCTTACCACATTGTATTTATTTCATTTATTTTTTGTTTGATTTTATTCTTTACATTTTTTTCTTTTTTGCTGTGCAGTACAGGGGAACTTAATTCCAATTCTTAAGGCTTCCGAACAGTTACAACCAACATTTGAACAGAATGCCACAGATCTTACCACCTTTATTTGCATTGTTGTCATAATTATTATTTTAACATTAGCTGAGGTCCTGAGTCATGACAGTAAGCGACGTATTGTATGGTTCTACTAAATAACATAAAGAACACTTATTTTGGACTTGATGCTGAGAAGAATTTGAATCAGGGCTGTAATTGATTCATCAGATCTTTGGTTCTACAGTCTAGACCCTTTTTTTTCTAATGTTATGTTTAGTTTTGTTATTGCATATTTACTATCAAAGAATATATATTATGATAATTTAACAAAATGTCATTCAAATAATGAGGATTTTGTGTAAAGTACAGGGAAGTGGCCACTTGAGAAAATGGAATGGTCTGTTCTACAGGGAGCGCTCTATATTTTCACATTATCGATAAGGAGAAGAGTATTTACTAATTCTCTTTTTGTGAAAGTTGATGTTAGTCCAAGAAGAAAGATGGCATGATTCTGGAAATCAAAAAATATGTAACTTGGTTTGACCATTAGCTTTATCGTATTTATTAAAGGGGAAAAACACAGTTAAATTTAACATTTAACATTTGATTTATTGGCCATAAAAACAAATCCAAATTTGTAGGTGCATTCTAAAGTGGGCAAAGTCTACAACCTAAGGGGCCCCCTTTTAACTGCGGCTAACTTTCTCTTACACTTGTATGCCAATTGAATGAGCAGATGAGCAGGAGGCGCTGCAGTCAATCATGCACGACCTGGCAGAACTCCACCGCTCCAGCCGTCCTGCCGGGTTCCCATCGGATCTGGGTAAACCTAAAGCCTCCTCACCCAAGAACCTGGTAAGCCCTGCTTATTTACCGGCCACTTCTTTGACCAGTGATTCCCCAACAGTGGAACCTTGAGAGATCAATAATTGAGTCTCGGGTAATTGTTTAAAAACAAACAAGATAGCTTTTCAAATTCATTTTATTAAGCAATTTATTACGACAAACAAAAATCATCTGTGTTTTATTTATATTAAATGTTCATCCACTTGATGGCTGAGGGTACAATGAACTTGTTACCAATAATGACTTTGTGTTCAACTGAACAGCACACTGAGCAAGTACTTGAGTTGATTGAAACACGCTCAGTTGTCAACGTGCTATACCATTAAGGTATATACCGTTCGTGGTAATGTGGTTTTGTGGTTTACACTGAGAACTTCCCCATGTAAATGGCGCAAAAAAGGCTGGGAAACACTGTCTTAGAACTCCGCTTGAAGTGCATCGAAGAAAGTATTTGATTTTGCTGATTTTTCTTTTTTTCCTTCCACTCAATGTTTTTGTTTGGGACAGAATGACGTCAGAGTGAAGTTTGAGTTTAAAGGAGAGAAAAGGTGACGCTCACGCTGGCTTTGTAATCCATGCTCTTCCTTTACTGCGCTTTCCTTGACCTCTACTGTTCATATGTGTAGGATTTTGCAATTCTCTCGCCCCATCAAGTTGGACGACCTGAGGGAAAAAGCGAAGGTGGCTTTTGGTCAAACCATGGACCTTCACTACAGCAACAATGAGGTAGAGCCAGGACTATTGTTCCCTGTGATATTTTGCACACCGAGTGATGTGGCCAATTCTATGGTGGCTCACCCTTGCACACCTGCTGACTTGTTGAAAAAAAGTAGCACCCCCCTGTATTCTTATCGGAAAACAACCCTTTGAGGCACGTATTATTTCGAATGACAAAAAACTTGATCTCGTTGTGAAGGCAAAAACAGATTGCTCTGGCCACTGTTGCTACATAATAATTGACAGAAATCCAAAAGGGGTGTGGATACTATTTAGTTAACGCTTGACAAGGACAGCCCCATTCAGAGCACACTTGAGCATTTCCGTGGTAAAAGGTCTCCACACATCTTTTTTGGCCACATGTGCATATGACATTATAAATATAGTTAGGAGTTACTGTAGTTTCTTTATACAACTTTGGAAAAAAATTGAGACTGCTGGAAATTTGAAGCCTTTCTCTGACATTTTTTTTCTAGGTACACGTTAACAATCATTTCTTTAACCTATAAACACTGACGACTCACAACACAAGTTCCAAAAAGGAATGTACATGTATAGCATTCATTCGCAGATGAAAAGTACCCGTAATCGAAATACTAAAAAAAAAGGCCAGCATTTTAGTTGTTTTTTTTATGTCTTTTATGTATTTCCCCAGACCTTTTCGAAAAGGTCCTTTCACACCGCATTTAACACAGCCATCGACCAACCCATTCATTGTTTCTGTGCTGTGTCGTGGAGGCTGGCAGCGCAAGAACTGGAAAATGTCCAAATCAGCCGGTGACTGCTGGCTGGATTTTGTTTCGAACCCAGGAGAGGCATTTTTGTTGCGAAAGATAAAGTGACACACCATGACTGGCCGTTACTTTCTTAATGTGGTGATGCTGTCCACCTGTGATTGAAATTTCGAAATCACTGCAAAAATTGCTTCCGACACACAGCTTGCAGAAACGTGAATACTATGCATCAGTTGAGTCGCGTTGCCCGGTATGCAGCGAGGCCAAGATTGAGAACGGAGTTTTGCCAGTCTGTCTTTTGCTGCGCTGCGTTTGGCTTATTTTGCTCATTTTTCTCTTTGCCGCCTGCAGCTGGTGATTCCGCTCAGTGTTCAGGATGACCTAGACAAAGCCGTGGAGCTGCTGGATCGAAGCGTTCACATGAAGAGTCTGAAGATCCTTTTGGTGCTGCACAGCCCCTTGCAGGTCACTCGAGTCTTTTGCTGACCCTAGCCCCCGGGCGCTTTTATTATTCACTGCATTTGTTTGTGCTTTCAACAGAACTCTTCCTCTAATATGGCCCTTTTGCCTTCCTGCGAGGAGTTGGACAACACAGGATTCAGAGTCACGGAGCAGAAGAGCATGCTGGCCTCAATAGGTAAAAAAGAAAGATAATGGCTGTGTTTGGAATCATTTGATTACTCCTTAGTCAATATGTATTGAGATTTTTTTTTATTTTTTATCTGTTATCAAATCAAACTGTTGGGTGGTAACAGATACCTACCCATAGACTATAGACTTATAAAGTTTCACCTTTGATGAATCCATTGTTTGTACATGACAATATGATTTTGAGTAACCGCCGCACCCTTTGGCTCAGGGTCTCATTCGACGGACCGGAGCTCTCCTCCGCCCGGATACATTCCTGACGCACTCCAGCAAGTGGCGAGGAATGGCTCCTTCACGAGCATTAACAGCGAAGGAGAGTTCATTCCAGAAAGCATGGACCAGGTGCCCCTCCTATCTGATAAACTTGCACCTCTCAGCGAACAGAAAGTATGAGTGTGACTCCTTTTTTTTTTTTTACCCTCAGATGCTGGATCCACTGAGTATGAGCAGTCCGGAGAACTCTGCGTCTGGAAGCTGTCCTTCTTTGGACAGCCCGTTAGACAGGTAGCGGAGCTCTGGTTTCATTCAGGCCACAATACGTGGCATTGGTATCGGAGTTGATCGAGGCCCTTGTCTGTTCAATAGTGAATACCCAAAGTCAAGAATGCCAAGAGCACAGAGTTACCCTGACAACCATCAGGACTTTACAGGTGTGTGTAAGTGCGCCCATGTACGCCAGCCACGACTTTTCCTCTGTCAGAAATAGAATCATGCTTAAGCCATGGAAGGCAGCATTAAACATTTTGGGCGAATCGCGCCCACGTTTTCGGACTTTGTTGCTAACGCGACTTGGCCACGATACCGTTTTACCCACAGTGCTTCTATTTACATCACAGATGGCCAGGATGCACATTTGTGTCGCAGACAAATGTGATAGTGAATCCCGTGACCGAACGGCCACAGATGATGCAAACCCGTTCAAAGCACAATTTTGTGACGCGCTCGACTTCATGAACAGTGCTCCTGATCACGGCCCTTCCTTTCCAGAGTACGACATCCCGGTCTTTGACAAGTCAGGAAAAGGCGGCACGTATCCCCGGCGATACGGCGTTCCTTTCGGCTTGCAAGATTACAGCGATGGTTGGCATTGGCTTTTGGTTTCCTTTGGAACACAAAATGACCGAAGCGTGACACGCGTTCCCCTTTTCGTTGCTGCGTTAGGGAGGAAGACCTTTCCTCGCGCTCGGCGAACGCAGGCGCACGGTCTCCGTTCGCCGGTCAGCTTTAGTCCTACCGAGCAGTCTCCCAGCACCAGTAGCGGCAGCAGCGTGTTCACCCCCGACCTTGAAGATGGCGCCGTACCTGCCAGGCGGCCGCGAAGGGGAAGTGACATTGAGGCCAACCAGTCGAGCACCCCGAGCCTGTCAGTCATGGACATCAGCCCGCCCAGCCGCTGTGAGTTCTCTCATTCTCGCATCACTCGTCGTTCAGCTGTCCTTTTGCCACCTTGATGACTTGAAGAGGTGTCCAGATTATACTTGAAAATAGTGTTGTCGCTTTGGCATTTAGAGCAACTGCTCGGTGCAAGGGATGACCCAGTCAACGCTTTGACCTCCCATCACAGTAGTTCTTAACACAGCCCTGTACAATAAGATTAACCAAGTGTATTGTTTTCGCAAATACAAAAATAGACACAACTTGGGAAACGTGGATATTCATCTCACTTTACAATGTTGTTGCATTCACCCAGCAATGCTTCAAAAAAGGCTGCTGGAGTTAAACTCTAAATGACTGTATTGCTATTCTCGTAATACAGGCACAGTAAATTATTGTGACTCATTGACATCCTTTGTAGCAAAGGTAGACATGCATTTTTTTTAAACTAAGAAATCACTTTAACATAAGTATTAACTTTATGAAAATGTATTTAGTAAAATGCTCCCTACCTAAACTTCCCATACCCAGGGATCTCCTACCTGTACTATAGAGGTTGATCAGTCTCTTTTTGGACACAAACTTTAGTTTTCTTTTTCAACGCATAGCATAGTGCCCTTGTGCGCAGAGGGCACTTCTCGGTAACTCAGCTGTCGCCGCAGCGCGGCGCGCTACCGCTACTCCTCTCCCTCCCCTCGCCCATTCCCACATTGCATTGCAAGTGCACTTAAACGGCCAACCTCAGTCTGCGTTGTCACTGTTCAATCTGCCCACACCCCAACCCTCTCCCACATATAGTTTCCGCACGTTGGTCAGACACAAGTTTAAGAGTCGTGTAAAGTTCTTGCCAAAATGCCCTTGTATCCTGGCAGATGTAGAAGAGTGGTTTAGTTTTAAGCAAAAGTAACTTCATTTGAACAAGCTTGTGTATTAGGGCCGTTAGACCGCTTCAGACTCCACGTTAGGACTGAGTATGGGAACGTTGCAGTGCGCCATGCGCTGCTGTGAAGTGGCGGTCCTTTGATGGGGGGAAAAAAAGAAAAGTGAAGCGCTGAGCTCGTCGTACAAAGTGAAGCGCGAAGTGGCAAGGAAACGCTGTGTACAAATTGCAACTACGCAGATTATTTAGTTTTTGATTCCCTTTTAAAAAGCGCACCGTAAAACCACATCATCACCCTCTATTCAATTCATATTTCAAATATGTAAGGAATGCCAGCATAGGCTACAAAGTTTAATAAAAGCTTAATGTTAATATTAACGGTCTTGTTTTTTCAGATGCACAAACACCTTCAAGAATTCATGCTGTAAACTATGGGTTGGCGGTGTGATTTACGTATGAACTGATTAGTCGACAAATCCAGACTTGTCAGTAACTAGTTGATAAGCAAAACAATTGTTGTTCAAGAGCGCGTCCTGATCTAAAAGTACTCTGAGAAGTATAGTGGGTTTGAAAATATGACTGAGTATTGATTGTAGTGCATTACTACCCACCTTGTGCTCAGCACCGCGCGCGCCCACAAACTGGCGACTGGGGAAGCTCCTCGGGCAAGGCGCCTTCGGACGGGTTTTTCTTTGCTACGACGCGGATACCGGACGGGAGCTGGCCGTCAAACAGGTCCAGTTTGATCCGGAGAGCCCAGAGACGAGCAAGGTGCGAATCGATGTCCTACCGTTTTTCTTCATTTATCCTCCGAAGGAATTCTTCTATTGTTCTCTTGTCTGAGCAGGAGGTGAGTGCGTTGGAGTGTGAAATCCAGTTATTGAAAAACCTCTGCCATGAGCGCATTGTCCAGTATTACGGTTGCCTGCGAGACTCCACGGAGCGAACTCTCTCGATCTTTATGGAGTACATGCCTGGAGTGAGTGTTTCGTTTCGGACAAATATTTGCTTGTCAGCGCGTCGCTGACGATGTCCCTTGTCTGCAGGGTTCCATAAAAGATCAAGTAAAGTCCTACGGCGCACTGACGGAAAACGTGACGCGTCGCTATACCAGGCAGATCCTGGAGGGGGTTTCCTATCTGCACGGCAACATGATCGTTCACAGGGATATCAAAGGTAAAGCTAGAAAGAGGATCTAAAATGTGGTTTTGCTTGGAGTATTTCCGTTGGAGAAGAAACACGAAAGCGAGTTTAAAAGTTGTTATCTCCAGGAGCCAACATCCTCCGAGATTCGGTCGGAAACGTGAAGCTGGGCGACTTTGGGGCCAGCCGGAGGCTGCAGACCATTTGTCTATCGGGAACAGGAATCAAGTCGGTGACCGGCACGCCGTACTGGATGAGCCCGGAAGTAATCAGCGGTGAGGGCTACGGCAGGAAGGCCGACATCTGGTAGGACCGCGTTGACGCGCGTCTGCGTTATGACTTGATACCTGACTTGAAAATTGATGTCATACTCCCTCCCATCTCTGGTTCAGATAGACTGTCTAAAATATTAACTGTACATCTTCTTTGGGATTGACGCGCGCTTATGAGCGACTCTGTATCTGTGTCCTTCTTCTCGCAGGAGTGTTGGCTGCACCGTGGTTGAGATGTTGACCCAGCGACCCCCCTGGGCAGAGTTTGAAGCCATGGCGGCCATTTTTAAGATTGCCACTCAACCCACCAATCCGGTGTTACCTGTCCACGTGTCAGACCACTGCAGAGAGTTCCTCAAGCGGATCTTTGTGGAGACCAAGCAACGTCCATGCGCAGATGAGTTGCTGAGGCACATCTTCGTACATTAACTTTGCGCCCTCCTGCTAAATTGACTGAGCTGGGCTTTCCTTGCTGTAACCATATTGGACCTGGAAGAAGGTTGGGAGCTTCCGGCTCTCTGTATAAAACCGCAGAAGACGCGCGTCTTCTGTTTTTGCACCTTAATTTCAAGTGGGGACAAAGTCACCGCTTGTGATGATATGAACTGTTGGTAAACATCTCCGTTTCACTTTTTATTCAAACATATCCTGTTGTGCTGCGGGATGGTGTTTAAGTTGCCAACCCGACCCCAGAATGTATTCTCCCGCCTTCGATGACCAGGGCTTGCTGCTGCTGCCGCTGCTGCTACAAACAAACACACACACACACACATGCGGACAACAGTTTCCACTGCCTTCGTCTCGCCCTCTTGTCAGTCGCCATTTGGCTTTGTGCCTTTTTGTTTGTCATTATTGCCCGAACGGGTTTCTGTGTGAACAGTCATTTCTAATTGCTCCAGGATTAAACCTGATCCTGCTCAGCTGACCTTGAATGAAACACTCGTTTAATCTGCAATTTTGAAACATTCCCTCATTCGGCGAGGCAGCGGTGAGTCACGCCAAACGGTAACAACTGCTTCTTGCCCTGGCTTAAGATGCCTTTCGTGTTCCCGCTGGCACACAGAAGCCACTGAGGAACTGCGTATGCTTTGAGTGTGCTTCCAATTGACCTCAGATGCACACTGATCTTATCAAACGGCCTGCTCCGAATTCCGTTCCGATTTGAAGCTTGATGCTGCCGGTATTGTCACCGTGGCAACCACAGCCTGCGCCATGCAGGCCTGGCTTTCGCGCCTGCGTCTACCAGAACCTGCCTTGCGGGTAAAGATTGCAGTTAAGCATGCAGATTTGAGTTTTTTCCCCAAGCGGCCCCTAGATATGACTAAAAGCTCCAAGACATTTCTCTCCATTCCGTTGAAAGCACTTACAAAGCATGCAATGCTACATGCTCTGCTTCATGGCACTATTATGGGCACATCTCCACATTCAGTTGTACAAATCCAGAATTGTACCCTGGATGTATCTTTAACTCCATGTTTAATTCGTGTATGTGTATATCTGTATAAATGCAAATGTATGTATATATACAACTATATGTATATATTTGTGTAGATATATGTATACATAGATCCAATTCCTTATCGTTGTTTTGCATGTTGTTTTGTTTATTACACGACGTGTGTTTGTTTGCAATGGTTAAGTGTCAGATAGCCTGTTCAGCCACAGCTGATGAACGTTTCATTTGCAGTATTTGGTCGAGGAGGTGGCAAGTCTGTGTGTTTGAACTACTGTCTCGATTCAATCGGTCGGCCAGGCCCCCGAATCGCCTGGAGCCAAGTGCTCCCAGCATGGGAGGAGGACACTGGCGATACGCTTTTTGTACAAATGTGAAATGTTTCTTTTTGTTTTTTAAAGTCTGTGTATGTCTTGTAAAAGAAGCCATGTTTTTAATTCGAATTGGTTTGTGACCAATACGCCTGTTTATATCAGATCTGTATATCAGTGGTATGTATAATTTTTTAATATATATATTTTTTATTTCACCTGGGAGACTTTATGCATGGTTGGTCCAGATCGATGCTGCAGTGCCGTAAAATGTTTTTGGCCAAAATCTGCAGTAATGCGACAGCTCAATGTTCGTTAATATGACGGTGAAGAATAAAAATTATTTATTTCACCTGCTGATGCACTTTGTGGCGGTTGTTGTCCGTAAGCTTGTGCAGAACAGGTTGCTCTGATATCCAGTGGTTGAACCAATAAACACAGCTCCAGCAATGGCAGCAATCCAATGTTTACACAGCCTCTTACTATATAGAACTGCAGCCATAAGTTGTACAGTAATTGCAGTGAATCTTTTGGTTTGCAGGGGGTGCGAAGTTACATGCAGTAGTATCACCCCAGTAAAGTGGCGATAGTGATACTCATGTCCCTTTAGTCTTTAAAGTTAAACTGGCAATTCATCCATGGCACTGTATATCTACTTAGGCGTAGATATAAAGAGCATAAAAAGGTCTCGATGATCAAGATACAGGCAACGGCAACTTACAAAGTTCTTAGTTTGGTAGAATGCCCAGTTTGATTAAATATTAAATAAATGAGCCTGACGTACAGCCACGCCAGTCCTTCTCAAATTGTGTGTGTGGGGGTGGGAGGGCTCATTGTCAACATTTCTTAATTATGTTAATCATTAAAGTGATTCAGAAATGAAATCAGCACAGTCAGTGCGTGATGCAATTTTTTGAGTTACCACCTGTTTTATATATCATTTAAAAGAGAATTACGATATATCAATACGTATTCATTCTGTCAATATTCATTTTTGCCGACATACGCCTGGTTTTGTGAAAATTGAATGGATTGGTAGGTAGGTACAGTAGGTAGGCAGGCATATATCTATAGATTCAAGCAGAAATAATTTTTGAAGTTCCGAAGTTCCGACCCCCTTTTATTTATATATATATATATATATATATATATATATATATATATATATATATATATATATACATATTTGTGTACCCTGCGATTGGCTGGCAACGAGTCCAAGGTGACCCCCGTCTACTGCCTGGAAATGGCTGGGATAGGCATCAGCAAGCCAACGACCTAGTAAGCCTATGTGGCTATAGAAAATGGATGAATGGATTGATAAGTATATACAGTGTGTGTGTGTGTGTGCGTGTATTGCTACTTTTAATTTATTGCTTTCATTCATGTGTTAAATAAAGTCAGTTTTGTTTACACAAGAGCATGTCTCTCCTACCGGCAAAGAAAACAGCAAGTAGTAAGTAAGTAAATAGTAAGTAAGTAAGTAAGTAAAAAAACAAAAAACAAAAGGTATATAGTAAATGTGTTTACATAAGCCTTCTAAGTAATCATGTACTTTAATATTTTAATGTAGTTTTGATGTGCCATGCTTCACTGTTTTGGAGCAATCCCAAAATGGACATCCCTGTCGAAAAATATCAATAACTCAAAACTAAGCTCTGCAACACATGACATATATCATCAGTCTCCAACGTGGTAGAGCTAAAACCACAAATGTTTACCCCCGTTTAAGAGGGATGCGATGTAAATCGAACATGAGCCACGAATTATGAAACTTGATGAAAAGATAATGCAAGCAGCGCTAATCTAAATTGCCTTGGGATCCACAAATCAAAACCGATTGCAATCACAAAATTGTTTTATTTTTACGGTGATGATGATGATGATGATGATTTATCTCATCAATTTCGAGTGGTGCAAACTGGTATTAATTTGTCTTCTAGTTTTTCTTGTCTACTAAATAATTTGTTTTGAATCGCCAGAACCACACCAAGATCGTTTGCAACATCGTCAGGTGCCAATCATACGGCGCCATGAAAACATGTTTAACTTGAAGCGCCATCCAGCCTGGGTCATCTGAGAACACAAAACTTGGTATTAGTACCGAAAATCCATTTTTGTTTCCCTCAAATAGGGTTGCAACATAGCGCATATTACTCATTTGGGCAGAAGTGACCAAGGAGAGCATTTCTTGGACGCGTACCTAGAGCCACATCATTGAAATGAAGCCTTCGCCAAAGTCTTCACGGGTTCCATCTAAGGCTCTGCGTTTTCTGTTTGGGGGCGCACCGCATGTCTGGTTGGACGGGACAAAAGAAAACGCTACGTGTTATTTCTCTCAGACCAAGGGGCAGAATGCACATCTTGTGCTGGCAACTCACCGGGGCGCAGTCTGTCTTTGCGCACAGGTTGACCTTACAGTGCAGGTACAAGCTTGCGCTGTTTATAAACTGGAACATACGGAAGGAGAAGTAATTGTCCGTCCCCAGTCCATTGCCCACTATATTTACGGTCCCGTCCTCGAGGTTCGGACAGCTGTTTAGGAACGAGAAAAGACGTCTGAAAAGGTGACGGCGAGCCCGTCCTAATGAAGAGCTGGCGGGTCGTCACCCGTCAACGATGAGGTCATATCTGGTAGTGTCGTTGGGCGTAGGTTGTTGCGTCATCCAGCAAGAGTCTGTCACTATTTTGATGGCGTTTTCGTCCAGCCCCTCCGTGCTCAGCTGGATCCAGATCTCCTGATCAAGCGCCACCGATGTATCTGCAGCAAGCTGCTGCGTGCGTCCGCTGTCTGCGTACGCTTGCAAGACCAGAGTGTAGTTGAAAGTCTGCGATATGACTTGCCGCACCATGGAGCTGTGAAAAAAGCGAGCCGTCAGGTGTTTGAACGAACGTCACCCGGATAGAGCTGCTGCACAATGCTCCACTTACGTGCTTTTGATATGGAAGGTCAGGGTTTTGATTTCGGACTCCTGGTACGTGCACGTGATGTTTAAGTCCAGCATGTTTTGGCGTGTGATAATGGAACCGTTTGGAGGTGGTGAACCCAGTGTGATTCTGTTCTTTAAAACTACAAGGCCTCCATCACTCTGTCAGCGGAAGAAAAAAATGTGCCGTCTGTGTACGGTAAATGCTGTGTAATCCCATTTGCTTTCTCATCTGTTAACTTTTTAAAAGTACCTCCACTCTCAGGAGTCTCGACAGAGAATCCCCCCATTCTGACGGAGGTTTCTGACCAATTAAAAAATTTGGTTGCCTCTGTTGCCAAGTGCCTGCTCAGGGGAATTTCAGCTGGTTGTTTTTAATGGACGCGGAGAGTGTTTCTTGAACCTGCTCAGTGTATGACTTCTGTGGCGAATTGAGCGAACCTCTTTCAGGGTGATGTCATAATAGGGCTCCAGACAAAATTTCTTTCTGACACTTTGTAAAAATAGATGCCTTACAGCTTTACATATTTTTCGACCTCTGTGAAATTATCCAAGTTCCTTTTTTTTTTCTTTTCTTTTAAACATAATGCTCCATTGTCGGCTGTGAGAGCAATGTGTTGCAGTGTAATTATGTATTTGGAATAAACACTTTTCACCGACATGGAGCGGCACAGTGACAGTATTTTCATCCCGATCCCGGAACTAATATTGTTACTTCTAAAACCACTGGTTAAAAATTCTCGAAATTAGTTATCAACAAGTACATCAACTACCCAAAGAAACCCTAAGAAACCATACACCTTTTTTGATGGCGTAATGGTGTCACATTCACGTCATCTCCAACATGACCCACCTCAGTTTCTGTCCCACATGTGTCACTTGAGTCAAAGTTGAAGGTGACCAAGTGGGTCTCATTGTCCCTTTGACCTTTACAAGTGTCATTTTTGAGATGCAAACTCATGTAGTTGTAGCCGTTCTCCTCCAGCAGGCAGCCAATCAGGGAGATGGATGCTTTGCCCTCTGAGCAGGTGGAAACCTCACCTGAACAAACAAGAAGGTGAGAAAATGCAGGTAACAGCGAGAAGCAGTGTTCGGTGTTACCCCAAGCGTTGTTCAACTTGTATTTAGAGGCGAATATGGCTCGGCAGTGGCAGGTGGGTTGACCGGACGGGGACTCCACGCAGAATTCGTTGTCGTTGCAGGTGTGGTCCTTACAGTACATGTGATTGGCAGAAGCTGTGGACAGACACCCACATTTCCATTCAAATCTATGTAACTACTATTAAAACTTTCTGAAGGGCTTAATATTGTTATCATTTCTTTCACAACATTGTTTGTTAGATCTTGATCAGAAATTTTAGCAACCTAGCCGAAACGAATTGTTCAGATTTTCTTTCTTTCCTAGTGACCTTGTGCATACTGTCGCCCGTTAATAGGCAGCGCTTGTGGAGAACAAGTAATAATGTCCAAGAGGCCACTGAAAAAAGCAACCATGGCCATGAGCACAGGGCACAGATACAATCACCACACAGAAAGGTCTGAGCCCAAATTTGAAACCACAAACCCGATTTGGTGCGGTGGATGTGATAATCACTCGTCTAACTTTCAGCCTTATTTTGCAGATGATTTGTGGTCATTTGAGCAGTGCTTTCGGAAGATCCACTTGAATAATTACATCAGACGAAAATAGCTTTGATATAGATTCATGTCTGAATAGTTCTTTGCCTATGTGCCTTGCAATGGAGTGACGTTAAGGCTGCGACCCCAAATAAGCTTCTTGGAAGGAGTGTGCGACCATTTAGGTGCATGTGTCACCCTTACAGCAACCGACGGAATTTCCCCAGTCTCCCAGGTCAATGTCATACTGCTGCTTGCAGACTTGGGCATACGCCTTGAAGAAATGGCACTTGAGACTGTCGTCTGTGTGGTCGCTATTCACAGTGGAGTTGCACGACTGAATGTGAGGTTCGACTGGAACTTTCTCGTGGCAAGCCGAGAAAGGCTCCGACCTGAGCTGGGAGCATCTGTACGTGCGGACAGGGACAATGAATGCCACGGTAATGAAAGCAAAACGCGATGCTCTCTGAGTGCGTCCTTACTGTTCTATTCCGTTTTCACTGTCATCTGGTAAACCCCTACCACTCGGCATGTCGTTACATCTGGGGGCCAAAAGGAGGAAGTATATTAGCACCAGGGAAAACGTATTAGAAACTGGAGTTACGAAATCTGATTCAGAATCCTCAGTGGTAAACAATATGTTGAACACACAAGGAATTTGTCTGTGGTAGGTGGTGTCACATTAGACTACAACATAAAGACACTATAAAAAAACAGCGCGCGCACACACACACACACACACACACACACACGCACAGCCCAATGAGGAGTATTTAAACTTTGTCCAGTGGAATATAATAAATAAATCGCGGCCTTTAGTGTAAACTAAAAGTACATTTGACAGAGGCCATACCATTTTCTGAAAAAACGGCTCAAAATAGCAATAATACTGAACGTGCAAGGGGAAAAGTGTCATTGGAAGGCCTGCGTGTTTCGGTGAGTAACACCCCGGGAAAGGAGCCTACCCCGAAGCACTTTGTTCAGCCGAAGAGAGGGTCGGAATGTATGCGGAACTACTTGGGTTTCCGCATAAGCCCTGCAGTTGCGCTCCGTTAGGTACTGAGGGGAAGAAGTACAACGCAATCAGCCAATTGCGTGGCGGACGCCATCCTTTCACAGGTTGAACTCAACCCACCTTTGATGTACGCCGTAGAGCCGTCAAAAAAAATGGAAATATTAACTTCGGAGATGCTTCTATCCATAATCTCCAAAGTGACACCGACGTCGTTCCTGGAGAGAAGCACTCCGTTGACTTCGGCGGCCTCACTGCTAAGCGTTTGGACTTCACCATTTGCCTGCATCGCAGAAAAAGCAATGTGCAAATGTGCTCCCTTGCTTCCGGCGACACAGCCCCTTCATGACAAACTACATTTTTAGTCTATATTTTCATTTTTGTATTTGCCTCAGGACCAGACGAGCAATCGGTCATAGGATAGCGGCTGCGGTCTTACCCGAACTGTTCCGCTCGTTTCAAGAGAGATAGTAATGTTGGATGGTTGCAGCTCCAGATCCAGACGGTTCAAGAAAGTCTCTGACTGACTGTGGCGATCGGCAAAAGCCGCCAGAAGTTTAAAAGCGCTGCCGCTGACTGGCTCGAGCAGACTGTACATACAACGGTCCGGAATGGAAGACACGTGGTTCCAGAACTGGATTACCCGACCGCCGATTACCGTGCACACAAGGTCCTTTGGCTGGCACCTAAAGGAGATTGAAGTGAATAGGTCAAGCGAGCTCGAATCCTTTACTGTCTACACCAAGTCATCGAGTGAATCATTATGCGTATAGAACATAGAGAGAAAACAGGAAAGGAGCCTTGAGAGACAAGACAATAATGGGCACAACAAAGGCTGTTTGGACTAGCCAGACAAATGTTTTACTTGTTGTTGCCGCCGCATGTCTCCTTGGATCCACAAATTTGCTCAGTTAGGACATCGCCCTGACTGTTGCATGACTGATTGGTGCAATTTTCTGAAGGAATTCCAGCCGAACCTGGGAAGATGACCCCTCCTGCAGATTCAAAATGAAGGCTCAGCGTTATACATCATTTGTGTAAGTGTGACTGCGCCCACATTTTAAATGGCACCGTAACGTTTCGTACGTACCCCCGATCCGGCAGCCGCTGAGGTCCAAGTATTTTGTGTTCTCCCCATCCGCCTTGGTGATGTTCTCAATAAAGCCAGCTATGAGATCAAGTGACTGTACCAGCTACGTCAGGGGCGGATGCACATTGTTACTCTCGAAACACGTCATGCATGGGGCATCCAAAAAAATGTCTACCGTACTTACAACATATGGTTTCTGATAAGATGCCAGATGCACACTCAAGACCGTTTGGGAACCAAATTTCAGAAAAGCAACGGTCATCTGAGTACAGAAAAGGAGGAGAAACATAAAGTACTTAGTCGTAGTAATGTTGCACATCTGAGCCAAAAAGACTCACATTCAGTTCGCCGTCAGTGGAAAAGTTGATTTTCAAATAGCAGGTCAGGCTGTTATTGAGCTGAGGCAATTGGCTCTTTACTAATCCTTCAAGTTCACTGTCGGCGGTGCCAAACTCCGACACCGCAGTGAACTCATTTGCTCCGGTGATGTCAATACATTCAGAATTATTTGAATTAGCTGCTGTAAAGCAGAATCGGGTGTCATCGTTGTTTTGGTTTATCTGTAAAGATAGAAAAAATATCATCAGTCTTTTGAAGGATTTTAAGAAAAAAAAACGTGTTTTCTGCATGTAGTGTGGATAACAAGATCTGAATTCACTTTTACTCACTTGTAAATTTGTGTGCATTTCCCCAAAAATGCTAATAGGACAGCTTGTCAGACTGATAGACTGTGCGTGTGTCTGGGCTAACTGGCTGCAGACAACTGTTGCATGAAGAGAACATTTTGATTTACCAAGTTTGACTTTTTGGTCAATGGAAATGTGCGGAAAGACGATGACATTCTATCATGTAAAATAACGTTAGCTCACCTGCCAGCAGCAAAAGCAGCGTGTTGGCCTTCATCACTGAAACATTAAAATTGATGTCAAAATGTAATCAAACTTGGAGCTCAGTTTTTCTGACTTCACAATGAAAAAAATAAGAATTTATTCATTTATCCCGTGTGTAATGCGCAAGTCCACTCATGCATTACAAAACATTAAATGTGGAAAAAACACATTTTTAACACTGCCGTGACTCTAATTTATGATCTTTTTATCACACTAAAACAAAATTTGAACTTCTTCAGTTGAGGTTTCCATAATTTATCAAAATATGCTTTCCTTTCCAACTCCAACATGATCGTATTTTTGATTTTAGAGCAATTTTGACCTTTTCCCCTCCTGCGTTACACATTTGATTGCTTTAGCTGACATTGCATGCACGACTTACCACGTAGAAGAAGATGGAGAGCAGTGAGGAGAGGA
Organism: Hippichthys cyanospilos; assembly: GCF_059441005.1. NCBI lineage: Eukaryota > Metazoa > Chordata > Actinopteri > Syngnathiformes > Syngnathidae > Hippichthys > Hippichthys cyanospilos. The sequence goes on along the minus strand of NC_142370.1, from coordinate 27,083,047 downwards.
TGCGCTTGGGGAGCACAAGTGTCTGCAGATGCCTGCTCAGTTTCTCTAGCCACCTGCTTATATGCTCCCATTCTATACGGACGCACCCCCTAAACTGCAGAAAACTGGACACATTCTTAGAATATTTTGACTTCCCAAACTGGCTTTGCAAAAAAATGTGGCATGAGAGTAAAAGTCTCTTCCAAGGTGAAAAATATGTATTCTGTGTCAGAGAACTTCAAATGATTAAAACTGTAAACAAAGTACAATACTCTTTTTTTTTTTTTTTTTTTACAACGTACTGAGATAAATAGGAAGAACAGATTTATCGTTCTTCATTTCTGATTTTCGCATCAGGATATTATGCATAACCTTACAATAAAGTGTATTTGGTTTGAATCCACCCATTTTTCACGTAAGAAAAAAATCTTTGAAACACTGATTTACAATAGACCAAAGGGATTAAGTGCTAATATTGTTTGTCACATCTAGATGTAAACATCTGGAAATCTTGCATCTCTTAAACGTCATTTGTTCAGTCTACAAAGTAACTCAAGGTAATGGCCTCAGGGTACAAGCAATTTGGAAAGCGAATATTGAACGGAAAGTTATCAAATAATTGGAATAAAAAGTAAAACACCCAGACGTGGTGGGGCACTTTTAAACAGTCAAGACCAGGAAACAGAAACAAAAGCCTTTAATTATGCAGTCGCGGCTATACGGTACTGCATTTTTAACACTTATTGTAAAACTGCAAAAATGGTTACAATGTAACCCAAGGCAAAATTTGTGAAAAGTGCTCATCGCCCCCAAAAAGTTGACCATCCAGTTTGAAGTACAGAGCCAACTCACGTAACTGCAAATTTGCTCTAAAGGTGCTTCCTCTTGGGCGTAAGCTCCTTAAACTACTTCTTTTACTTTTTGCTTGTCCTGTTGAACACCATTGCGCAGCATTCTTTTTTTTTAATCAAAGTCTGCTGTATCAACGGTTTCCCGTTCTCGAACACACTAAAATCCTATTTATCCTGGTAAAGAAAACCTCAACAAATTCACTGCCTCCACCACCAGCTTTGCTTGCATTCATTTCTTCAGCCATACGTCGTGGCAATTTCCTCCGGCCGTTCCAACATGCTTGGATCTGTTTCTTCACCCCTTTGCCTCAAGTCATCATCGCTCTGGACTGCTGACCCAAAGCATATGTACTGTATGTACTAGGGATGGGACAATATCCCGCGAGACGAGATCTCACGAGATCGAATGCCACGAGATTTCTCGCTCCGGCATGCCACGAGATTCATTTTCTTTTCACTTTTTGGGAGGGTACGGCTTGTTGAGTCAGAAGTGCAATGGAGGGCAACTTGGCTGATGGATCGGCGTGAGTGACTATTTGAATGTCTTTGGCTCGGTGAGAGAAATCCTCCCTCCCAGTGACAAATAACGCCATGGTTGTGTGCTACACTTTGTCAGCTCCATTTCCTGTAATTGCACAAAAGTGAAATGAGTATTTGAAAAGTGAGAAGAAAACACAACTGACCTCTAAACTAAGAGGGAAAAATAAGCACCAACTGTCTCTTTATACTTCTGGATACATGTCAGACACAACTGTCAGCTCAGACTAATGCTGGTGGTGGTTGAAAAAATAATAAAAACATTCATACATGCACATACAGTGTATCCGGAAATCATTCACAGTGCTTCACTATTTCCTCATATTGTCTGTCATCTTAGTGCCTCATTCCAAATTATCTGGTCTCGATGAGACAAAGATTAATTTAAACTGTAGTGTGAATTCCAGGCGTTATGTTTGTAGGTAACCAGGTACCTCTCATCACCCTGCCAATTCCGTCCCTATAGTGAAGCATGGTGGCGGCGGCATCATATTATGAGGATGTTTTTCAGCAGCAGGGACTGCCAGATTTGCCAGATCTAATCCATCAGTCGTTCTTGTGTTCTCATAGATAGACAAGGATTTCTAACGTGCATACAGTACTTATATAATGGCCAAAGTTCTGCAGTCTTTTAAGGTTTTTGTTGTTTTTTTAATCTCTTTAAATCCACCTGAGTCCCGCTTCTCGTAGAATTTCTTTGTGGCCTGGCTGTCGTACCATGTGATGAAAGGCATTTCGAGCTCCTCCCACTTAATGTGTGTATTTTTGTCATTTTTACTTTTGAGAAAGCAGGTAGGGTTAGTGGTGCATTCATCTGACGTCTGTGCAGGTTGTTAATTGCCACTCAGTGACGTTAATGGTTGTCTGCAAAAACACACCCACACACACGCACCCACCTACACACACATACACACGTTTGTATTTATTGAACTACTAAAGCTTAATTTTAATGATAGCTTTAAAACAAAACAAATGACAACCATTAGTAACGAGAAAATGAAAAAGAGCTAGAAAATGTGCAATTCCTGAAGAAATTGCGTATGAAGGCGAAACCAGCGAAGGGAGAGGCGTTGTATGACATGAAATGATATGGAATGTTTGAATGGCTTGAATCTGTGATGTAATTTGAATTACAACGAATAATGTCGTAGATACAAGGGAAAAACTGAAAAATTGTGGAATTGTGGGAAGAGGAATTCAATGGAATTCATGGAATGGCGGCAATCGGGGGAAGTTGGAATGGTGTAAATCGGATGAGTAATGACAAAGAAGGAGGTTTACAAAGTGTGGGTGAGAGCGGTGAGAACAGTGGGAATGAATGAGGAATTATGGGTAATAATATTAAAATAGTTATGAATGATTGGAATTTGTGAATATTAGTAATGATGAAAATGTGACAGGAATAAATTGAATAATGTATATGTGAAATGGGGAAGCATCAAATGTGAAATATTACATCTCCCATTGGGAATGAATGGGGGATCCTCCCATTGAAAATGAATGGTGAAATATTAAACGGTGAAAAAATGGAATTATGGAAAAATATTGGAATGTATGAATTACTGGAATGATGAGAACTAGATGAAGAGATTTTGAAGGACATGCAGAGGGGTGCAGCCAACAGCCAACCTGCACTGAAAACTGTCAGAGGTGGGTTGAGTGGCTCGAATGCATTACAATTTTGGTCTGGAATCCACTAGCTCCACTAGTTGTCCCAAGCACCCCATTTGCCATCATGTCCCTGATTACATATCCTTTTTTCACTTTTGTTCCTATAGAATGAGGTTTTTGACAAGTAAGAGTCCATGTTAGTCTGTAAAGTTGCCAGCTTCGAGGTATTTTCTGTATTTGTGTACATTCATTCTGTAGTTCTAGAGTGATACGGCTCCATAGTGTGGCTTGGCCATAGACCGCATTGTCGTTAAGCCTATATAAGGGCTCATAAAAGCTTCTCGGAACACCTAGCGTTTGCATATCTCGGCGATTTGTCAAAGAAAACGTTTGGTGTATTAGCACAACATTCTCCCATTCGTGGGCCAAGAAGTGGCTAATCGTAGTGATATTTGGAATGTATTGGGTTGAAGGGAGCAGTAGTAGAGATGTGCTCATACAATTTTGGAGGAATTAATCACTATGTTTGGCAAATTAAAACAATGTACGTGTAATGATTATGGAAGGGCAAATTCCGTTGGGAGTGTCCATAGCAATTGCTGTCATTCATGTCTATATCTATATATTATTTGGTATTGCAAGGTTTATTTTGAAAATAGCTGGCCTTCTCACCTCATTGGGCGGCAGGTTTTAATGTCATGCAGAGCAGCACCAAGTAGGGCCTGCTCCAGAGAGCTCCACTGCAATATGAGAAATCTCACAGTGTTATAATTTCGCGACAACTCGTCGTACGAGATCTCGTTCCTGCCGCACTCGCGAGTCACGTCGCAAATTTGGTTAACTTCACATTTTTTCACAAATTTGGCTGGTTTGTCCAAAACCGTGGTGCTTATTTTTATTTTATTTTATTTTTACGATTGAACAATTTATAGTGTTGAAAATGGCATGATGTCTTTCACAATGCAATGCTAATGGTTGAGCAAACATTACAGTTTTGAGTCTCCTGAAAAGCGTTGATCTTGGAGATTTCCCCTGATACTATCGATTTGATGTATCTGAACCGGATATAAATGCCTTGAAATAAAATCGTATATTTCCAATATACTGTACTCTCAGTTTACAGCAAGATTATAAAAATGCATTTGCTTCACGGCATACTTTCAAAGGTGAGAGTAACTGAACTAAATGAAATATTTCAAATATGAAACCCAAAAGGTGGAGGCCACCATTTTTGTGAGAAAAAAAAAGAACAGGTTTTAACTGTAGTGACCGTGCTGCATTTTTACCAATTATTGCAAAATTCCAAAAATGGTTCCAATGTCACCAGAAGCTGTATATTGTGACAAATGAACAGTAAGTTGTAATTTCCCTAAAAATGTAGTTCATCCAGTTTGAAGTCCTAAACCGACCATATTCAACAACAAATATGTTCTAAAGGTGTTTTTTCTTAGGTGTGTCTTTCTGAAGTTTAAGGTGTGTTGGTGGGAAATCCAAATGCAATATAATTGCACTGTTTATTTTTAAAAGTGAGTGTAGCTGAATGAATTGAATAAGAAATCCATAAGACAACAGGAAACAGAAAACAACGGGTGTTAACTGTAGTGGTCTTACTGATTTTTTTTTTTTCTCACTTCTTGTTAATCTTCAAATACTGTAGGCCTATATTTTATGAGGTCCGGGCACTAGGACCATGTGTCTCACCCAATAGGCATGCAATAAACCTTTGATGCTTTGCACCTGTTGGCTTTGTCTTTACTGATTTGGACAGTGTTGTATTAGTTTTTTGATGGCATGTGAAGAGTAAAGATGTACACTAGCACAGCAACGTGTGGTTTCTTCGTCCTGCCACAATATTTCAATTATCTCAACTGGGAGTCTCAAGTAATATGTAAGACGTGTAAGTAATAAGTAAAACGTGACAAGGTTGTTATGGCCCTAGTGAAGGTAGCCTAGCCGAGGCTAGGCAAGCTTAGCCTTCTTCGTTAATCTTGATTATCTCCAACTTTGTTTCCATATAAATCATCTTCTTACTTCTCTCTTTAACATCACTAGCAATCTTGGGACCCATGGCAGACCAATTAAAGTTTGAATTAAGCAGTAAAATGCACAATAAATATGAATTTTTTTCCATGTATTTTTGCCCAACCTTCAGCCAGCACTAGAGGGAGGAATTGGAATTTTTTTTTCTGGTCTGTCCTTTGTCAGACACTGCTCAACTTCATCAACTTCTGTCTGCGCTAATTCTTTATTCTGTTTTTGTGTTTATGGCTAACACCATGTCTGTGGTTCTACATTTACAGTGCAATTGAAACAGAACACAGTGATAAAAGCCCTCGACGATTCCTTTACCATCATGTTTATGCTGTTTGATCGTAATCTATTTGCAAGGGAAAATCCTAGATGAATGGCTTGTTTAGCGTGATGGCGCCCACTTCGGCTGCCGTCTTCTGTTTGCTGAGGTGAACAGAGTAAGAACTTCACCGTGCTATGCATGTAACAATAATTCTCGACAATCATTTTTACATCTGAGGGAATGCAGGGCACCAGAGTGCAAGTACCAATCATGTCCACTGGATGGCGTTATAATACATTACATGATACTCAAACGATGGATGTTTGCCACTTAGAAGACGACGTAATAACGTTTGTCTTTGGAATGAACATTAACATTAAAATGATTTGCAAATCATTTGGTTTTCATAAGGCTTTACACAACATCACAATGTCATTGGATTTGAGGTTTGTAACAAAAGGTCTGTGCGTATCATCTGAGGGCAACCCAAGGACACTCACACAGTGGGAATGAATAGTCTGCAAACCCTTTGTGAACCCTCTTCTGCATCAAATGCTCATACACTGAATCAAAATAAATCAGTCAGCCAAACTAATACATCAACAATAAGTTGCATGTTTGTTTACATCAACATTCAAATGGACAAAGGATATTTGAGTGAAACATTGGGTTTAATAACTGATGGAGCCTCTTTTGGACGCACATATCTCAGCCAATCATTTCCTGCAGTTGCAGATCACCATCAGTATCAATTTTGAACGACAGTATTCCTTGGGACAAAATAGTTCCAGGTCATTGTCTGGTGTGACTCGGGTTTGGGTTAGGCCCTCAACCCTATCCTTAAGAATTGTAATCTTTCAATATAAGGTTTCAAAGCAATATTTACTCTTGAGTTATGCTTTCCAATTTGATTTATGGTTCCCAAGTAGTGTTTCAATTTAGATTTCGCTTTCTCAAAGTAAGGTCTCAAATACATTTGGTCCTCTCGTAGACTCTCTGTGACACCCAGAGGCAACTTGTAGACGCTCATTGACGCAGTAGAGCAACTTGTCAACTCTTCTAGACACCCATCGATGTCTAGAAGAGTTGACAGGTCGGGAAACACACACACACAGGAGGGAGCCTTGTCGGGCGCCTCGCCTACGGTTTTATAGACACCCTGGGGCAACTCGTGAAAAGTCTTAAACACCTGCAGTTCCCTGCGGAATTAGCTCCCAAAACGCGTTCTGTTGTGCTTCAGGGCCATTGCGTTAGCGTCAATGTCAATTACGTACCGTCTGACCAACGTCATCATAATCATACATAGTGATTGCAACAGTTTTCAATTGTTTGTGTGTACATATTCGAATTACAACGCCGCACCATGATGGCAAATGGGCTGGAATATCTGCCTCACGTGCAGAGTTCATGGGTTTGCTTCTGGTTCTGGCTTTCCTGTGTGGAGTTTGCATGTTCTTCCCGTGCTTGTGTGGGTTTTCTTCGGGCACTCAGGTTTCCTCCCACACTTCACAAAGGTGTGCTGGCCACTCTAAATTGTCTTTAGGTGTAAATGTGACTGTAAATGGTTGTCTTTTAATATACTTTTATTTATTTAGAGGTTGGGCCAAGGTTGCCCTCTGGCAGAGTAGCTGAAGAATCAAAGAAAAGAGAGGCAAATGAGTGATCCAAGAAGGCAGGCGGAGGTTGAAGAAAGTATCTATAAAGTCGAGGGACTACAAGAACGAGGATTTGAGCAGCAGGGTGATGTTCTTTTTTTTGCCACTAGATGTCAACATTTAACAAATATTTCTGTCTTCTCTGACAAATTTGACAAGTTTTGACCATGTACAGGACGAATTGTCCCTACCAATTTGGAATAGTTTCCGCCAACATCGGTCCCATATTTTGAATGTGACTGAACACGTTACAGGGGTCGGATGCGCTACACCAATAAAGTACAATTGTCACTGGGTTGCACGCGATTTTCACAAAACCTAAGTGCTCATGCGCGCCAAAAGATGATGGGAGACAAATGCGCACGGACTTGCTCTGATCACAACTGAAACGTTTTTTTTTTAACTTAATTTATCTACTTGGCCGTACTCGTCTTCCATCACTTTCAATAAATAATAATAATACGTGCAGACAGCAGCGGTAGGAAAAGTACAAAAAGTACTCACAAGCAAGCTAATATTGATTAAAAAAAAAAGCAAACGTAGTAGGAGGATGACCTGTTTTAATTTAAATACACATTTAGAAAAAGTAGATTCTGAAACAGATAAACTGCCATCAAACAAAATATTTGGCTCTTTTGAAAGACTCGTCGTGAGAAAAAAAAATCACGTTCGTTTTTTTTTTTAAGATCTAGAGAACGTCTTTTCACTTATGCTATGGAAACAGCATGTTCCTAAAAACTTCTAAAATTCTCTTCACCAAGGCCTTGAATGGGGAATGTCATTTTGCTTCTCCAAGTTGTTGAAAGTAATAATGGAATAGCGCTGCTGTCCGTTTTTCAAACCTCAAAATTCCAGCCGATCAATCATAGTTTTAGTCGCGACTGTCTTAAACTTTCTCTATTCACTTCTTTTTCTACGTCTTGTTGGCATCCGCCTAAGTTGGAAAAAAAAACGAACCAGCATATTTAAGCAAAATTGCGAATAGAAATGACAGATTTCTGTTGAGTCCTCGGGAAAATATACACTAACTGAAATATTTGTAGTTAATTATTTTCCACCACAGGCATAGAGTAATCACATTTAACACCACTATGCCAATGGGTCCCCTCCCACCTCATTTCCAAGCCTTCTTTCTCTCTTCCCAGCAACTGATGCTGCAGCATTTGCGTGGTTGTCACAGCTCACGTTCACATCTCATGAGCGCAAGCAAAAGTTTGCTTCCAGACTGGAGTTACACAACGTCCCCAATGGATGGACTTTATTCACTTGTGAGCAAGGTGGCATCATGAAAAGTAAGTGATTGTTAATACTGTATATCAAAATTAGAATTACTGTAAGAATTGATAATCATGGTGTCAAGAATGTCAATTTAAAATGGATGCACTATTGTTGGTAAAGTCAAAAAAAAAGAAAAAGTAAAGGAACTCATCAATTAAGTTCTAAATGTTTTGTTTTTGTAATACATGTGTCTAATTGTAGAGACTTTATGCACATGGTGTACAAGCTTACCACTTGGCAAGATCAATTGTTCTTTTAAGACAAACATTTGTAATCCTATTTTTTAAATTCATTTACTTTAATTTATTTATTTATTGCTTGGGTAAGTGCAGCTTGTAAAAGTATCAGTGCTGTTATTTTTGTCGATTACACACTGAGCTATCAAAATACGTCTGTGTGTTAAGTTGGATTTTGCAATATAGAGCAGTCTTTTTGGCTTATCATATTACTGTTATCCTTTTACCATGAACATTTTTCAGTTAAGTCCAGTTCACCACGTGCAAACACCAGTCTGTCTAAAGTGTAACCTTAGTCTCCTGAAAAATGGTTGTGGGTCTGCATGTCTTTTGTCTTCAGTTATGCCTAATTTGTGAATAAATAACAAGCTGTTATAGAATGGGGGCTTTCAAACATGAATGGTGGGTAAGCCATAGCTTGATGTCAATTTTACTATGATACTGTACATACACACTGTACAAATGAGGACCGGTATTCCAATAAAATGAAAATAACAAATGAAATTCTCTGCCCTAGCTCAGATTTAGGCTAATGAAAAGCGTGTTGCCATATCATAGCATGAATCTCAAGTTCTGGCATGCGTGAATTTGATTTCATTCTTAGTAAGCAGTCATGATTTTTTTCTATTAAAACACTCAAACTAAATGATTCCTGTGGCATTTAGAGTCAAACACTTGTGATTAACTGGTACTAGGATTATCATGTTGTCCTTGTTATAGAAAAAATAATCATGCCTGGCCCCACCCCATTCTTCAAAATTACACGTGAAAGTGCAGTATCACTGTATTTATCTTTCAGAAAATAAGTCATGGATAAAAAAACTGTTTTGACACGTTTGGCGTCATCCTAAATAATGAGCTCTTCATTCTTCTCCAGCTTCTTTGCCAGGTGACCCAGGCGGAGCAGAGGGAACCGACAGCCTTCGGGACAGCCCAGAGGAGGGCGGCGCCAAAGGTGGAAGCAACATTCCGAGTGGACCCCTGCTGTGCAAAATGAACCTTCTGGAGGTCAACGGCTGCCCAGGCAGTCCCCCAGCTCGACATTATAGCGACACGCCACACAGGCCAGCAGGTCAGACTGTGGCAAAACCTTCCGAGATTTCCACTGATAACCCAGGCAAAACTTAAGATACTCCCTGACTTCTGTAACCCGTTGAATGATGTTGCATATATGAGGGTCACAGAATTGTGACTTTTAGCTTGTCCAATGTTAAGTCATAACACTTGACAATACCACTTGTCGAGTTTTGGGGTTTGAATTTTGGCTCCAGCAACCATCCACATTACAGTAATATCATTACAGTGAGGTCGAACAGGAACTTGCAAATGTTAATCGGTGTGAATTGTTATGGATGGAGGCATATTTGTATGTCTCTTTTCTGTGTTCCCTTGGAACTAAGTGACATTAGGTGATTTTTTTTTTCTGCTATTCCTTCAATAGAGCGTCAAAGAAAAAGTTCTTGCACTCTCTGCAATATATATTTTGGTTTGTGGTGTATTGTGCCTTTCTGTACCAGGTGTGACAATCCCCGTCTACTGCGTTGTGGAATATGCTGACATGGCCAGTAACAGTGAGCTGGACGCTCATCGTCACGCCGAGTTTGTGCTGATCCGGAAAGACATCTTGTTCACACAGCTAGTGGAGACGGCGCTGATGTCCTTGGGGTACTCACAGGGCTTGGCTGTGCAGGCCCGAGGTATGTGTACTTTGCATGTTGATTTCAGTGGTAACTACCAAGCCTCGGACATGATTAAAAAAAAGATGCATTCTGGCTCAAAATGTATAATGTGCAAATAAAAAATTGGGGGCTCCTTAATAGAAATAGCGTCAGACGCTGGTGCTAGTAAATACAATAGACTGTGTACAGTGTAATAAGAATCACATTTTCTCAATCAGGATTTTGCAGCCAATCACTAACCAGCGGGTTTAAAACAAATGATAATGGATCCCAAATCCAGTTAGAAGATAAACCAATGTACAGTGTTGGGAGTAATGCATTGCAAAAGTAATGTATTTGCTGTAATGCATTACTTTGTACTTCAAGGCAGTAATGTAATATATTACACACAAACAAACTGAATATAGTAAGGTTGAATATGGACAATATGTACACAAGATGGACATACGACTATCACTTTCAGTTCGTCAGAATTAAAGACAAGTCAAATATAATTGTAAGGTGCAATTTGTGCGTGATGCCTAAAAAGCTGTCCACTTCGTGAAATAGGACCAGGAATTTGAGGAACCATTTAGAGCGGGGCCAAAGAATGTAATTCTAATAAAGTAATAATTTTCATCATTTTCTTTTAGTTTCAGGCACTTTGGTGCACTTGCTTCTTTTTTTCCGTTTTAGACTAAGCTGTAACCCGTATAAACGAGATAAAAATAATAAACAGTTGTTGAAAGTTGATTTGTATTGCGTTTTTCTGTTAATGTTAAAAAGGATGTGTAGGTATACTTAAACAATTTTCATCAATAATAATCTTACTTATAGTCAGTGCATTGACTGGGGGGGGGGGGCAAAAAGTTTTCTCTTTTCTGGGGGAGGGGCTGGCAAAATATAGTTGAGAAACACTGTACTAAGCCAACTGGTCTCGAATTTGAATATTAACATTGAAAATGTGAAATGCACAAGCAGTTTTTTCCTTGCACAAACGATGCATCATTATGCTATAAAGCTAAGGTATAAAGGGATTAAAACACAAAAAAATGATTTTGTATCTTGTCTTTAAAGGGTTACAGTACAATTCAGATGAAATGATTTGGAATGGTTTCAGGCTTAAGCCGATTTATCACTGGATGTAATGAGCTGCATTTAGAATGGCAAATCCATATTTCTAGTTAAGGTGGTGAGAGTAATATAAAGCTAAAGCAATAGTAGTGTAATGCATTACATTCCAAATACAGTAATATTGTAATAGAACTAACTACTTTGCATTATGCTTTTGAAGTAACACATACATATATACATACATATATACATATACTGTATACATATTATATATATACATATATATACATATATACATATATACATATATATATACATATATACATATACATATATATATATATATATATATATATACATATACATATATACATATATACATATACATATATATATATATATATATACATATACACATATATATATATATATATATATATATATATATATATATATATATATATATATATATAGAACCAGAGGGTGTGTTCCAATTTTAGAGGACTCGCACTCCTCAGCCTGCCTTGAGTGGAGGGCTTCAAATATCTTGGGGTGTGGTTCACGATTGAGGGTAAGATGGAACAGGCGAGGCTCTTGGTTTACTGATTGATCTCATCTATGGTGGAACTGTGGGTGCCTGGGAGTGGCCCCCAAGGATGACTCACGAGAGGGACAATGTCTCTCGGCTGGGCTGGGAACACCTATGGATTTTCCCGGGGGGAACTGGTTGATGTTGCTGCCCCATGACCCGGGTCTAGATAAAGCGCTCGATAATGGATAGATTTATTTGTGGATGGAATGATATTTAAATGAACAATGTTCTTTCTTTTGTGCACATTATACCTCGATTGTGTCCACAATTTAGGATTGACTTCTTTTTCATGGGGTTCCTTATTTGGCACCCTATCCAAGTAAAATCAGTCTTATACCTCTGTAATATTTAGTGGCATTCAAACCTTGTTTACCCTTGTTTCAAGTGAGAAATGGCTTCATTTTTGTTCATTTACAGTAAAAACATCTCCAGTACTTCATTTCTGAGAAATGCTTACATACACACTCCATAGTTCAACCACTAGTTTGTTTGGTAATTCATGAGTAATGAATTATTAAGAGCAGTGTAGCTGTTTTCCAGATGAGTAGATTGACCACATGAGTGAACTGCATGCCAGGAAGTTTAAACAATAAAGAAAAATAGCTGTTTTGTTGTTTTTTTTTCAATGCCAAAAAATGTGTGTGTGTGTGTGTGTGTTATTTTTTAGTATAAATATAAATGCATTGTATGGTTTGACAATCCTGGTTATGCCCTAAACACAGGGCGCGCAAACCAAGAGGTTAACGCCCTGTATACGACCCTCCTCCACCCAAACTAAGACTTTTCTTTTCAAATAAATATATATATACACATTTTTTTGTCTGGCATCTTCCCAACACCACTCCACAAGTGTGGTTACAACCAAAATTATACAGTCTATTTTTTCCTTTTGATTCCATTTTATTTGGCATAATGTTGGCTCATTGAAGTATTTTTAAAGCGGGACAGGGGTTCTTTGATTAGGCTGTATGTTGTGGCTCCATCACAGAATTTGTTTATTTTAAGCATGCCCGCTTCTAGTTTGCAGGGTGAAATCTAGGATGTCCAAAAAAACTATCAAGTTTAGATAATAATTTGAAGCATTTTATTCTAAGGCGTGAGACATCAACTCCAGGCAACACACTTGACCTTTTCTTGTCTGGACAACATTTTGCCAAACACAAAACCTGCACGTAAAGTAAAGAAGCCCATTTGCGACAGATATGAGAACTTCACATGTTTGTTCAACATCTTCACATGAAAATATTGCTCTGCGTTTGCACATCCCAGATCTATCAGGCTTAGATTTTTAGGGAAACAATGCCTTTGTTCTTTTGCCCCATCTGCACCAACCACATGCAGCAATGTCGCACACAATCTGTGTTTGAATTAGGCTTTCCCAACACAATTGAAGTCCTTAAGTACAATTTCTGGTCATGGTTGAATAAGACCCTTTTTGGGAGTGTCACACTTTACAGACTACTTTAAACACAGCAACTCTCAAAGTCAAGGATTGGTTTTGGTTTAGTTTTGCACCCATTACAAAGAAGTGTTTGTGTTGTCCAGGCATCATCAAAGTTGGCCAGTGGAAGCCGATGCCCATCCACAACCTGACAGATGCTCCAGAGGCCACTGTGGCTGACATGCTGCTCGACGTTTACCACATGGTCACGCTACGGATAATGCTGGACAGGTCTACAAGTCTCGAGTGTGTGATCTGTGCATACAATTTCTTTTTGTGTATGTGAGTGTGGTTGTGCATGTATTAAAAAACATTTTCTCTGCGCGTAGCTTTTCCCGGCTGGAAGAGATGCCCTCCGAACATTGGACACATGCCACAGTGAGAAAGGCCCTCAAAGAGTTGCTGAGAGAGACCAATCAAAACCTCTTACCAAAGGAGTGCCCACTCTCCCAGGTCTGTAGAACCAGCACACACACATCAGTGTGTTATTAATACTCATTGGGTGAATGGATGAAATGATACAATGAGTGTGTGCGTTAACTTTTTTATATCTTCCAACTCAGCACAGAAAACACATTTCAGTGTGCACATAATCTGTATTGTTTTTTTTAGGGGGTAAATGAAAAGCCGTGACTAAAATTTGAATATTTAAAGTGTGGCTCTTGCATTCACTTTCATCCAAAAGTAATGAAAACATTAAATGAAAAACTATGGCGTTATATTTGTGCCACAATTACGAGCGCGCGAAAAAAAAATTTGAGCGGAGAAAATCAAACTGAGCGAGCGAAAACAGATTTTGAGCGCAAGAAAAAACTATTGAGCGCGTAATGTTAAGAGTTTGAGCGTGCGCCAACGGAGTTTGAACACAGAAAAAGAAATTGCTCGCTCAAAATTCCTTTTTGCTCGCTCGGGATAGCCCTCTCTCGCTCGGGAAAAGGCTTGTATACATGCTGTAATAAATAACGGTTGTCGCTTTTTTCTTTTGTTAATGTTGAAAAGGATACAGGTTTATGTATACCTTTCCAATTTGTATAGATAATAATCGTATTTCTAGTCAGTGTGTCGAGCGTGTGTGTGTGTGTGTCTGTGTGTGGGGGGGGGTGCGCAAAAGGTTTTTTATTATGGAGGGGGGCTTGGCAAAATATAATTGAGAAGCACTGGTATAAGCAAACAAATAAATTCAATGAATCCAATTACAAGTAAGGAGTTCTCAAAAAGTGTCTTTTTTTCAATATATATTTTGAATCCCATTCCTTTATGAACATCATCAATTGGTTGAGGACCTCATAGGAGCTCGCTTTGGATGTCTGTTCATTGCAACATACACTTACTTGTCACCAGCAAAGCAAGCAAAAAAATCAGAGATGCATATATGAAGTAAATTCGGGATTGTGATTTGCATTTTTGGAACTTCTCCACAGGCAAATTGTATTTATGTACTTTCACCAAAATCATATTTTTCTCCTCCCCAGAGTGTGATTTCTGCTATCGTCAATAGTTCCCATTATGGCAACGTTTCCATGTCCAAATGCCAGGAGTTTGGGCGCTGGTACAAACGTTACAAATGTGTACAAGGTGACGGCTCACATCCACACACCCACGCACACACACTTGTTTCTGCTCTTGCGTTACTCCCTTCAAGGCACATTTTTCTGTGTGCTTGAGCAAAAGTGTCAAACGCATGTGCCATACGTCAGTGACAGCTCATGGTTGGAAGGAACGTCACACGCGGTTCTCATTAATGTGACCTTTATTACAAACGGCAGAAATAAGCCATCTTAAATCCTAATAGGAAACAGGAGCAGCAGTGGGTACAAATTTGATACCCTGCCAAACCTCACTCACATTTTACTCCCCTAATAGCTCATGTGACCCTCAACCCAGTACAATTGTAACAAGAAACAGATTCAGTACAGTGAGGACGAGCCATTAAAAGCCACAAGAACTGAGGACTTTCCAAAATGCTGTCACATCATTGATCAAACAATACCAAAAGAATCAAAGAACTCTTATCTAAAACTTAATAATGCACTCACCAACCACTACTGTAGGTACACCATCACAGTCTAATAACATCCCGTGCAAAAGCAATATAAGAAATAACAGTCAACGTTTCAAATATTTATTTTAAGCTGTACAGTAGTTTAGAGTGCTGCAGTGTTTCTTATCATTTTCCCCAGTGCCCCTGCTTAGATGAAGGGTAACGTTTGTAGGCTAGCCATGATACTTGACTTTGAGACAGTGGTTTTGAAGAGACAAAGGGAATCAAAGCTGGAGGTAGCGGAAATGAAGATGTGAAGGTTTCTCTCAGGGGACCGGGTTATGAGGAGCTTTTGTTAATGTGCATGTTTCTCTGCATCTCATATTGACTATGTTGTCTGTCTGAATTGAAAATATACAGTGTACAGAAAAAAATGTGCGCTTGATAAATACATTATAACAAACATTTTCATAGAACTCTAATTTTTTTTCATTTGAGGCCTCTGTCACATGTGCCATTAGCAGTGGCCAGTCTTAGGTGTACCGCACCACTCGCTCACAGTCAACTGAGCCATGTTCCAGCTCACCTATGAAAACATGAAAAGAGTGCACGTGTAATTTTTCCAGTTCTTTGGATGAAAAACCTGTGGGACGAGCAAATTAACAGATTGAGAATGAGATCAATTTTGTATTAGGAAGATCAAAAATTCATACAATACACTGTGACCCTAATGGGGACAAGCATGAAAGAAAAACGACAGGTGAAAAAACATTGTGAAAATAATCCTAATGCTTGACTTGTTGATATCTTATTCAGGTGAATATGCAGAGACAATGTGGCAACCCCAGGACAAATATGATGCAAACGGTACATTTGATAGTTTTTTTTCGTGACTTAGAAGCCAAAAGCTAAAACGAATGTTCACACTTCTCTGCATATCTACACAGTGGAGAGAGACTGGAAGCCAAGTATTCTCAACAAACGTCTCCCTTCTCTTCTACCCCACCTGTGTGGCCCTGGAACCATCAAAAGTCACTTAAGGGACCAGCAGAACTCCAGTCTGCCACTCTCCAGCAATCCTTCTCCGAGCCCACCGTTACACCCTCAGGCTCCGCCTCATCTGGGACACAGTGGCTTCCTGCCTCCGCAGCTGATGCGCCATCAACTTGCTGTGGCGCACCTCATCAACCAGCAATTGGTTGTCAATCGCCTGCTCTCCCAACAGCCCGCACAGAGGCTCCCCCAACCATACGTCAGCCACTCACCCATTTCACGGACATGCAAGGGCTCTGCAGAGCCCCTGTATTCAGGAGCAGAAGTGTCTTCTGACATATACCATCGAGTTCGGAGTGAGCTAAAGAGAGCCAGTGTCTCCCAAGCTGTCTTTGCCCGTGTGGCTTTCAACCGCACACAGGTAAACGGACAAAGTGTTCTGAGCTCATAAGACCAAAAAAGGAATTCCAAAAAACACGGCGACTGACAACTCTTCTTACACGAGCAGGGCTTGCTGTCAGAGATACTGCGGAAAGAGGAAGATCCGCGCTCTGCCTCACAGTCATTGCTAGTCAACCTGAAGGCCATGCAGGCTTTCCTGGGACTACCAGAAGGAGAGCGAGACCGCATCTACCAGGAAGAGCGTGAGAGGACTACTCAACCAAGTCACAACAATGTCTCCAATGGCAACACTCACAGGCACTTACAAGTGTGTGCATTCTTATAAAAATAGACCAGAGAATTGGATTACAGTGTTCTTTCGCCACTTCAAGCATCACTTTTTGCAGATTCAATGCTCTGCCTTTTTTTTAAAACACTGTCATTTTACTGCGGCACTTACAAAATGTACTGCAAAACACTCCCATCCTCAGTCCTAACGTGGAGTCCGAAGCAGTCTAACGGCCTCTTAATACTCGTTCTTGTTCCCTCTTAAATGAAGAAAGTTTTGCTTGAAATGGAATCCCTAGAATTGTAGAAGGGCAACGCGATCGCGGCTGTGAGTGAGAGAGCTGTGCGGAGACGTACTTTTGTGTGCGGGGGGGTGTGGGCTGAGTGGATGCATGAGGTAATAAGATAGAATGAGAAATAATGAGCACAGGCTGAGCCGAGCCCTTGAAGAAAAATTGCATTGTGGGTAATGGGCATGGTAGTGGCTGGTAGTGCTCGGAACTGTGAGCAGAATTAGTTCAACACTTATTGTGTATTGTAAAAGAAAACTAAGTTTTTGCACAAAACCAAATACGTGCTTCTCTGGCCTCCGTACTTTGGTCAGGAGATCACTGGACATGGTTAAGAAAGGTAGGCAAGTTTTTATTCAACGCATTTCATACACTTTATATTTGTATGTAAAGTGGTGTGTAAGTATTCAACTATCACTGGAGTTTTCCAGTTTCCCTTTAACTGCGCAAGACGAGGGAACATTGTATTCCAAGAATCGCTCTCTGTCAATTCTTAGGACAAATTTTATTAGATGAACAATATCTATTTATGTATACAGTGCTCATATATTAATATATATATATATATATATATATATATATATATATATATATATATATATATATATATATATATATATATATATATATATATATATATATGTAGGCCACAGGAAAACTTTCATTTGATCTTATTGAGCCATTCTGAGGTGGACTTGCTGATGTGTTTCAAGAGCGCATACGTTTGAAGGCACAAGCCAGTGGCTAGACATTCTTCGGGGTCTTCTAGAAAACAAAAGAATTTGTTTGCCCGTCAATTCCAGCACTTTGTCCTGGTCCTGTGGAAGAAAAGCATTAACAGACAATCACTCTGCCACCACCGTGCATAATGTCTGCATCGTGTCCTTTTTACTAAATACAGTGCAAAAAGTTCCATTTTTGACTCATGAGTCCACAGACTGTTTCTTCAAAAGTCTTAAAGATCATCAAGTTGCTTTATGGCAAATGTGAGATGAGTCTGTGTGTTCTTTTGTGACACAAGTGGTTTTCACCTGGGAACCCTCCCATGCATAACATTTTTGGCCTGTAATTTTCTAACAGATGAGTCGCGAAGACTGACCTTAACTGGGGCTAGCGAGGCCTGCAGTTCTTTGGTATTTCTTTGGATCTTGGCATGATGCTTTGTCCTTGTAATTTTTTTTTTTTTTAGCCTACTTCACTTTGTCTAAAAGATTTTTAGGTGAATTCTTGATTCAACAAAGGTGGTGGCAGTCAGGTTCGGGTCTGGAGTGATGAAATTGAGCTCAGTTTTCCCAAGATACAAAAGTTGCAGAGGCATTTGTGGATTTTGTCAGTTGGAGAAATTTTATTATTTTTCTACTAGTTTCCATTTAGGTAATGGGTCTATACCACCGCTCGCTTGCTGGTTCTTACGCTAGGTTCGCCAAAACCCCGCAGGGCTGGAAACAAGTCTCTAAGACATCGATATAATTGCAGAAAGTGTCTTGGTTACCATCAAGCAGTGAATGCCGTTACACTTTATTTTTTAAGACAAAAATACTCTCAATACTATAGCAATAACCTCAACAGAAAATGTATATGATCAAATTGTATAGAAGTAAAAATTGATATGTGGATGAAAAACTTACATTTTCTGTTTCTGTCAGCAGACTAAGTCCAGCGCGGAGACTCCGCAAAAGTTGGACTCATCGGTGAGCATCACATCGAGGATCTACGAGGAGATCCAACAGGAGATGAAGAGGGCTAAGGTCTCCCAATGTCTGTTCGCTAAGGTCTCTGCCAACAAAAGCCAAGTGAGTTCTGGTAACACAGAGTGAGAAGAAAAAGAATTTGACGTTAGATTGATGACCACATTTAAAATCTTCATTTCCAACTAAACAGCTGGTGCAAAATTCAGGCAACCCCCTCACCGCTTTCTATGCTGTTTTCTTGAATGTATATGTACTTATTGTTGTCACTGAAACTGTCATTTGCCAGGGTTGGCTGTGTGAACTTCTCAGATGGAAAGAAAGCCCAAACCAAGAGAACCGGACACTGTGGGAGAACCTGTGCAGCATCAGAAGGTTTCTTTCCATCCCGCAAGTCGAACGTGATCGAGTTTATGAGGAGGAGGCAAGGCAGCAGCATGCCGATAAGCTCCCCGCTGTCCTGCATATCCCAGAGCATCAGGTACAAGAGTACACAATTGTACAGTTGTGTCCCCAAAATCCATACTTTGACAGAATTTCTTGTGGGCCATGTTCAGTCATTGAAAATAGACATGGTCAATGAGCTGCCTACACAGTGCCTGCTCAACAGTCCCCTACCTCTCCCGACAAAACCCCAAATTCTTGCCAGTGAGGCTCAACCTCAGTATTATTCCAAATGTAGCCTGTAATTTTGGACGGAGAGAAAAAGGAATTGCCATTATCTCTATTTAGGTCCTTTCTATTCCATGGGAGCTTTTTAATGCCCGGTTCATATGTTGGGGTGTACGGGCCGCCCCGCCCCGGTAATACTCTCCGCAGGTGGTTTAGGAATGAGAGTATTGAACTGGCCAATCACATTTCTGCTTTGATACATTTATCTTAGAGAGTCACAGGGGCATCAGGGACACTATGTTTAAGTTTGATGACATCTTTTTTTTTTTTTTTTGGACAGGCAACACACCTGCCGCCTCTGAAAGTGCTGCCCCCACAGCTTACAGTCTTACCCCTCCTTAGTGGGTCAGAAAGTGCAGGGCCTCAGCGTGGAATGAGCCCTGGCCTTGCAGAAGCAAAAAAGGCTCGTTCACGAACCCGAATTTCCTTGGAGGCATTGGGGATCTTGCAGAGCTTCATTGGTGACGTGGGGCTCTACCCTGACCAGGAGGCCATCCACACACTATCGGCCCAGCTGGATCTGCCTAAGCACACAATTGTCAAGTTCTTCCAGAACCAACGATACAATTTCAAACACCACAATTCAAGGGAGCCGGACCCTGATGAGCACAACCGGGAGTGTGTCTCAGACCTGGTACAAGAAGAGGAGCAGCTCTCTGTGTCCATGGACTCAAGTGAAGATGGAAGAATCTCAGCAGATACATTTGTCACTGAAACAGAGCCGGAAATTGATCGAAAGGAGAGATATGATGGAAAAACCTTTGTACCAGCAACATCCTCCATGTCTCCATTAAGCAGGCCTGACAGCCCAAATTTTGCAGGGCAGCAGAGATAACAACTGTGATGCACCCATGAAATTTTATGTCCTAGATTGCTGTCATTATTGCTTCATTTGGCCCCCACGTTTAAAGCAATTGTTTTGGGCCACACGGTCACAGCAATACCAAAACCTTCACATAAAACTGGAGCCATGGTTGCATATCGTCCTCAATTTCGTGTAATTTATTGCTTCATTGTTGTTGCACCAACTCAACTTTGTATGAATTTCAAGGGCGCGACTATAAATGTCTGTATTTATTACAAACTTTATATTTACTAGAGTAAATAAAGATTTACTACTCTCCCTCTAATCACTTCTTGTAGATGTGAACAAAGAACCTTTACTTCTTCCACATCTATTGGGCATTTTGGAGCCCTAGTCACACACAGAGTATCAAACGTGTGGATACAGTATGAGTGAGTTGTATCCGGGTTTGAAGTGTCTGTGAAGGTTCATGTAAAATGTGCTCTCATGTAATATTACAACTGCATCAGTGACTGTTCCCACGCTCCGTTGGCTCTGCACACAGCTGGCTATTAGAGCCGTATTGCAGACCGATGAAGGGCCATTAGGCGTGCTCGTATGTTTGTGTGTATGTGTGTTTGTGTGTGTGTGTGTGTGTGTGCGTGTAGTGGGATAAGGACGCAGGTGCGCTGCAGCCTGATATTACTCAGGATGCTCAGAGCCCAGGGCAGAGGGGTTTTGGAGGAAGGAGGCTCTCTGTGGAGCTTGCAAACACACCTGTGATCCTCTACTCGCATGGTTTGTCGTTTTCATTCTCTCGCTCACACACAAGCCCATGCCTGTGCATACACACACACCTTCCCCTGAGCTACATGTTAATACACACTTTGATAAACAAGCTAATACTCAGAGTAGCAGAATTTTACAAACCGCTGAGTACAACGCAACGTACAACATAGAGTGTGTGTGTGTGTGTGTGTGTATATATGTTTTCTTGCTCATTTGCTAAGATTGCGTGTTGAACTGATGTGCATTCATTTAGAAGCGAAAACAGAAAATGTTTTTTTGGCACAATATAGCCAATTGGCATGCAATTATTACAATCAAGATACAGGTTGGAGGGCTTGAACAACCATCTCAACAAGAAGGCAACATTTTTTCTCCCTCGCTGGCTTTATAACAACAAGCTTATATAAAATATAGCTCTTGAGCTACTGTCCAACACCCAAAGATGCAACTGTCTGTTATCTCCTTTGACTTTGAACATTTTAGTTGGCACCTCTGTCCGCCATGTTTTGCCTTAAATGCCATTTTGTGTTGATCTTTGAAAGGTTGTGGAGGCATAGAAGAAAATTCAAGCAAATGCAAAAAATAGTTTGTAAAATTTCATTTCATAATACAGAAAGACAGCACAAACTTCTATGATCCATGTAAAATACATATCACTTGTGTCGGGCTGAGTCCTCGTATCTCCAAAATGATCACTTTTGTGAAGACCCCATTTCATTGAGAAGCACAGTAGTACACAAATTAAATGTAGTTGTTCCCATGATGTTTTTCACAGGGATTTCGAAATTCAACACTCACAATTTAAATGAACGCCTCCCTGAGCTTTGACCTCTGCTGATGCTCAATGTGCTGTTGAGGCACTCAGTGATTATGTAATCCAACTTCACGCTTGCTGAGTAATCATGAGTGCACGTAACATATTGCATCAAACGTTTGCTAACATTTTAGTTTCCAATTGAATGGACATACAGAAGATGTGAGGAGATATGATCAGTCCATCCTCTGCCCAAGTCTTGGCCACGATCATGGAGCCACAGCTGTCCAGGCCGTCATGTGCATTCTGCACCAGCTGCACACTCAGCTGGAGAAAGTGCCACCAGGTGTCTAAGATTTTTCGCCACCTTCACTCCTTCGCTGGTTCCCATGTGCAGCCTGCTGAACCATTTATATAGGGACAATTAACATTGTCTGTTCCATGGCTGCTTCAAAGACGGCTCTCCGCCACTGCATCCCAGTCATCTACTAGCTGAATGAGTTAGCATTGGATCCTTAAGGCCTGGACAATCGTTCCCTTTGGATCTTTAAATGATAATCACACATTTGCCGTTAAACATTTAGGTTTTATCTGGTATAAAATTTGAGAGAAAATTCCAGCACTAAGTGGCATGTTTTGTTGTGGTTTGTTTCTGTGTGCCCTGCAATTGGCTGGCAACAAGTCCAGGGTGTCCCCCGCCTACTGCATGAAGGCGGCTGGGGTGGGCGCCAGCAAGCCAGCAACCCTAATGAGGATAAGCGGCTGTAAAAAATGCTTGAGTGGATGGTTGACATTAGCACGCTACTGACATGCAGACACTTTAATCAGGTGAGAAACCATCGATCTGTCTTTTGCCCAATATGACAAAAACGTTTGAAATTATTGCACATGTAAGCATACAACCGTACTCAAAAAAAAAAAAAAAGAGAGATTGACTAGATACCTTTTTCTATGCAATTTCTTAACTTGTAGATCACACACTGCTTTGCATTTCCTGGCTAAGAGCCAATCAGAGTGACTTTCACAGACGCCACTTTGCGTGCAGAGGTTAGGATCATTTCTTTCTTAATTGAAACATCGCTCCTTTGTCAAGCTCCTCACTTCTTGATAGAATCTCTAGTGGAAGGTGCAAGCATGTACGACAAACGGCAAAGAGAGGAGCAAGCATTTAATAATGTGACGCTCAAGGCGTGAGATGATTTGGTTGGTTGTAGGTCGCATGCACGTCGTCACAGAATGCTTTGCTCAGCGATGTGAATTTGAGCATTCATTCAAGTCAAATCTGTTAATACTAGGGTCTATATATTGATTTTTACTGTAGGCTTGTTTCTTTCTGATCAATGAATGTGTTGAGCAAGTCTGTGTCTACAGATGCAATTCACTTCATGAAAGCATGACGCTGGACCGCACAACAAACAACAAGGTCCCGTCCATATTCATGTATACATTTAATTCACCACTTAGTTTGACAGCGTCTTATGCACCCATATTCACAAGCACAAGACAGTTTCATCACTAGCTCGATCCGGCATTCTTAGTCTGTCTTTTTAAAATGGTTTTTCGTCATTTGGAATGTCTCGTCAATCCCAAGTCTGTTGGCAAAGTGAAAAGTAAATGACAGACCAGCAAAAAAAAAAAAAAAGTTAAATGCCCACCTCTGCAAATAGGGCATGTTTGAGCATTTACTGAAAATCCTTGATGTCCATCATAAGCGTCTTTTGCCGGTGTGCTCCTTATCCTCACGAGCAAGACAAGTGGGTGCACTATGAAAGAGCACTCATGGAAAAACCATCAGTCAAAATATTACTGTGCTTTTAAAGGTGTTGATGTGAATTGTTGTGTTTCTTTGTGTTGGACTGATCAGATCAAGGATGACTATTACATTCATTTTGGACTTTTAATGTTTTTGTTGGAATGATGGCGTCTATAATTATCCATTGCATGGTTCGTGATAGAGTTCATTAAAGCAGCGTGTGATCCAGCTGCACAGCCTTCTTGAAGGGAAGAAGTACCGTACATCATGACTAAAGCCTCCTCGGCTGACATGGGCCCCAATTTCATTAATTATAAACCAATGTGCTGCTGGTGGTCCCTTCAGAGAGGGCTTTACCCAGCGCTGGCATCTGTTCAGTACAAACAGCGAGGGAAAGGAAGAAGGAGAGAACAAGGACAATCTGCCCATCGCCAAGGCTGAAGCACGGCGCTGTGATAGGGCGGAGCTTTAAAAGTGCATATCCCCAACATGGATCTGTCTGAAGACCGTTCCATGTCAGAACAAGATCAGAGACTGTGGTTCAAGGAGCAAAAATTCAGACAAGAAAGGCCTTTAATGAAAAAGACATCTCAGATACGAGCAGGCAAAAATATACATTTCCAACAGTGGAAACCAAAGCATATAATAAACCAAAGTCAGAGGCTTTGGGAGTATGATCTTCTATGCATTTTCATTGTTGTCACATATTGTATGCATTTAGTCCCTTACCCAAAGGCACTGAACCAAATTACAGCTTTGTGGTTTATTTTGCTGCTCAGAATTGTGTGGAACATTATTTCTCCCTTTTCAACGTCCCAAGTTCTCACATGTGTGATGCAAAATTCTATTGTACACTACATGTTTTTCACTTTCCACTTCCCCTGTGTAAATGAACATTATAGAAATTCCAGTACAGAGGCCAATATGGATGTTCAAAGTCAAAAACAAAGCCGTCGCTTCATGTGCGCCGGAGAACAACACTCACACGCACATACACGCAATCAGAGTGAAGACGCATGTAACCAAAGCTGTTTAAAGCCTTCAACGTCCAGAACTTATAGCACAAACGCGTGCATCATTTTTTTTGCTTCAGTGTGTGAATTAACAGAGAAAGGTGATGATTATGAGCATTTAGTTGTTGGTTTATTTAAAAGTTGTTTTCGGGCATGACCTAAAACTAACCCACAATTTCATATTTATTTAGCTGCACTACTTTTAATTCATTGTCCTATGCATCTGGTCTGTTTATTCTGACCTTTTGCTTAATCATTTGTAGTCAAAGTGTAAACTACAATGAGCAGTGTTTAAAATAAACATGTGTGTGTGTGTGTGTGTGTGTGTGTGTGTGTGTGTGTGCGTGTGTGCGCGTGTGCATGTGTGTGTGTGGAGGGTGGCTGTGCTGAGCATCTTCATATATCACTGAGCGGCTATAATGTGATTTTCAGCTCTAATTAGATTTAAGTCACTAAGTGTGTCATAATGATGTTTTTCTCGCAGAGCAACAGACACCGTCCATCAGCCCAATTAAATATTAAACTGACCTACCACTGGATCATGTGTGTGCATCTTCCCCCAGCACACACAAACACAAATGCTCACATACACTATCTGACCTACATTCTTGTACACAAACAATGTCGAGAGAGGTGACAAACGTGCATTTGTGTGTTGGTTCGAGGGGGGTAAAAATAATCAAGTTCACCGGGCCGTGAATCTAATGCAAAATTAGTGTTATCTTCCTGCCAAATAATGCATGACGCCACATCCCCGGACAGCACACAACTCCACATGTCAACCCTGCAGTCGTTGTCACTCTCCCTGATGAAGGATATTTTATTCAAAATGTCACATGGAGCAGAAACTGGTAAATAAGTGCTGCCACAACTGGCAAACAGACAGTTGAAAAGCAGATATATCAGCAAAACTCTCTGAATTGCCACTAAAGGGTGGTGTTTTTTGCATCACATAAACATCTATCTATCTAACAGATAGACACAGAAAGACAGACAGACAGATAGAGACGGACGGATGATGTACGATACCAGACAAAAGTTGGGAAGGATCTTCAAATTAAATTAAGAGGTCAAATATGCAAGCTAATAAAGCAAAAGAAGCAAAAAATAAACAACTGTAAACTGAATATCATCCCGGTTCATTCAGCATCATCCAGCTGACTGAGAAAATATCAAGATATCCAAAGTTGTTATCTGGGCAGGGAGTCCCTGCTCTCAAGAATCTACATGACAGGTTTTTACCAAGATTTTTTTGTTCACCATGTAATTCCAAAGTTTCACTGTTTCTATTCGAGTTAAAAAAAAATAATAATAATTTTGACAAATTGGAAGGCACCACTCAATCTGATCCCAATTTTATAAATCCATGCTCACGTTGACCATTGACACCCAACAATTCAAACAAATGGGGCATAATGACCGCAGTCACCTACATTCCCAGACTTGAAGGTGTGCCTTGGTTTTCTTTTGCCACTTCCAGTAATTAGGCTGACAAACCATCACAAACTACTTCCCACTTGCAAACCCTGCTGCCTGTGAGAAAAACAGACAAATTGACACAGGCGAAAGAACAGTGAACCAAAAACCACAGTGGAACTCAGTCATGGTCAGCCAAGCCCACCACGCCTCAGCCATGTGTTTGTCCAAACCTGTTATTTCTGGCACTGTACTGTCTCGAAGAGATCAGCGTCTTCTGAGAAAGGAATGCGGGGGCTTTAAATAGAATAGAATCTAAGGATGAAGGATGGGGAATTACAGAGCCTGTGTGGAACTCTTCTGTTAAGGCTCAATTTTACATCAACCTCTGTCTCCGCGGCTGTCTGACTATGAGGTAAAATTTCTTTCTTAAAAACACATTGAAGACCGAAAAGTGGACCCGAGTTCACTTCGTGTCCCCTTCTTTTCAGATACAATGTAAATTTCAAATTTGTTTTGTACCACTCGCCATCACTAGGACCATTGGTGTGCTGGAGCCTATACATTTTAGCTGACTTTGGCTGAAAGGTGTTGACCCTGGACTGGTCACCAACTGATTGTGGGGCACATATAGAGACCAGTGTTGACAATTTAGAGCCTTCAATGAGCAGCGAGGATTATTCAGTTAATCCAATCCGTACATTTTTATAACGTGGAAGGAAGCCACGTAATGATGGGATAAACATGCAAAGTCTACGCAGGCTGGGCCAAGATTTTTATCCACAAAACTTTAAACTCTGAGACAAACTGTTCTGTCAAATCACATTTACTTCACAGGATGTGTATAGATTAAGAGATTTCACATGTTTAAAGTGAAAAGTTAAGCAGATTATACTAACTGTATGAAAACATTTTAATGGTATTCCAGGAAAGAAAAATATGTAGAAAAAAGTGTTGGGAGTAAGCCATTACAAAGTAATTACATTACAATGAGTGTAATATATTACACACAAAAACATTACAAATGAGAGTAACGCAATGCATTATAATGCATTTTTAGCCTGAAATTGGTGGTTTTTTTCCCCCCAAAATTCGGCAAAAGCACCGTAAGATTGGAGGAGAAATGTCCGAGGCAAAAATTTTTACTTGCTGGTCTTCTACAGTTGAGATGAAATGGCAGTTCAATATCTACAACACACACAAGATGGACATACGCCCATGAAGAAAACAATCTTTAGGGGCACTTTGTGCGTGACACCTAAAAAGCTGCGAAATAGGGCCAGTAATTTGACAAACCATTTAGAGTGGTGCCATAGTAATGTGAAGTTAGCGAAAAGAAAACACGCCGAGGATTGCACTCTCTCTCTGAGGGATGCCACTTACACCTCAAGAGGTTAGGAGATTCATCAGGAGATATGCTGCTGCTTTTCACAGTGAATTCACTTGCATTTGGAAACTGTCAGTAAGATCCCTGTTGCAACTAGCAATAACGACAAGGTAAGCTACGCTAATACTCACTGTACAATTGCTATTAATAATATAAATAGTGCTGGTCAATGTGTATCAAAATGAAAAGTGCAAAACTCATGTTAAACAGTACGTTAAACATCTTAACAATAATGTAGCCTAGCTGCTCCTGTAAACTCACGAAAGCATCTATTTTTGAAACATCTCGGCTGCTGATTGAACTTGAGTTTGAATAGTAACATTGAAATTTTGAAATGCACTAATTGTTTATGTCAACAGCATAAACAACGCACCACTTTGCTGCGAAGCTAAATAATAAAGGCATTAAAATACGACAAAATATTTTGTATCTTGTCTTTGAAGGTTCACAATACAATACAGATAGTCAACCTTTTCACTGGATGTGTAATGAATGAAATGAGCTACATTTAGAACGGCAAAACCATATTTCCAGTTAGTTAGTTATAAAAGTAATGCAATAGTAGTGTAATGCATTACATTTTAAATACAGTAATATTGCAATGTATATATACATATATATATATATATATATATATATATATATATATATATATATTGTTACGGGTGGGTTCACTCAGGGTTCTTGCTCTCCGATACCGGCCTGCTTTGTTTCTTTTTCCCTGTGTTTCCTGGCATCTTTTTTTAGGCGTGCCCCAGCAGTGCAAGGATTGGTCGGCTCCAGGAAGGCCCACGATTGGCTGCTGCGGATTGGCAGGTCGCACACCTGCTATATATTGAGCTGAGATGGCAGACAACTTCCTCGTCCTCCTTCGCTCCCAACCAGCCACGCATTTGTATTAATAGTTTTGGAAACCGAGCAGTAGGGGTGAACCGCCGTTTTTGTTGTACATTTTCTTTCCTCCTGTTTTTTGGAGCTAGGGAGGTAAGCCTATTGTCTTTTGGTTGTTTTGTTTGCTAGGTTAGTTTGGTTATTGCACTGACCGATTGTTTTGTTTGTTGTTTTGGCCTTGGTTCACCCTGAGTTAATTGCTCCTATCTTTCAGTAATCCTTTTGTAATGTAAATAAATATATCTTTTGTTTTCCAAACATCTGGTTTATCGGCTGGCTGCTTGGGAGTTGGGGAAGGCGGGGCCCATTACATATGTTGTGTCCTAGGCCCCTAGACTGGGACATAACAATATGTTCCTCTGTGGGGTGAATGAGATCTGCCTGGAGTTCCTAAAGGCTCTGGCTGTTGTAAGGCTATTGTGGTTGACACATCGAAGTAATAAATAATGCATTACAGTTTTGAAGTAACTTGCCCAACACTGGTAAAATATGTAGAGGTTAAAGCCCTTAAATTCAAAATTCTCAAATGGCTTCATAAAACGTTCTATTGTCAAAATCCCCAAAACATGCTGCAACACACAAATTATCCATGGATACATGTTAAAAAATAAACAAAAGTACTACATTCATTAAATCAAAAGTCTACAGTTCACAGAAATGAAAAGTATTTCATTTCACAACTTGCTTTGGTCAAAATTTTCTCAAGGTGTACATTGGTCAAAATGTCCAAATATGCAGTACAATATTTTCATTAAAAGTAAACGACCGACCCCATGTGGTATATTTCGTAATTGCAAATTGTCTTTCACGCGCTCAACTGTACGGATAACAAAACTTTGCCTCACAGAAAACTACAGAAAACGTTGCCTCACTGGCCTCACCCACAAAGATTCGATTTAGGATTGCGTTGCAGGACAGGTCCATGTGAAAGTTTACACATAATCCAGGGTGACGTGAGTTGTCGGTTTGGATGAGCAAATTTCACTCTGCGCAGCAGAACAATATATATACTGAAATAATACTCTCATTCCAGTTTCCAACAAAATGATTTATCTGGAGTGAAATCTGAGTTAGTCTAATTTAACACAAATATATTAGTTTGTATGAGAGACTACACATGGAGGCACGTCTTCCTTAGATCGTCTGAGGCGACACGGTGCATTATAAGCAGAGAATATATCTACTATTTTAACAATTTGTGATCGTTTCGCACTTTATGCTCTCTCAGGCACACTTGGTCGAAAAGCAGAGGTACGCGTACAACCTCGCCTGTTTTGCTAAAGACGTATAGGTAATATGGTGTGGTTGCACAGGGCCATAGATGACCATCGATATACTGCAGTTAACTGCTTAAAAAATTCTTATGTTGATATAACATTTGCATGTTGCATGCTACAACAGATCATATATTATATATATATATATATATGTGTGTGTGTGTGTGTGTGTGTGTGTGTGTGTGTGTGTGTGTGTGTGTGTGTGTGTGTGTATGTGTGTGTGTATGTGTGTGTGTGTACGGGTGTGTGTGCGTGTGTGTGTGGAACTACCCAAAATTTACACAAGATGGCAGGCTTGCGCAGTTTATTCAAGTGATGGGTGACCAGTCGTCAGTATATGTGGTGGGTTTTTTTTGTTTGTTTTTAATATTTTTTTTTTATCAGTTTAGTTTTGCTAAAGAACCGTACAACCCGTTCAAAAATACTAAGCTGTCAACCTGAAACTATTTGGAAACAAAAAAAAATACAAAAAAAAAAAGTACAAACTTGGTTGTTAGGCTAAACTAAATATCAGTTTAGTTTTGCTAAAGAACCGTACAACCCGTTCAAAAATACTAAGCTGTCAACCTGAAACTATTTGGAAACAAAAAAAAATACAAAAAAAAAAAGTACAAACTTGGTTGTTAGGCGTCTGAACGAATATTGTTAAACAGAACTCTCAGCGGCTTGGCCTTGATCAAAAAGCAAACCTTAAACTTGACAGTATTCGCTTTAATTATCCAAATGAAGTCAATGTGTTTTAAACTAAACAAACTAACTTACACATCAAACAGTATGTTTATTTAACGTGTGCCATCGGGACTAGACTGCAATTAGCAAATCACTTCCACTAGGAAGCAATTTTGCACTTCAAATAGTTTTTAACATCTGAAACACATCTATCCAAATAACCATTTTAACCACTTGAAAAAATAGCATTCATTATTTATAACAAGTACACATAAAGGTCACACTTTACCACATGTCATTTGTCACATACAGTACAAGTGAAAAGCAAGGTCTTGTTGACCTTAATATACTACCTTAATCATGCATTTTTGGGTAGTTAAATAAACATCTACAGTATCTTGCATTTTCTGACTAAGGGCCAATCAGAGTGAGATTGTCACGTTGGGACATGCCAATTGGTTTGTTGAACGCAAAAGCATCCATCAACTGAGTGCAAGCGGTTTATTTATTCAAATCATATTTAAAAAGCAAAATAACAAACGACCTCTCAATACTTTAGGTCCGTACAATGACTGCACGGAGCAAAATTATGTTCGCTATGCAGTTTAGTTCATGAAACCATGAAAAACAATGATTTACCAGACATATCGTGTCCATCTTCAACGAGGAGAATATATCGCCGGACGTTTCAAGCTCAGCCGAGGGGCATAGTCCCTCCAGCTTGTCCCGTGTCGTCCGCAGGGCCTCCTTTCAATGGGACATTCCCGGAACGCCGCAACATCTGGTCGCGAGGCATCTTGGCTCCTCTCAACGCTAAGGCGGAAGATGACCTAGCTTCTCACCCTGTCTCTTAGGGGGAGCCCTGACACCCTGCGGAGGAAAACCGTTTCAGACGCTTGTATCTGTGTCTCATTGTTTCGAACACAACCCACAGCCAGTGATCATAGGTGAGGGCAGGAAGGTAGGTCCACCGGTAAATTGAGAGCTTCGCCTTTGGACTCAGCTCATTCGTTTCCACGACCGGCTGGTACTGAGTCCACATCACAGCAGCCGCTGCACAGATCTGTCTGTCCATCTCCCGGTGGTCTGGTATGCTTCTCTGATGGACTAAATCTACTGTTCTGTCAGCAATTACTCCATCGATTTCAAAATGTTTGCATCTTTGGTGGTCCATTGGCAAAGCATCCAGTCAATTAGTACCAACAAACTGCCCACTTCTGCGAACTAACTAACTACGTATTTCATCATCTACATAGACACTTATTAACTTCATTTATTTCGCCCATCATCTCTCACGTGAGCTTCTATTCACTGTTGTTCTTTATCATGCCATTTTACAAACACGCCCTGATCGAAATATTTTCAGCCACAAAACTGGGCTTCCATTTTATAGCATCGTAAAATGTAAGGTACTGATGTTTCAAAATTTTACAATAAGACGTCATTTTATTTTCTCCAGAATCTAGTCTTTCCAGCACCTTCTAAACAGGCTGTCTTTTCAGAAGATCTGGCGTCACGTTACTTGTCCCATGGCCCCCCATAGTTGCCTGGCAAACTTCCATTATGTGTGTACCACTTTGCAGCATTTTAACTCCTTGTAGTGGTTTTGTACTCTGTGCGTGTTTGTGATTTGCATTTGATCTGTGTTTTTTAATTTTGCAACTAATCTGTTTTCGTGAGTGCAGTATGTATTACTTGCAGTTTCTTTATTTTGACGTGATTTAATATTTTCGTATGACTTGAATTTTTTGATGATTTTTTTCCCCCGTTTGCAGCATTTTTGCGGTTTTGCTACTTGCAAAATTTTATTTTTGTACTACTACACAATCTTCTATTCAGTAAGATTCTGTTTGGTAAAGCAGTGCTGCACAAATGCTCATCCCATGAAGTCACAATCTTTTTACGCCACACTTGGCTTATTGTCGTATTTGAGTCACATTCGCTGTTGTGGTTATTTTATGGGTGTATTGTCCAGGCATGCAGACTGACTTATGCTGTATGTACAGTAGAGCAGCTGCTAATGCAACAGATGGCATTAACTGTGAGTGAGCCATGTAAGCCTCAGTGCTTTCCCCTCACTCTTATCTCACTCTTCCTGTCCTGTGTGAACATCCACTAATCCACTTTATCTGCAGGGTGAGTTTCTTGTCAAAAAGCAGCCATATATGGAAGAAGCCCCCATTCTTTGGGTTCTTCTTTCATTTTGCTTTTCCACCATAGTGGAGCCTATCTCAATCGCCACTGTAACTGTGTGTGATCTCATCTACTGCTCCCAGTTGGATGTCAGCCATAAAATTCTGCAGATCCATCTGAAGCAGACACATCATGTAAAGCCTTTTCGTGGGCCATGAATCCATACAAAGCATGCTTCTACTTTGTAAATCTTCCTTAAAATATTAGTTAAGGTGGTTGCCGGTCATGCGACCCTCTTTATTCAGCAACGTATTCAATTTGACAACAAGTGTGTGTTACTTTTCTGCTATACTGGTTTAGAAAATAATAACTGCAAATTGCAAGCCTAACCCTAACCCTAACCCGGACCGATTTCCCCCAATTATTTAGTCAAAAACAGCAATTGTAAAATAAAATGCCGCTTTAGCTTTTCTGGCTTCATTGCCTCGTTAGCAAGCAATTGTAGACTCAAAATGCATTTGGACAAATTTAAAGATTATTCCCTAGATGTTACAATGGCCTCTATCTAGGTAGACCGACAGCGCACTATCCACAGTGGCCAGAGGCGGCATCCAAAAACAAATACTGAGCCAAACAAGCTACATTAAATATTCATAATTAATATTGACTTATTAATATTAAGTAAATGTTTGGTAAAAAGCCTAAAATGGCCACAAATAATCTTTCTTCCTTCTCAAATACGTATGTCCACTGTTAGCAAGTGTCATGCCAGTTGGATATTATCTGATGATGACTGAGCACAAGCGCTTTCGGTGAAGCCATGTTTTTCCATTTGGACTTTGATTTGAAACCTCTGTTACAGGTAACCTACATTTGAGTCCATCTGTTTTTGATGTTTTAAAAAGAAGCCCCGAGTGAAGGTTAGCTATCAAAAATAAATAAATAAATATACATATATATATATATATATAAAAACAATAAACAAATCAAAGCGTTTTGTGTGTGTGATATGCTTTTAGCATTTTTCATGGGTTAACGGTTAACCCATCCTTGTATTTTTAATAATGCTTGTCCTTGTTCTGACAACACAACCATTCCCAGGGGACAATTTAAACCAGTGTTTGTAAAACCTAGTTAAGCCAAGACGTATATTTTATATCTAGAAATACTCAAATGATCAAATGAAGTGAGCCTTTAGATTGAAATACTGGTTGATCCTTTGGCAACATTAACCTCAAACCAAACGTTTTTTGACACGCACAATGATCAGGATTAATTTTTCTAAAGAAGTTTGCAGCTAAGCAAAATTCCTGGGATGTCTGGTGTGAATAGCTCTGGGATCATCCCACACACATCTCACTTGGTTTGAAACTGTGTATACCATCACATATACAGTAAGTTCTCGTGGAAAATTTGCTTTTGTTACTTTGGCCTAACCTTACTCTATGTCACTGCCATCACTGCCAAGAACACACTGTGACATTTGTTGGGTGAGGGTGTGGACCCAGAGGCAGGGAGGCAAACAGGCCAGGTGTGTGCGGGAATAATGATTCAATATACAGATGAAAAAGATAAACTAGGAAGACTCCTAAAATGGCCAAACCAAATCTAGAAATAAACTTCATGCAATAAAGAAAAACAAACAGTAAACTCTGGAAAGCACGGGAAAAAAGGACGACGAGGGACTGGTAGCAACACTTGTCTCAATGATCTGAGAAGAACTGAAAGAAAACTGCAAACTAAATATACTCACAACAAACGAGACAACACAGAACACCTGTACAAGAAACAATTGGAAGAGGGAGCTGAGTGACCAAGACGAGGGAAGCAAGTTAACAGGTGGACACAATCACATTGATGAGGACACACATGAGGGGAACCAAAAATGAACTAAACATGTGACCAAAAAAAAAACCATAACTCAAAAACACAATTAAAACGCCAAAAAATTAAAAAAAAAACAAGCAAGCACACACACACACACACACACACACGCACACTCACTGAATAGTCAGTGATTAAATATGCATAGATTCTCATGGGTGATCTATTTCTTTTACCAATTTGAGTAAAAAGTAACCAGCAACCTTTGTCAAGCCAAATTACCCAGACAGATGCAAAATGAAGTTGCACCTGTTCGCAATGCCGAGTGGCCGGTCACTCAAAATATTCCCCTTAGTGTTTTGTGTAACGACATAACAAATCAAAATTGTATCTAAAGGTGTCAGTGCACAACTATTTCTCTAAAGGGTACTTATTTCCCCCCTCTGTAATTAACTAGTCATGTATGAGCATTTCCATTCGATTTGCTGTTACACAAGGTAATCCAAAAATAGGAAAAAAAAAATCCTCTTAATTGCCCTGCAGCTGTCACTTTCACAAATCAAGGATCTATCTTTGCTTGACTGGTATTTGTCCCACTTTTGGATAATCTTTACATGTTGCCTTTGAATGAGCTTCATTGATTTTCTCTTTGAGGGTGACATCAGTTTATTAAGGGGGTCATTGGAGGTTTTTTGTTGTCATGTGTCTGACTTCAGTGTGTACATTCGGGTGTCTGCAAGCTTTCACGAGCCTTCGTCAGCAGCTGCAATCTCTACTAATTGCTGTACAGATGGTGCAGCTCATCAAACTGATAGGGTGAAGCTGAGGAGAAAAACCATCTATTGACCTCGCCATTTCCTATCAGGAAGAAGAACATACATTAACACCCAAAAAAGTCTGGGGAGGACCTCATCCATTTCCTGATGCAAACAAAGAAGGACGGGACAGGGTGTTGATGTAGCTTTTCATCTGGCAAACCTTCAAAGTGGAGCCTTGCGTCTGGGGAACAAATGCACAACGGAGTGCCGGACGAGAGGAAAAGGTGAGGCTTCTACTTCGACACGAATGAGGATTCCAGAGACATCTTGAAAGCATCCCTGCATTGTCCTTAGCGTTTTGTGAGTCGGGCAGACAAATAGAACACCTGAAACATCTGTTTTGATCTCCCACACTGACTGGCCTCTTCAATGGGTACACTGAGGAGACACTGTCACAGAGGTACTGTATTCCTATAACCAGTGTTGGGTGAGTTGCTCCAAAAGCGTAATGCATTATTTATTACTTATTGCTGTCATTTCAAAGTAATTATTACGTTACAATATTACTGTATTTGAAATGTAATGCATTACACTACTATTGCATTACCTTTGTATTACTCTCACCGCCACAACTGGAAATATGGATTTGCCATTCTAAATGTGGCTCATTACACATGTAGTGAAAGCCTTCAACCAGTACAAATCATTCCATCTGTTTTGTATTGTAAACCTTTAAGCCTGAAAGTTTAAGGGGGCCAGTGTGGAAGATTTAGACCGTTTTTCATTAAGAAGGAATGCATTAAATGACTGTACATTTCAAAAACTTGCAAATCAATGCGCTCTTAATGATCAGCAGCATATTTTAAATATAATCATAGGTCTAGTTACCATCAAAATATATTACATGGGGGGTGGCAATTCTCATGTTTTTTTATAGCTATGGACAGTGGTAAATGCAGCACTTGCGGCACCTCCTGCTCTCCGTAATTAAAAACGGTCAGGGATCTTGCTGACAAGGTTTCCAAATGCTGACAAGGTTTCTAAATGCAAACGATGATGTTTTTCTTGTCTTTATCTCTGACGAACTGAAAGTCATGATCGTATGTCTATCTTGCGTAGGCCTACATATTGCCCATATTCAACCTGCTGTTTCATCTCAGCTGTAGTAGATCAGTAAGTAAACATTTTGCCCTGGAGTTCTCTCCTCCGATCTCGCCGGTGTTTTTGGCAAAACACCACTTTCAAGCTAAAAATGCATGGCAATGCATGACTTTACTCTCATTTGTAACGAGTACGATATTACAATTTTTGTGTATGTGTGTGTGTGCTTTTAATGCTGCTATTGGTCCGCGTCTCCTCACAAAGATGGTGGTCTGCTATTGGTCGGCCTCACTTGTTTCCAAATGCCGAGAATGGCAAAGCTTTGTTCGATTGTGAGTGGTTACAAAACCGTATTTATAGTGCATTTGTATGAGGTATGTGTTCTGATTGTATACATGTATATTATATATACGTAGCACTTACTATACTACTTTGGTACCAGTTTTTAATACGTATGTAGAATGCTGATGTTTTGACCCAGGGTTCTAAACGCATTAGCTATTGAACACAGGTTTGGATTGCCCGCCTTACAGTGAATCCGTTTTACGGCCAAACCATGGAACGGATTAATCTCGTAACACGGGGGCCCACAAATTTACAGTGCAGGTCCAAGAGTCCATTATTTATTTGGACCATTACATGTGAATTTACAAAGATTGCCATGTTTTGTTTTTCTTAAATCATCATGATCAGATTGAACAAGGGAAAGTCTCATTATTTTCTTTCTTGCTGTTTGGTTTAATGACTGCTGTTCTGAAATGCCATATCTATGAATGTAAATCATATTAAACTCATTCTCACTCACTCACTCACTCACTCACTCACTCACTCACTCACTCACTCACTCATTCTTTCTAGAATGGTACACATCTTACAAATAATCTAAAGTGTATAATGTTATCTGTGTTTTAATTTTCACTCAATGCCTAAAACAACATGGATGCTCAAGTGTTAACACAGGCCAGTGACAACACACAATGAGCAAATATAAAGTGCAAACATTAAACAAGACACAGCTTTTAGTTGGCCTCCACTGAGTTTTTGCCACCTTAATATTTCTCCTCTGATAGTTGGCGACAGTCAAGTTTCCTAATTCATCATCAATGCTGCTTTAATGATCTGTACCATAGTTAGACATTTAACATCACCTGTGCTTTCAAAACGTTTCAGATTTATAGAGCATTTCAAATATGTCGGGCTCACATTGATGGGGTGGATCACATTTGTTTATGCTGCGTCCACACCTAAGATGTCAGCAAGGATCCGTCACTGACATCTTTCCTTAGGATGCTTTCATCTGCTTCTCTGTGTGGAGTGCAACACAAATACTGAATAGAGCAGTAGGTGAGTGAACACAAAGAAAAAAAAGGAAGATTTTTATTGTGCCACTTTTGGGAAAAATATCAAAATCAGGCACTTTAACCCACAGTGTAACTACAGCCTTCGAGGGCACATTGGTTGGTGCAAGTACACCAAAAGTCGCGGTCCTTGAGTGTACTCTCAGCTGGGACCTCCACTAATAGACATTCGCATTTACTTCCATTCTCTGGATCTCATATAGCAATACTTTAATTAAAAAATAAAATCACAACAAGTGTACTTGATGTCTGTCAGCGGCTGAGGGAAAGTATGCATTATCAATGTCAAACTGCGAGGGTAGAAACTGTCAAAAAGGGCAACTGACAAATGAATGTGTGCTGGCGAGATAGAACATAAGAGCCAGCTCTTTTGATAACGACTCCTAGAATAACAGCACTGACTTCATTGGGGGGCGGGGGTTCTATGAGCATCACAGACACTTACTTTGGCCTGGGACTACTTTCGTCGCTTGAACTGCACACACTTTCTTTGTTTCTTGTAAACTTGAAATGTCTTCTCTTTTTTTTTTGTAATTGAAGACGACCACAAAATTTTCTTTGGCTGCAATCCTAACATGCTAAAATGGATTTGTAACTGCGGTGTGTGAGTGACATCAGACGGCATCCACATTGCACACAATAAAATCGTGTCTGCGAGATATATTTTAAATAAATACATTTCATCTGGCTCGTTCTCATACATGGAATGGTTTTGAAATGTTTTCTTCTTGTGCCTTCAGCATATTGCTCCACATATTGCGCCAAGTCAGAAAGGTCTTTCTCCCTACGTTACATGCTGTGTATGCATGTAATAAAGTCCCATCGTTGTGTCCTGCTGGTCTGCGGAAAGCTGGATTGTTCATTTTCCAGGCCTAACCCTCCAGCTCCAACTTTTGTTTGTTTATGTGGATGTATCCGAGTGTGTATATGCGTGTGTTTCAGTTAGGGCTGCGCTTTTGAATGAGCCTCTGTCCAGCTTGCTTACAGTTCTCCATTGTTCCGAGGAACTGGAGTCCTCCTTAGCGAATGTAAATACAGCCAGTGCTAATTCACTTGCTTTGAGTTAACAAAGTTGGTTCACATTACTAGATTTCCACCTCCGGCCTTTCGGTGGAACGTCCACCAAAACCACTGCCGGTTGCCGGTCTCGCAGCTGAAGAATCATTTGACAGAAGAACCCATTTTTATCTATTACGTCTGCCATGATTCACACCTGGCGTTACTGGTATTTCTTTTTGTTCTTTTATCTGCCAGAACTTCTAGCGGGGAAAAACGACGGCACTCAAAAGCTGCGGGGCCAGCTTGCATCGCTCATGCTGTCACTGCGCATTCCATCGTGCGCTGACACCTCCAGTGACACGCCTTCTTTGTGTTTGCGTCCGCTGCAAACGGAGTTTCAAGCTGGCATTTGCTATTGAGAACATCTGGCCTCTTTCTTTCCTGAGGACAAGACAAGGATGCACACATGTCTCCGAGGTTGTCTCCCTCATTCAGTCAGTACTGGCTGTCTTTGGTGGAGGTGTGCGTGGTGGTGGAGTCATCGGGCAGCGATCCTCGGCGTCTGGGTCGCGACCCACAGCGCAGCAGATTTTGCAGCTCCCTGGACACGCTGCTGGAGAAGGCCGTGTAGATCCACGGGTTGGTGCACGAGTTGAGACTGGCCAGCAGCATGAGGATGGTGAAGGCCACTCCTGCAAATGACATCACATTGTCTATTTGAATAAAACTCTTGGCTTTCTAGTCGTCACAGGTGGGACAACAGTCAGGTCAATTAGTCCAATTACAGATGTTAGTTCGTAAGGTTAGGAATTTGTCATGTGGGTGTTTCTCTGTTTCACATAGTCAGAGTCTAATTGTGTATTTTGATATGAATACAATTGTCATCAGCAGTTGCTACCTCATCACTATTGTTCTTAACATTTTTCTGACAAAGATTTACTTTGCACCACTACCCTCGTTCCCCGGCCAGTCGGTCCCAGTTTCACACCCTGTTTCTTTTTGGGTCAATCGTAAGTACTATACGTACAAAAAGCGAACAAAAAAAGGTGTTTGTTTGTCGTGTGTTTGTGTATGTGTGTATGCGTTACATAGGATTACATCTCCTTCACTTAAGGTATATTACGTCCCTCGCCTAAGCCAGCATGATGTATTCGCTTTTTGTGACATTCTCGTCACAAAATAAATACATCTCCTTCACTTAAGGTATATTACGTCCCTCGCCTAAGTCAGCATGCTGGATTCGCTTTTTGTGACATTCTTGTTTTTCTTTCCAATGGTATAGGTATATGTACAGTACATTGGATTCAATTTAGCTTGGAAATCATTGATCTAAACAAAGAATGATCACCCGCACTCTGACTGACTGATATGAGGGGCTGCCAGTTTGATACACGCATTGGGGGAAAAAAAAAAAAAACTTTCCCTGTTGCTGATGATGTTATTACTGTGTTATTCTTTATAAGTGATCGTTTTGAAAATATTGATATAAAGACAAAAATCAAAACATCCTTTCCCTCAATAATCAAGAAAATAGACCACCATCAATATGCGATGCTTTATTGTGCCTTTGTAAATCTTTTCAAATGATTGCTTCTCAAAACATTGCTGGACAATCACAATGGCACCACACTTGTGAGATAAGACCCACCCGAACCTGGAAATGTATTAGTACATTCGTTACACCTGCTTTGTACAATGACTTTCAGATACATGTTAGGGAACATTGAGAAGTACAGTAAATCATTAAGAAACCTTCTCAAAGTTGTATTTACACAGTTTAGCCAAGTATCGCTGAGACTTTGTGATGGTTACTGACCTTGATTAGGAGGGTCGGGGGCCCAAGCGGCCCACAGCTGGACAATGAAGAAAGGGGACCAGCAGACGGTGTAGACCAGCACAATGACCAAAGTCATTCGGACTGTTTTGGACATGGCTTTGGTGACGCTTGGCGGCGGCACCGCTGCGGAATGAGGGGGGGTGTAGTCGAGAGAGCAACGGGGTGAGCCGGCGGCCACCTCATAGGACGTGCACGACTCCTGACAGTCAGGACTTTTCACTCGCTCCTGATCCGCCAGCGGCGCGGTTGTTGCCGTGACATCTCCCGCTTGACTTTTACCGTAAGAGTGTCGGTGAGGTTTGTTTGTCACGGGTTTCAAGCGCATCCCCACGCGAACCCCGCCCCCGGATGTCCGACGACCCCTTTCCCTGGCTCGCTCCTCTTCTTTTTTAAAGCTTTGGAAGTGGAAGATTTCATTCCTCTTCGGCTCGGCCATGACCATCCTCTCCGACTTCAGGTAGATGTTATTGTGGATCTCCCGGAAGATTCTTATCTGGAAGATAAGCGGAGTGTGCTTTTCTTTCTTCCTTTTTTAAATTTAGCGCAGTTTAAATGACATCACCAAGACGTTAGCTCATGCAAAAAGTCTCTGGAGTCAATTTTGCGATGGGCACATGCCAGATTAGGCTGTAAGTTATTCTGTTAGTGTTTCTGCTCAAAAGGCTTCAGGAAATTGAAACAAAGAAGGAGTGTGTGTTGGCCGGTGCCATTAGCCGTAAACCAGTCACAGATATTCTCATGCAGCATTATTCAATTCTTTTCAGAATGCACTCAGAACCAGTACAAAACGATTGCTCAGTTGTCACGCTCAAAGCTTTCCTGCGCTTTCAGACATCTGCTACTCCAAACACAAAAAAAATTGCTATCAAGATGGCTGCAAGGTGATTTAGGCACAAAACGCTCATGGCCGTCACGTTATTTATTGAAATAAAAAACTTTACAAACATATATCCTCAATTTTAAATGTGAGCTGTTAGTTTTGTCCTTTTGACCCTTGTTTCATTTGAGGGTTTTTTTTTTCTTTTTTTTCTCCAGACACGTGCTGGTACAATGGCGCAGCTTCCAGAAAAATTACTCTTGTTTGGGATGCCATCCAAACCATTAAATGTCATCATACTAAGAAGATTGATCCCATGCAGACCTCTTGGATTGCTCTGCAGAATGATATGAACAACGTCACTAAGTTGGAGGAATTAGTTGGTTCAAATAAAGAAAAAAGAAAAGGAACATCATAAGACCAATTAAGAGGGGGCAAGTTAAGCAGACGAGTGCTCCGCTTAGAGAAGACGGAAAGATTCCATTAGACTCGTCGATTAGTTGCAGTGTTTTTTTTTTAATAACTATTTACATTACTGAAGTTATGGATGGACATAGGTGCTTCAAAGTGGCAATACAGGCTAACCCATAGGTTCATTCAAATTGTAGCCGTCTATTTTGACCAATAATCTTTCTGTTTATTTTTCAGGTTGTTGTGGTCATTTATATGTTAATGAAACTATACATGCCATATGACCTATGCAGATTTGTTTTACACAGTTCATTTTTTTAGACAGCGAAATAAGGATTTTCCTCCAAATATACATTTTGTCAAAGACGTGGTGATAACAAACCAAGTAAATACAATTTAAAAAAAGTTAGGAGGAAATCCTTTTGGCAGAGGCTGTCACATTTGAAAAGGTGCCTTGATTGTGCATTGGGGTCATAAAAACTGCCAGAGATTGTGTTTGCTCGCGATCTCTCCCTTCCCACGTCGGGGAGCTTTGTTTGAGCAGCACCTTACAGTGGTGTCTACATTGAGGGAAATGGCTTCCCCAAAATAGAAGCGTAATGAGCTAGGCCAGAGGGGGCTGCCCAGGGGGCACGCATACATTGGATGCTACGTAATACTGACCGCCAAGCTGTGTGGCCGGTCAGAACAGGACCGTCCACATGAGTCAAAACAACATTTCTGACATTCTATAATACCAATAAGAAGTGATGCAATGTCATATTTGAAAAC
This sequence comes from Hippichthys cyanospilos, assembly GCF_059441005.1. Lineage (NCBI taxonomy): Eukaryota > Metazoa > Chordata > Actinopteri > Syngnathiformes > Syngnathidae > Hippichthys > Hippichthys cyanospilos. Next base: position 27,040,807 of record NC_142370.1, on the reverse strand, counting down.
GTTGCCACAGTCAGATATTCACATTGCAATGCATTATGAAGTGAAATTGATTCACATGTAGAATCTCTGGCTTTATCACTTGCAAGTGCACAATACTGTGAATTTGATTCATGATTCACGATGAGTTTCATCACCCGTTGCATCCCAGATCATTTTCTTGCTGTCACTCGGCAGCCCAATCTCATGAGAGCCAAAGGCCAAGAAACTATACACACAATTCCAGTGTTTGTCTACTTTTTAAATATAACCGGCAAGCGCATCGCTTGTCGCCGCTGCACATTTGTCTGCCCCATATTTGTCTGCATACTGTTTTTTGTAGGTTAGCTTGAAATTTGCCGGCTTTACCTGACAGATGGTAATGATGAGGGCGGGCAGGAGAAAGACAGCCACCGTCATCCAGGTGATGTAGGCCTTGAGCCCCCACGCCTCAGCAAAGTGACCCCAGCACTCAAACTCCCCTGGACTCATTTCCGAGCGTGAGAAGATGAACACCTAGCAGATTGACAAGAGACATGTTACTTTGGCAATGACCTCAAGGCTCTAAAAAAACCTCTCTGGCGTACGTAGTCACCAGCCTGGCCTCTCATTTCCGAGCTGAGCGCACGTCTATGCGAGAGGGGTCAAGTTGATAGCTCCTACCTGTGGTAGGCTGAGGACAAGCGCCAATGCCCAAGCCACCATGACAGGCGTGTTCCAGCGTGAGACAGCCCCGCTGCGGTAGGCCTGCAATGGGCAGCAGATGGCGTGGTGACGGTCCACTGTCATAGCGACTATCATGTAGGAAGAAGCAAACATTCCCACAATCTGCAAATACTTGACGGAGCGGCACAGGAAATCAGGTCCCTGAAATTTATCTGTGATGTCCCAAATGAGCTGGGGGAGAACCTGCACACACACACACGCACACACACACACAGAGAACACGTAGACACAAATCACTGTTTATTCTTTAATGTATCTTTCACTGCAAATCGTGTGCGGACCCTTGCCAGTTTATCACTCAAATGTTAATGTCTGCCCTCACTTTTTTCATTCTTTCCCTTTGCGGACTGATGATCTGCTGCCCACCGGAGCTTCTTTCAACTCTCACCATCTTCACACACATGGTGTATAATTGAAATTTGGGAAGACAGTCCCTTGTAGGCCCAAGGGTCTCGATCACTCTCATTTGTGTGTAATGACTGTCAAAGCTAGAGAGCCAAATCTTTGAGTTATTGGGATTGCTTCAGCAAGTTGATATTGATGATGCTGTTGATGTTATTTTAGCTGCTGGCAAGAAATTCCCCAATAGCGAGCCAGGCAGATGTAGAATCCTGAAAATGGTTTGCAGATGTTAGAAGTTAAGCACAGTGGTGCTTGTGTTTTATGTATTAGTGTTGCATTCTGCATGTGCTGCCATAAAACTTTCCCTTTATTATATTGTCTGCTGAGTGAGTGATCACACGCGCAACATACAGTAGAAGGAAGGAATGTGAAATCCTGGCCTGTTTAGTGACACAACAATAAGTTAATAATTACAACAAAACTAAGAAGAATTTTTGGTAGACATACTGTACGGACCTTTCCGGGCACTCAAGGACACGTCAAAGAAAGCGTCAATGAGGCAACAACGCCAACATTTTTTGTAGAATAAATTGCTCAAGATTGTCAGATTTTGGTTCACAAAAAGGCCATTTGAAAACAAATACATTTAAGTAGCCCATTGCAAATTATTTCTTTTTTTTTTTTTTACTCAATTATATAAAAGAATTAGCAAATTACAGTACAACATCTTCAAACAAACCATAGTTAACCATAATTGTCTTCACTCGCTCGCTGAATTTAAATAGAGCACCTTTCGACTAAATCACACTCAGATGACTTTATTCATCTCAAAAAGGGATCGTGCCAGCATTGCTCATTTTCTTCTATAAAACTGAGAAAAAGAGCTATTCATGAAACTAACCCTAACCCTAATTTACAAGATATCTCCATGAAGTAATAAAATTCCACAGGTGAGTGAGTATTTGAACTAACCACCATATAAGGAGAAACTTGCAAATCCTGTGTGATCACCATCTTGACAAGACTATCCTTTTGATTGTCAACCGCATCGTTTAGTGTGCAGCTGTCGAGCGATGCGTATCATTTTATACATATCACATACCACTTGTCGTCCAAGCATGGTTTTTCTTGACTGATACTATTTAATACCGACCGGTTACCACTGGTATAAAATGGACAGATTGATGGAAAAGGCATGGGTCAAGTAAGCCCAAAATAAGCTTGTTTATATTATTTTTAGTGTACCGTACAAGCCGAGCCAACGCTTGTGATGATAGTCATCCTTGGGGAATGCCTATAAACTGTATACAGGAAGTGTCACTCCTGCAAGACTGTAATTATCAAAGTACACACAGGCCGTAGGCTAAGTGTTGATTTCGGGAGGTCACGGGTCACCTGAAAGAAGGCCACCACCAGGTCGGCCACACACAAGTTGACCATGAAGACGTGCATGGGCGCATTGTGCTTCCTCCTCCTGAGCAGCACCCACAGCACAAAGCTGTTTCCCAGGGTGGTGAGAGCCAATACCACCCCGAGCACGGCGATCTCGGCCCTGGCCAGGCTCTGGTCCCTCACCCTGGGCTGCGGCAACGGGTAAGGCGTGGTGTTGGAGGCATTCTCCGGAATTATACCAAAGAAGGATCCTCCGCTCAGGGAGCCGTTGACGGTGTTGAGCTCGAGCAAAGCAGAAGAGGAGTGGTTTTTCCTTCCCGTCGCGACCAGAGAGGAGAAGGTTAAAGCATCCCAGCCCGTTTCCACACTGACGCTTTCCATTCCTGCGAAACAAACAGCGAGGTCATACTCCACTTTCTTGTTGTGTACTACGTGTGAGTCAGGATAAAAAAGTTGCCCGCTTTTCTTTTCATTATTAGTCTGGGTCTGGGTAGCGTCTTGTCTGACTTTTCCCAAAGGCTTGAACTTTGGCTTCACATTCAAAGGCAAGCACTTGAGTCTTTTACAGTATTTGAGAAGTTGACCTTGATTGTATTTGCTACAAACAGCCTGGACTTAATGGAACTTGACAGACTGACGCAAAAGCCAGACCAATCATGCTGTCGTGTGAATATTATTACATTTTGAATTTTTTTTTTTTTTAATTAGTCTGGATCATCGGCGTGCGTGTTTGTCCATCTCTCAGATTCTTATGTTCACTTTGACGCAAGTCCACCGCTGTTTATTTTTCCTTTCATATTTTCTCAAGGTCGATCGACAGTTTTCCCCTTCGGTTTTATTCCTTCACCTCAACTCTACATAATCATCTCATGCTTACCCCAGTGCATTCCTGCTTTCCTTTATTTTTCTTCCCTGCCTCTCTCTCATCCTCTCATACATCTGATTCCTTTCTCCCCCATGTCACTGTTGAGTGCAATAGATGTCATGTTTATTTTTCTTTGCTTATAAATAAATTGCTTGAACGTCGCAACGGCGAAATGACATGACAATCTGAGGAAAAGAGGGTTCATGGGATGCAATCTTGCTCAAATAAACGTGGACAAATAAGAAAGTCAGAAAAAAAAACATGCTGAAGGGTATTAAGGAACAAAAATAACGGGAAAATAAAATCGCACGGATAAGGGCAAACAGTCAAACATGCTAAGTAACTTGCTGGTTGCTAAATATGGCTGTTAAGAAAGCTTACGTGCTTTTAAAGCAGCACATTTAAGAGAGTGGTGCTCGTCTCCCTGAGGCCACACCAGTAATCATCTGTTGCTTATGTTTAGTGCTTGCTGCTTTTATTTTGGGACCTTTCTACTTCTGCTTTGGTTCACTCACTCAATCAATCAATACTTTATTTAGAAAGTGGCTTTCATGCGCAGCACAAAGTGCTAGACGGAACAGGAAACAGTTGTACCATTGATTTAGCCATCTTGCTTTTTCTGAACCCACCATTTTGATTTACGGTACATCTTGTGTGAACACGGTAATGCAACTGTGTGATATTTGTAAGCGGAAGCACTGAGATGTCGTTACGTTAGCATCTCAAACAAGCCATTAGCTGCAACTTTTAGCATTACATTAGTACAGTGCTTCTCAATTATATTTTGTAAAGCCCCCCCCAGGAACGAGTAAACTTTTCACGTCCCCCCACTCGCCGCGACTGTGATTATTATATATAGAAATTGTATACATTTACCCCAAACGGTATCCTTTTTAACATTACAAAAGAAAAAGGCAAAATAAATAAACTTTCAATAACTGTATACTACTAAGTCTTTTACCTGGTATCTCAAAGTGTCCCCCTTCCCAAAAAATAAAAAATAAAGATGCCATACTTATTTTATTGAAATTAGACCTCACATGGCGAAAACAAAGCTTTCTCCTTGGGGTCGTCCGAGCCCCACCTAGCATCGCCTCGCGCCCTCCTTCCCAACGGTGGCCTCACCACTGTTTGAGAAGGACTGCATTAAGTCAGGATTTGTTGTGTCTCCAATTAATCTACCGTAGTTATGTTATGATTTGTTAGCAAACTTTAATCCCTGTGTTTCTTGTTTACTTAACACCGAGATTTGTTTCTTCTTTTGCCTTTGTTAACTGAGAATTTTTGACTTTTCCTTGAGCCTTGATTTGACCTTTTATGACTAAATCCTTATCTGTAAATACTGTATTCCAATTCTGCCCTGTCCTCACTCATTAGGTCAAGCAGGCGAGAGCCCACATGTCCCTTTGTTTTCCTTTAAAACCCCTCTGTCTCCTCCGTTGCTCCTCAAATGACATGTTCTGGCAAATGTTCATTAGTTAAGTGGTCAGATGGCCAGAGGTCCAGCAACCCCCAGGGCTACTCCACGGGAGGAATGCCTTTGTTCTCTGTTATCTGACTTAAAAGTTACACTGACAAAAACTACTTCACTGAGACTTAGGCAAAAATGCAGAACTAAAGAAAAATAATACATGTAAATGGACATTCCAAAATAGACTTCAGTACACCATCACTTCGAGAACAGAGTCTTGACTGCTTGGCTAAAAATAGACTGCTCTAGTAGTGGAGGCAGGTTCTTACTACTCCACAGGGAATCCACTGCCCAATTAGCTGCTAATACTGCCATATGACAGTGTCAAGTGTCACATGGTAGCTTTGACGAAGTAATGTGTGAGAAGCTATACCGGATGGACAAATTTGACCCTCATCAAAGCGGAACCATGCGTGAGATGTGGAGATTGGGACTCTTGTCAAGAATTCCTCCTCGTCGCCATGAAAACCTATGCTTGGATATTAAATGTAAATTTAAACATTGAATCAGCCTTTAGTATATTTTGCCCTTATGATACACAACAAGGCAGCATTCAGATAAGATGCCCTTTTTGACTTGTCTGCATGTAGACACGGTGTGGCTTAAATGACTATTTATATGTTTTTTAATTAAGGATTAAAGCTACATGGCGGTCTTAATTTCATCAAGGTAACTCCAGGCCTCTTGTTAGAACCTTGCTATCTTGCCCCCTTCTACGCAATTACACCATAGAGGATTCTTTGTCCCTTGTATCATTAGCCAACAATGTAACCTTTCATGTTTTTGGGAGGGTGGTTGGTCTGGCCCCCAATAAGCATAATTACAAAGCAAAAACAGTCAAAAACCTTTTCAAACCCTCTTATTGTTGATGGAAGAGGTATAATAAACATCACATCTCCGGTGCTCATTTTACCTCTGAAAACTGTTGGGTCTCGCAAGACTAAAAACTATGGGTCCGGACAGAAATGTTTGGAGTCTCAGAAATTGCACAATAAAAAGGACAAATTAAGGCCAAGATTCAAACTGCATTCACAAGCCAGTAGTAAAAACCAACAACAAATATTAACAAATATCAAAGTGAATCTACTGTATGTATATGACCCACAACTTGAAGATATTGTAATTTGTTTTTCGTCACTATTAATCATCAAATATTAGCATTACTTTTAATCACAAAACATTCCGAGTTTTTCTTCATGAAAAAATTCAGCTCATTTTTATACTTCACAAAAGTATCTCGTGAGCCACTTTAAACCCTGATGCGGGCCAGGATGTGGGCCGTATGTTTGACACCCCTGAATCAGTTGCTACATCTGTCAACTAACACACGTTCAATGCTGCGTTCTCAAAATTATCATCCACGCAGAGCCAGACAGACCAGAACAACAGACCAGAAGCAACATTATGTCTCATGCAGCTACAGACGAAAAAAATAATGTTATATTGATTAGCCCTGTGAGCATTGTTTGAGTGGAGTTCATTTACTCTGTATGAACTTAAGACAGACAACCTTATGCTGCCTGCTGCGGGCGAGTAACTTTCTGAAATCCATCTCGGAGTTACACTTTAAGTCATCAAAATAATAAACTACCGACTTCTTGTGATTCTCATCTCCTGCCGACCCCCCAACAGAAGCTAAACATGAATTAATTACCATATTAATTGGCCATGTGTGCATTTTTTACGCCGAGTGAATATAGGAGCAATGAATTACTATACTAAGTAGTATGCTGCATGCCGCTCTGAAGTGAACTTGTTTTTATTGGTGATTTTTTTTTTTTTCCATAGTAGCAACTACTTAGTAGCATGTGGCCCAGTGAAACGTGTCTGGCGACGTGGCTGCTTGTAAAGGAAGTCAGAAAATCCTTCAAAATAAAACATTGGCTATCAAGTAAAGTATAAGACGAACGGCACTCGAGACGATTTTATTTTGAAGTTACTCCCTGAAGCATGGGCCTGACAACGATGCTGTTGTCGTCTTACTTGATTGTCATTAGCTTACGCCGTCAAGCTCATGGCGTGAGCAGTATTTACTTAACAAAGCTGTGATCTCTTTTTCTCGATTGATGTTCTTTTTTCCTTGAGGTCAAAACAAAGATGGCGGATAAAAATGTCAAAAATATTCGTAAGACATCGAGTTTTGGTGAATAAAAGAGTCGATGGATGAAGATGAATTTTGATGTCAAAAAATGATGCGCCCAAGGGTTTGATTTGAAAGTATGCATCCTGTCAAAAATGATGCGCCTGGGATGCACGCTAAATGGAGCACCGCTTCTCATGTTTAAACAGTCACACAAGACAAATGCAACACAAACTAAATCTCTTCAATCATGTTGAACATTAAAACAAGACACATAATTCACGAAACCTCTTGATCACAATTCAATAGCTTATGGCAGCCATCCAGTCGTGCTAATGCAGTGCTGTCAACACACATGCACTGAGCTCACGCATTTTTTAACAATTTCTTATTCTGAGACAAAGTACTATAGAGGTGGGGCCGTCATTGTTGAGGAAGGGGTTCTATTGTTTTGTTGCTGCTTTGTTGACAAAGCAGAGGCTCGAATTTCTAAATAATTCGAGGAGCATTTTTCTAATTTTGTGGAGCTTTTTGGACCTGTTTTTTACTAATCAATAATTGTGCATTGTCCATAACATCTAATATGGGATATAATCATATATTATTTTATATAGTTATTATTTTTTTTTTTTAAGTTTGGAAAATTACTGCAATGACAGAGTGTCAAGAGTTATGTCATATACATGACATAAATGATTGTGCAAACTGAATTTAAGAGTCAAAAACTTTTTTTTTTTTTGGCCTCTAAACCTTTGCGTGACATTTTGACTCTGCCCCATCTCATGGTGCAAAGAACACCGCTGATGCACTGGCTGCTATGGGCATAAGAAAAGAGAAATTGATAGTGTGGCCAACTTCTTCTCCTTACCTCAACCCTACTGAGAACCTCTGGGGCAACATCAAGCAAAAGATCTAAAAGGGTGGGAAACAATTCATATCCAAGCAGCACCTCTGCCTCTTAACATCTTGCCAAGAAATTAAAGCTGAAATTGTCCTAGACTCCCAAGTTTAAACGATGCAAGGCTTATGAAAGTGGTATCAAGCAAGGGATCCTCTATTTACATGTAACAAGGCCTGTTTATTCAACAGTCATTTCAATCAAAAACATCTTATTTTATTTGCTCTTATAATGCTACAAATTCAACATGTGACCATTTTGAGTTCTTCATAGTCTACAATCACACACACACACACATATGTATATATACACACATACATAGTGGATGTCCATTTTTGGAATGAAATGAATGACAATAAGAGAGTCGATGGACCCCGTTGCTATGGACTTTTCTCATTGACAAGCTAGCACATTCCTGTCAAGCTGCCAACAAGCAAGCTGAAGTCCCTCATCCCGAACATCATTTCACGAATGTATATACAAGAATAAAGCGAACTATAAACACCACCATGTGACGTTTCATATTTACAGATCCATATATCGAAAAACAGCTGTATATGCAATGTGTGACAAAAATGTCCTTTATTACCTTGAAGCAGATCACTATGTCATCATGACATCTATGAATAATCCAAATGTAATTCATTCTCAGTTCTAAGTCTCTTTCTTTAATGAGTCTGCCATGTAATGTAATGCTTTAAAAGATCCATTAAAAGCAAGCAACAGTTTTCCTTTGTTTTCATACAATGAAATTGGCCCCTCCCACTGCCAACAAGCCGAGATGAGACAACACAGTCATTTGGACAAAGGATTTTTAGCAACAACAAAAAATAAGTGTAATGTTTTGAAATGTCTTTTGAGTAATCATGTATTCTAATGCACAGTATTTATTTTTTTAATTATAGAATGTTTCAATTGCTTCTGAATTTCATCACTTGTGACATTTACCTACCACTGATGACACGTCATGGACACATACGTGATCAATATGTCTGAAACATGATAGATCTACCCACAACCATGAATTTCCACTCTTATGCTCATTCATTTTGGATGAAATATAAATCAAATATCAGGTATAAGAAGATGAAAAGGCTATCACTTCGACTTCCCTCCACAATAATACAAGCAATTTTGTAAGTCCTCTGATGTTCTATGTCCACCAATGTGTTATTAAGTTAACATACAAACAGAGAACAGTCCAGGGGGAATTTTTTATTTTATTTTTTTAAATACAGTACTTATGAGTAAATGTGATTTTCTGAGTATGTTTAGGCTAGCAGAGAGGGTCTTTCTGGCCCCCAGGGCCCACCACTGTGCGCACCGCTTGGTCGTCCCTACATAGCGCACCCTCTTTACGCTGAGGCTTTCAAGGAGATTAAATAGCGAGTCTGCATATTCTGGTACCCAACCATCAGTTTCCATGTCGTTCGTAACCTTTCCAAACCATTCACAATGCCTGAGGCTTGATTGAAGCAGGCACAGGTGCACAGGAGTCCAGAATGCATGTTGTGCACAAGTTTAGGTAAAAAAATAAATAAATAATGTTGATGAGGAAAAGTATGAAGAGAAAAGCATGGTAAAGATTGTGGTGAGAAGTAATGATTTACAAATAAGTTCGTAAGTTCAGGTACCTTTTTTTGAAGACTTTTTTTTACTTTTTGTTCTCATATTTGAACACAGATGTCGGTATATTCTGCTGCTTGCTCAGCAAAAGTAGACCCTTTATATTTTTCAACCTCAGAACACAAGACAAAAAAGTTGCTGTAATGAGCTTCAAGCAACGCCTCTCAATTGCAGTTTTGCCTCTGGCGATGTGGTTCTTTGTATTATTGGCACAAGATGGGGCCTAAGGCGTCTGACCTTTTTCAAGGGTTATATTTACAGCAGGGGTGACCAACGCGGTGCCCGCGGGCACTGGATAGCCCCCAAGTATCACTAACCCTAACCCCAAGTAGCCCGCAGGCCTGTTCTGGAAAATATTTTCCAAGTGATGGAACATTGGGATTTTCTCAGAATTTTACAAACAATTATACATGTATTACATTTACATTATATATTACATTTCCATCCATCCATCCATTTTCTATAGCCACTTATCCCCACAGGGGTCACAGGCTTGATGTACATATTTACTACAGGCATTTCTTAATTATTGTGAGAAATCAATAACATGATCAGGGTCTTGACATAAACTGGTAGCCCTTTGTATTACTCAGTACCAAAGAAGTAGCTTTCCGTTTCAAAATGCATATTTCGAGCCATGATTTCCTGTAGTAGATTGCCATCTCTCTAGTTTGAAAGTAGTAGCATATTTTTTTTCAATGTATATCGGAGAGCCTTGTGTTGTTATCGTCAGTTGAGCATGAGACTTTATTTGCCTACGGATCGATGCAACAAAGGGCCGCATGAGTCACCAATGCAGTATAAAGCCTGCATGACCTAGCTTTGCTCTTGAAGCGCTACATGTGACTAAATAGGATCCCCAAGCAGCAGCGCAAACACAATATGCAATATATGAATGAGGAGTTTCAATGACAGGCGGACGCTCCACACATGAATGCAGATTAGTGTCGATTGGCGCCTGATTCATTCATCGGGCCCGGCACCAGGGGGGTGATAAACGTAAACAACTTGTTCTTTGACGCCGTCGCACCAAAACAGCTCATTAAATGTTAATCGTGTGGAACCACACCTCATTAGTCGCCCGCATTGTCACCAACACCTGCACTTTGTGTCGGTCGCAAACAGCGTTAGTCTATTTCCACAATACGCTACTCCAATAGGGCAGTGTTGAAGTTTTTTTTAGGTGGGGGAGGGGGTCATATATCATTAACCAGCAACACATGCTTTGAACAAACTACTACAGAGGAGGGGTGAGGTAACATCGTGCAAAAATGATCAAGCGAACGCTCCAAAATAAGTCAGCCACTCAAAGAGAATTTTTCCTACCAAGGAAGTCCTTTTGTGCTTGTTTTGGACTGTATCAAGCACTAAACATTGAATGATTAATAGAAGGAGCCCTCTGGGGTTCCAGCGTTGATGGAAAAAAAAAAAAATCAATAAAATTAGAATGGACTCTGTCATTCAAATGTTTGATAAAAATCCATGTGTTCTTTTTCTATTCTGTTCTATTTTATTTCTATTTATTTCTATTTTATTTAGCAAACACATTGAAGAGGTTACTGGTATTAATTGCCATTACTTAATCTGGAAAGTACTGCAGGGACACGTGCAGACTAAAAATACACTTTTCTTTGCTCTGGCGATTCAAGGTTCCAAATGACTCGGTAATCATGCAAAAGCAAGGGAAACACGTATTGAGCGTTTGAAAGCAAGCACAACAGCTTGTTCAGTTTGGTTGACTGAAAATGTTCTCTGGTGCCATTGCTCTGATTGTGTCCTTCATTTGCTGAATGCTCTCATCTGAATCTTGGATCAATTTAGTTCACTTGACCAAAGATGCAGACCAATGTGTGAAGTATTTTGTCCAATGCTTTGATTTTTTTATTGACCTCAAAGTCATTTTACATCAAGAGAAAGCAATGAAAGAAGACACTTGGGAGCTGAAATTTCACCCAGATGGTGACAACATGTGAAAGTTCAACATGGCATGAGTTACCACACTCCCAGGAGCGTGCAATCCTTTGGCTAAAATACGACGAGAACGATGTGGAAGAAAATGACCCTAAAAAGATCAAAACTCTGCACAATGGTTTAATGTACAGATTATGCTGCGCGTTACAAGTTATCTAGTGCGGTGCTTGCACAAGTGATTCGAGAAGCCTTTTTTTTACATACCGGCTGGTAATGTAGCAAAATATGAAATACCAAAACTGATTCAACTCAGCAGAAAGCCCTTTTTTATTTGGAAACTGTGATTTCCCCAGACTTTAATGTCTTATGTGGAAAGAAAAAACATAATTACCGTAAAAGAAATGTCGTATTCGAGCTAGTTTAAAGCTGTTTTTCAGGACTGTTACATATATATGTTATATATTGGGACACTGAATTTAAAGGGAATGAAAAGAGGCACTTCCATTGGCTGGCAAGCAAATTAAGCTGCGCTGGCTTCCACAGCGACGCAGAGAGCCCTTTTTAACTGAATCTCAGCAAAAATACCAAAAGAAAGAAAATCGGTCATGAATTGGGTTGTTTGAATTGTTGTCTTTTCAAACAAAGACAAAATATTTTAGCGAGGAGTTGGAAAATTAATGTTTTGACGAGGGAAAATATTTTTTGAGGAAAATTCATTCATTCAAAACTCACTGGACAGGCTAGACTAACATCACAAATTTCATGAAAGACAATACGTGTCGATCTTCAAGTTAAAACATTTCTGAATGTTCTGAACTCCTCTCGATGGCAAAGATGTGTTGAAAACAAAAATGCTTCATCCAGAAAGTCTGCCATTTTGCCTTCATTGCTCAGTCCAGGAGTCACTTCCAAAAATCGAATTCTTAACAATCAACTCCTCGATTATCGAGGCCAGTGACAACGCTCATGCTGCCGCTAACCTTGCTTTTCTCTTCCTCGTGCGGGCTTTTGGGAGAGTTGCGAGTCAAAGCATTAGCAGCATTTACAGGCCATTAACATTTCATGCTTCAGCGGATCACACGAATAAGCCGACACTTTCCTGGAGCTCTCCTAATCCAATCAAACCCTTGGAGGGACCGCTGCCATTAAACGCATTATCGCTCATCTCTGCTGGACATGGTTTTCAGTTTAAAAACAAACAAATTAATAATTATCATTTGTTTTTCTAAACATGTACTGTATATATTTTTATTTGCTTTTTTACAAATATGCTTTCATGGAATACATATATATATATATATATATATATATATATATATATATATATATATATATATATTTTTTTTTTTTTTTCTTTTCTTTTTTTTTGATGGAATGTTGAGCCATTCTTTTTTTTTTCAAAACAAACTGAGTTTATTATCAAGATCATCAATGCCGAAAGGTTTTAACGCTGTTGTTTTTTGTTTGTTTGTTTGTTTTTTTCCACGTTAGATGGTGTTGAGAAAAGTAAGACAGTGTACTTTCTATCAGTTTGGCCAGGTGTTCTTAAATGAGGGCCTGTGAACCCCTGGGGGCATGCAAAGGTATGTGTGTGAGAATTTAACAGGATTCTACAGATATCAGCAAATGTAATTTAAAGCTTTTTAATGCTGTAACAGGGACAGTAGAATTTCAAGTGAGAGCAACATAATTAGAGCATGAAGCAACTTATTGCTAAACTGTGTTCGAGTGACTCTTTTGCAAAACCTTGTATTCCTTCATTTTGTTAATATTTATACGGATGAGCGTTGATCTAATTGACAGTTTGCTGGCAGACATGCCAGATATAAAACAGATTATGTGACACAATCTAGCTTCCGAAATTGTTGAATAAAATACGCCTAGAGATAGCACCACAAATGTAGTTACAAAGTTTAATTAATCAGACACATATGACACAACGCTCTGTTTTAAGTCTTTTTTTTCACCCCCAAATTATTGATGAAAATTAGTTCACATTTTAAAAATGGTTTCAATTCACTCTTTTAGGGCCAGGCCATATGACTGAGGCAAATGGTAGTCTTGAAGAATATTTTTTCTTTCCTCCAGTTTTAACAATTTAATCATTTTAATAACGAACTAATAAGCAGTGAATTTGTTTCAGAATTTGCATTGACCCACACACAGGGCAGATAAGAGAGCATTTTTTTGCATTTCATGATAGTGAGGGTAAGGTGTACACAGAAAGAAACAATAAATGTTTGAATGATTAGTATAATAAAGGCACTGTTTTAGTGGTGCACGCGCCTGTGTGTGTGTGTGTGTGTGTGTGTCTCGTGGAGACGTCAGCTGTTTGTTTGCAGAGAGATGACCCATATTGATCCTTAAACAGTTGAACTGTATGCAACCACTTAGAGTAATTAGATTTCAAGATATCTGCCATATTCTAATGGAATTAAACATAGCAGTAATAATATTAATAATAATAAAAGAAAGGGGCAGTTCATTAAAAACACTCACGTATGATCCACTTTGGTTGTCAAATTGTGATGCCAGGTGAAAGAAACGATGGTCAATCCAGGTCAGAAAAAAAAAACAAAATCAGACGGCTCTACTGAGGCTCCGGTTGGATATGAATTAAATGAGAGCAAATTTCACTGCATCTTTATGGAAGAGGTTTTTTTTCCCCTCCCAAAGTAGTTTGGTTGTCTCTCGTAACATGTCCTCGGCCACGCCGGAGTTCCCGAAAGCTTGTAGTCCGCGGAGGTGGCCGTGTGCGTCCCAGCAGCAACTGCGATAGCGCGTGTCTCACTTCATGCTCTTGCGATGTGCTCTGCCTTCAGCTGCAGCAGTGCGAATGAATTTGAGCTTCTGCCTCCCCCTAGTCCCCCTGGTATCCCCTCCTCTTGGGTCAAGCCTGTCCTCGAGGGCTGAGGGTGGAGCGTGCAGGCATTCGAGGAAGGGTGTGTGATTATTTACATACCTATATATGTGCGAGTGAGTGCCAGAGAGAGGTGGGCAGCTCATTCACTTAAGAACAAACAAAGGTTCATGTTTACTGCGAGGTGGGATGGTGGGGGCCTCCCTTGTCTCATTCAACCCGTTTATGACTTGTGCGCGTGCGCTCACACACACATAAACACGCACGCACACGCACGCACGCACACACACACACACACCTCTTGATTCTGAGCACTCCCCTGTCATATTCTTTGTAGTCGGACATTGCCCTCGGTCGCCGGTGGATAAATTGCCCTTTCAATACCACAACTCCTGAAAAAAGGTTTTCGGCTGAGTCAGCAGTTCATGACCTTGACATGAACAATGTGGCAAAGGTTAATGCAAAAAAAGTCTGACCTCCACTTTCAATGTCTGACCTCTCAATGTTCTTTAAGTGATGCATTGCGCTCCATTTACACCACTACTTTGCAAACAAACATAACAAACAGTTATGCCCGCATATTTGGCACTTCACTGCACACGAATCCTGTTTGTTTTTCAGTGGGACCTATCCCCAGCTCACTACCTACTCACCACTGTTTGTGCTCTTTCTTTCTAAAAAAATAACAAGATGCTGAAGTGATCCATCTTCACTAACCTAATGACCACTACAGTGGACACAAAGAAATAAGGTCTTGAAAGGCAATGCCCACTACAGTGGACACAAATGAATAGCCTGAGTCTCAGAAGGTTAAGATATAAGCTTTGAATATCGGGGAGCCGTCGGGTTTAGCTAACCAGTTCAGGGTATCCCCCACCTTCTGCCCGAAGTCAACTGAGATGGGCACCAGCACGCCAGCGACCCTAGTGAGGATAAGAATGGATGACATTTGAAATGATTTGAGTAGCTTCATTTAGACAAACATAGTCATTTTCTGCCATTTTATGGAACCTTTTGGGGATGAAAAACTATTTTTTTCAATCATTCTTTCTTTTTTGCTCATTTTTGGCAGACCTCTACTCTATTCTTATCTCCAGCAAATAGTGGGGGACTAATCCATGATCAAAACGTAGGTAAAAAATACACGGCAATGGTCACAGAGAACAACCGCATTTTGGTCAGCATCAAAGAGAAACCATCTCACGATATGACCCAGTTTAATCCTGAGATTCTGGCTGGACTTTCTCGGTTATGTCGGCACATATTTACGCCAGAAGTGAAAGTGACATCTGTTTTCCTTGGTGAAAAGAGACCTTTCAGTAAATCATCTGAAGTGAAGAGAAGTTAGGGTATATTACAACAAATTTTGCAATGAGATTATAGGGGTCGGACATCAATCGGCGGCGGTGTGCTCAATCAAATTTCCATGTATCATAGCGTCCTTTGCATTTTGTCACATTTCATAAAGTGATCGGTTGTTTCTTTTGGAACGCACAAATCACAACACCTGTTAGCACAAAAGAAATAAAGGAACAGGTGAGAGATCCATTTACTGTCAGTCAAGCCATGAAAAAACAGACGGATGACCAGTTCTGCATTCATCTTGTGCGAATTCACGATAACTAGGGATTTTCTGTGCGCTGAGTCAGTAATAAGATGCTTTATTTCCATCCCCCCTTATTATCCACATTGCTATTGATTTTTCCACTGCACTTTCTATTGGCATTGGCTTTTTTTTTTTTTTTTTTTTTTACATTTAGTGTTGCATGTTGTCAAGTTGCTCCAGTGTTGTTTCCAACCCCGGACACTTTTCTCCCTAGTTTGAAAGTTTTAAGAGGAATCCCTATAATCTCCTGGACTGGATTGGATTTACAGATTGAAATATTGTGCAGGTTCGTCAACAGTGGCATGTCAAGTCAGTTATCATAAAAAACCCACATTGGTGACCGTATCAAGTCATTTACTCAATAGCGGTCTAAGTAATACATTCAAAACATCCTGAAAATGAATGATGAAATTAATTAGATATACCTTTAGTTTGAGTTCCAATAGAATTATTTAAAAAAAAAAATGTCTAAATGACTTGGACAAAAATGTTGGCAGATTCAGTATGGTAATTTGTTGCGCAAGACCATCAAGTCTTTCTGTGCTGCTCACCATTGTCAGAAAATTTGGCCTCAGCTGCAGATCATGGGTCTACTAATTGGATAATTATTAAAAGAAAAAAAAAAGCAAAGGATGAAATGGTCAAGTGTTCTGGAGAATCCTGATGGAAATCTTATTGAACAGTTTTGGAATGGCTTGAAGCATGCTTTTGGAAAAAGGAAGTTTGCCTATGGCTGAAAATACCTGTTGACTATTGTAATTCTGTCACAGAAAATGTTTGCTGTCACACCCTCCCCCCACCCCCAAAGAAATGCCCAAATACATATTGAAAAGTATTAAGGATTCTGAAGAGAACATCCTGTGAACAGATGCCGCTTTTTGGCACGTTGCATCATCTCTATATTTACTTATTAAAAATATGAAGCATACATGAGGCAAAAAAGAATACCTTTTCAACAGTAAAATACAGAGATTATGTTTTGGGACTGCTCTTCTAAATCTGCCAAAGAGCGCCTTGTGTAGAAGAATTCAATCAAACCGATGCTCTAAATGCATTTTATTTTGGAAGGTTTTACTCTCGACAAGAGATCGTTCTCATCCTCGCTGGAGCTACCGGCAATAGCCTTTCTCAATGCTGGCTGGTGTTCTGCTCATGGAGACATGCAGCCCTTTCTTCCATGCCTCTTATCAACTACTGTACAGAGGTTGCAAACATAGTCTTCATTGATGCATACGGTTCTCATTTGTAAGGAGGTCCGTGAATGCACGGAAGATTCTCCCTGATATCTGTGGACTGTATTACTTGTCACGGAGAGCCTTGATCATACCGATTCTAATTCCTCATTCCAGGTCCCAAACCAGACTTGATCAAAAGCTTTCTGGAGGTCTTTGAAGTCATGCTTTTATCCTAATATTCGGATGAGATGTTTGCTGATGCATTCCCATGTTGTCTTCACCTTAATAACAGCATTAGGGTTAGCCAATCACACTGTCAATCATTCCACTTTGCAATATAGCCATCTCGCTTTACAGTTTCTTTGCCACTTGTTATGATTATGGTCAAAGGTGATCTAGACCGCCTGTCTAGTTTTGGACATGAGGAAGGGTAAACTCTAGACTCGTCGGCCAATTGCAGGACACAGAGTAGGTAACTTATTACTTTGACAATAACTTAATAAGTTGTACTTTGTTTTTGTTTTTAATTTAAAAAAAAAGGGGGGGGGGGGGGGGGGATTCTGCTTGTCAGTAATGTTGAAGCCAAGCCAAACAATCAATACAATAGTTAGAGAAAAATATATTGAAGCTGGTGTCTTTTAATGCGGCTCCTTTAATGCACTGCTAGTTATACTTCTCACTTGGAACTTTTCTGATGGGACTGAATGATTATTTATATTATGATTCATCCATAAAAGCCTCCGGTGCCTGTGACTGATTGCTTATTATTATAGTCGCCTGTACAGTAATTTGTGAGTTCACTCTTGTGTCTGTCAAGCTCTGCCAATCAGCAACAAGTCCTCACTCGTGTCTTGTCTAGCTGTATCTGGTTGCGTCATTACTCTCTATATATTTATTTTCCCTGCTTCACTTCATTGTTGTTGGTATTGTGTTTGTTTGGTGTCTCACACACTTATAAATAGGGGTGCAACAGAGCCGTTGTGAAAATAATACTGTACCACCATACAGTGATTATATAACATGGTTAAAAGAAAAAAATGAATATATATATATATATATATATATATATATATATATATATATATATATATATATATATATATATATATATACTGTACTGTACATAATAGCATTGATGTAAATGTATTGCTGTGTATTCCAGCTGTTGGCCAAGACGAGGTTTCTCATTCTCTACCCGACCCGGGTAATGATACTCCCTTTTTGTACTTTCTTCTGTCTGCTCCTAAATCCTACAGATGGCTTCCGCATCTCACCTTACCTTGTATCTTAGACTCAAATGACACTCTCCTTCCTTCACTAACACATCTATTGGGCAGCACTGAAAACAACACACAAGTGTTTGTCAAAAGTGGTGGTTCTCCACTTTTTTTCAGTGATGAACCCTCAGTGAAATATCTTTTCAGCCAAGTACCCCTTAACCAGTGCAGAGCATTTAATAAATAAATAAACAACCTAAAATGTTGTATTTTGATCATAGAAGAAATCTGTCATCAAAAAGAAATAACTTAGTTATTAATAAAAATTTTCCCCCAAAAAATAATCAATATGAGAGAAGAGCTGTTCACAAAAAAATCAATCATTAACTTAGTTATTAATAAATATTTGTTCACAAAAAATAATCAACATAACGTGTCTGACCTGTTCTCAAAAAGAAATAATCATAAATAAATATTAGTCCACAGAAAAAACATTAAACATAAAGTGTCCTCTTAGGAGATCATAGTAGAGATGTGTTCAAAAAAATCAAGAATTAACTTAACAGGTAACGAGAAGTGGCACATGACAAGTTGGGTCCCACCATTCTAGTACAGGAGAGAATCTGTTCTGGTCAGTGGTCACACCTAAAAGGCATCTAGTAATGACGGGAAAGAGTTAGTTGTTGCATTATGATTACAGTTATCCAAGAAGATTATTCTTACCTTTCTTAGCTACTGATTTAACCCTTAAGAATGCTGATGGGGCTAGCCTGTATAAATCTTTCAACTCCCATCTCCTCCTGCATATTCTTCGGTGAATACTATGCAAATTTCCACAGGTGTTTCATCTTTTGCTTCTTTGGTGAATCTCCTCAGCATTCTCTTTTGCAGGATTTACTCCACTTTTTACAAAAAAATTTAACAATAGCAAAAAACACACAGACAACAAAATAAACACAGATAAAAACACTTCAAAACTGTACAAACAATTATTTACAACATCAAAATGTAATTAACATCAATGACTTGCCCCGAGATTAGGGTTAGGGTTATTATTTTATAGCCATTTGAAAAACGTGTCATTTCCTGTCGGCGATGACAGGTCGGTCTCATCGAGGTTACTGTAGTAACTTCTTTCTCTTCTTTTTCTGCAGCTTTAAACGGATAATTATTTCATGCGAAGAAGCTACAATAAAATGCGCGGATGAACACGTGCATCATGTTTATGTGAGTGTGTGTTTATGTGTGTGGAGGGGGGGGGGGGTGTAATTTTAAAATTGTAAAACAATACTGTAAATGTAAGTGTAAAATGTATAACTTGCACATAGAATGCTCATTTATGGCCATGAAATATAAATAGGAATTAGATAAGTGATGGAGCAGACCTTATTACGAAAGTCCAGATATTGAACCCACAAACCTGTATTATACGTACCTGTATCATACACAGTATAGTTATGTGTTCATTGATGAGCTCCATGATAAAAATACATTAAATGGATCCTATATCATCATTTCATTTGGCATAGTGGATGTTTAATTTCTTATTATTTGCGAGTTTTATGGTATCGATATTTCTAATTAGGAAGTGAAACGTCTTGTTTACTGAAGCCTCACCTCTCACTGTGTGGCTGCCTCGCCCCCTTCATGATGTTGTCAAGTCAGAATAAGCAAAGAATGCTTGGGGATGCATCAATGAAGGAAAATAACACGATGGGGGTGATTAGGGTCTGACATCGATATTGTAAGAAGGTTAAAAAATCCAAAAAGCTGAACTTGATCGGCGCTCTTGAGGCTAAGTGGCCAAGATTATAATTATGGATGGATGGATGGACGGACGCCTTTGGAATAACGTCAAGAAAGGGGTACGGTAGCCACGTGGTGAGAGGAGCAGTTTCAGTCAATGACACGCTTCATAAGAACTTTAATCGCCAATGTGCCAAAGGTGAGATTTCATCATCAATATACATATATTTAACTGTGGAAAATGTTCGTAGCTCTTTTAAAGTTAACAAAATCTTTCTCATTCCAGGGACATTCGGTCCGGCAATTGTTACTGTGCCAAGTTTTCAGTTGGATTTATTTTTCAATTCTTTTCACCTGATTTATCGGGGCTTTATTGTTATAATTATTATTTATTTATATATTTTCAAACAACGAATTTAAATCGGTGTCAATTACACACAATTGACTGTTAGCGATCCGGTCTTGTCCAAATGTGCCGCAAATAGTCGTGTTTGTAAACAGGCCGTTCAAATTTCAAGTTGATGTTGTTTAAAAACTCCCTATTGCTCAATATTACTGTTATTTAAACACGCGACGATGGAGATCAGATTCAAAATAACCTTGAATGCGCCTCAGCGATCACACAGTGTGCACTTCAAGGAGGATTCAGCCCAATTGACGGTTGAGCAAACTATAAAGTGAAAAATTATCACGTATTTTCATAGTTGGATACTATGTAACTCCCTTATGTAACTGTAAGAATGATGGCGGCTGTATTTGTTTTCCATTAGGCACAGCAGACCTTCCATTCTTGGAAGAGAGCAATAAAATCTACTTATAGCCTCTCTCTCACATACGTTGATGAATGACAATAATGTAATAATGAGAAACCTTGCAAAGTATGCCTGCATGACATAGGTTTCAGCGACACATAAATGATGGTATGATTTATTTGATCACACTGGGGATGGCCACTGTGTACGACAGACACACAAATGCAGCGCATAAACATGTAAACAGAACATAATAATCTTTCTCTCTTTCCTCACTTCCCACACAGAGCACTATTCACCCCATTTCGGGGCCTCCTCTTCCTCACTCCCTCAATCTTCCTGGCCCATGGGCTGATCTCCTGCTGCTCTCACACTACGCTCATTCAACCCTTTTCCACCACTGCAGATGAATAAACATCATGATCATAATTATCGTTAGCATGATGACGTCAACCCCCAAAAAGTGTGCTCCGCTCTAAGTATGTTGAAATGCACACAGCAAAATGTGCTTTACCACATACTATTTATGATGAGAAAGTTCCACACTGGGATTTGGCCGACTTTCAAAACAACATTTCCCATTGAGATCAATTATGTTTGCACTCATTCATTCCAGAGTCTACGCGATCACTTTCGTGAAATCTTCATTAACTGCAGTCAGGGAGTTAAGTAACATTCTGATATTTCTAATTGTCATTCAAGTAAGAGGAGAAGGTGGCTAATGTCATCTGATTGCATTAAAAATGATCGAATGTGTGAGGAAGGCTAAAGAAATGTGACGCATCTCATTTTTCGAGTCTTGCGAGTGTGTGTGTTTGTGTGCGCGCACACCTGTATGTGTTTTATAACATGCTAACAATAGTGTTTCCCAATGTGCGTGCTATTTTCTTTATTTAAAAACACATTACAGGAAAAAAAAACTGCTAGTAATTAAATCTGGCATTTCTAATGGAGTGTGAGGTGAGTTTTTTACAATACAAATGTGATCATGTAAACTACAATCTCAAGACATCCTTGTACTTTTCATTAATGACGATTTCAACTTCCAACACATTTTCATCAAAATATACTAATACGACCAAATAAGAAGGAACATATTTTTGATTTGTGAACCGTTGCCTGTTCAGTTGTAGTCAGTGCTGTCGTTGTCTGGTCTGCTCCCATTCAATGCACTTCAAATGTGGGTTCACTTAGTGTAAGGCTTGTGCTTAAGATTTTCTTCACTACTAATAAAACCTTTTGAGTCTGATTGCCGCTTGAAAGTAAGGCTGACAAATTTCCATTGTCAAATTGCTTTTTCCCCCCCACCACGTGCAACTCTTCATCCATCTCTTCCAAGGTGTGTAACAGCCTCACTCACTCCATCTTTTAGGGGATTTTCACACGATATACTGATCATCGTGCTATACACGATATAGAACTTCAATTTTACATGCAAGCGTGGTAATGCCCGTGATTGCTAATCAAGCGTTCCAGTACTTATATGTTGCACACAACCAACTAATATCACTTGGATGTCAGATTACTGTACTTTGTTTGCTACAAGAGTCCCAAGACAGCGCTCTGGATGTTAAAAACACACACACACTTAGGCTTGCAAGTTTCCTTGAAAAACCCTCTGGCTGATTGATGTCAACAATTCCTTATTGTCACACAATATGAATAGAACTTTGGGTAAAACAAACACAAAAATGTTGAATTTTAGAAACCAAGCTTGCCAGAATTGACTTCTCTTGACTTATTATTATTTGTAGCATAAAATGCATGGGATTTGTGTGGGTATATTTTCATACCTATGTGACTAAGGCTAGGTTCACACTGCAGCCTGGAGTGACAAAATTCCAATTTCTTTTTTTGCCCCTCTCCAACCTGTATCTGATCTTTTGATGGAAGTGCGAATGACACAGATCCCATTTTTTTTTTCAAATCATGCAACTTCAGTCTGAACGGTCAGGTTGCATTCATCAGACTCGGACATTACAAGCAAGCGGCGAACATCACTATTTCGAGCTCAAAACGGCAGGTGCAGATTGGAAAAAAACAATACAACATTAGCCGATCAGGAGAAGATGTTTAAAAGTATTCTGAAGGAGGGAGAACCAAGAGTATTTTTTGTGTGTGTGTCCTTCTCCAAACATGTGAGGGAGACGTTGCCGTCACGGCACAAAATGCCAAGGCCAAATACCGCACCTTTCCCCTTGCTTTCCACCTTAAATGTAGCAGATTGAAAATGTTGTGGCTCCGGTATGACAACCATTCGCATTGTGGTACTTTCGTAAACTCAAACGTTAAAAGTCCCCACTGTCTGTGACATCGTGGTATCTTCTGCGCATACGGGACAGATTTGGATCGTTTGATGTTCACATACAGGTCGCATTAATTTGCAAATGTGAACAACCTCAAGAAAAAAAAAAAGGTATTTCACAAAAAAATCTGAATTGATGATCAAGCCCTGCAGTGTGAACCTAGCCATATGTACTTTATTTCTATAGAGCAGAGGTTACCATCGTGGTTCCTGCGGGCACTGGTTAGCCCCCCAGGATCACATGTGTAGCTTGCAGACCTGTTCTGCAAATAGTTTACAAGTGATAGAAGATTGTGATTTTCGAGGAATTTTACTAATGATTATGCATATATGACATATACATTACACATGACACTTGATTTACATGTTTACTACAGCTTTTTCTTAATTATTGTGAGAGATCAATAACATGATCAGGGTTTTCACATAAACTAGTGGCCCTTCGTATTACTCAGTATAAAAGAAGTAGCTCTCAGTTTCAAAAAGTTTGGTGACCCCTGATATAGAGTAAGTCATGTAGGCAAAATGAGCACTTAATTTGAGCATATTCAGTGATGTTGGGACAAAGCCATGTCACAATTTCATATTTTTTCACAAATATGTGCAATTGGTCTGGGCCATTGTGTGCGTTAATTTGGCCAAAACAAAAATGTCTAAAATGGTTTGGTCTCTTTAACAATGCAGTGTTAATGCTTGAACAAATGTTTTTTTTTTTTTTTTTACATTTGGTCTGCTGAAATGTGATGATTTTGGATATTCCACTTGAGGATTCTATCATAAACCATGCAATCCATGTGGATATAATTGTGAAGTGTCCTTCACTTCTGTTTGTTTTTTTTGTTTGTTTTTTTTACTGTAATGGCATATAAAATGTAATTGAACTCTGACTCTAATAACTTGATCTACAAAGCTCAGGCAAAGAGCATTTAAAGTATTGAGTTCAATGTTCAATGACGAACTAAAAACTTTGGAATGAGTTTTTGTCTTGGCCACTACTGCACTTTCCACTTTTCTTATGCAACAAAAAAAAAACACTCAATAGCAAGTATGTTGTTTTTTTTTTTTTATGAGCAAAAAGTAGAGTGTTATGCACGGTTAAATTAGGTTAAACCAAAGCCAGCAAATAAGATGTGACGTGGAAAAAAGGAAAATAAAGTACATTTAATCCAATTACGATATGCCAGGCTTTTGGGGCCTCTAGTAATCCAAAGAAGTGTGCACAGTAGACTGTTTGATTGCTGGGTGCGCACATAATGCAATAATGGATGCACATTCCATAATGTATATACTGTAGTTCCTTTGCAGCAGATACACAAACATTAGGTGTTGAGTGACATCAACGAGGGAAGAAAAAAAAAACAATGTCTCGATTGTGATGGTTGATGGTGGAGAGCTCTGAAATACATAGTCGTAGTCAACACATCCACATCTGCAAACTCACTTCTCATGCTTCTCTAAACAAACTTCCAATTTGAATGGAAACATGCGCCTGCACTTGCGCGCACGCACTGGGTACACAACTACGCACTTACACACAAATGTGTGCGCGCACACACACACAAGCACACCGCCTCCCACAACTATCATGTTGTGCTCGCAGGCTTTTTTCCGCACGATCGTGTTCAAGGGTCCATAGGTACAATGCTTAAGAAGAGGCATCTTCCTTTCGACATGACATCACCGCTTCTCACATTTCGTACCCCCCACCACCAAAACCAACACCACACAAACACACACCTTTAATTTCCCAAGATCTTGCCCTTTCGAAGTAATCCTTCTGATTGCTCATCTCCTCCCCGCCCTCGGTCTGTTTTTCTTTTTCCAGGATGCTCGTACACTGTATCTGTGTCCAATGGTTTCCTAGCATCTTCTACCCACGACTGGCTGCCAATCTGGTTTTTCCCGTTCCCGATGGCTAAAGTGGAGTTTCGAATTCGAGAACCTTGATAGGCATATAACGGTTTGTGATTGACTGCTAAACATGGTTCCAATTAGAGGCTCTTGATGAAACATTTCTAAATTTTAAAGTCAAAGTCCATGTGCTACATCTAGTCCACCGCATTTTTTAAACCAGTTCTAACCAATGCCCACTTAACCCGTACGTATCCCAGACAGGGTCAATCAATGTTAACAAGTTTTAACCCAATGTCACTTAGCCCATCGTCAGCCCATATGAGACCCAGACATGAATGACCAACTCTATACCATGCCCACGTCGCCCACACATAACCCTCATTGCACCCACAACATTTGTCCAGTTCAAGCCCATGTCCACAAAGCCCAAATGGGACCCCCATGAAAACCAGTACCATTGCCCACCTCTAGCCCATACCGACTCGGTACCCAGGAGACCCACGTGTGCAGCACTTGAGGCCCAGATGGAACTGTTCACTGGGAAACACTCCAATATGGCAGAATTGATTCTGCCATAATTCTGCTAAGAATTGTACAAAAACCTCCACACCAGTATGAAAAACTCATCACCAATTATCACAATTGTTTTTGGCACTACACACTATTGCCTTTAGAGGTAAAAAAAATAATTCACATAGGGCCAGATGATTTGCGCTTTCCCCCCCTTGGCCAACAAATTCATCTTATGAATTCATCATATGAACAGTGTGTTATATATCACTGGGTTGTCTCCATGTGATATTAATGTCAGTTAGATGAAAAGAACCCTTTGCCAGTGATTAATATGGAACAAATGCATATACCTTTTTCACAACACTGTTTGTACAGTATTTTCACATTATAATGGCCCTCTGAGGGACACGATAAGCCTACCGCGATGCTCGCTTTGGTCTCGGAACTTAGAGAAGCAAAAAAAAGGAGAAAAAAAAGACGTTATTCTATTCAACAATAACTTACAATGGTAATATTAGACAGCATCATAAGTTATTTTTGTAGTCTAAGATTTACGCCTGAACAATAAAATAAAACTGGATTTTGGGTGTAGAAAATTCCACAGGAAATCTAGGTTTGCCTTGAGCGAGTGATTGTCACCGTGGATGACAATTTGTAACTGAAACAACTATGACAAGCATGCATGCATAAAACAAACACGTTTTATGGTCCAGCTTCATGGAATAGTAATAATGTCACGCTTGAGACATATGTCTATTATGTGGCAGCATGAAACTGCCAATGTAGAATAATCTTTTTTGACTGGAAAAGATGTTCAGAATGTATTTGTCATTTTGAACATTTGCAAAGATTGGCATCAATTTGCCAGTACGTTCAAACAATGATTTGAATGAGTTTGCAAAAACATTCCACTAAGTTTTCTAATTCAAAATGTGTACTTCGCATTGGCAGTTCCATGCTTCTGTGGTATTATATGACCCAAAAAATGATGTTTCTTCACATTCAGCCTACATTTTGATCAATATTGCTGCTTCAGAAAAGTTGAGTTGAATTCATTGAATCAGCTGTATTTGTCTAGTTTCAAAAGAGAGCACCTTTTGAATTAAATTTTTACAGTAAAGGACAGCAACATCAAAAACAACTCTGGACAAGTAACAGTGCCAGAATCTTTGTGAGGGCCAGAGATGGGAAATTCAGGTCCACAAAGTAACAACCCAGCAGTTTGGTTTTAGCCACTGGCGCTTCTTATCATCTTGCAGTCAAATGAGCTCATTACTTTCCTGTTATGTAAAAGCACATTTGGCTAAAGCTAAACTGTAGCAGAGACTGTAAGCACAGGTTCCATATGCCACGCAAAGAACAGGTCGCAAGCAGTGACGTTTCCCAACAGAAAAGCTCGTTTATCGGCGCCCACAAGTGGACGCGTGAACGGATCATTCACTGATCTTCACTTTGACTGGATGTTTTTCAAACGATCGCGTGAAATACATCTGTCTTTTGGGCGAGACCCTGCTGCGACAAGGCCGCAGTCACACATTAGGGTAAATAAGGGCAATCTGATCCCACTGTGCTCCCTGATGCAGGGAGTATTTTTTTCATAATAAAAAAAGATTTCTCGAGAAGAAAACAATCCGTTTTCTTTACTTTGCCTGCTTATATTCAACTGTCAATGGATTTCTTTCTCCGTCCTGCGTCTACTGTGCATATTTTTTGCTCAAGAAAAAAAAAATCCTTCAGTGGCCCCTGACCAAGTGAGAGGGAAAAAAATTGTCAAACAAACAAAGCGAGAGGCCGCAGAGAGGACAGGAAACAGATGACAAAGACGAGAGTAAACTATCTACAAATTCCTATACAGTACAAACATACGCATGGTGGCTACGTGATTTTGAGCTCAAGCGCAAAACGAACGGCAGTTCAAGACAAATGGTAAATGGAGCATTTTCTACTCCACATGGTGCCCAAAGTGCTCTACAATTCCTCACGTTCATCCTTTCACACACACATTCCTATAATATTGCAGGCTGTTGCCAGGTCTACTGGGAGCAAATTAGGGTTCGTTGTCTTGCCCGAGGACACTTTAACAAGGTAGGCCATCAACTGGAAAGATTTATTGCAATTGGGATACGATCAATGAGGCTATACGGCACAAGGAGCGATTAGGAATAAAGGCCGGATTCAAGAGACATCTGTGATCACACATCATACGCTTGAGGTCAATTTGAGCAGAAAAAGTTCTCCAAGTAAAAATACTCAGTTACTACATGTACCAGTAATTACCATACGGTCAACCGTCACTATTTGCAGAAGAGAAAAGAAAATATGTATCTACATTTAGATTTATTTCTTAGAGGCCAGGCAGCAATTGATCTGCAGAACTTTTACACTGTGAGGCAGATGTGCAAACCAGTCTTTCACCGTGATATATGAAAAGATAAAGGCAGGTCTAAAAGCGAAAGAGCTAAACCTAACTGGAGCCCTGCTCTACCCTAAACAGGAAGTCAGCCATTTTTAATTGCGGTAATCATTGATCAAAGAAATTTTTCTTCTAAACTGTGTCTGTTATGTTTGTACCGTGTGATGTTATGTTCCGTGGTATTTGTTGTGTTTTGGGTTGAAATCGGGATTTTCAGTTCTCTTCTGTTTCTGGTGTTTTCTTAGGTTGATTGTGTCCACCTCTTCTCGCCAACCTGTTTCCCTTGCATCTCGCCGCACCAATCCTGTCTTACCCAGCTGTTCATTGGTGTTTCATCAGTTTTGAGTGTATTTAGTTTCCTGTTTCCTTTCAGTTCTTGTTGGGTCAATAAGGTTGTTCTTGAGTCGTTCCTTTGTTGTTGAAGTTGTCATCGCATTCGGTTCTCTTGAAGTTTTCATCCCTGTTTTCTCAGAGTCCCGTGTTTGAATCCCGGGGTTTTGTAGTTACTTTCAACATCATTTTCTTTTTATCCCTTATTATTTTGTCACATTATCCGAATTAAATTATAATTTTGAGCACACCCCACCTCCCTGCCTCTTTGCATTTTGGGTCCAGCTCCCCCTTAACTTCCTCTTCCCATTTCTTGCCCATGTCCAAACATGACAGTGTCACTAGAAAAAATAAAAAATAAATGAGTGGACATGGGCAGGAGGTGGGCAATGTTACTAGTTTACATATGGGTACCATTTGGGCTTTGTAAGCTTGGGCTTGAACTGAGCAAATGTTATGGGTGCAAAAAGGGGTATAATAGGTTAAGTGGGCATGAGTTATAACTGGTCATCCACATATAAGTCACATATGGGCTGAATGGCTAAATGGGCATGGGTTTGAACCGGTTAACCATGTCTGGACTCTGAATGGGATAAATGTGAGTTAAATCTGCATGAGGTAGAAGTGCTCAGCCTCTATCGATCCTGTCTGGGTTATATGTGGGCTAAATAGGCATGGGTTGGAACTGGACACCACGCCTGGGTCTCATATAGAATGTATATGAGCTAAGCGGGTGTACTCATAACTATATGCAAAAACTTGACCAACCAGGGGAGACCGATCGACACACGGGCAAGTAACAGGTGGCAAACATAGACAATGAACTAAAAAGGACTAATAAAAAAAAACAGGGATCTAATCACAAGCAAACATGATGAGACAATGAGAACCAACTGGATCAGACACAAGGGGTTGGAGGAAGCTGATTGGCTGACACGAGGTACCAGCTGGTCAACAAGCAGAGGTGCGCAATAAAACTAAAGCGAGATACAGGGAAACAACAAAAACATAAACAAATCCAATTCC
This sequence comes from Hippichthys cyanospilos, assembly GCF_059441005.1. Classification (NCBI taxonomy): domain Eukaryota; kingdom Metazoa; phylum Chordata; class Actinopteri; order Syngnathiformes; family Syngnathidae; genus Hippichthys; species Hippichthys cyanospilos. Next base: position 27,011,723 of record NC_142370.1, on the reverse strand, counting down.
AGAAAACTCCAACCACACAAATCCTGGATGTGTTTGAGGGGAAAAGCAACTGCTAAAATATCAGTCAAGGATGGGTGTTTTGAGGCGAAATATGTGAGTTTTTATGCTGTTCAGGAGTGCCAAATCTCTCTAGTTAAAAAAAAAAAAAGGGTTCTTTAAGAATTTAGCAACTTTTATAGGTTCTTGGACTCCTATTTTGAAACTGCATGTGCGAGAAGAGCATCATTTGAGTGATACACCCTGGAAAGAGAACGCAGATGAGAACTCAGCATTTTCAAATTCGGATTGGAGAATCGAAGACACGCAAAGCAGCCTTGAGGTCCTTCAGGAAAGGTGAGTCCCAACAGATAACTTAATTCATGAATCCATTTCTAGTAGCACCGAAAGAAAAAGTACACATATTTTACAACTCTAATTTATATGTGATTATTCATTTAATAGTTTTTATTTTTTACTATGAATTTTCATATTGTTTTTTTTATTATGTTTGATTATTTTAATTCATTATTAATTTCATTTAATTATATGTGATTACTAATTTTTTGTGGAAAAAATGTGGGTGCCTGTGAGATATAAATACATATTTTTGCACAAATTGCTCACTTATGTATCAAAGGCTGGTAAAACTCGTTTACTTTTACCCTCAGTGCTACATGTGACCAACCAAACTACAGGGACCTCTGAAAAGGCAAACACAATTGTGGTCTACATGGGATGCATATAATTTGCTCATCTGGAACCCACATAAGGACAGTCCAAATTCCTGTTTAATCCCATATAGGCAAACACACTTGGGGAAAACGTGGTTAAGACATAAAAATGCTCCTTCAGAACCCACTTAACACTCGGTCAGACCCCCACATAAGCCCATGTGGGCTGACTTGTGGAAACCTGGTGGAACCCAGAAGAGAAACCACATGGAACCCATAATGGGTAAACAAAAGTGTGGCCTACATGGATTACATATAGTTTACCCAGCTAGGACCCAGTTAAACCCAGTTCAAGCCCATATGATGCCCTATAAGACCATGTGGGCTAACATAGGTGTGCCCCTAGCGGAACTCAGGAGAAAAAAAACAGATGATACCCATACCCATGTGCCCATTTTAAAACACACATGGGACCCAGATGGAAATGATCACTGCGAGGGTGTTTTATAGCTCCCCACAGCTCTAGTTTTAATTAGATGTTGATTTTTTTTTTTTTTTTTTTTTTTTGGGGGGGGGGACCTGAAAAAAGTCCATAAATAAGTGAATCTACAAGTGCCATACTGCAGGGGTCCAATGTATAGGAAAATTAAACGGACTGAAAGCATGATTATATTAGTCTTTGTAACTAAAATAATTATACAATTGAAAGTTGAGTTTTCAAAATTATTATTCACGTACTATTTACTTATCAGGCCGTCACTGTAGAAACCTTACTTGCAGATTGTTTGTGCCCTCTCTGGTGTTCTAGCATACTATATTGTCCTGTAATCAGGTCACTGACTTGGCCATTAAAGATTATGTAATTTATTTGCTTTCATTTACTCATGAATTGCTCACACTGACAGTTATATTTGTCGAAGGGGGGACTTCATAACAATAACAGAATTTAAAGGTACATTGGTTAGGAGTGGCATTTTGAAAAAAAAATGTATATTCAACAGATGCCTCAATGATGCACAATGCTTCAAAAAAAGCTAAAAGGGAGAATAGTTGGCAAATAAAAAGTGGTTGCTTAAGTAAATCAAACTTTAGCAATGTATGTAATTAATGCCCATTAAAAATACACGGCTGGGAAAAAAAATATCCCAAAACATCTCAAAAATTATCCCAAAATATCTCAAAACAAAGTGCTGAGGGCTACTGTACATCTAAGTGACAGGAATGGTAAAATTTTACATTGCCACACCATTACTGAATGTTTTATGGTAGTGACACAATGAAGAAATTATTTTCTGCATTAAAAAAAAAAAAACGTTTCTTAATTCAAACAAATTGGCTCATATTTGACCTCTGAGGTTGCGCTTGTGTCTTTTCATGCTTATTCATTCCACTGATGCTCTAGCAGAAAAATTGCAATATTGGGGAACTACTCGGAAACTAAATGGCTCCGCTGTTCCCCTGTGGGCCTCACATGTTGTTCTTTTGATTTAATTAGCCTTGTTTCAGTGATGTGCCGCAGATAAAGATTAATTTAAAAGAGTCACAAGGGAGAAAACAACACATCAGCGCAAAAGAATTCAAGCAACTGTCAACAATGTTTGTTGCCCAACAAGTAAATGGAGATGTGCTGCCTAGTTATATCCCTGCTGAGAAGCAGGGTAAATCACGTAAACAACTAAACGTAACCGCTTTCCGTGAGTCAACAAGCAAACAAAGAGGGGACTCTTGTACGGAGGGTTTTAGGGAGAAGGGGATGATGGAATAAGGCAAGTAGAATATGAGCGCATGCACTGATTAGAAAAGGGGTCAACTTTCCGTTTTTCCCCAGGGGGAAAATGGTTGGATGCCGCATGGAAAATCTCCAGTGCAATGAGGTGAGACGAGCACATGTAGATTGTTGCGAGCACACGTACTTACATAAAGGAGAATGGTGCCGCTCTCCTGTTACACTCAATGAAACATTAAGTGTGTCAGTCACCATATTGTTTGTTTGGTGGGTGTCAGATTCGCGGTCGTTTTTTTCTTGGTGAGCTTCTTATACATGAGCCCACATGGCTACTATAACTACCAGAGGTGTAGGACTCAAGTCACGTGACTCACAGAAAGGGCAGTCAGACATGAGTTGACAATTTTGTGACTCGCGTTGCTGAAATGTATGAAAACTTCAACTTGGCTGGAAACAGAAATACCTACAAATTCAAATGCCAAACCCATGTGTACAATCATGCACAGTCATTTCGTGTCATAAAGCACTATCCACCTTTTAAAACTGACTGAGGAAAATATCAAGATGTGCAAAGCTGATACCCATCCACTTAAAAGAATTTACATTTTCAGATCTATGCTTAAAGACCCATTGTGGACAATTTTATAGTTTGCGTTCACTGGTGTTACATAAGGTGAAGTCCAGTTGTATCGCGATGTCTTTGCTGGTGTTTTCTTTGGCGTTTGGTGGGTGAACTCAAGTGTGTCGAATAACTAATCAATCTAACCCCCAAATCAATCGGCGTGCACCGTTATGGAACTTGTGCAAAGTGGAGCGGACACATCCCCTTCTCTTCCTTCTTCTTCTTTTATTCATAATTGACATACAAACCAGAAACTGGCTAGGCTGCACACAAGACACAAAAAATCCAAAACGTGATTTGATGGTGCATGTTTTCCTCCTTCGCTTTCCGTAGCTGAAAGAAACAGACTGCCCCCATCTGAACGGCACTGCCCTTGTAATATACATAGCAATTACTAGACCTACAAACTTTCGTTTCTCGTGACCGCGCGTGGCCATTCGTGTCGCTCTTTTCACGTCCATCACGTTGCCCGACGTGCATTCGCGCCCAGTCATGCAAACTTCATTGACTACAATACAAAACTCTCTGCTTTTTCGCCTCGTTCGCGTTTGGTGCGCGCATACCATGAAACTAAATCATCTCCAAAACATTATTTCGGGTGCAGCCCACGCGGCCCGGTACCAGTTGATCCACGGACCGGTACCGGTCTGCGGACCGGGGGTTGGGGTCCACTGCTGTAGACCATGATACTTGTACAATAATCGTGCCGGAGAAGTGAAAGTGATAACCAAACGCCTACAATACATAGTAATCCGTGTAATCTATAGCAGTGGTTCCCAACCTTTTGATCACCGCGGCACGGTCAACGGGGGGGGGGGGGGGGGGGGGGCGCTTTCTGTCGCTGTTGTAGTTTTTGTCCACTTTTTTTTTAATCGCGCAAGGAGAGGGGAGGGGAGTGGAGCGAGCTTGCTGTGCACGGTATGGAAGAGTACTACATAAGTACGCTGCCAGGCGCTAGACCGCACAAGCACACAGATTGGATAATTTCCCAGGGCACACCTGACAATATCTCGCGGCACACCAGTGGTTGAAAAACACTGATCTATAGTAACACACATTTATAGCACATATTATCCATATACAGTATTTCAGCAGTACTAGATTGTTAATTGACGAGAAATTGTACAATGCAACCTACCTTGTTGACAGTTGGCCCAACACTGACTTTGACTGTTGTGTATGGAAAAGTTGCTAAATGCCACTAAAATCTATAGATAGGTGTGTAATGAACCGCTGAAATGCCGTTTCATCTCATTGCTATCATTTCTATACCTACTGCCATTTCTTTAAAAGTTGTGGGACACTTTGTCTCAATGGGAGTGAAAGGATTAAGTAACTTTTTTTTGCCACCATTTATGAAATTCCATCAATATTTCTTCCTCATATCATTAACTTAAGTATTAATCTACAATTAAGGATTTTTTTTAAATAATGAACAACTGAATTACATACAAATGACTTTTGACTGGTAACGTAGAAAATTTGACACGTTCATTGTGTTGACTATGAAATGGTGACATTGATTTTCAAAGACAACAGTACTAGTTTAACAAATAGATCACTCAGTTTGGGCAAAAGAAGTTCAACTTTACAAAGTGTGTAGTAGAAAGTACAGATCTGTTTTGAGTTCTGTTTGAGATCTGTTCTTTGCCTGGAAATCTTCAGTACAGCGCTTTGCACCAGTGGTATTGTTTGTCACAGAATTGAGATATTATTTCTGTGGCTGTGTTTTGTAATGCTCGCTCACGCTGAACATCGGAACACGCATCGGGTGTCAGTTTGACTCAGCTTGAAAAAATCTGTTGCGTAGCACTCTCAGCATGTCATAATAATCACCTGTAAGCACATGAGTTATGATAGATCCACTTGCATGATTTGTGAGCATGTGGCCCAGTTCTCAAGGAGCCTGCAGTTGGTTCCCAGGGTGAGGGGAGCACAGGATCCATGGAAGCAATAGCACAGTCCTTTTACAAATGAAAAATTCTCTTTCTACTGTAGTTTCCTGCCCATGACCACCCAGAACAACAACGGTGTCACTGTAAAACGTAGGGGTGTTGGGGCAATAGGTTTGATGGCCTAAAAGCATAAAGTGACACGATACATGTACAAATATCTATAACATGTAGTACTGACAGTTGTATTTAGAGCGATAATTGAAGAGGGGACGGGAGCCTCTAATTATTGAGCAAACCTTTCCCCGGTGGCCCGTGTGTTTTTGTTATGCTTCATTAGGTGTAGTGTTTAGAGTTACATAAACAGGACCCCGTGATGGAAAGCTTGTCATCTGACAGGCAATTGACCTTTCATTGATACAATGTACATACTGTATGTATTGTGTCCTCCTAACTGGACTTCAAACAGTTGAAAAACATTAAGGCCAGTGTGCTGACTTTCAGGGATTGTTTTTTATTTTCTTTTGCCATTTGTTTTGGGAAGATTTATGCTGGTGCTTTGTTGTTCATGTTGTTTGTTGTTGCTAACGATAATTGGAGATGACTGATCATAAGCGTGTTCAATATCCAACATATTAAGGCAAGTTTCACATCGCTTCTGATTTTACTGCGAATGCTGTTACATCCAGTTCTTCTTTTATTGCTGTTGGCTTCATATGATTTTTTTTTTTTTTTTTTTAAACGTGGGTATTCTGTGACTAAACTGCTATTTTAGCATCACGGGTTAGTCAGTGACTGGTTGGCTTTGATATGCTTGTCAATTGTAATTATTTTATTGAGATGTTTGGCTTGTGACTTTTTTTTTTCAGTGGAGTGGCCATCATACCTCAAAAAGCACCAAAATCTTTTATGTCCTTCACCATTGTAAATGTTGCTCTTTGTTGTTCTTAGATTTGTTCCTGGTGGTATTATGGGTGTGTGTGCAAGATCGGTGTATGTGTGCATTCGTAGAGTACTGCACTACAATTATTTTTCGGTCATGTTGTTTGCCTGCCTTTGCGTGAGAGTAATGATTTTGATGGATATTATCTGTAAGAATCAAATCTTCAAGGTCCATTCTTCATTGATGTCAATTGATGCATACACTCTTGGAGCATATACTGTAGATTGATGTTTGGCAAGATGACATCTGCCTTCGATGATGCCATGTGCATAGAAAAAAAGCTATCCATGTTGAACATTAACATGATCCCAAATACATGATCAACGCAACTGCCAGCGTTTATGAGGTGCCATCGGTGTTGAGCCAACAGCATCTCGCGTGCAGGCAACAGCGGCATCCGTGCTCCGAACCATCTGTGCCCGGAGCCGATGGCACAAGGTTGTGATGCACGGCGCCGGGTGGGGTCGTTGTAAAATAAGAAGAATGAAGCCACATGTGGACTTCGCGGGCGATGTATCCTCACTGGAGAACTATGCATCTAGCGTTTGAGCTAAGCAAGGGCAGACGGAGAAGTGCCAGGGAAGACCTGTTGAAAGAAGCACGAGTGATAGAATATGAATACACAAACTGAAGAAGTCTTAACCTCAGAGCTGATAAAAATGATGAAGATGCACACTATTCATTTGTCCCTCTGCTGGCAAGACAATCAAAAGCTGTAGAACAGATTAACTGCCAAGAGATATATCCTAGGACATAAAGCCTAATGACAGAAGATGGGCTGAGACCAGTCAAGTCAGCTTAGTGCTTCATTCCTGCTGGATTTACTGCTTCATCCCCTCTGGACTGGCTGGACTGCAACTTTCCCAAGATAAAAAGCAAGATGGAAGCTTCCAGGTCAGATCAGCCTCATTTTGGGTGCCTTTGTGCCAGGAACCAGAGGTTATAACACCACTACCTAATTCCTAAATGAAGCCTGTCACGTGATTTAAAAACCATCAGAGATGTGCATGTTTCTTTTTGATTTAAAAACTGAGCTTAGGTGGATAACAGATGTAGGACAACTTGCTGACTTTCAGCATGGTAGAACATAGTTGGCCAGCATTTCGGGCAACGTTTATGCAATTCTATTCGTCTATTGCAGCGTGTCTGAAAAGTGTGATATGTGTAAAAAAAAGAATAAGTGTGATTGGTAAGAATTGAATTCATTTGAGAAAATCAAATATTTTTTCAAAGGCTAAATCCCCCCTCAAAATTCTATTACCCCCTCCTCCACACACACACACACACACACACACACACACACACACACACACATTAGCAGCAGCACAAGCATCCTTTAAAAAAAAAAAAAAAATGCAACAATCTCCAGCAATCATCAGATCCACTCTGATGCTCACATTGTTCCCTGCGGCCATTGATAGTGATTAAGGAAAGGCGCGTGAAATCATGCGCTGCGTAAAGCTCAGTACACCATGTCACACGTTGTTACAGGGTCCTCTGTTCTTTCAGGCCGCTTTGAGTGGTAGAAAAATAATCAAAACTGTGTTTTCTGGTGGCTTTAAAGAAATCTTTTTCCCAAACTCTTTTGAGATGCTTCACTTGGGGAGGGCAAGGGAAGCACGGCAGGCATGCATGACATGATGAGCGAACAGACACTAATCAGGAAATAGCAAAGAGCTAAGCAATAATGGCTTTGGCTGTTTTCACTCAGCAACAGTGCTGTTATATAAAATATTTGGAAAATGAAAGAGGCTTTAAGGATATAGAAAATAATGAAATAACTTTAGTCGTATTTACCCTTCATGTGACTTCTACGTACTACTAGTTGCTGTTTTTTTTGAGTTCAAATACAATTTTATTATTTTAGGTTTCTGTTTTTCTCAGTCATCTTTTGTTTCAAATATAGCTATATCTCTTAACTTGCTCATAGTTTTGGCTAATAACACTCCACACTTTGTCAGAGCTGTCACCGCGGCGCTTCCTTGCGTGACATCTAAGAACAGCTGATTGGGTCTTCATTAGGAAAATTCCCCTCCCTCTCACCGCCGTTGAGGAATTCTCATTCTATGAATTGTGATATGCTGAACTATTATAGAAACAACTTCAAATAATTCTTTTCGTTTTGCACATTTTAATAAGATACCAATATCAAAGCAACACATACAAATGAGGACTTACTAAATTATCCTTAGGCGTGTTTGAGTACATGAATACTTGTTTGTCTCTGTGTGACCTGTGATTGGCTGACAACCAGTTCAGGGTGTCCCCCGCCTACTGCCTGAAGTCAGCTGGGAAAGGCACCAGCAAGCCTGCGACCTTTGAGAGGATAAGCGGCCACTGCATTTTGCAGATGATGTAGTTCCGTCAGCTCCATCAACTCTTGATTTTCAAATGTGGCTGGTTTGATTGGCCGCCCAATCACAAGATGTTAGGCGCCTTCAAATCTCAGGCCATGGTACGCAGCGGAAAAGATTGGCACGCCCACTTTGGGTCAGGGCCACGCAAGTGACAAAATCAAATGATGGACTATTATTGTAACAGGTGTAAAGTAGTGAAATTTAAATAACCCAGGTAGCTGATAGCTAGAGTTGGTCAACCGGACACACATTCATTCGATCGCAGTGCACAATATGCTTTGCTTTGGCAACCGTGGGGAACAAAACACTTGTCCGACTGTTGGTCTGGAGACAACTGCAACACAGAAAAAGAAGTTGGGGTTGCTGATCTGCCAAAGTATCAAGGCACTCCAGTGTCAGGGGAGTAGCATTGCGATGACATCAGACAAGTGTAATGCAGGTTCTCATGAGGGCAGAATGTTTGGCTCGCAGTAATGTTACTCTGGCATTACCCCCTGGACTCCCAGAAAACGGCAAAACTGCGGTGTGGTGCAGGTGGAATCTGTCCGCAATTAAGAACTTGGCTAGAGGATCAACATAGCATTGCCCTAAATCCACACTGATGACCATATTTTCATGCAGAGCGCAAAGCGGAGCCTAGCAGTGTGCTTGGGTAGAGTGTACTTTCTTTGTGGAGTTTTTGTTTTGTTTTCTCTTGCGAAAGATACGTTTTTTTGGGAATGCCCAGGCCTCCATAAAGTATGTTTGAAGAACCACAAAGATCAAAGTTATTCCTTCAGTTCAAAGACTTGGTTCTTCTTTCTGGGGTCTGATACCCCAAGCAGCAACAGGGTGACCAGCTTTTTTTTTCTTGGCATTGCATTGGCTTTCATAATCCTTTTGATGGCATTTGTTTACCTTTGCAAAGTTGCATATCAAAATGTGTGACAAGACATGTACTGTACATTTTTTTTATTTACACCTCCGGCATGATAAAGCCTTCTTTTACACCTTCAAAATAAAAAAAAAAAACTGCGTGATGATGAAAACCTCGTGGATTTACCAAGAAGGAGTCAATAGCTTGATGTTATTTCATAATGAAATATAAGGTTATAAATTCATGACTCAACAGTTGCTCTGTGAACTCACAGGGCCAAGTGATATTTTATGCTATTTTACTTCCTAACCCCTCCCGATCAAAAACGTGGAATAGTGGGAATACAGTATATTCTCTATTGAAAAAAGCGGAGGATTATTTAAAAGTCACAAGAATGAGTCAACAATCAAATGTGATCAATCTATTTTGATTGACAAACCCAGACAGTGTAAGCATCATTCTTTCCAAGTGAAACCTCATGTGATGCAGTCACCTGCTTCAGTCTCAAATAGCCATTTCTGGTCTTTCAGGCCAGAGCAACGGACCCCCGTGCACAAGCTGTACAAGTTAGAGTTAAAGGAGATTTTGAAAATTTTTTTTGTCATCCTATCATGCAAACTGTCATTCAAACCACTGGACAATATTTCAGCCATCATCAATAGAATGATCTGCGTGTTTTACTTATTGTGATGGATATAAGAAAGGAAACGTATCCAGCGGAGGTTAACCGAGGCCAGAGTTTGGAAAACAAGGAAGCCAACGGAAGCGTTGATTCTAAAATCTAATCGCCAAACTGAGCGAGGCTCTGTTTTGTAACAGTAGTGCACAAACGGAGTTGGGCTCGCTCAGACATTTTCTGAAGGAGGCAAATAACTTCAGGTTATAGTTCTAAATTTACACAGGGAACGGGGCTGTGAGCAACTCTGCCAAATTTCAACGATATCAAAGAGCCGAGAATATAAAATGTGGCTGCAACTAGTTTTAGTTTCTTTCCAATGCTTTCCAACCCGGAGGCATTGAAAAGAGGATGCTACTATGACAGCATATTTCTTACACTAGCACAGACTCATCCGTGCATCACTTTGCTGAGAATTTCAATAACGACAACAGGCTGTACTACATAGGGTGGCCAGCTTTTCCAAAAAAACAAAACACATCAGGGACTTGACAAGTTCACTGACAATGAAACATGAAAAACAAAGCAAAACAGGCAGTTGACAATTTCCCTGGAAATGAAACATGCAATTAATGCTCACCAGGAACTATAGATTACAAATGTTATCAGCAGTCAATCTACTGGTGCTTTTGTAATTACTGTACTTTAGCTAATGCTAAATGTTATTTTGGATGACTTTTCAACTGCACTAAATCGGTCAATGGGCTCACCTTGATTCAATCCTTTTTTTCTTTTTCTTTTTTGTTGTTTCACCGTAGTAAGATTTGTATCGCCTGCGGCTACAACTTGAATTAACATGCTGCTGTTATGATTTTACTCCGTCAAAAACGTTTTTAAAATGTTTCCACATACCTCTTGCAACATACCCACAAACTATTCAATGTTTGGTGCTTTGAATTAGCATTTCTATTGGCTGAGATGTCCTATTGTGTAGGCGGTCATGGAAAGCATCTCCAGTCAACTGTATGAGTGAATACAGCACTGGATTTCTTTTGCTTCACCATCGATCATTGAATGTGAGCATTTTTTTTTTAAATGAAACTGAAAATCGATTACCTTGCTGTCCCACAGAAAGCTCAGCTCACTATTGTCTGACTTAATTTCCCGTGATTCGTCGCAAGGAAAGCAGAAGTACTTTGATCCTGGTGTGACATTAGCGTGAAAGTGAACAGTTTAACTCCCTATTGAAATTGTTTATGGTACAAATCGCGAGATAACTGTGTGATTGACATGCATGGCCCAGACATTTGACTCGGTAAAAAGAAAAAAAATAAATAAATCACAGTACGTCGTAAAATTAAGACAGGGCTTTGCCAACGAGATAAGATGTCTAATGAGCGACCGGGAAAATGAGACAATTTATGCTAAACACGGACGTGAGGAAAAACACAATATGAACCCAAAACCGAAATAAATTAAAACACAAAAAAAGCAAAACAGAACAGAAACACAACACAACAGAAAAAACCCAGACAGAACGTGACAGAAATGTAATAATCTAGCCTGCACTTTTTTTTTTTTTTTGCAGTGTGTACAAATCATTCTTTTCTCCAACCGAATTAACAAAATATTGCCACACAATGATTTGAAAAAAAAAAAAGTGCATCCAGTTTTTCCTGTAAGTATGATTCTAGGGACTTTATTGGTATTGGGATTTGAAACAAAAAATTGTTTGGCAATAGGTTTTGTGTTTGTTTGTTTGTTTTTGTTTGGTGCTTGGTGAAAAACAAATATGAACACAGAAGACAAAATAACATGTCCACTTAAATGATGATTACAAATATTTTGTTTTTTTTTCCCTATGGGCTTTTTTTTTTAACTTAAAAATCGGATCCACAGAACACACACATGTGATTCAGCCTGGTTTGTTATAAAGGGATACATAAGCGCAGCATCCGTGTCAGAATGTAAGCATCAAAGTGTGCGAGACTCGTTTACGTCTTGTAAACTAACTGTGAGAAGTAAACCTACTGCTGTCATTGGCACTTGAGCGCTGCTAGCAAGTATGTCATTTAAGCTAGATGCTGCGCTAAAGGCAACAGGTGCCAGACAGAAAAATGTCAGCGTAATTAAGTCATTGTTTTAGTGCCCTGATATGGGGATTGAATATGATTTCAGAACAACGTTGTGCTTTTCTATCTTTTATATCAATCCGGGAGTAAGTTTGTGTCGTAGAAAGGATCAAGTTGTATTTGTTGTCATGGCACGCTTCGGGAAGAACTTCATAATAAAAGCTTACCAGGGAGTTCATGTCCATACAGTATTTTGTAAGATAAGGTTTATTTTGAAGCGTTGGCTAGTCTTATTGACACATTTTTTGGCGCGTTCATGCAGAACGTTACCAAGCATCACATTCTTCTGTGTATTGTATTACAACTCTGGACCAACAATCACAGAAAAAGAGATTTTGAGCTATACAGGGACAAGACAGGAAGTGGCATTCAGATTTCACAAGACCTTGTTGTATGAGATCTCATCCCATCCCTGTGGTTTAATAGGGCTTTTGTAATGCAACAGTTGAGCAAGTTGGCGCATATAACAGATTATGGTTGAACATATGGGCCCCACTGTATTGGGTTACACAGAGAGTAGGGCCCTTTGCAGATTTATGCTGATCGCTGGCTCATGAAGATGAACTGGTCGGTGGTCTTTTGCAACATCCTCCCCGCCCCTGCTGTGCAATTTACTGGCCATCTGCCCCCAACTTTGACTCCGGGGGTGGGGGGGGCATGCAAGCTGATAAGTGACAAGGGCGAGCGTGTGTATGCTAATGAGAGGTAATATGAGGTAAAATGACTTGGGAGGAAACGGATCATGTGTGGACGATGGGGAACCTCTTCCAAAAAGTGCAAGTGAAACCGCTGACTTCAAATGAAAGAGCAAAGACTTTGTGTGGGCCAACGTCGTGTCTCTGTAGAGTGAGTTACCGACATGAATGAAAAGGTAGTGGAAGAGCCAGCTGGCAAATGCTGAGGCCCACACGAGGTAGAGCGCTCCATAACACTCACCGCTGATTCCATTGGCTAAGCAAATGTAGTCAGAAATGAGAAGAATGTAATGACTTCATGCCCAGACTTGACCAAAGAAGATACCTACTGTATGTACACACAAACTCACGAGCACCGAAGATATCACACACTTGCGAAGATTTGTACATATGGTGCCTCAAGAAATTACTTAAACTGACCTCAAATTCATAGTTACTCCCAGTTGAAGTCGAACTAAACATAAAATGAATATTAAATACACAATATTGCATATAGTGCATTTAAAAGAGCTGTCAACTCCTATTTTTTTATATAATTAATTGATTTTCCATAATTGAATCATATTTTTCTACTTCTGCTTCTACTATTTTCTACAGAGCTCGTAATGTACTCCCCTGAGTAAAATCTTGGATTGAATATAATATCATCAAATGGTAAATATACAGTGTTTCTCCCCACTTTGCACTTCACTTTCTACAGCCTCAATGCATTGCGGTTAGAAAAAAAAACTGCAGCAGCACTTACCCGATGTATTGCATTAACACTCCCACGCTCAGTACTAATGTAGAGTCTGAAGCAGCCTAACAGCCTGTTAATACTCGGTCATGTTCAACCGTAAACGACAGCACTTTTGCTACTAAAATAAACCGTTGCTCGACCATGGGGTGGGATCGCTGTTATTGAAAATGCATGTGTGGGTAATTATTTGTAGCCGTAATAAATCCATTTGTATCCTTGATAGTTATTGCTTGTGAGTATGAGTCTTAAGTGAGTGGGAACATTTTTCTTACGAACACGATGAAATGGTGCGGGTATGACATTTTTTTTGGACACGAATTCCGGTCCTTGTTTGTTGATGTACAAACCTAATGTGAATTGCCTTTTGTGGGTATGAATCTCTTTTCTGGGAGCTCAAGTCAGTATATGCAAATTGTGATTACAACACGCCAAGGTACCAGGAAAAGTAGTCGATCCTGGAAGACATTCACCGCGCATGCGTCAAAAAAGAGAAAAAACGATTACTGACGATAACAGAATAGACTGCTGATCTTCAAATGGGTGTTTCTGTTCATTTCAGAAGGAAAGGGTGATTTGAGAAATGTCGCTTCAAGTTAGGAGCATTGTCATGAAACAAATCAAATCTATATCTCAAGCCACCACAATACTATTGTGGTGCAATAGTATTAGAAAAAAATTCTAAAAGGGGAAGGTCAGTGGTTTCACTACACGAATAGACTGTTTTTAATCACGTGATGGTAATTGCTTGATTCAAATATAAATGGAAGCAAACGAGAATGCAATCGGATTTGGTTTGCATGTTAGAACTATTTCTCATAACTAAAAGATCAGTTTCGGCTTCCACACCGAGCGCCCGTATATGGTCTTGTCAAGGTAGAATTCGTCACCGTTGTTATAACCCCCTACGAGGATCTTCTGCCCTCTAGCGACAAAACGGAAATACAGCAAGGAGCAAAGGCCAACTTCTTCAAACGCTGGTTTGGCAGGCAGTTGTTTAAAACCAACAAATGGGCAAGCTCATCGGTAAAAGAAGTTTTAAAAAAAATCTGGTGTGGGAGGAAGCCGGGGTGCCCGGAGAGACCATACATGGACCAGGTGTATATTCCCATAAATATGAGTCTTAAACAAATGTTTTGTTAAAAATGTAGTAGGCTACTCACAACGAACTAACTAGCCAATTAGATCATCTGATAAATTGTATTTAAAAATACATTGAGGGTGGGTGGGGGACATCAAAATTGATCAAATAAATCTTACTTAACAACTCTTGATCATGTCAGACTGGACCTTATCTGGCCCTCTGGTCTAAGGAGACACCATACGCTTTGTTTTGATAACGTTGAAGCAGCACAAAAAATAACACTCCACATAAACTATTCTTTATTGATAGAATGCATATTATAAAAACAATCATGCAAACTGAAAACTCTATATCCCCAAGACAATCATCTTCTGAAGTCATTTGTTTGATATACAGCAGCGTGAACATAAAAGATAGTACAGTTAGTAACAAAGAGTACAAGAGTGTTTCGCATCCAATGTTACAGCACCGCAGGAAGTTATTAATTGAGCAGCGTGGTCAATTGACAGTTAAAAACCGTTCCCTCTGCTTAGTTCAATAAATAACTCGCGTGGGCCTCAATTCTGTCGCCTATATTTGCATTTTTGTCAAGAAACTTGCAACAGCATACCATTATCTTTTTGATAATACAAGTAATTTTGTCACACTGGAGCAGCAGGTTGTGTGCGTGCTGATTTTTCGGGGAGTCTATACAGACAACCAAATAGTTCTAGCCGGAGTCTGCATTTACCAGGGTTAAATATAATCTTTCCTTCAACATCTCAAGATATTGCTCGTCACTCGCAGGTGCCTCAAGGCCATTGCTTGAGCATAATAACTTTGGAAAGAGCAGAAGCGCTGCTCGGAAGGTCAGACCTCTGTGCTGTGATGTTTCTAGAGTTTAGCTTTGCAAATTAAGAAACGCACATATGGAAAAAAAATAACTGTTCTGAGGTCAATAGTACAATATGAATGTGATATTAATGTGAGCGCCATCAGTGGTGGGTTATATTTTTAAATCTCAGCTGTGCGTTGTCCTTTACTCTGGATGATTCGCATGATGGACTGAACCACTTCTGATGTGGTACCCTGACCGCCAATATCCGCTGTATGCAACTGAATGGTGAAAAGAAAGAAAAAAAAAATACAATTGTGTTTAAAAGGGCAAAACAGTAAGTAATAATGAGGGAGCAATACTCACCCGGGTTTCATTCATTGTTGTGAGTACCGCATTCCGAATCAGAGTTGCATAATCATAAAGCCTGGAGGCACGCAAAACGGAAGAATGGAGTTAAAACAATTGCACGGCAGATGGCAGAAAGTGAGGGGACATACTTAAGATGGTCAAGCATCATGCAGCTGGCGAGAAGCAGGGCAGTGGGGTTCGCAATGTTCCTATTTGCGATACTCTTCCCCGTGTTCCTAGTTGCCTGGAGAAAAAAAGAAGATCATAATCAGCTTATCTCGCAAACACAATTTATGCAATTTCCATCCTGGTGCAAGGGAAGAAACCTTGACACGCACCGTTTCAAAAACTGCATAGTCACGGCCGTAATTGGCTCCGGGCACGAGACCTGGCCCTCCCACCAGGCCAGCACACACGTTGCTCACCACATTTCCGTAAAGGTTGGGCATCACCATCACATCGAACTGCTGAGGCTTTGACACCAGCTGAACACACACATAAAGACGCATGGTCAAATGCTAAACAAGATTCTTTCATTTCCTTTTAATGGTCTTCGTCCCGCTTGGCTATCAGATTATTATCACACTAACCCTCCAACTAATGAGCCATCCAGAATTCTCTATCTCATCAGTCCCTACAGTACAGTACATACAAAACATCCACGAGACCGACCATCGAGGACCAGAAGGATTTAAGCCGATCTAATTGAAGGATTTAAGCCGATCTAATTGGCTTGATTGTGATCGACCGATATTTGTCATTTTATGCAAGCTCTGTGATCGGACGTAAAGTCAATTTGCCCAGCAAATAATGATATCATGGATCCGTTCTGCAAATAATATGCTGTATAAAGGTTTTCAGGAGTAACATTATGTCATTTATTCGCACTGGTGTGCCTCTTCATTGTACTGTAGAGTTATCGGAATGTTTGCTGGAACATCACTTCCATATTTGCAACTTTACTTGGTGCTGTAAAGTGATTGAAATACAATGAAGTCATTTAATTAAACTAAGTTGTTCCATCCCTTATTTCTGTCAAAAGTTTTTATTTATCTATTTTTACCTGACTGAACTTGTCGGACCACTTCTTGTATGTTTGTAGAGTTAATTGTTTTTACCTGTGCATGCATTTCTGTCAGTTTGCGGGCATGGCAAAGATTGTTAAACCATAACAAAAACGCTTTCTTTTTTAACATATTGTACGCATATTTTTGTTGAGACTTGTGATCATCCCCAAACATCCAACTTGAGTAAAGTCTAGTTTGTATTTTCTGGACCTGGATTTTCTTACGGGGTGCAAACATTTGTTATCTCCGTGTTCTCACCTGCATGGTGGTATTATCCACAATCATGCTGTCGAACGTTATGTCGGGGTACCCCGAAGCCACCTCTCTGCAACACTGCAGGAACAAGCCGTCGCCTAGCTTCCTGTTGGCACGGAACAATTAACCACACAATATCACATATGAGAAGAGTGGTGCACACAACTCACATGATGTTGGCCTTGTGGACAGCGGTGACCCTGCTTCGCCCTTTCTCTCTGGCCAGCCGGAAGGCATATTCCGCAATTCGGAGGGAATTGTTCCTGGTGATTATTTTTAGAGACTCCACAACACCGGAGACGCTCTAAGAGAGGCCAGAGCACAAATCCAGCCATTAAGGCTCGGTTAAGTGATTGTTCATTAATTAAACTTGTGTACACAAATCAGTGTGGTTTTGGAGATCTTTTGTTTTTCTTTTTTCATTGTCTTTATTGAAATAGTCTTTGATTTAGCTTTGTTATTGATTCATTGTGACATTTAATTCAAAACAAGTCGGACAAGTGTCCTTGAAGAGAGTACTGTGAGGCAACAAGACAAACCGAGACCACGGGAGCATTCAAGGTAACCTTAACCAGGCTACAAGGAAGAAGGATGTGAGAAAAATTCACCCAACCTCATGCTCCAGACTGCTGTACTCTCCCTCTGTGTTCTCCCGGATGATCATGATATCAATGTTCTTGTGGCGAGTCTGGACACCTGGGAGGGACTGGCAGTGCATCACATTGGCATATAGGTCCAAGCTAGTGCTGTTGAAACATTATAGAAATGGTAAACACTAAAGCATGGCTACAACTACAATCCGTATTTAAAACATACCGAAGAAGATTGTTCCTTGATTTGACAGACGGGGGCATGGTATGCTTGGTTTCTATGTTACCTGTCAGGAGAATTAAGGACGTAGTCAACAATAATCTCAATAAATTGTAACATGAACTATTATCTGTCTGCATGTGCTGTCCTTATTAGCCATCTTTGCCATTTTGCATTGTTTGTTCGCATTCAGCTAAGTGGCATTTTAAGTGAAAGATCATTTTTCTGATTCTTTTGACTGAATACCTCAACTTTGAGTTTCAATAAACAGCTTGAATGTTTTTATAAAATTGTCCACAATCTATTGAACTTGCACTTGTTGTTATCTGAGTTGAGTTTCAAATTATTGCTTGCAAGTCAAGCAAACAATTGGCTGAACAACAGCTCGCATCATGAAAATCTTGGAATAAAAGGGTCACCTGTACCTAAAGGCGCCATAGTAGCTGAAACAGTCCTTTAAGTCCTTTGTTCGCCCTCTTGTATAATGTGCACCTAAATGACGTTCATTCAATCATTGAACCCAATGTGTCCTTAACCAGTGGTCATAACATGTTTTCAATTATATACTCCCCCCTAAGAGCCCGCTAACCATTGTAAAGCATTTTAGGTAAAAAAAAAAAAAAAAAACAAGTCTGAAAACGGAGTGTTGTTCCTTCTATGATTGATTTAATAAACTTTGGAAAAACATCTCTAGTGGTATCGTTTTCCATATTTAGCAACCCCAGAAAGTTCAACTGTCAAAAAATTTGTGTCACTAATGACCATGCATTTAAAACTTAATAAAATAAAGACATGCAAACTTTGGGAAAAAAGTCACTATAACAAAATTTAGCAATACATTGCTTCATGTTCCAATTATTTTCACCTAATTTGAAAAGAAAAATGCACTGTTTCCATTAGAGCAAAACACACACACATACACACGCACACACACGCACACACACACACACATACACACACGCACACACACACACACACGCACACACACACACACACACACGAAAAAGGTCTAATCAGATTGGGCATTTAATGAGAGACCGATGGAGAAATTTACTCACCTTTGAGGGCCACTCCATTACGACGAATGGCAGTTATGGCATTATTGATGTCATCTTCGGTCTCCAAAGCAGAGTTTATGTGTACCACCTCAAAGTCCACGGGCACACAGCTGAACCTACAGACAAAAATCTGGGTGAAGCAAACGTAGGGTGGCTGACTATTGAATGTGTTACAATTGTTAACCCTTTCGGTCTGACCTACCTGAACACTTCTCTGACGTGGCTGAACAGCTCTGGACCGATTCCATCGCCAGGGATGAGCGTGACTGTGTGTCTGCCGCCATATTTTGCTGGAGGAGGCTTTAACATTGGCAGTTAGATGCACCAAATTGTAAATATTAGCATCTGCATAGATGATGACCTTTAGATCTCTTATTTTAAAATGGTACTATTCACACTGCGGTGTGTAATTTGAACCTACATATGCCACATACTTACAATGTTATTTCCCTTTGAAGGCAGACAGGCAAGCAAGGAAGGCAGATGAAACAGGCAAAAAAAAAAAAAAAAACAGTTCAATTCAGGGGCTCCGTACAAATACACTATATTCGTGCCAAATAAAATTAAAGCCGCATTTTACGATTGACAATTAACTGATACGCAAAATCAAGACACTTACAGCGAGCGCAGTCTTATTCCTGTGACTTGTAACAGTTGTTCCAAACACCTGAAGGACAACATAAAAATAAAAACACGTCAGTGTTTGAGAGGGGAAAACATACATGTGAATTATTAGCTTACTGATTTTAACTCGTTTGACCTTGTGCCACGATACTGATTGTGAAACAAAATTAACATAGAACTCACGTACAATGGTGGGGAGCAGATTACAAAATAGTGTTTAGCGCCTTACTTTAAACGCGTTCCCAGCAATTCCAAATCGAAAACTTTGGATCATTTTGTACATGGATATTGAGACACAGGAAGCAGCCATCTTGGATTACTACGAGTGGCCAGTAGATGGATAAAGAGGCGTGTGCGTGCGTGTGTTTGTATTTGACAGAAACACACTTTAAAGTGTGTGAATGTATTGATTAATTAAATTAATGATTTATTCATTCATTTATTGAGCGAAACATACAACTATCCGGTTGACGTCGTGTGATTTATTGGCGAGAAAAAAGAAAATGGATTGCGGAAGTGTAGAAACGCTTTGCAGATCACGTGATATTCTTTGCGCAAACTCGTTGCAGACAGGCCAATATTTCCGGAAGATAACCGTCATGGTTTCTAATTGATCGACTGCGTTTTCCGCCAAACTCCTGTTTGAGAAAACGAAGTAACACGCGTGTGTATTTATGTCAGTTGCAAGTCTTCCCAGAAGCGGCTCCCCGCACCGCTCGCCCCAATGAGGAAACTGCGAAAAAAGTAGTTACACGTCTTGGGTGACGATTCTTCCTATTCCCTCTGCATCTTAGCGACGGCGGCGAAGGCAACGCTATCCTGACTGAAGCGTGCACACATAAGGTACTCGAAAGTGACATGCGTAACTAATGTTGTTCAAGCTTCGCCTTGTGTGTTCTATGATTGAAGTTTTGAGGGAGTCCTGTTGTCAACCAGAAACCCAAGTGAAAAGTCGCGACCAACTTATTTCTTGAAAACAAATAAGAAAATGCATTGTTCTAAAACAGCATTTGACATTATACACATCATTCTTCAAATTACATTAATGTGTGCTTTTCATAGGCACCTTATCAAGCAACAGTCACCCGGACATTAATAAAAACAAAGAGTAGTTTTTATTACATAATAGTTCGTCATGTAGTAAAAGTTGGCCTTTTCTCCAAGTAACTTTTTAAATGCCTCCGGAAAGTTCCTTTGCAATGTGCTAATTCAGAATAAAATTAATAATGTTCGACATGAAAGGTATGTAAAAAACACACACACACACACACACACACACACACACACACACATACATACATACATACATATATATATATATATATATATATATATATATATATATATATATATATATATATATATATATATATATATATATATATAATATGTATAGTTACAGTATGTTTTCAGTGCCCTCACTAGTTTAAAACATGGTATTCAGTTGTGTGTTTGCACAATATGAATTAAGCAGGCAAATCCTCTTGTTTTACCCATGTCAGTGCTCATACAACAAATGAACAGGGCATCTTAAAATTTTTTTGCTGGTTCGTCAGTTGTCACATTTTTTTTAAACTCAGTTTTTATTCTAACAAACAAAATTAATCTAATGCCTGTAATTATTCCATTACACAGCACTCAAAATATGCCGTGGTAACATTAGGCAAGAGGTGAACAACACTTTTTTTATTTTTGGCTGGTTCGACATTTGTCAGTCATCAGTCCCCCGCCTCTTACGTTATCATCAGTAAATTGCACCTACAGCATACAACCCTACTCTGTTACAGAAGTAGAGAATACTGGTGGATTCAAACGGACAAAATTCTTTTTTTTTTTTTTTTTTTTTAACAGAATCCTCATTTCTCCCCAGTGTGCATGCACTTCAGGAGTTGTTTACGGTGTATAGGTCACGGTTGTCTTTTTCAGCTGAATTATCAAGCTGTTTGTACTTGCGAACTTCCACAAGCAATTGTTAATCGGCCATGTTTTCGATGCATAAAGTAATTCCGGTAGGTACGCAATGCGGAAAATCTGGACGGTGCGGACACCGCGCAGACGGATGTGGTTGCTGAAAAGACATAATTTTGGGTAAACAGACAAATTAGAGCACTGGTAGTTAGTAAGTAGTTAAAATGTTCATTTTTTCTCTAGTCTACATAATCTCACTCGTCATTTTGCATCTCATGATAGATGGAAAACTTGTTGTATAAACTTCCATATAATACATTGTACAAATGCACACACAAACCAACCATCTGTAACCCCCTCCCCCTTCTTTTCCCCCACCAGATCTGCAAGAGAACAAATCATGAGAGTAACAGGTTGGTTTGGATTTTTCACCACTTTTGACCCGATTGCATCACCATTTGGGATTTATTCAGAGTTGTCTGTGCTGTTTTTTTTTTTTTTTTTCTCCCACAGGGCCTATGCGAGTTGTAGCTGTGCTGTTCCTGGTGGGACTTACGTGGCTGCTGGCAAGCATGTTGTTTGGAAGGGAAAGTGGTTCTTTTGTGGGACAATTCTTCAATAGTAAGGGATGCGGCATTACATTTATGACTGTTAGCAGTGATCGGATCTTTTTTTTTTTTTTTTTTGCTCAAAAATATTTACATGGAATCTAAAGTCTGTTTCATACACTATGTGATTAAGCATTCCGATTTTTGTTGAAATAGCACAGCATCATAGTGAGAAGACAATCATATTGTGTAAGGTGGTAACAGTAGGAAGCCCTCTTGATTACTCTTCGTGCAATGTGCACAACTATAGACCACTACCACACAAATGAGCGTATTTGTAGATTAATCTTTAATAGCTCTATCAACTTTGTTTCAGCACCATTTCAGTTGTAGCAGTGACATGGTGAGACACTGACATTAAGCTAAGAATTCTACATTTATAAGTCTAACAGTGGTGTGAGACTAAAGAGCCTAAAAACTACAGCATTCATTCTCAAACAGTCTTTGCCTCATGCACACAAACACACACACACACACACACACACACACACACTCAATTAAAGTATACCTAATGCAGTTTCATGTGTGTGTAGAAAATACTACAACTTTTCTCTTAGCTCACTAAACTTCCTGTGTAGAAGATTGGGATGGGATTTTTATTTTTATTTTTTTTTTTCCAGGTGCAAATCAGGAACCAACAACAGGTACGAAGAGAAACAACTTATGTATGCATACAAAAAATACTTATTATTATTCTTGTTATTATTATTATTATTAAATAATGAAAGAAGAAGCCAAATCGAGATTTAGCAGATTCCTTTCGTAAAAGGATGAGTTTTGTAGTGTATGGGCTTTCAGGATGTTAGAGAGCATACTCTACAGCCTCAAAGCCGCAGAAGAAGCCCTGATCACACATGATGCAGAGTTTGGGAGTCGAGGCGAGGGGGAGTTGAGGGTCTTTATTTATTGACAGCTGATGAATGTTCTATTTTGGAACTGCTCAGTCTCTTCCAGGCAGGTGGTCAGATGTTCACAGGACAGCATAAAAAGTTTTTGTTACCCTTAGAAATAGTGGTGTCTGTGCCATCGGCATAACAGTGGTAGGTTGTCTGATGTTTGCTCATAATATTCCTCATGAGGAACATGTAGGAGGATGGAGCCCAACACAAAGCCCTGAGGGAGACCGGCAGTGAATTTTTGGGGGTGCGATTTTGCTTTGCTCAATGTGACATGTTTGGTTCTAACGTTCAGGTACAAGACAAACCAAAGGTGTTTTTGAATAATCAAGTGGTGGAGATAAATGTGATTACTGTATTTCTCTGCGTACAAGTCGAGTTTTTTTTTTTCCCCCCTTCATTTTCAACCCCCATATTTGGAGGGGTGGACTCATACCCGCATAACTCAAAACAGAGCAATTTTTTTTCCACATATTGTATCTTTGTTTGAATAACATTCATTTGAATGTGAAATAAGTAATACCATGTCATTTACAAGGTTTAAGGTGATTATATATACCTCCGGATCAATATAGTATGCATCCGTTTTAGCCTGTTTGCACTTTCAAGCGCACTTCCATCGAGCGCCGCTTAATTGCCTCTTTGTGGTCAACATCGAGGCTGCATGGATCATTTTTCCGGCAAACGTTGACGGACTATGAGAAGAAAAAGGCAGCTTGACTTGTCTCCTTCAACCCTTGGACGTGCGCTTGAACACGCCAGCATAGATATTGGCAGGTGGGGGGGGGGAGCCAAGGGCAACCTTCCACGCTCTGGTCTCACGACTGTCGTCACTTGGGTAAAGAACGTCCCGAAGTTATAATCAGCAAATCATCTCCGAAGACCTCCGTTTCAAACAAATTGGACGAGTCCAAAGATAACCATCCGTGAAAGAGGAACGAGGATGTTTGCGCAAATGACGAGCAGGAAGGAAAAGATGTCTCGGGATTTAAATGGAAGAAGCTATTTGGTGTGTCAGATAGTGATGATGACTCTGAGGGCTTTTAGATGAATTCACGTTCAATTGTGTCAAAAAATAAAGCATTGAAACTTCAAAACCTTAGTTTGAGCATTCGCGTCCGTACGCGCGCGCAATGCCTCACACTTTTCTCGTTTCCACCACCTCCCCTTCAAAACCACAACCGTATGTTATTCGTCATACGATGAAGAAATGTGTGTAAAAATATTGTAATTTCAGCATTTTAATTACACGCCATGTGTTTTTATTGGACAGCCAAGAAATGTGTAACCACTAAAGTCGGGAGTAGATTTATACTCGCGTTTTTGTAAAATACACCCTAATTGAAGTTAAAAAAAAAAAAAAGAAGAGGGGAGCATCAACTTATACGCGAGGTCACCTCGTACACGGAGAAATACAAAACCTGTTTAAAAAAAACGACCTCAATCTAAAGCGGGCTAACAATTAAATGGGAGAAACTGGCATGATGATATTATAGGCAACAGGATGGGGAGTAACTCTTCTTCTGCAAGTAACATTCTGATAGTGACCTTTTTCTCCACTTTCTTTTAAGCTGAAGTTCGACCACGGAGGTATAAATGCGGCCTCTCAGCAGCGTGTCCTCCTAAGCATCTGGCTTTCCGCCTGGTATCTGGAGCTGCCAACGTCATTGGGCCCAAAATCTGTCTGGAGGATAAAATGTGAGATTTGATGCTTCTTGTTTCGTTTGTGTCTCCGTCATTTGATTTGTTCCGCACTACCCCACAGGACTGTTGTGTAGGGCACTGAAAGATAGTATAGTATGCTTTTTTGTTTATCTGATCCCTCGCCCTTCCTCAGGATTACGCTTAAGTTAATTCATTTTTTTCGCTTCAAATTGTGAGTGTTTAGGTTCGTCGGATTGGTAAGGCTTGAGCAAAGGAAGTACTGTACTTTAACCAGTTGTCTTACTGAATCACAGGTTATTAAGCAGCGTGAAAAATAACGTTGGCAGAGGATTAAACATCGCATTGGTGAATGGTACATTTGACCACACTTTTCTTAATTTATTAAGCACCTGACAGTCATTTTCACACGCTTTTGTTTTGTTTATTTCAGGGGTCACAGGCGAGCCTTTGGAAACAAAGACCTTTGACATGTGGGCAGGAGGTAATGCAGAATGACATTGTCAGTATTCAGTGGTATAATCAAGTTGATGTTTGACCACAACCAATTCCATGATACTAATCAAAGACTAAAGTCTCCCTCATGATAAAATGTTCATGAGATGTACCTAGAGAGGCATCATCATTCACTCTTAATACAAGCATGAGCAAAAACCTCGCACATTTAATATTACTCTTTTGAGGAAAAAACAATATGGGTGCACCACTGGCAGAAATTTTTCACAAACTTCACTTTTTTGACCACAATATTATGAATATGGAGTTGTAAACACCGTCGTTGACCTGTACATAGTGTATGTGTGTGGCTTGGTGGTGGCCGCCTGCTCCAAACCCATATTCTTAGCGTCGGGAAACAGAAAGTCATCTACCTGACTACAGGCGATCATATTTGGCCATAATGACACAAACGTTCAACATAGTGTCTTATGGGGGGAAAATGGCTCCGACTGATTAATTATATGGCTTCCCCTCAGATGTTTCTGACCTGTTAAAATATCTGCGGCCGCTCCATGAGGGAACACTGGTGTTTGTGGCCTCCTTTGATGATCCAGCTACAAAGTAAGATATACTGTATGTAACCATGACTAGTTTAAAATGTCTGTGTAATTCCCCTTACCAAGTTTTAATTGCTTTAATACAGGGGTGCCCAAAGTCGGTCCTGGGGGGCCACTGTCCTACACGTTTTCCAGGTTTCTTTTCCTGACACACCCGATTCAAATGATCAGCTCATCAGCAAGCTCAGCAGGAACCCGATAACGATCCTGATCATTTGAAACAGGTGTGTCAGGAAAAGAAACCTGGAAAACATGCAGGACAGCGGCCCTCGAGGACCGACTACGGACACCCCTGCTTTAATAGGTTATGACTTAGCGTCTTTTTGTAATAGCCCAGGGATACGTTTTGACTTCCCGTTTGGTTTTTGATTGAGATACAGTATATGAGGTACGCTAAACATAAAGGATGAACTGGTTCTAAACACCGATTAGCTTGGTTCAGAATCCACTTCCTGCTTCACTCTATACTTGGCCGCAGCCCCATTCTAAAGTTTAAAGTTAAATAAACACACACGTGCGCACACACATACACACATCTTTTTCATTGCCAGGATGAATGCAGAGTCTCGACGACTGTTTGAGGAGCTCGGGAGCACCGCTGTCAAGGAGCTTGCTTTTCGGGACAGCTGGGTATTTGTTGGCGCCAAGGGCATTGAGAACAAGAGTCCGTTTGAGCAGGTACTTAAACAGTGTCAATACTGGTAAGGCAAAATTTGCAGCACCTTATCACAAACGTTATTTCATTGCTCGATGTCATAGTTGATGTGGGAGTCCCGTTTTTCTCACCGCTCTATTACTAGCCTTTTCATTTCATGATACATGCTACAGCGCTTTGGACTGAAGCGCGAAATTAAAAGGATGACCGTGACTTTAATTGACCCCCTGCCCAACCCAAAGAATTAACCTACAGTATTTATTCTTTGGGATATTAGACTCACACTATTTTCTGTCTCACTTTTGTTATTTTTGAGCTGTCCTAGTTTTTGTAAGACACATTTTTCATCATGTACGGCACTTTTGAATGCAACAGAGGTTGTTTTAAAATGCTTTACGAATAGCATTGTGTCGAGGTTGCGTTTTATAAACACTAATTGTTGATCTCATGAGGCTTCATTTATATACTGCAATATGAGAGAACAAATAATAAATGGTCATTAAACTAATAGAGGTCTCGAAATGTAGAATAGTTAGAATGAAAATTGCATGCTCATTCAATAGATAGTTGAATTAAAATGCACTTTAATTATACGTTTATAGTAGTTGCTTTCATTCAGTTTGGTCAACCATATCGATAAAATCGTCACAGTCTGCAAGCAGCTGCTGCGTTGTCATTAAGAAGTGTTGACATTAGATTTGTTTTGTTTATCGCTAGCGAATGAAGAACAGTAAGAGCAGCAACAAATATGAAGGATGGCCGGAGTCGCTGGAGATGGATGGCTGTATTCCCTTACGGCCACCGGTGGCAGTTTAGTTCAGTCCTTTGTGCTTAGCGTTTCCCTTACAGCCAACCAGACAACCGACTGACTCATTGAAGCCAAGGAGCTGCTGTACGACCGCCCTGGTTAAGTCACACGCAGAGAATTTGGGTTGTGGGGCCTGATCTAAAAATAGAGAAATCCAGAAATGGTTGTGAAATACACCTTTTTCTAGTGATAGAAACGTGTGTGTGTGCGCAAGGTTAGAAAATGGCAACTTGAAACGTGACTGATGTAACAATGGAGCTGTAGTAGGCCCTTTTTCAATAGAACAGATACTTCTCCTACATGCCAAAAAGCTGAAACGTGTACGATAAAGTTGCACCATATCCTCAAGTTGTCAAAACGGTTTTAAGCATTTTAAGGAAGAGTAAAAGTTTGCAGCTCTGCCTGAAGTTTAAATGTAAATGCTGTATTTGGTTTTCAAGTCAAAATAGGTCTTTTAACGCTGTGACAAATATTTATGTGAAATTGTATGCACAATAGGTTTGTTACCTTAGAACTTGATGCAAAGCTTGTACTGTTTTTACTGAGAAAGCCTCAGAATTTTGTGACTAGTTCAACAGAAAAAGCTATTTATTTGAACGCAAAACACAGACGCTTTGTCATCAATGTTAAACTTCATAATATTTTATTCATAATATCCAATGCTGGTTGATATTTGCCCGCTGGGTACATTTTTGGAATGTTTGAAACTTTGCATATATGTTTTTTTTTCTTTCTTTCTAAATGTTTCACATGTTGGAACTATTTAAATGGTGTGAAATAAAATTGTGAATTATCTTGCTTGATTGAGTGTGCTGAGCTTTGTGTGTGTGATAAAAGATACTTTTAATTCAGATCATGTTTCTTGTCTAGAGTATTTTGTTGCATTTCTTACTGTTGTAGCATTCTGTGGTGTCAAGAGGTGGTGACTAAAGTAAACCCAAGAGCTTCATCTCTTTATTACTTAAGTCTGCAACGAAAAATGTGAAATAGGAGACTGATTAAAGCACATAAACTAAAAACGCATTTCTGCATCCCACAGAGTGCATTTATAATGTGCAGGTCAGTTGCACTTAAATATTACATGCAAACGCATTGTACTTAAGTTAAATTTGAACTACCTCATATTTATGTCGATCATGACGGTGGTACCTGGAAGCTGCTACAAGATTGATTGTCTAATGTCAAATGTTGGGGCATTGTGGTCAGCGGGCTCATAAAATCCACGAGAGGGCGCCAATAGATGATAGTGTAATCGGGGTTATTCGGTTCACTATGCTCCAAGCATTTCTTTGCTTATGAACATACAACTGCTCTTACAAACTAGATGAAACAGCTGCATGATATAACCGCCAGCATTTATACCAGCTTACAATTGTTTGGACACGTAAAATATAGCCTACGTATGATGCATTTATTAGCTGGTGGAGAGAGAGAGAGAGAGAGAAACTAATCCCCCGCCCCTCATTGAACTCAACTATCGCTATGAAAAGCTGTCGATTTTGCAAGCGTTATCAAATCAATTTGACAATATACATCAATTTTCTACATATTGCCGTTTACCCTCAATAGGGTCGCTGGCTTGCCGGTACCTATCCCAGCCGCCAGGGGACACCCCGAATTGGTTTTATAAGAATTGTTTATGTAGGAAAATACTTAGACGAGGGCGGGGCGCAATGTGAACGTATTTCACCAACTGCCATTTGTGTCACCCATAGGCATGTTTGGAAGTACAACCTGTTCTTAAGCGATCGTTTCTCCAGGAAAACCTGGAAGAAAAAGTAAACACAAGTAAACATTTTTCTGGCGTTGCAAAAAGACTTTTTGATTTTAATGGTGATGTATTTTATGCAAGTCTTATGTGCTCTGTGACTAGTCCAGGCTCGAAAGACTGGGTGGCCGAAAAGGCGGTCACGTGGACGCTGCACGATTGATGATTGGTCACAAAAGTGGCGCTTGGCTGATGAAGAAGATGATGGTAGTGGTGATGATGAAGATGATGACGAACCCTGTGGCAAGTGTACTCAAAGGAGTACTCGGCTGAGTTCGCACGCCGCGCACAGGCCCGCCGCCGTGGATCAGTACAACAACGTTCATTGCAAATAATGCCAAGTGACAGACATTATTGTTTGGCCAGCTAGCCAAGTAGTGAATGGCCGCTCGCGAGCAGCGGACGGGTACAGGCGGCGGCGACGGGCATCGTGTGATGAACAACAAGAAGCCCGGCACTGGCGGCAGAGAACAGGCGTACCTGCGGAGGAATACCGGAGAACAGTACCTCACCGGCGGCGGAGCGCCACAGACAGCTCGGCTGTCACCGAGGGACGGCGGCTTCTTAGGGGCATTGTCAAGACAACAACAAGCGCAGTGAAAATATTAAGCAGCCGGACTTTTTAAAGATTTTTTTTAAACAGTGTTTTTCACTAGATTTTTTTTTCCCCGTGTAAATATCGATCTATAACGTTTGTACGTAAGAACGCTGCGGGGTTGTTTGTGCTGAATTGGCTCGGTGTTCTCCCCTCCGCCCCCCATAAAAAAAAACAAAAAAATCCATCGCGGGACCTGACAGACACGATGTTGCATTGGGGTAAGTGAAGTTTATTGACTGAATTCTTTTGATATGGCCGAACGTCCCCCCCCCCCCCCCCCCCCCCCCACCTTCAAAGAACATTTACCCTATCTCCATTCGCCTGTCATTTATCGTGTTGACTCAGAATGTTTTGTAAAACAATGCGCCCGTTTGATAAATGCACACACGATATCATTATTGCGTGCATGGGTAGGTTTTGCATTTTTTTCCTCAAGTACGTACAGGCTGACATGTAAAAAGTCTGACAGGTTGCTCAAAGAATCATTACAGGCATCACTCTGGTCTACATCAGGGGGCACTAACCCTTTCGAAACTGAGCTGCTTTGACAGTTGACACTGATGACTAGTTGGATGTGTACCTCTCAATCATCGAATTTGCTCAAATTACCCTTGATTTCTTGTTGTTAGCCTTTATTGTTATTTGAAAACTCTGAATATGTTTATCTCTTCAAATAACGATCAATGTCGAAAACCTTCAACACTTAGTTTCTGTGAACCTCTGTTTGCAATTTCAACATTTCCAAGGGAATTAAATGTAATCCATTAATATTTTTTTCCTAGGAAATCACAATGTCCCATCACTGGTCAGCTATTTTTAGATCAGGCCGCCAGGCTACTCATGTGGTCCTTGGGGGTGACCTGGTCCCCGCGGGGACCATGTTGGTCACCGGTTTCATACATGCTGCAGCAGACTATAAATAACAGCCTTTCAGTGCATTTGACTTAGAGGGATGTTCCCAAAATACATGTTTGTTTTTCTTATTTTTCCTCTTGCATTGATGTGCAAGTATTGCATCTGATGTCCACAACAAGGGCGAGCGGGTGCTCACTTGACTAAAAAAGGCCGACAGCTGCTGAGCCACTCCAGTCAACTCTGATCTCTGCCAGCTCAGTCATCCATAATGTTTCAGGCAGCCTGGGAAAAAAAGACTCCTTTGCCACTCAAATAGCCCATTGTTTTCATTCAGGGTTTTAATTAAGGAGATGTTCTCTCTTTCTCACCTGGAACCCGTTACAGGATGCTTCTTCTGGCTGAAGCTGCTGAACTCCAACAACAGCAAGAAAAAGGGCTTGGATAACACATGCTTGTTTGTGTCTATCCACAGAGTGTGTGCTACCTACACTCCACTTGCCCATGCCTGACCTGGATTGGACAAAAGTCCTTGTTTTCAGCCTTGGCGCTGCTAACGCAAATGGAACAGGCAGTTTGTGTTTGGATTTCTTGATGTTTTCATGAGGTGTTAACATTTCACCCCAGGTGGACAATGCAACATGTGCTCAAGTCACTCGTGCATTCACTGATCTGAGCAAGTGTATCCCAATGATTTGACAAACGTTCTATGTTTTATTTTCTTGGATTTAAACGTGAGAAACTGTCCTCTCATCCCAACGGATCACGGTGCCTCCTCTCTCCACGTCACAGAGCCTCTATCTTGCTCTGAGGGAATAATGCTGAGTGTGGGTGAAGCGCCGGATACATTCAAGTGCTCCATTAATAATGCTGTGAAATGTTGTTGCATTAGTTTGCATTACCTTGCATTAGTTACCCACTCAATGTAATCTTCTTGCATAATGCATCTTGTCTATCACGCCTTTTACTTACCATCAGCCAATGTTGGCAAATACCAGTATGGCATGGCAGTAAATTTAAGGGCAATTAATTTGTATTCCTGTCTCCGAGGAGGAAAATCTACTCATTTTAGCAATTTAGAAGGCAGTGTGGTTAGTGGGAGGTAAAGCCCCGTTTCCACTGAGGTTATCTACTCATCAAAAGGCCAGTTTCTACGAGAGAACTGCCCGGCTCTACTTGCTTTTTTTGGGGGCACGTACTGCCTTGTGGTTAAAAAAAAAAAAAAAAAAAGAGTCTGGTTCCAAAACTTGGCATAAACACTTTGGAGTCCATTGATTGGTCAGAGAGAGATACAAAAGTATGCAAACCTCAAGGAAAGGTTTTCGCTTCCACGACCTACCTATGATGGACTTGAAGGACATATCATCTACTAGTTGATGCAATATTCCAGAGCTGCCAAAAACCAAGCACCGTGTCCAATAATCCTTCCGCAGTGTCCGTTGTTTTTGTTACGTACGGTTACTCCTTAGGCTAACGCATAGTGACGCAATGTTCTTTGGTGAGGAGCCGAGTTGAGCAGCCGAGTTGAGTAGCGTAGAATAGAGCAGAGTAGATACCATTGGTAGAAACATGGCTTAACATTCATGTTTTGGTATTGAACAATTCACAGAAGGTTTGATTTTTGTTCACTAATTTTTTTACCGCATCTAAAAAGGGGGAAAAAAATCAATCAGGAAAATAGACATGATGATAAATAATCTGCATTGACCGACTTTTTTTTTTTTTTTTTAAATACAACTTACAAGATAAAGATTCTCATACTGACACTTGACTGTTTACTGACACTTGACTGTTTACAACCTTGTTATGCTGATGTGGTCACCACACAACTGCTGCTTGTTTGAAAAGTTGTATGCAAAACGTGCTGGTGAAAACTACGTGTTATAGGAGGCAATTTGGGTTCGGCGCCAGCAAGCCAGCATGCCTAGTCAGGATAAGTGGCTAGCTATAGAAAATGGATGGAAGCTTGCCACTCATTCAAAAAATTCAAGGTAATATGAATACACAGCAATGTTCTATTAAAATGAAAGGTTGCAACCAACCACAAATGTTATCATTTCCACATTTTGTGAAATAAATAAACAAACAAATAATATGCTCATTATTAAGACAAATAACTAGCTAACTTAGGGACCTACTTTTGGTTTGAGATGAAAAATTATTTTTGATTTTATATAAACAGTAGTTAATTTATAGTCTCTAAAGTATCTACTATCTATGGCGCATGTGCAGTTGAAAACATAATACATATTAGAGCTGTAACTGTAATACTGTGTTACCGTTAAATCGTGATCTTATTTCTTATGCTTATCATACCACCAGAATCTGATACCAGCCCGTGGCTAGCCTCACATTATTTGTGTAACACGGACATGTTGGTTTCCAGATAGGGTTTTTGTTGCTCATCTCTGTTAACAACTAGGGTGGTACAGTAAGCAATTTACATCAGTACGCTTGTGGATTTTTTCATTTATCTAGGTCATTTAATTGTGAGGGCATTGAATTGATTGCAAACTGGACTTCTGGCCAGTCTGCATTTTAAAGTTGTAGCTTGTTATTTGCAGATCACAAAAGTGGTACTCATCGATTTACATGACACTTTATTATACAGGCGAATGGCGAACCCATCACGTTTTGTTGGTCGGGTCCTTTAAATGTGCGTAACCAGCAATTGCTACTGTTCTTAACAGAGTTGGAAAGGGCTTTTTCAAACATTTGTCTTAATGTTTCATTGATCGATTTAACATGCAGGGCGTAATCATCTGTTACGGTGTTAAGATTGTATTGCTGATTAAAATAAGGTTCTACTAAGTTCAGTGGTACAACTTGTTAAAAAAAATAAAAAAATCTCACAGTTCAAATCAGATCATGGATTTGCATCACAGATTCGATCATTTTTCGGATCAGCAAAAAATAAACAAACAAACCAAAAACAAAGATTCGATTAACTCATCAGTCCATGTATAAAATAAGAAGGTATCCGGCCTTATTGCATTTAAAGTTGTGGTCTTAAAATCTACCAGCCATATTTGATATCTCGAGTGCAATGTATTTTTTGTTTGTTTATTTTTTTTCTTTACTGGGAACAAGTGTTTTATAGAATAAACCAACTTTTATTCCAGTTAATCTTCTGTTTTATTTATTTATATTTGGGTTGTTTTTTCAAGAGTGAAAAAGACCTCAAAGTGCAATGAAATATTCAAGATTGGAGAGTTTTATTGTCATATGCCTAGTAATACCACACAATGAAAATCTTATTTTGTTCTTATTCTGCTTCCCCAAGCAGACTTCATTCCATAATCAAGCAAATAAGAAAGTAGGCAATAAAACAAAACAAAACAAACAGGAATACAGCAGTAAGGGCAGTAATAACGAACCACATATAAATGAATAGAGTTACATTCCGAGCATATTATGGAGTAGATAGAGTGGAAAAAACGGTTGATAGTGCAAAATTGTATGTATTTAGCAACTTTCCCGCAATGTGCAGGGTTTGTAGGTTGCATGTCTCCATGCAGTAAAGTGACTGGTGAATCTTGGCCGATTAGTGAGTGAGACACATCCTCTTCCTATAAACATGTAGAATGAATTACAAACAAGTCAATGTCCACATGACTGAAAAAAAGTAAAGAAAAAAAGCAGAGCAATAGCTGTCAGACAATCTGGTGTTGCCAGCTAGCATCTCGTTGCTAGCAGCTACAGTAGTAGCTGCTGGCTGAGATGCTGTAGACTTGGGCCATTGTGAATAAATTGACGATTTAATGGACTTTTAAGAGTCCGTGGTGTTGATGTTGATAGAAATGATGCCGTATAATGACAATAAGTGATAAGGCAAGCCGGAAAGACATGTCAAGCAATCCATCACGCCACCCCACAATGTGAGGCTCACCTTCAAAATAAAGAGGCTATTGCACCAGCAACAATGTGTATAAGATACATTTTATCGAGTTAGTCTTTATGTAGGCAGTGTGTTGCCTAAAAATAAAAAATCAGACTTGCCCATACAGTATAATCTTTAAAAGTAGCTTTTCCCTATTCCCTTTCCTTTTATATTACTCTCACCACCATACCTGGAAATATGGATTTGCCATTCTAATTGTAGCTCATTGCCGTCATTACACCCAGTGAAAGGCTAGCACATCTCACAAGTTCAATGTTAATATTCAAATTCAAGTTCAGTGTTTCAAACATGCATGGTTTCAGTGGAGCTTACGTGAGCAGCTAGCCTACATCATTAAGGTGTTTAACATGCTGTCTAACATGAGTTTTGTATGCTTCATCTTGATACATTTTGACCAGAACGACTTATAGAAAATAGCAATGGTACAATAAAATGAAAAATTTTCATAATTGTCATTATTGCGAGTTGCGACAGGGATCTTGCTGACAAGGTTTCCAAATGCTGGTAAATCCACGGTGAAAAGCGGCAGCATATCTCCTAATTAATATTCATCCAGAACAGGAAGTAAATAGTCTGTTATCAACGCAAAACAAAACTTCAGCATGTCCACAAAACAAAAAACAAAAAATAAAACAAGATAAAACACAAAACAATATTTGCAAACTCAAAATTAATGTACAAACACATATTACTCAAATACATGTAAATGAATAAAAATACTGTCTAATATACATTCATCCATTTGTATGGTGCCAACATCCTTTAGTGCAAATCTCAAAAACTAAAAACTAGAAAACCAAAAAAGGTAATTGCAAACAAAAAACACAAAAAAAGAGCATACAAGAAGAAAGGAGCACACTAAATTCTTCTACTGGAGGTGGTTCATGTGGGTGGAAGGAGGGGGGTGTGACCTCACAGCTGATTGGATGACAGGGGGCAACTGGACTAGACGTAAACAATGCTTGTCTTTTGAGCTTATTCCTGTGACAAATTATTTTTCTCTTTTTAAATATAAGTGCCACCAGCGGTTCAAACTTTGTTGCCGCTATCAAAGAATAGTGGTCCTGTCAAATGGCTTCCCGGGAGCCAGTCAAAATATGTCCAATGCAAATTAAGCACCAAGTTAACATGCCATTGCCGTGGCACGCTTTTAACGCTACACATATTTTTTGCATGTACTGATTTACCGTCCTCAAGAGATGTTGTTAGGGCACCTGCATTTTCCCTGGATTTAATACCTCAGCGTTGAGCATTTAAACCCCACTAGTGACATCTATTTTCTCAGTTTTTGTTTCATATTTTTTCTCTTTTTCATTTTTGTTGTAGTCGCATCTCCTTCTCCTCATT
The DNA here is from genome assembly GCF_059441005.1 of Hippichthys cyanospilos. NCBI lineage: Eukaryota > Metazoa > Chordata > Actinopteri > Syngnathiformes > Syngnathidae > Hippichthys > Hippichthys cyanospilos. Next base: position 26,976,377 of record NC_142370.1, on the reverse strand, counting down.
TCCTAAACAGCTGTGACTGCCTTTGTTGGCACAGACATTAAGCTATAGTTTGCCGCTTTCAGTCACACATTCAGCACATATTTTATCAGACAAAATCCCTTCAGCCCACTTTTGTCTGTGTCCCCCTCTTCTCTTGATCTCTCTCTTGTTCTTATTCACACACACATTTTTCCCACCCCTCTCCGAAAGCCCCTCGCTCCCTCCCTTTCTTCCATCTCCCCAGTTTCCAACTCTGCTGTCCAATAACAATCCCTTCCTGTCCTCCTCGCCACTTTTTATCCAGTCTTTTTATCTACGCACCCCCCCCCCCCCCCCCACACACACACACACACACACACACACACACACAAACAGTCCCCTGGCTCCTCTTTTGCCTGCATGCCCGATTTTCCAGCAGCAGTTTAATTACATGAGTTTAATGTGCAGTGAAACATACGTAGGGTTAAAAGTATAGGGTTTCCAAAGTACAGCGCCACCTTGAAGTTCGACAACATTTGAGTTTGTGAAACTGAACAAACGTTGATTTGACAGGATTGTCCAAGTAGTATAAGCAGAAGTAAATGTTTGACCACCCTTTCGTCAATCAGTTGGATATTATCAATCGCTAAAGTGTACCTGTAGTCCTCAAAAGGAAAAATATGGAGAATTGATCAAAAACTGCATTAACATTTTTATCTTTTGTTTTGATGGTTGTATTAAAGCAAGTTTAAAACAACCCGAGGAAATTATTTGCTGAGACAATATGCAAAAAGCCATACTGAGACACGGCCTCATTGTCTTTCCTCTCATTCATCTCCCATTAATTGCGTGTCATTTTCTCGGTAAAATGAGGCTAATTTGAGTAAATCTCCTAATTTTCCTGTCAATGCTGATGGATTGAAGTAGCTTTTGTCAGTATTGACTGAGGAAATTTGCAAAATTGATTCAGATTTGAGAGACTACTAGCAAGTATATGACATGGATTGAATGGGAGATGAATTGAAGGCAAGAAAGCTGTGAACTTGTCATATCTCTGCTCCCCGTTGGAAATTGGTTGTTGTCTCGACATATAATTTCATCAAGCTGTTTTAAGCTTTACAATAGCCAACAAAACCGAAAACACTTTTGGATGCAGTTTTTTGTTTTGTTTTGTTTGATAGTTGAGCACCACAGGTACACTTTCATCTTCATTTATGAGGTGAAATCATATGCATGTTTTTTCTCTTTTTTTAAACTAAAACATGAAATCAACTACTAATGTACTGTAAAATATGAACACAACACACTCTAAAGCATTCTACTACTACACAATTAATTGATGAGCGTCTAGCACCAAAGGGTTGTGACTAATGTGGCGTTCTAATTGACTTTAATTTCTGGCTTTAATACATTTTTACAGTCAAGTATAGGAGAAGAATCAGCACTTCTACTCGATTTGTATTTACCGTAAGTGTACCTGCTTAGTGTCTGTGACTATTCAAGGTTGGTGACATGGCTTTGGCATGACATGTTATGTAATGTGATATAAAAACATTCTGCTTTGAAAGTGTCAACTGACTCGATTTGACTTACATTAAAGTTCATTATCTGAATTAGAAAGAAAGTCTTTGTCTGACCCGTATTGTTTGTCGTATAAATTTGTTCCTTATCCACTAATAATAATGGGAAAATATGGTGCACTCCTAAAAAATGGCAATTCCGAGATCAGCAACAATATTCTGGTTGTGGACGTTTTCCATTTGCCTATATCACATTCATGAACATTTTTTCCCCCCTTTTTCGGTCTTTTTCACTACCAAATAAATTTGGGAAAACCAATACAAATGAAAGTGTGCATTCCTTGTTGTTCCTCATGAGTAGGAAAGGGAAAGATGTGGAAACGCAAAGTTTGTTTTAGTTTGACTACGTTTTTACGATTTGTTTGTATGGAATGGAGATTATGTGTGTGCCTGTGTTTTTGTGTGTGATTGAGAGACAGTGATGGTTTGATAACTTGGTTTGGTATGTGGATTTCATGGGAACTCCTTGCCCTGAGGACATAGACAATAAGCTCCTGCCTAGAAGGACACTTCTCTTTTTTTCATTTGCTCCGTTCAAGCGGAATATTCCCCATTTCTTGTTTGAGCCTTTTCTATGTTTTTACTAAGCATCTTGCAAAATCTAATGTCGTATATAATCGTCTTAGAGTTTTTATTGTCATTGAGCGATTTTTAATACTCCATGTAAACACTACTCTCAGTATTGTAACACTTAGCTAGTCGTAATACAATTCTGGTCAGCACTGACTCGTGTGTTTGTATTCCCGCCAGGATTTTCCTCTCTGTTGGCCTTTTGGTCAAAATACACAAAAGGATAAAGAATTATAGTGAATTAAATAGATCCTATAGAGTATCTAAAGTAGTGGAGTCAACGGTTTATCAATGAACTGCTGAATTTCACCTGTCTGATTTGTGCGTGTGGCAAATGCAGTGAACACATCACTTCAAACACAGACGGTGGTTGACGGAAGCCGTTAGCTAATGCTCATCCGCGCTAACGCTGCAACGCTGCTTTTTTAGCTTGGTCTTAAAAGCTCTTCCCGTTGCTCCTCGATGACACAGCGTCCAATGTAGCTGCTAAGTCATGGGCTGAGAATCTGCATTGGTGCCCGTATAATGCAGTTTAACTCCACTGTAACGTTACCAGCTGGCATCTTTCGACAGACGTTCAACATTTTCGAAATATGTGTGAAGCTTCGCTTTATAATAGGAGGAAATTGTCTGGACTTGGTGTTGACTGTGCCTGTAAGGGACTCAAGAGCAGATACCAATGACACACGCGCCTATGTAGGTAAATTGTAGAGCACAAAAGTGGAGCAAGTTGCAACCTGAGACAGCTAACTTATAACAATGGCCATGTACTGACCCACATGTTTGGTTGTCAAGTAAGTAATATGTGAGGGGGTAGTAAAAGTGAGTTAATGCACTGTTCTAGACCCCACTCTTTTCTTCTACTGCACCAATACACTCCCTGACATACTGAACACATGGCATGAGCTCTCACAGCATTCATTCTTGCATTGATCTCTGAAAGGCGCGCATCAGTCATAAGTGTGAAGAGTCATATTTTCTGTTCAAGAGGGCTTAATACGCACAGTTATTGTTTGGGACCTTTTTGGGAACAAGTTACTTCTAGATTTTCTGCGGATTGTTCCACGCATTTGAGTTCATTTGTTTGTTAGATGTTACTCGTCTATTTGATAATATTGTGCATTTCCTCCCTCGATTGAAATTCGAGGAAGTGTTAAGAGAGTCTATTATCAATTTTCACAGGCAATTATTAGACTGATTGCTTTTGGATGACTGACATTTAATAATGTTGTTTCATAATATGAATAATGTTAAATAATTACAATAACATGAAGGATGGGAACGTAGAAGATCATAATGTAGACTGTAAGCCTATGTAGTATATAATAAAGTAGTAGGGCGGCTTGATTTTGCCTAACAAGAAATTCACGATTATTGTCCCTGTCAATTTTCCGATAACAATAAAGATTTCTTTCTAAAATACAAAATAATGACAAAGTATTTTGAATGTCTTTTATTTAAACTTAGTTTCCTTTATTTCAACTCAAAGTTCGAGTGAATTTAACTCTGTTAATACATATTACACTATCCCTTGGGATTTAGTGGTTTATTTCATCCAAAATATGTAATTGTATCAAAACAAAAAACAATCCTTTTAGTTCTGCAATATAGTTCCAGCAATCTCGACAGGAAAACAAAAAACAGTCGGACAGAGCGAGACACACGCACACACACATGCACACACACACACACAAACCCCACTTAGCATTGTATTAGAGGAGTTGTTAATAATACACAAAGAAAAGGGTTATACTGGCATTGAAACTTTCCTTTTAAAATCAAAGGAAATTAAAACAGCACTTATTTCTACAACGTGACGAAACAAGAGGCAATCAGTCTTGTAATGTGATAGACTTTATTTCTGTGTTTTTGATAAACTGTAGGGAGGCACGGGGGAAGAGGGGTTAGCATGTCCGCCTCACAGTTCAGAGCCCCGAGTTCAATTGCAGTCCTCTGGACTTCCGGTCGGAGTTTGCATGTTCACCCCGAGCTCTCGTGAGTTCTCTCCCCAGCTTCGTCCCACATTCCAAAAACATGCATGTTAGGTGTATTGGACACTATAAATTGTCCTTAGATGTGATTGGGTGCGTGAATGGCTGTTTGTCCCTGTCAGCCCTGCAATTGGCTGGGAACCAGTCCAAGGTGTCCCTCGCCCACTGCTCGAAAAAGGCTGGGATAGGCACCAGCAAGCCTCCAACCCTAGTGAGGAGAAACAGCTTTAGAAAATGGATTGATGATTAATACTGTATCTAAGTACAGTAGAACATTAGTGTTTTTTCTATTTATTAGTAATTCTTTATCAACATTTCTTGCAACCTGTACATCACTACATTTCCTAAATGGATACTGTACACTTTTACAGCGGCACACTTCCTCTAACAAAATAAAAAAGCCTGTATCATGATTAGACCCTTTTACGCTATATCACACATGCCACAATCCAGATATTTTGAATATACTGTACCTCTATCGAGATTTTGCAATAGCAGGCTTATGTCACCAAAATTCCCTGGTTTTCCTTTTAGCATACAAACATTTTTAAATTAATTTGTACTGTACTGTTCACCCACTATATTTTTGACAAAATTTAGGTTCAACATGACAGTTGTAAATACCGTATTTTCTGCACTATAAAGCGCACCTAAAAGCCTTATTTTTTTTAAACGCTGATGGTGCGCCTTATAATCAGGTGCGCCTTATGGATCAATATTGAACTTGGGATTTGTAGATGGGGAATGAACTGATAAAGTAAGCTTTACTTGTTTCTTTTGTGTGTTTACAGTTGAACAAGGTTGCTCATATTGACATTGAGTTATTATGCTATTGAGAGTTTAGAGTTATTGTTTGAGTTATTATTGTTATTACTTTGAGTATTACTATATTGTGATTGAAAACGTTTTAAAATATGTCATTAATTGAGGGTGCGCCTTATATATGGAAAACGTTTTCAAATATGTCATTAATTGATGGTGCGTCTTATAATCCGGCGCGCCTTATGGTGCGGAAAATACGGATGAGAGTTTAAAATCAATTAGAAGCTGACTGACTGTACGGGATGTGTTGATACACCGGAGTTTTAGTTGGTGAATAGCTTGTAATTCTCTCAGATTTATTACATATTCTTCCCACAGGACCTCGAATGCATTCATTTCAGTAGAAAAGTATGACTATATCATAACACGTGGTCTTTGTCAGCATCTTAACTATGTTGTTTTAACTGTGTTGTTTTTGTTGTCTTGCAGGCTTTAGATGAAGACATGTGCTTGAAGGCTCCATTGCTTCCGGACAGTTTGTGAAGATACGCGACTTGGATTGGTTAGTAAGGCCTTGAAGGAGTGCCGCCTGCTTGGCTTTTTGATGATCTCGAGGTGGATTAGGAAGAAAATGCAGAGCATGCTACAAAGGAAAGTGTGATATTAACCTCCTGCAATCTCACTGTAGAAGAAATGTTGAATGAAAGAGGAACAAAAGTGGCTGAGGCTCACTAGTTTGATCACAAAAAAAAGAGTGTGGTGGACAGGCAAAAGTGAGCGCTAGAGACGGAGACTGACTGTGGAGAAAAGCTGCAGAGGCAGTGTCAGCAGCAGACGGAGAAAAAACATCATGGCTACTGACTTAGGAGAGCCCACAGGCACAGAGGACTCGTCAGAGAAACCTGATGGACAGAGGGAAGAGGACCGGGAGAGTAGGGCAAACACACAAAGGGACAGGTCAAGCAGCACCCCATCAGATGTTCGCTCATCTCCGGTTCAGGGGAGGAGAAGAACACGCGAAGCTCATCAGGAGGGTGTGGTGACCTTAATCACACCTGAACCTTACTTCTCAATGCCCACTTTGCCAGTTGACACAGGCCAGAAAGGTCAGAGGAGGGAGAAGCGTTTCTTCAGGAAGAGCGTTGAGATTTGCGAGGAGGAAGATGAAGTGGCTCTCCCAGAAGCGTCCCACAGCGCACCCAACCTGGAGCTGTGCTCTTTTGATGCTGTTTTTTCCAGCAGTGTCTTGCAGCAAGGAGCTGCGTCCTGCACTGCCCTGCGCCAGGATCCTTCCTGTTCCAGTGGCCAGGAGCCTGGCAATGTTGGCCCTCCTTCTTCACCTCCCCACAAGGGGAAGGAGAGGGAGCGTGAGCAGGAGGAAGAAGCAGAGATGAAAGCTGTGGCCACCTCTCCTGGAGGCAGGTTTCTCAAATTTGACATTGAATTGGGCAGAGGAGCTTTCAAGACCGTTTACAAAGGCTTGGACACTGAGACCTGGGTGGAGGTGGCTTGGTGTGAACTTCAGGTATTGTGACATCTCTTTTCTTTCCCTATACAGTGAACGTTTTCCAATTAGTCGTCCGCTATTCACAAATGCACACTTTTGTGGTGTGCAGCCTATCCTAAGATATATTGCCTGTACAACTCAGATGCCCAATCATCAAATACCTGGCTATTAGGGAAGTAGTAATTGGTATTAAGGAAGCATGTTAAATTCATTATCTCAAAGATGAGCGACGAACATACTGTATTCGTCTGTCTGGGAAGAGCAAACTTGAGCCTGTGTTGGTAGTGGAATTTATAGAGTCATTGCCACTCTACTTATTTTTTCATTAACATGATATTTTCTCCACAGTGTAGTTTGTGCATATAAATTACATTTGGCACATTGGCCATTTAAATTCCTTTTAAATATAAAGTTTATGTTACCGATATTTCTAACCGGGAAGTAAAACACCTTGTTAGCAGAGACTGCGTCTTGTACCGTGTGGCTGCTTTGTCCAATTCATGACATAGCTCAATGGCGGCGGGACACGCAATATGCATCCATCCATCGTCTTGATCGCTCATCCTTATGAGGTTCTGGTTGATGAAGACTTTTCCAAAAGTGTGAATACGGGGCCAAAAGAGGTGTTTAACTGACATCAAAATGCGAAACGCGTCAATAAACCACTCTTACTAACGCGTTCCTCCTATCAAATCAGTCCCCGTGGAAACCCAGTATTCATTACAATAGTTTCACCCACGGGTGAAAAATTCACCTCTGACATATGTGGTCAGTCTGTGTCCTCCCAAACACACGTTTTGGCCACGGCTTTTTGACGGAAAAACAGTTGTTGCTAATAAATAAAACGTTGCAGTTTACTTGGCTGACTCGGTGCAAAATCTCTCCTCCTCAGCACCTGAACCAAAACAAAACTAAAAGATGTGGATAATGTCGACTTGTATTTTCTCTTGTACAGTCGGTGTGTGGCGGTGTAGGCACTTTGCAAATTGCTCCCGCCTGCCCTTGTAGTCATAATGGCACTTCAAGCCGTTTTCATCTGCACAACTGGGTAGATGCGAGACTGCAGGATAAGCAAGGAATGCTTAGAAATTCATTCATAAAGGAAAATAACACTTTTGGACTGCTTCGGGTGAGAAATCAACCTTGGAACATGGTGTAAAGTTTCAAAAATTTGACTTGTCATGTTACAAACCCTGTAAATCAAATACACCATTTGGTTGTCTGAGTAATGTAAGGTGAGTTTAAAATTACACTCAAGTATTTTACGGTTACAGAGAGGTGTCAAAATTAACCGATCAAACAACAATCTACTATCGAAGTAATTGACAACTATATAATCGTGTAATTGTTCGAGGCCGTTAGAGGCTGCAGTTGAAAAAATGTTGGTGAGTACAGGATCGATCTTTCTCTTGTGATATTGCTCGGTTTTTATTTTGTTATTTCTTTTAATCCAGAAGCAATATCAAATAAACAACAAGTAATTTAACACACAGTAATAGGGAAATTCATAGGGAAAATCATGTTATAATGCATTTTGATGCTGAATAAAATTATATTTATTATTTGATAAATTAATCAATAGAATGATACATTTTAAAAATATTTGATGGTGACAGTACTAGTTTAAACTGTTTCCAGAGTGCCATTAGTTACTGATTTCATTGATTCATGTGTTTGTTTAAACTTTTCTCACTATTCCTCACAAGGCTTGATCCTGGCCCTGCAAATAGCTAGGTTTTCTTTCATTGCAATAGTAGTCCCATAAAAAAAAAAAAAAATCATCAGTGGCATTTGCCTGGCAGAAGGGTTAAACTTCATACACCGCACAGCAATTATTCAATCATCCCGCCTCAGTTACACCTTTCATAGTAGCTTCATAGCCAGGTGATTCACATATCAAGATCAGGTGATTCACATATCAAGATCATGTCTTTCCCACAGAACTGGGAACTCAAAAAAGCAAAGGAAATGAAATAGAGGTGGTGAGAAAGTGGGATTTGGTTGTACTGGCATAGAGTATTACCTTGGAAAGAACAAAAATTAGACCTTTGCATATCTGCATGCTAAAGAAGTATTTGAGATTTTGAGGAGAACCGCAATTGTCTTGAATAGAAGAAATCTTTGCTGTTTGTCAAAGGTCTTTTCTATTCACTCATAGTTGTTACAAAGGGACATTATTTGAATGTTTGTTTCTGATCATGATGACGTTTTATTTCTGGTCCCACACATTGTTGTCGGATTGATGCAATCATACATGAAATGGAAATGGAATGGAAATGAATGCTGAGGCGTAATGCCGAACACTGTAATGTGCAGTTAGCATCAGTGGGAGACATTCTTGTGGAGGAGAATAGAAAGTACAATACAAAGCACTGTTGTTGCATAATTCCTCTTCGGTTACTTTTTGTGTGTGTTTGGTTTGGAGCTAATCCTTCATATCTTTCTAGTTGTGTTAAGCCCAACTCCATACTTTCCACCATGTAGAATGCATACATTGCAAGTCACCTTCACACTGGTTTGGTTTTAGTATTTCTATATCACATTCGTTGGCTTCGTTTTCGTCCGTCGTTTTCGGTTGTCCTGTGACGTATATTAGGGATGGGGTGAGGCACAAATCTCACGAGATGAGGTTTTGGTTGAATATAAAAAAAAGGTTGATTTAATTGAGCACACTGATATATAATAACACATTAACAGGTAAATATAAACATAAGCAGGAGAGTCGCTTTTGTCACAAGCTCATTTTTCGGCAGCAGCTGAACTTATCAAAATACACGCACCTCGTGTTAGCAACTGTGGCATATGATAACGATGGCTTATAAAAAGTGCAAAAAAAATTTTTTTTTTTTTTTTGCAGTGTTCATAAGCCATCCTTATCATATACCAATACTTTACCATTCATTTCCACATCTACAAAACCAAAATATTGCCATACAGATGATTTGAAACTAATAAGAGCACCGTGTTTGAGTTTGGGCGACAGACGTCGAGCAAGCACCACCACAACCTTTATCCAAAGGAATCGTTTACACAAAAAAGTACGTATGATAAGATTGAGACATGATGGATCAAGGAAGCCGCTCCGTTGCACATCGGGGAAAACACTAGGGCAGAATAGTCACAGCAGGGTATGCCTCAAGCCGGAGGCAAAGGCAGAGCCAGAGGCAAACAAGGGGTAAGGGCAACAACCACACACCTCAGGTCTTGCATAGAATAGAATAGAATGGAATAGAATAGAATAGAATAGAATGCCTTTATTGTCATTGTTATAGCTGGTCTACAACAAAATTTGGAGAACATTATTCTCATAGTCTTGTTTGTATCATAAGCTATACAAGTTCCGTAGCCGCTTAGCTTCACTAGGGTGATGTCTAACTCAGCTTGTCTTCGGGAAGTAGGCTGGTTGCCAGCCATTTGCACGGCACGCAGGGACAAACAACCATTCACGCACCGAATCACACTTAAGGACAATTTAGGGTGTCCAATACACCTACCAAGTGTGTCCATACTAGAGCCGCTTATGTCTCTTGCTGGTGATTTTACAGTTTAGAAAAAAAAATGTTTTAAGATTGCATTTCATCAATCTCATCCAATGTTCTTCTAAGCTGCATTTATTTACAGAAGTAAGGCAGACATTTTGCACTTTAATTCAAAGAGGATGTTCTATATAGCTAGTAGTTTAAATCCTGGCTAAAATGAAGCAAACCTTAATTTGAAATTTCTATATAATTTTTGCTTGTTTTCTTTAAAATCAACAAGAGGGGTGAAATAAGAGCTGGGAGTCTGCAAAAAATCGGAAATCAACTTGTTCACGAAAAGAATGGAGATTTTATTTTCAGGCAAAATCGACCAGTCAATCGAGCAATGGACTAGTATTGCGGATGACTCGATGAGTGTTGCCTATTTCAAACCTGTTCCTCGTTCCTGCTCGAAATCATGCTCATCCTGTTTCTCGCAGCATTTTTCTTAACAAAGCTCTTCAACAATTGCTTGTGCTTCCTTTCTTAGAAATGTGAAGTTGGAGATTGCTAGGGTTGTCTCGTCACGCTCACAAATCTTTTGCCGAACTACACTGTGCAAGCAAAAGCTAGCCAATCTCAGCGCATCACATAATAATGGTCTAACTCTTTATTGGCTTCAGCACCCCTTGGTAGACCTTGTTTCAACACGTATGAATTAATTATGCCTGTCTGTGGGTTTTGCTACGTGTGTGTTTTGTCACGAAAGAGTTTGCTGGAAATAGCCTGGTTTATATTACTGTGCTACTGTATATCATGCGAAAAGGGCAGCGTGTTGCTAATGAGAAAACATGCGGAGAATGTGAGAGAAACTGCACAACAGTGACAAGATGTTCTCCATGCGAGGGGAAAAAAAGCTGTGAGAACAAGTGGGAGACAGATGAACCAATGGAGGATTATTGTGGCATCCCTCCCCGAGAGCAGTTGCCTAGCTAATACCGAGTCACCGCATGCAGAGAGGAAACTCAAGCACACACAGACATGCCCACCAAGGCTTGATACAGCGCCGCTTTGACTATAACACTCTTGTCACATGAGCTGCGCCATGTATTCCTGATGACCAAAGTCCTTTCAAAGCACAGTGACATTTGAATGAGCGATTGAGCAGTCAATTTGATGACATCAAAATTACTACTGACTCTCAAGCATTGTTACAACAAACAAAGGATTATGTAAGATAATGATTTTAAAAGGCCATTTACAATGTGATGCTTTTCGTGAGCGCACCTTGCTTATCTTCCTGGAGCCACAAAGACTAGAAGCCAGGGGATTAGATGTCTATGCCAGCATGAAAGTATGGGAATTTAAAGCTCACAGTGTGCCGACATCATTGCTTTTACAGTTTCTCTTCTTTCTTTCGTCACAAATTCAATTGACACAGAAGAGAAGACAAATACTGTATCTCCGTTACATACAATTACTGTATTACACTCCTTGTCTCCATCGGTGGATGTGTTCTTCAGGAAGATTGATCAATCAAATTCTTATATCTAAACATAATTTTTTTGGGGTGTAATCTAAACCAGTTAAAATCGGAAAATCGGTTCCGATATAAAAGATGTTAGTACAGATTCACAGTATCAAAGAGAATCTAGCCATTCATCTTTAAAATACTGTATATTGAGATAATTGAGGTAATAAATTGCTGAATGTTTTCCATTTAAGATTAATGATACTCATTCTGCTTTAGAGTCCAAACGGTCAATTTCTTAAGTCTTATAGCAGACTCTTTTTTTTTTTAAGTAAAATCCATCCATCCATCTGCTTATTAGCTGACTTTTTTTTTTTTTTTAAGTAAAATCCATCCATCCATCTGCTTATCAACATCCTCAATAGGGTCACGGGATTGCTGGAGTCTATCCCAGCTGTCTTCGGGCAGTAAGCGGGGTACACCCTGAAGTGGTTGCCAGCTAATTGCTGGGCACACAGACATCCATTCACGCTCACAAACACACTTAAGGGCAATTTGGAGGTGTCCAATGGACCTACCATCCATCTTTTTGGGAATGTGGGAGGAAACCTGAGCTCCCAGTGAAAACCCACACAGGCATGGAGTGCATGCAAACTCCATACAGAAAAGCCGGGGCCAGAATCAAACCCGCAACGTCTTCTCCATGTGGTGGACGTGCTATCACTGTTCCAAACGTTATCATAACCGTTTTTACGAAATCAACCACTAATTTAATTAAAATCCTTTCATGGATAAAACATATTGTTGCTGCCAGGCAGAATTCTCAAAATTGTGAGTGCACTATTTTTCAGTAAATTTAAAATAAAAACACCATCTCGCTTGAGTTACCAAACAACATTTCAAGTTGGCATTTTATCTTCTATAGCTATCGTATCCATTATGCCTAAACATCAACACAACGCTACCTCAAAATTATTCTCTCAAATGAATGATTGGTATGACAGTCATCCACATCAAAGTAAGCACAACTCACCAACACCCGAGCAGATAAAATCCTTTACTACTTAACTAAAGCAACAACTGTGGTTACATCATATTCCCAAACTCTTCACAAAGGTCTTAGAGCCACGAGTGATGTAATGAATAAAACTATGATGACTAAGCAGCATAATAGACAGAGGTGAATCTTATTCTCGAGGCTGACTTGCTTCCATCTGTATTGAAACATTAAACCAGTTTTTTTTTCCAACAAAACAGAATTACTAGCACGACTAGTGGCTATCTTGAGATTTTAGCCTAACATAGCAGTCTACAGCTTCACTCACTGCTACACAGCGCAGACTCAACACCAAGTCCGAATCAGTGTTTTAAGCAGAACATTTGTTGGTGATCCCCCCTCAAGCATCCAGAAACTAGCAACTTAGCAAAACAAAAAGATGGCTTGAACTTTATTGAGCTTACTTCACACTAACTTCTTGTGGATGCTCTTCTCTCACCACCGCAGTCCTTTCAGAAGTGTCACCAAAAATAAGGAACGGAAAAGCAAAACAAAGCAGAGTGACCGAATTGATGCTGCCTAAAAAGAGGTCTATTGAAGAGCGCTGATTGCTCATGAAATATCATGATGTCTTGTATGACGAAAGTTCACTATTTTTCATCAAAATGTGTCTGTATGGCACTCTTGCACCTTCTTGCTTTTTGGCCATCCATAATTTTTGTTGGCGTGAGTGAGCATTCGGGGTGATCCTGGGAGTTAATTACAGCGGAGACCTGTCAGGCTAGAACAAAAACCCTGCACAGACAGCATACCAGCGGCAGCAAAAAGCAGACTGGTTCAACCCAGTTGTCCCAGACTGGAGCAGCTCAACACAGCTCATACTGTACACTCCCTTTAAGGCCATTAAGTACGTGGATTAGTTTTGCCATTGTGTAATCTGCACCTCGTGCTCTCAAAACAATGCTTTGGCAGAAAGCTTCTCAAAGGTTCTCTTGTTTGGACACGACATATGTTTGGTTTATTTTCTAATACGGTGTCGATAAAAAACTGTAGTGAAAGCCTAAAGGTAAACTAATCGAACAACAAAGAAGAAAAGAGTTTGAGATGGTTTTGGTTATTCCTCATGTCAACTGGAGGCTATCGAAAGGCGTCAAATGGTTTCACAGGTGCTGCATCCCCAGGTCTAGAACTCCCATCCAGCCACCTAAAAACCCATTCAAGGTAGAATACAAGGGAAGAATCCTTTCGAAAAATGAGATAGAGGGTTCCCCTTCCAGAATGACTCGTGATGCCGGTAACTCCTGGTTCTGATCACGCAGGAAGCATTTGCATGAGTTGAGGTCATCCAGTGACATAGTATTGATGGACGTCAACATTTAGAAACAGCGGTGCCGGGTTCAGCAGTACCACTTTGACTGCACTGTAGCTGAACCCAATCGAGCCAAACGGATCAGACACATTTGGTCTGTCACAGCCTGGAGCTCTCAAACCGTCAATGAACAGGATGTTTTGTCATCACTGAGTGATTAACTCTTGACACCATGAGAGACTGATTATGTATCAGCCTGACACCGCATTTTAGTTGTTTCGAAAATGCATTTCGGAAGTAGCCAGTCGTTTCGGTATGGGAAACCTGGAATACTTTCTGATTGATGGAGGGTCAATCAGATCAATTACTGAAGGTAGAAAAGACAAGTTGACAAGCTGCTTATGTTGGATGCTTGGACACAGGACAGCCATATTATCCCTAATGAATTTATTGTGCAACGGAACCTTGGATTATGTGATTGATCCGTCCAGAAACTCAGACAGAAACCAAATCAGATGAAAAACCAAGGCAATGTTTTCCATAGGAAGTCCTTTTAATCTGTTAATGTGAATGAACAGAAATGACTAGCGAAATTAATAAATGAACAGTAAGGATCATTTTTGTCTTTATTGAAGACGTTTGATGGCTTCTGTAAAACAACAAGAGATGGCGGTGGTGCTCTTGTAAGGGTTACTCGGCAGGTTGTTTTGACATGACATTTTTCTTGAATTCTATGTTGTTTCTTGTCTTATGAAAAGTCTCTGGAGTCCTGTCACACAAAAAATTGTCATCGATAACATGGACCTTCCAGGTTTCCTGGTGAGATCAGCTATGCATTTGCCATTTTGGACTTTCAACAAGTTTATCTCAGGACTAGCACTTAAAACATTCGCTAAATAAGTGCGTAACCCTTTCAAGGATACTTTATTTATTTCGCCAATTATTAGCCATTAAGCCATTTTGAGCTGGAATTAGTTGAAATGTTTTCTGTATTTTAATTACTTTGATAGCTACATAATTTTTAAGTAATACATTCAAAATCACATTTTGCTATTTGCTGTCAACTGGAAATGACTTCATATGCAATCAGGCCCCAGGTAACAAGCAATCAACCAATTGTGCTTAATTTGCTAACATCACACGACTTAACCCAGAAAACAGGTGTTCCGTGATTGATCCATTCTTGAGCATTAAGCGTATTTGATGACATTTTCAGTAGACAACAAGTGGCGGAATGTTTTTAAAGGTATCAATTGCACCTGGAAAAATAATGTACCGTATTTTCTGCACTATAAGGCGCACCGGATTATAAGGCGCACACTCAATTAATGACATATTTTAAAACATTTCCCATCTATAAGGCGCACCGGATTGTAAGGCGCACCCTCAATTAATGACAATTTAAAACGTTTTCAATCACAATGTAGTAATACTCAAAGTAATAACATTAATAACTCTAAACTCTCAATAGCATAATAACTCAATGTCAATATGAGCAACCTTGTTCAACTGTAAACACACAAAAGAAACAGGTAAAGCTTACTTTATCACTTCATTCCCCATCTACGAATCCCAATCTCAAGGCGCACCATCAAAAAAAGAGGCTTTTGGGTGCGCCTTATAGTGCGGAAAATACGGTAATTATCAAATTAATTCTAGACAAAACATTATCCTTTTACTGGTCAAAATGGCTAAATAAATAACGTATCCCTTTAAAGTTAGCAGAATTAAAGACAGAGCATGTCTAAAAAGCACACAAAAGACCAGTGTCAAGTCTTATTGATATATTTGTATATACAATGGGCTTTTGAGATTGCTATTCCAGTTCAAAATGGTCAGTGAACTTGGCCTAGTGGCCTCTCTTTCTAATCTGGCATGTGGCCCAGCCCCTTTTCCAGCTATCTATCTTGTTACCGAGGGCTGTTGTGGCTTACAGTAATCTAATCCCAACCACCCGCCACCTCGGACTGCCAAATGCCGGATGCTTACTTGCACATTACGGAATCAAATGCACCAAATTGGACCTGTGTCTTAAGAACCAAACAAAGCTCCTCCTGTATGAACTCGCCTTGTTTATGTTCTCACTTCCTAATTCACAAGATGATCAATCTAAACATCTAGCCAGTGAGCCTTTTATGAGGTTATTTCTGGGATAGTTAGACCTGTTCAGCCAGATGTCTGATCAGCCACAACAATATCTGTGTGTGGTCCGTCATGAGCAAAAAGGTGCCGCCAAACTACGGTAATAAATATATTTAATTTAGCAGCAGCACCGCTGACAACCGTTGAGTATGGATGCAGATGGGGGACAAGGTTTTGCGCAGGTCTTTTCTAGCCATAATTGAACTCTGTGTGAACTGTACAGCCTCAAAGACGACTTGATGCCTGCCGCACTAAGGAGACACCCAGCATCTGCTGAGGCAGCATTCGTCTCGCATTGTGCTCGACACTCGGGATCGTGCTTCGACCGAAAGCTCCCAAACGTGTTTATCACGGACGATATTATTAAAACACGATCAGTTGGGAAAGGGACCGGCGCACTTGGTGTATAACGTTGTCAGGCACGTTTACACAAGCGTTACCTAAGGTAGTTGCTGAGGCCAAGCGTGACGGTGAGCCTCGACTTATTCTTAGCCATAATAGTGCAACAAAGAGCAGCCTGGTTTTCTGTTGATGTTACGAGAGGAGGGCTGGAGAGGACGTCTCCAGCACTACTTCCACAAAAGGACACTGAATGCATTTTGAAAGAAATGGGGAAACAGGACTTGCGAAAGCAGAATTGTCGGGAGAGTATTACATGATTGTCATTTCAGACCTCTTTTATATGTCCCTCATTTGCGAGAAATTTGCTTTGATAAAGCTAAAGAAATTGATAGCATTGATTTGTGGAAAACCTGCCTATTTTAAATGACATTTATTTTTAGT
This sequence comes from Hippichthys cyanospilos, assembly GCF_059441005.1. Taxonomy (NCBI): domain Eukaryota; kingdom Metazoa; phylum Chordata; class Actinopteri; order Syngnathiformes; family Syngnathidae; genus Hippichthys; species Hippichthys cyanospilos. Next base: position 26,959,849 of record NC_142370.1, on the reverse strand, counting down.
AGCGTCTGCGATACGAGCATCTGCCTCGAGATGTTCTTTGTATTTTTTGTTAGCTTTTGCCTGAACACAAAATATTACACCTCATTATCATTAAACCATCTACAAATATATGTTATTTGAGGATGAGACCTAATACATGAAGTTCCTTGGATTCTGTATTTGTGGAAAAAGCAGTCAACAACAGTTGCAAGTGACAGCTCTAAAAATAGTGCACTGGATTCTCCGCGATATTTCAAACGCTTCGATGTTTTTGCGTGAAAAATATTCTTGTGGCTGCATCTTCATATTCATTAACACTTCATTCTTTTCTTTACCTGACATCCACGGTACTTGCACTGTTGTGCCAAGAAACAGAGAGAAGAAAACACTCTACCCTACACATTGTGCCTCTTCTCACAATGATTTTTGCTGTCATGTGAATGAATTGGATTTTTGCCTTATGCTTTTTTTTTTTTTTTGTCAGCCATTCTGGAGATGTGTACTCAACTGTGTTGGGAGGGGGGAGTTGAAGGCACAGGCTTGGCACTGTTGCAACGCTGTGCGGCTACTGGCATCTAGAGGGCCTTCGTTGTATGTGCAAGACAAAAATTCGCGGTAGCAGAAGTCCATAGAACAATAAATGCTGTGTATATGGTCAAGAGTAACAAAAGTTTTGCAATTACATCAACTGCTGAGGCTATCTAAGTCATTTTAATTAAAGTCTGACACCTGTTTGGAGGACTCGTTTTTAGCTCTGTTGTTTCATGGCTCAGCCCAGGCCACTTGATTTTGTTTTCAGTGAGTTTGC